>NC_072798.1:67034967-67691038 GCF_028583425.1 Eublepharis macularius
AAAGGTGTCCCAGCTAATTGTCTGTTCCTGAGCTGGTAATGGTTTAGATTTAGGAGTCAGGAGATATTAAACAATTGGGATGGTTGATCCAGTTGATTCAATGGTCACTGAGAAATAATGTTTCTTTGCTGCTATAACCACTTCATGGATTTTCCAATGGGATTCAGAATGAGATTTTCACCAGCTTCTTTCTGTACAGTATTGGGGCAGTATTCACCCTTGTCTTCAGAAGATAATGGTCAGCCCTTGATTCAGGCCAAATCTCTAATCTCAAAAGTGCAAAAGATTAACTCCAAGATGTGGCCTATTTCACGTGTTGGTCCTGTCATGATTTGAATGAGGCCCATGGCTTCTAAAGAAGGTATAAAATCCTGGACCAGCCCTGATGATGAGTGTTTAGCATTAATACTGAAGTCAACCAGAACAATCAGTTAAGGTGTTTCCAGCACCAAATCTGAAAGGACCCCTGCCAACTCAAAGGGTGCTTACTGAAAGCACCACTCAGAAAGGGTGCTTATTAGGGAATTAGGTGGCTGATAGATTAGCAGAATACCTAATCTATCTTTAATTCCCAATGTAAGGAGCATACAGTCAATACAAGCTATAATTTGTACCCCTGTCTGTGCAAGTTGAAGGACTCACAGAGGATAATAATAACCTCTTCTTCCTGGGCACCTGTGCAATGTTGGTTGAGGACCACATAACCAGGTAGAGTTAGTTAATACAGGCACATCTTATTATTCCTTCCAACCATATTTTTGCTATGCCAGCCAGATCAATTCCTTCTTCCTGTAGCATCCTTGCAAAGAGTACAGTTTTGTGACTTACCAATCTGGCATTGCTTAGTATTACCAAAGAGGTGAAGGAGATAGGAGGCCCTGCTGCATTGGCATCTCTCAGGATGCTAGGATTTTAGGTTGTCAGCATCTTTACAAGATACCAGCCATCTTTGATCAATCCTGCCTTCATATCAACCTATTTCCATCTCTACTGGAATAGTACATACACTATACATCCTACTGCTGGAAGAGATTGCTCCTACAACCAGAAAGATATGCTACAAATACCTCATATTCAACATGCCAGTGACCACAGAGAAACAAACACAGTCCAGGGCTACAGTCTTGACGTTAGTATTGTCCAGGGCTTTTTTTCTGGGAAAAGAGGTGGTGGAACTCTCTATTGTCACTCCCAGAAATGCGTGGTGACATTGCTTTGGGAAGTGACGTCACTCCCAGAAGTGATGCCACTTCCCGGAACCCAGCACAATGCATTACGATGAGATAAATGTTAGTAAGCTCGGAAAATTACACTATTATGAGAAAGGGTTTGCTTCCTTTCTGTATCCTCTACAAAAAGTGAAATCTTCCATTCCCTTTCCCAAACATTTCATTTCTTTGGAATCATATTTTAAAATACGTAAGGAGAGGCCTCTAAAAATCCAAAACCCATCTCACAAATCTAAATTCTAACAGATTCCCTCTGCCAGCATAGAATTTCCCCCTCCAAAATTCTCTCTCAAAATTCCACAGAGTCTGAAATTCCTAATCTAATGAATATTGAATTTTCAAATTTTCAGGTAGGGTTCTGCTTTACTGGAGCAGTTCAAAATTAGATACTCAACTTTAGCTGCATTAGATTGATAGTTTAAAATGGCTTTTTTTGTTGCCTGCCAACTCTACCTTACCAATGGCTAAGCTGTTGTGACATTGTGAAATGTTCATAAACATTCCAATGTCCCAGACAAACAATATTCATAAAAACTTCCTTAACACTCATATGTCCACTGCAATTTCAGTGATGTTAATCAACTGAGGGTGGGGAGAACTATTTGAGTTACATCTATTAAGACACAAAAACACCTATATGCTGATGAATATATTGATGAAAGCCTTCTGTGACTTGGACACAGCTATCCATTCCTAGCATAAAACTGGAATAACCACAACTGATATTTTAACTAATACAAATAACCATAACTGATACATTTAACTAACACAGAACCAATCTGCATTCAAAAGCTGTGGGAACCATAACAATGTCAACTTCAGTCAACAAAAGAATGAAAGCAACACACACACGTACACTCACATACATGGACAGCCCCACCCACCCCCATGAAAAGAAAGCAGAATGAACTCAAAGCAGCACACACACACAGCCCCCACAGCCCCCAATCTCCCATAAAAAGAAAGCAGAATGAACTCAAAGCAGCACACACATACACAGAAACCCCTGAATGTAATGAAAGCAGAATGAACTCAAAGCAGCACACACACACACAGCCCCACCCACCCACTCGCCCAATGAAAATAAAACAGAATGAACTCAAAGTAGCTAAACCTTCTCTGGAGAGCTGGCCCCAGCAGCTCTGCTTGCACTCTCTCTCACTCACAAATGAAAAAAAGTAGAATGAACTCAAAGCAGCTTACCCTCCTCTTCAGAGCTCGTGCAGGGCCCCAGCTCTCTCTCTCTCACAAACACACACATGTATGAAAAAAAAGCAGAATGAACTCAAAGCAGGGCCGGAGGAAGGGCCGAAGGAGGAAGGAATCATGTGGGCAGATTCTAGAGCTGCCAGAACAGCATTTCAGAGCGTTCTCCCTCAAAAAAAGAGCTGGCATTGTCCAACAGGTGTTATTTCTATCCCAGATGTTCATGTTCTCCAGAATCATAATTAGTGCAGGGAATGATTGGACCCTGGCTGCATGTTTCAAGTTAACAGTCCCAGGCCAAGAGCCACAGACTAGTGCCAAAAGTCTTGCGTGAAGTTCCCTTTAAAATGCACCTGGCAAATCTCAATTACCTGTTAGAAAGAAGAGGGATGTAGTGGGTGAGCTCCAAGCATCTTGTTGCAAGAGTAAAGAGGAAGGATCCAGCAAAGCAGCCTCCCAACAAGAGACCTAGCTTCAAATCCTTACTGTGCCATAGAAGCTCACAGGGTGACCTTGGGCTAATCCCACACTCTCAGTCTAACCTACAGCACAGGGTTGTTTTGAAGATAAAATGGAGGACAGGAGACTAATATATAAGGCACATTGGGTTCCCATTGGGGAGAAAGGTGGAGTATAAATGAAGTAAAATGAACAGATAAAACAAATAGATAAATGTGGGTTGTGAGTGACTTATTGGATGACCCTCGTTTTGAGACCCACTTCCTAAGAAGTCTGTAATCACAAAGAATGGCTCTCCAAGTTGCTCAAACCAGTGAGTATGGCTGTTCCAGATTTTTTATGCAGTGATAACCAGTGAATCTTCTAGAAGTAGGTGGTATAGAGGGAACACTTATAGACCCATCCTATACACAACTACACAGAACTAAGTCCAGTGGAACTTACTCATAGAAAAGTGTCCGTAGGATTGCAGCCATAGTGTTTGAAAAAAGATTGCTGTCCAATCTGAACAGCATGATGGCCTGATGCTCTAAGCAGAAACCCAATGAAAGATGAATATTTTAAAAACTGTAGATGCTGAAAAAATGCCAATGCCTAATTTGTACAATATATGCATAACTGTCAGACTATTCTGCACATTTATTTTTTTATCATGGGTGACATTTGTTATTCATTCAGTGAGTTACAACAGAGAAAAAACATTCTCTGGTCAACCATGGGGCAGCATGAGCTTCCATCATTATCTACGCTAGCCATTGAATAGAACCTTGCTGGACGAACCCTTGACCTCGCAGGTACTTCCAGTAACCTTGCTTTCAGAAAACAGTGGGAAAAATATTTGTTAAATCCCGCAACATACTGTTTTATAGGCACAGTATGTATGTTATCAATATTTCCAGCATTGGTGTATTAAACAGATATTCAGTAATTAAATGTATTCTCCATTTATAAATATTTGGATGGTAAAAGATACTGAGGTTGTCAACTGTCTATATGTGGATGATGGACCAGGATACATGAGAACAGTTACAGCGTAGCTGCCTATGCGGTGTTACTCCTATCTTAAACTAGTGGTTTCAGTGGACTTAGGCTGGTATAATGCTGTGTGGGATTGCATTTTACACCATGGAATGCAATAAAGAAGATGTAATGCTGGACTTAATACTGGCTAGTGTTCAGGGATCTGATGCAACATGTAATTGATACTGGATTGATTGCGCATTGCGTGGTAGGAAGAACAACCTTACCCACCAGAAGGCAGAGCTCAGTAGCAGCTCCTTTTTTCAATGATGTCAGCAGACAACCAGGATACCTCCCTGCACTGTCAGCCAAGCAGTGATCTGTTACGATGGTGTTGGCCTGTTCTTGTTTGGACATGAGTGAGACTGGCCTGGCTCCACCCCAAGCCACAGCACAAGCCAAGTTGGTCTACAGGGGATGAGGCAGCTGGCAGGCTGCAAGGCTGGCTCCTGAGAAAGAAGCAACCTTGTAGGGATCTGGTGAGGGCAGGGGTGTAAGCAGTGGAGGGGCTGGCTGCTGAAATAAAAAAGCCCTGCAGAGAGATAGTGGGAAATGGTACTTGACATAATGCCGTATGGATGGGGGCAGGAGAAACCTGCCTGGGCCAATGAAAGCTTTCTTCCAATCTTCAGGACTTGCAGGTGATATGGGTGGGGTGGAAATGCCCAAGAACATGTGATGTCCCACTGGTTTTTTAAAGAGGGCCTAGAAGCAGGCCAGGAAGGTGGTAGTGGATCCTGCTCAGAGTGCTGGAGAACAGAGGTCAGTGGAGAGGAGGAGGACCCTGGTGTTGCAGCCTCTCTCCCCTCCTCACCGAGGCCTAGCTGACTCTCTGGCTGTAGGAGCAGTCACAATGGGGAAAGATGGTGGGCCAGGGGCAAAAGAAGCCCCACACTGTGAACTGTTATTCAAATTCAATACAAGTGGAAAGTTGCTCAGAAAGTTCAGCACAATCACATTACTTTCATGAGTAAACTTGTCCTAAGGGAAAAAGATTAATAAAGGAAGTTCTAAGGGAGAATCCAGAGGCATCTGAGGCTGGAGATCTCTGGAATTACAACGGATCTCCAGGATACAGGAGAAAATGGTAGCTTTGGATGGTAGACTGTATGGCCATTATATCCCACAGAGGTATCCCCTCCCCAAACCCTGCCCTCCCCAGGCTCCACGCCCCAAATCGCCAGGAATTTCCCAACCAAGAGTTGGCAACCCTAATCTCTTTAGGATGCTTTTATTCTACTTAAAACCATGACAAAAGGAAGAATGTATTGTTTGTACATCACAGAGAAGGAATAATATGAAGAAGCCCAGGAGAATGCCAGCATGGTTAACAAGCAGAGTTAAGGAAGCTAGAAAAGCACAGATAGTATGAAAGCTTTCTGGTAAAAATGGAAGCCTCACCCAAACAAAAGTAACCAAAAGGAACACGGTCTATCATAAGCTGACAAGGCAAAGCAAGGCGAGGGAAACAAATAGATGTAAGGTTGCTGAAAACATGAACAAACGCAATAAAATGCCTTAAATGGATCAGAAGCAGAAAACTGGAGAAGCTCACAAAATTTTCTATAGCTGAATTTATCCACTCAGTTTGATTTGTCCACTCACCGGCATGATACATTGGAATAGATCTGACCAATTTTCTGTCTTCGGAATGATGAAATAAAATACTTATTCAAATATGTATTTTCTGGAACAGTATATGAGCGCAGTGTTCTTTTGGAGGAAGCACATAGGAAATGTCATATTGAATGGCAAATGAAATATGTATTCAAAGATATAGTCAAATATATATTTTCAGGTGAAATTCTCGTTAAAGAAGAAATTATTAAGAGACTAGTGAAAGGCCAGTGGAATAGAACACCTATGCACAGAAAATCAGGGAAATAGAATGAAGCCACGGGAATTTGCTCGTCCCTACAGGAAAATTGCCAGAGAATGGTTTGTATCTTAGCCAACAAAGGGTAAAATAGCTGAAGAACTCCAGTGAATTCCATTTCCAGAGAAGGTGAATGATTCCTTAGTATTGGTTGTTATTGCTGAAAACATTAGATAGGTATCAATTAGTGGGTGCATATTTACTTGGAATTTGTTCTATTGAGTTCAGTAGGCCTTACTGTCAAATAGAAAGTGACAAAAGATGAGCTTTTAGAGATAACTGAGAAATTAAAAAATTCTCAAGGCACAAAGACCAGCTGGCATACACCAAAGAATTTTTTAACAAATTCAAATGAGAAATCGTTGATATTCCTACAAAAATATGCAATTACACTTCTGTGATTCCTTGATCATTAAAGTTACCCTTTCCATCACCTTTCCAGTTCTACAATATCATTTTTGAGATGGGGCAACTGGAACCATGCAAGTGAATTATAGACAATATGCTATTGGCAATTTTACTTTCAGCAGCATTTCTAATAATCCCAAACACAGAATCTGACTGCCATTGCAGCTCTGCGTAAAGCTGATGGTTTTGTTGTACTGTCAAAGATGATGCAACTAAAACAGCTTGATATAACTGGAAGGACTTGGTAACATGGGCCTCAAGGATTCACTATAATTGACCATTGTGTGTGTGGTGTGCCCTCAAGTCATAGCTGGCCTATGGCAATACCAGGTGGGGTTTTCATAGCAAGAAACTATCAGAGGTGGTTTGCCATTGCCTGCCTCTTCAACTCTGGTCTTCGTTGGAGATCTCCCATCCAATTACTAACCAAGGCTGACCCTGCTTAGCTTCTGAGATCTGATGAGATCAGGCTCACCTGGGCTATCCTGGTCAGAGTATAATTGGCTATTACAGAGACATAATTTTTTTCCCCCAGCGATGTAAACTTTTTGGTTGTTACTCTTTCATGATGAACACACAAAAACTTCAGTTAATCATGAGCTGCACTCACAAAATGAGCCTCATGGCCAGGTGGTTTTCTTTAATACTGTTCTCTAAGGAAAGAGAACTATGTATCCTTCCTGAGTAGGAAGCAACACATGAGACTGTACCTCTTTATGAAATGTACTGCATAAAGCAATATAGAGCTTTTATCCTATGAAATAGCAGGATGTTGGAACAATCATATCTCTAGACCCTCCTTACTCACTTTCAATTTTAGGCCTACTTGGGAATCCTCCGTTATTCTCATTTAATTTTTAAAAAACTGTTCTCTTTCTCAAAGAAACTGAAGCAATTTACATGCTTTGATTCCTTCTGTTTCACCTCATAGCAGTCCTGTGAGACTGAATAGAAGGAATGTGACTGGCTTAAGAACAACCAGTGATAGGGTTGCTAACACTAGGCAGGCAACTGATGGTGGTGGGCTCCTCAACGTGGTAGTTAGACAGTAGCAACAGGACCCTCAAAAGTTGACTCACCAACCATCTTACGTTAGATAAAATACAGAGTTGTTTCTAGTCTGAATCTTTGTTACCTTTTAGAAATTGGGTGTCCATATTTAACTATCTCGTATCCTGCATCTGATATGTTAATTTAAGTTGCAAAGTCATTTGAGGAAGTTGACTGACAGGAGAACAGATGGGTCATTCAGTTCTCAGGTGATTGCAGCTGGGCAATGTGGCATGTTCAACTATCAAACATGGCAAATGTGTTTTCCATAAAATATGCGGCAAATATGCAGCAAATCTTTCTATGAAGTTCTATGAAGAACCGTTTTCTTGATACCATTTCTTTTTGTAGCCAAACTGACATTTTTGTTACTGTATGTATTGTTTTATATAAAGACCAACACTATATAAGATACTTTGCTGTAAAACCAAATCTATTGTTTTGAGAAATCAAATGCACTGGGATACTCATAGCACTGAGTAATAAATTGTATGAAGATCACTACAAATGTTCGTGTAAAACCCAGAATTCTTAATGTTCCTATCAAGCTACTTCTCTAGCAGCCAAGGATTTTCCAGAAATAATTGATGGTCTACAAAATGTACATTCAGCCTTACTCTGTGCTTTAGCAAGGCATATAAAAGTTTCCTTCTGATTAGCAATCCCCTTGTCATAATGCATTTGTGACCTGACAAATAACTGCTTGATGATAAATTTGACATGCCAGTTTCTCAGTGCCTGAACTCATTCTTTAAGTTTTGTTGCCTTTCTTTGTTTATTTGCTGTTTGAAAGTTAATGTTCATTAGAAATGTTTTTCTCTACCAAAATACTAGTGTGTTGTTTAAAAAAAAACAAATTGGTTTAAGATATATGCACTTCTTGAATTTGGAAAATGAGCAATCAAGACTTACTCAACAATCACAACAAACAACTGAGACCACATACAGAACTCCTTAATTAAAATAAACCACAAAATAAACCTTTTATGACAATCAGGATACCAAATGGATACTTTTAAAAGGAGAATGCTCACAGACTCTGCATATAAAACCAAAAACAGAAAATAATTTTTCTGCATTTCATGTCTTAAAACTAAGATACAGTACCTGTGAAGTATATCTGTGCTCTATATGCAAAGAACTGGTGCTAGTTTCTTTTATGATGAAATGGGATGCCTAGTGTAGAGAACTCCTCTTAATAAAGTGAATGGGAATTCCCTGCTTTCATGGAGTTTTGGTTCGAGTACAGTACATGATATTGAAGGTAATCTAGATTTCATGAATTTAAGATGAACAAAATGCATGTTGCTGCTAAAGCGTAATGGATAAATGATGTAAAGCAACTTGAAAGAAAGGGGGAAATCATATAGTTGTTTTGTTAAAGTTGTTTACAGGATATCAGATATCATAAAATATCCATGAAGTAAGTTCTGAAAATATGAAGCCTTGCTATAGCTTTGGGTGAGCTAACATTGGAATATGTGAATAGTTTACTTAAAAGCGGAGGAGCGTTTGCAAACATACATACCCTGAAAACTGCTATACTTTGGTATGATTTGTTTAGGGGGTTCAAGGGGGTGTGAAAATGAAACTGAGTTCGTATGCAGCCCAGGTTCCTTGACAACAAGGATGTTCCTTCCTTCCCTCTCCTCCACTGAGGGAAAATATTTCCATTGTTTGTACCAAGTGATGTTGTCAGTGATACTTTCGTGACACAAGGATGTCAATATGATTCATTTGTGATATCTGATTGTTTGGGTAGAAGAATCCCAGGAAAAAAAATTGTACTGGATCAGGAGCAGAGAGGAAAAACAACAACAATTAATTACAAGTAACTGTGAAAAATGTAGTGTCGATGAGCTTGGGAGGTGGAAACATTAAAAAAGCCCTGTGTTTAAAAACAGAAATTTGGCCAGCCAGAGGACTTAATTTTTAGCCAGAGAGAGCGATTGTTCTCTTAGTTTCTTGCAGCTTCCCCAGATCCAAAGGGCAGTGAGAGTTCATTTTTTAAAAATGAAAGCAGCCACATAGTGGCTTCAAACAACAAAGTATGTAGAAACAGGAAGTCCCCTCATTGCTTAGAGAGCATCAACTGAAGTTTGCACCATATAACTCATCCCCACTGGAAATACCTCTGAATTTTAATCCCTTGGGTTTGTCCTCTTGGGTAGTGTGAATGATTCTTCACCCATTAAGGAAACAACTGATAATTAATAAATGTCATCAATCTGTGTTCTCACTTCCTAAAAGGAATAAAGGCAGATAAGAATTAAATATCTGAACCACACCTTTAAGGAACGATACAGCAGGAAAGAGGAAGTTCCACTGAAGTGATTACAAGATCCTCACTTTGAGTAAATATAGAACTGAGGCTTCTGCTGACAAGTAACAGAAAGAAAATTATACATCCTAGCAAATATATAGGCTGTGAATGGGATTTACGGTAGGAGCCTTAGAAACGTGGAGCTGATTGAGCTAATCTAACTTTAAAGATTTCAGCCAATACAGATTTTTTGCAAAAAGCATGTCGTTAATATGATACCAAATTATTCAGGAGGGTATAGACCAAGGGTATAGATTGTGAAGAACCACAGGAAGATCTCTCTAAATTGGATAAGTGGGCAACCATGTGGCAAATGAAGTTCAACATGGTTATTTTAGGGTTGTTGTAGAAAGCTCAATGAAAATACCAGCTCGGTTTGTGACAGTGGTGAAAAAGGCAAACTCTGTGCTAGGAATTATTAGGAAAGAGACTGAAAATAAAATAGCTAATATTGTAATGCTATGGTATGAACTCTTTTAGAATATTGCATATAGTTCTGGTCCAAATCTCCCAGGAGGGGCAATGGCAGCCCTAATGATGAACAAAAGGGAGCCTTGTTCAGCTGCCTGACTCAAAGTACCTGATGTAATATAATATAAAATTGATGGTGCAGAGATCCTACACATACTATCAAGGGCTGTGTTTACTATAGAACTCAGTCTCTTTACTGTACATTATAAAGGCATGTTAAGTTCATTTGCTGGGTCCAGGGAACAATATTGAGTATTAAATGAATATCAGAAGAAAGATGCTGGTGTTCACCTTTGTCATAGTTGGGGAGATAAATGCAGATTAAGTACAAAAAATGTGAATGTTCTTTCCTCCAGTAATTATTGGTATGACAAGAATTCGGCTCTCCCAGCCGCGGCTCACCGCGTAAGCTGGGAGCCGGCAATTGGAGCCCTTGGACGGAGAAGGAGGCAGACTCCCTCCCTCTCCATCCGGGTTCTGGGAAGGGGCGGAGCTTGGCGCTTTTGTGCGCGTTCTGCCCCTTCCCGGCGTCAGAACTTTCAAGCGCTCGGAGGGGACGGAGGACTTGCTCCGTGCTCCGGCACTTGGCGGCACAGCAGAGCTTGCCTGGGCCGGCTGTGCCTGCTGCGGGCTGCACACAGCCCGGAGTTGTTGGCCGCCGCCGTGGTAACGGTGGCGGAGGGTGTGGGGCGCTGCCGCCGCGGTATCGGCAGGCTAGGCGCGGATCTTTGCGGGCCCGGGGTTTTTTGGGTGGGCTAGCCATTTCAGGGCCGTTCACGGGGTAGTGGCCCTGGTGGGCTTGGCTTTGCCCGCGGCATTCCTCCTTGCCTGGTGCGCTTTTCGGGCCCGTTAGGGGCTCCCCCCCGGGGCTTTTATTCCCCCCATTGCCCCTCCCCCATTGCAGAAGTCCGTTGGCTTTGTAAGTGGGGGTCATTTGGCTGGGTGTGTGCGGCTGACACCACCTGGTGGGTGTTAGCCGCACTGCAGGTGACTCTTGGTCCTGTTGCTGGGGAAAAGTGGTGCGACATCTTTGGGGGTGTGGTCACTGCAGCCTTGGCTTGTTGCTGGGGAGGTTTGGGCGACTCCTATTGGAGAGAGCTGTAACTGGTTGCTGGGGAGGTTTGGGCGACTCCTATTGGAGAGAGCTGTAACTGGGCTGGCAAGGGCTCCTGGTGACACCTACTGGGACAAGGCTGTTACTTGTGTTACTTGTAGTGCATCTTGAGCTTGCTAAAGCATGCCACCCAAAAAGGGAGGGGGCCCTGCTAAGGGCAAACAGCCGGTGAAACGGCCTGCACCCAAGAAACCTCCTCCAACTCTGTCCTCATCGGATGATGAGGATGGCCCTAGTAGGCAGGAGTTGATGGAGCGCATGGCTGCCCTGGAAAAAAGGGCAGCGGGTTTGGCTGCGGGTGGGGATTTACCCCAGCCGCGTAGGGGTGCGAAGCGAGTCGCAAAAGTGGGATTTAACAAAGACTTTGCCTCTCGTCTGTTGGCACTAGAGAAGATGACAGCCCTGAGTACAGGGGAACCCAGCTCCAGTCATCATCATCCTACTGCGCCTGAAGCGGAAGGAGAAGGCTATCTGCCTGGGCCTGGGGACTGTGGACAGGTGGCTGTGGCGGTGGACTCTCCTCTGGCTGAAGGTACGGAATATCAGGCGCACTTGCACACACACCAGAACGCTGTTTGGCCGTGGGGGGCTGGAGGGCAGTCCACTCCTTCTGGGGTGTCGCTTCCTTCTACCTCTGGCGGTTATAACGCACAAGTTTGGCCCCCATTAGGACAGCCCATTTGGCCTACGTGTGCCAGTGGCTCTTTGTACCAGCAGTTGCCGTCAGGGGCCGCTGCCTGGGACGGGCAGGGGCATAATCCATCGAGCACTGGTTGGCCCTATGGTTACGGGACTCAGCCCGGCCTGCCCCCCTATGGGATGCAAGGATTTGGTGTGGTTCCGTATAGGGCCCTACCTACGGGGGATACGGCGCTGCCATTGGGGGATCACCTGACGCAGGCCACCCGTGAGAAGATTTTGCGGGGAGAATATGTCGATGTCTTTACCCTTCTCTTCAGGGAACTGGAGAAGAAGGATAAAGATGATCTTGAGGATAGGGACAAGGAACGGATCCGCCAGAGGCGGATTGATAGAACCTGGGCCCACTGGCTTCCAGGGTTTTTGGTGTATGCGGGTGTTCTCGCCAGGGCGCAGCCGCATAGGGCCCTTCCCCTGTTTCAATACATGAACATTATTTACAGGGGTTATACTGATTTTGAGGGTGGGGCCTGGCTGCACTACGATGAGGAATTTCGAATGCGGGCCGCCTTAACCCCTAGTTTGCCGTGGGATCAGATTTGGGTCCAGCTTTGGGTCCAGGTCATGACTCCTTCAAAGTCAACGGTGGGGGATAGGACCGATAGCGGTCATTTGATTATCAAGCCAGTTCAAGGTTTGGGTCCCCGCACCCCTGCGGGGCAGCTGGTTCAATCACGGCTGCTCTGCTGGGACTTCATGTCCAAAGGGGTCTGTTTTAAGCGAGCATGTAAATTCCAGCACGAGTGCCCCACTTGTGCTGGACCCCATGCCCACTCTGCCTGTCCCAAGGGACGGCAGGGTGGCCAGGGAGGAAAGCGATTTGGGGGCGGCGGCAGCCAGCAGCCTGGTGCTGGCAAAGGGTCCCAGCCCGGTAAGGCTGAGGGTACTTGAGGAATGGCTTCAGGTTTACCCGCGGCGTCGGGACGCTGAATATTTAATTTCGGGTTTTAAGTTTGGCTTTCGTATTCCGTTTCACGGCCTTAGGACACCTTTCATGGCAGCCAACCTTAAATCAGTGGCTGGCATGGAAGATGTGGTGCGTGGTAAGATATTAAAGGAATGTGCTGAGGGTAGGGTATTGGGCCCTTTTGATGCCCCCCCTGTCCCGTCCCTCAGGGTTTCTCCTTTAGGGGTGGTGCCGAAGAAGGCGCCGGGGGAGTTCCGCCTCATTCATCACCTCTCTTTCCCAAGAGGGGGCTCGGTGAATGATGGCATACCTGAGGAACTCTGTTCAGTGCATTACACCTCCTTTGACCAAGCAGTCAAAGTGGTGCGACGCTGCGGGGTGGGAGCCGAGATGGCAAAGTGCGACATCAAGTCTGCCTTTCGCCTGCTCCCCGTTCACCCGGGAGACTTTGATCTCCTGGGTTTTGCATTTGAGGGCAAGTTTTATATGGACAGGGCCCTACCCATGGGGTGCTCCATATCTTGCTCTGCATTTGAGCGCTTCAGTTCCTTTTTGGAATGGGAGTTGCGTCGCCGCTGTGCCTGCAGGGACACCTGTCACTATTTAGATGATTTTATGGTGTCTGGGCCTGCGGGTTCGGGGCAGTGTGCCCGGCTGTTGGCAGCCTTTACTGAGCTTGCTGAGGAGCTAGGGGTCCCCTTGGCCCATGAAAAAACGGAGGGACCGTCGGTGATCCTGACGTTTTTAGGTATCGAGCTCGATACCATGCAACAAACTCTGCGGTTGCCACTAGAGAAGGTGGCAGACCTTAGAGCGAGACTGGAGGACTGCTTGAGTAGGGACAAGGTGTCCCTCCTTGAGTTGCAGCAGTTAGTTGGCCATTTAAATTTTGCTTGCAAGGCTGTTGCGCCCAGCAGGCCCTTTCTTAGACGGCTGTGCGATGCTATGGGGAACTTACGGCTCCCTCATCATCGCTTACGAATTAATAAAGGTATGCGGGAGGACCTGTTAGTCTGGAAGGAGTTCCTTGCCGCATTCAACGGGGTGACTTTCTGGAGGGAGGATTTGTTGCTAGAAGCTGAACTCCAAGTCACCTCTGATGCCTCTGGTTCCACTGGTTTCGGAGTCTTTTTCAGGGGGCATTGGTGTGCTGACCAATGGCCCTCTGATTGGGTGGCCCGGGGATTGTCCAAAGACCTTACGTTTTTGGAGTTTTTTCCCATGGTAGTGGCGCTTTGGCTGTGGGGGTCTCAGTTGGCAAACCACGCTGTCCACTTCTGGTGTGACAACTTGGCGGTGGTACACGTGGTCAACACCATGACCTCCAGACCCCCCAGGGTGATGCGGCTGGTGAGGGCCTTTGTACTTAAATGCCTACAGCTGAACATACTTTTTAGGGCCAGGCACGTTCCAGGCGTTAGCAATGGTGTGGCAGACGCTTTGTCTCGCCAACAGATGGAACGATTCTGGCAGCTTGCCCCTTGGGCCGACAGGCAGCCCGCGAGGATGCCATGGGAGCTGTGGGAGCTTGGACGGCGGAGGTAGATAGAGCAATCCAGCTGTCCATTGCTCCTAGCACACGTCGGGCCTACGACCGTGCGGTAGGACAGTTTCATCAGTTTAGGTCGTCAGCCAACCTCCAGCATGTTTGGCCCATTCCGCAGGAACATTTACTGCACTTTTGCGTCGTGCAGAGGGACAGGGGACTTGCAGTTAAATCTATTAGGGGCCAACTGGCCGCTCTGGCTTTTGCCAGCAAATCACGGGGCTTATCGGAATTTACAGGGGCCTTTAGGATTAGGAAAGTGCTGGAGGGATGGTCTAGGGAAAAAAGGACGCCCCCTGACCCTAGACAACCCATATCTCCGTCGGTCTTGCGGGGACTTGGGGCGGCATGGGCTGAAGTGTGCTCATCCAGGTTTGAGCATAAACTCTTCCATGCAGCAGCGTTAACTGCATTTTTTGGGGCCCTGCGAGTTAGTGAGTTGGTTGCTTCATCGCGCTCTGATTTATCGGGTAGGGCCTTGATGGCCAGGGATATTAAATTTGTGGGAGACAACGTCTCCATTTGCATCAGGAGGTCTAAGACGGACCAGCAGCAGCGCGGAATCACCTTCCACTTGGGCCCTTGTTCTGAGGCGGGCTTGTGCCCGGTTAAAGCCCTCAAGGAATACACCGCACTTAGGGGTGATGCCCAAGGGCTGTTGTTCTTACACGAGGACCAAGCCCCTTTGACCAAGTATCAATTTTGGACAGTAACTGAGAGGGCGCTCAAGAAACTAGGCTTGTCGGGGGTCAAATTCGGCACTCATTCCTTTCGGATTGGTGCGGCCTCCACGGCAGCAGTTTTGGGATACCCCCCTCAGGCTATTCAGAAAGTGGGTAGGTGGCGGTCGAGGGCTTTCAGGTCTTATGTCCGACCCCTACAGCAATTTTAAATGGCGAACTAATTGCTCTTTCTCCAGGTGCCGTGTCGGGCCATGAGAGGAGGAGGATCCTGATATGTGGCCACAGCATGGTGTTTTGGGCGGCCAATCAAGCTAAGAACACGCCGATTGGATCCCAGTTGGGCCTGAGTGCTGTGGCCACAGTGGAGTGGCAGGGACGGCGGGGCCTCAGGTGGCCGGGCCTCTTGCCTCTCCTGTTTAGGGGGCGGTTGCAGCCGCCCCCGCACATTGTGGTCATCCACCTGGGTGGGAATGACCTTGGCATGGTACAGGGTAAGGCCCTGTCAGTGCAAGTAGCAGTGGACCTAGCATACATAAACGACCGATGGCCTGGTGTGCTGGTTATATGGTCCGAGATGCTACAATGTCGAGTTTGGCGGGAGGCTTTGAATCCCAAGGCTATTGAGAGGGTCCGTCGTAAGACCAACCATGACATCAGGAAGGCCTTGGGGCAGGGCTTGGGCATTTATCTGCCACACCCCAGGATTAGGGCCGAATTTGCCCACCTCTACAGAGGAGATGGTGTCCATATGTCACCTGAGGGCAATGATTTATTTTTAGATGACCTGCGGCAAGGGCTTCGGGTGGCGCTAGGCCACCTGTGGGGTGCGAGGGTCTAAGCAGAGGCTTGACCCTTGCGTTGGCAGGAGTTTTTGGGAATAGGGTGCGGGCTGGTGAGCCCCTGTGGCATTCCCCAAGGTTGGGGAACAGGGTCTGCTGTTAGGGCGGTATGCATGGGCGGCTACTGTCAGGGAGGGCAGACGCCTGAGGGGATCCCCGGGAACAAGACCTCACCTCATGCTTGGCTGCTGGGGCGCAACAGGTGCTTGAGTGGGATCCCAGGGCCTAGCTGGCCGGGTTGCAGCCATTCAGGAGATGGCCTACACCCGGGGCATTGGGGGCTCGCCCAGACAGGCAAGGCGGTGGTCAGGTGCTGACCCTAGGGCTTGACCTGTACCGCTCAGTTAGCCCTTGCCGAATGTTATTGTTATGGTCATTTAATAAACGGCCCTTTTATCCAAGCCTGTGTCTGTCTCTTACTTCCGACTGGGGGTACAATTCGGCTCTCCCAGCCGCGGCTCACCGCGTAAGCTGGGAGCCGGCAATTGGAGCCCTTGGACGGAGAAGGAGGCAGACTCCCTCCCTCTCCATCCGGGTTCTGGGAAGGGGCGGAGCTTGGCGCTTTTGTGCGCGTTCTGCCCCTTCCCGGCGTCAGAACTTTCAAGCGCTCGGCCCACCCACCTCACCCTGTTTTTAGTGCAGGAATAGCCGGCTGCTATTTATGGGCCAGGTAGGAATTTTTTCCCTCCTTCCCTGATTGGCGTTGTGGAAGGGGGTTTTTTCGCCTACCTTGCACTAATGGCGGTGGTATGAGTATTGTTGGGTTTAGCCGTCGGTGGTAGTGGCAGGAGTTTTTGGGAATAGGGTGCGGGCTGGTGAGCCCCTGTGGCATTCCCCAAGGTTGGGGAACAGGGTCTGCTGTTAGGGCGGTATGCATGGGCGGCTACCGTCAGGGAGGGCAGACGCCTGAGGGGATCCCCGGGAACAAGACCTCACCTCATGCTTGGCGGCTGGGGCGCAACAGGTGCTTGAGTGGGATCCCAGGGCCTAGCTGGCCGGGTTGCAGCCATTCAGGAGATGGCCTACACCCGGGGCATTGGGGGCTCGCCCAGACAGGCAAGGCGGTGGTCAGGTGCTGACCCCAGGGCTTGACCTGTACCGCTCAGTTAGCCCTTGCCGAATGTTATTGTTATGGTCATTTAATAAACGGCCCTTTTATCCAAGCCTGTGTCTGTCTCTTACTTCCGACTGGGGGTACAATTCCTTTACCCTCTTTGGGTCTGTGTGTGCATGGAGGCTTTATCATTTTAGTCTCCTCTGCTTTTCTTTTATTCTCCGCTTTTCTTTATTTTCTTTTATTTCTGTTCACACTATTTCTTCCTTGTACATTATTTCTTTCTGAACAAAAGCCTTGTTGGCTCCTCTCTGTGAAAAGGGAAGCAGTCCAATCCTTGGATTATAAAACATACATCACTCATCTAAAAATATAGATGCCATTAGGATTTAGCTTCACTTCGCTTTTAGCTAGGTGGGCTGAAGGTAATTTGGGGATACAACTTGATTTTACTATCATGCTGCTAATTTTTGTTCTTAGTTTCTTTGTCGGAAATGGATTCAAAAGTGCATCTCTTCACGATTCATGAATTATACGATGTTTTAAGAGGTCCCTGCTGTTTGCCTTGAGGATCTATTGTTCTTAGTCAGCGTAGGGTTTATTTTGCCTTTGTTCTCAGGTGTGCCTTTTACTGGCCTCAGTTTGCTTCAAGTTATCATCATGCTATTTGGTACTTAGTCATGATATTCATCTAGTTACAATGCCATCCAAAACAGAGTTATGCACTTCTAAGTTCACTGAAGTGAATGGCTTTAGAAGGACGTAACTCTGGTTAAGATGGCATTATTAGTGCCACTGGCCTTCTGTAATATATATTATTCTTCAATATGTCAATATAATTCCTTTCAGTTACACTTACTGGTTTGTGTTTCTTTAATGGTTAATTATTGCTCACTGAAGTGATACAAGAGCCAGATGACCACTGACATGAATCAAAGGCACCAGGTGTATTAAACTGAGTAGAAGGCATCGGTACATGTTGTCTCAATGCCTACTGTGGCATCTTGGGCAAAGACAACAATGCAGACTCAAGCAGGTCCCCCTTGTTTGCCTTTTCTCTACAAACTGGCACATATCGAGGAACTTGGTTGCCAGGCTTTGGGTGCTCTTATTCCTTATTTTATTCCTTCTTCTACTGGAAAAAGCCCTGGCATGGGGCTTCTGCACTGTAAATTGCCACAGAGGACTCAGCCGGCCATGTTGTTTTATGGCTTTGGTGTTCCTACAGCGGAAGGTCTTGATCATGAAGTAAAAATTTTTAAGGTAAATTTTTGAAATACTATGTTTTGAGGTTTGGGGAAAAGAAACCTTTAAAGACACTTGGGCTGAATCCACATTACCTCAGCGTGTCCCGGTGTTGCACTAAATGTTTGCTAAACACCCAGAAGTATAGCGTCTTTCTAGCGCGATTCAGAAATCGCGCTTGAAAGATGCTATACTTCCGGGTGTTTAGCGAACATTTAGTGCAACACCGGGACACGCTGAGGTAATGTGGATTCAGCCTTGCTTTCAGCCTTGAATACATCATTTATTGTTTACCCTCATTTTCATCTAGGAATACTCAAACACTTGTTGATTCAGTAAACATCCTCTTTGCTAGTAGTGATCAAGGAAATGATGGCAGGGTAGTTACTTAAACAGGCTACACCCTTAAGTAGGCATTTGCTTTGTGCTGCTAACCTATACACCCACCTTCCTGTATGTGGAATTAGCTGTTGTAAAGGACCAGACAGGAATTTGGGTTTTTCACCCAGAGTGGCTGTTGGAGGAACCCCCTCCTCTTTTTTGCCGACTTTGAAATGTCACTGAAATTAATTTGAACTAGTTAATTTTAACTAAGCCTGGTATTTGACTGATTAGGCTGTAACTATTTTGTAGCAATAAGGCAGTTGCTCAAGATAGGTAGGGATAATTGCAAACACCCTGAGGCATCAGGCATGATGGAGGTGGTTTCTGGAACAAGCCATCACTCACCTTATGGCAGCATGCACTGAGAAGTAGAACTTTTGGCGTAAGCAGCATCAATCCCAAACTAGTAGGGGCCTTACGGCACATCGGGGGAGGGGGACAAGGCTTGGCACCTCTTAGCACATAGTACATGTGTAGGCAAGGATACAAAAAGCCAGAAGGATCGCTTGTCAAGTTTGAAGTTGGTGTGGATCTGCCCAGTAAAGTCAGTCATTGGCACATTGCCTTGTGCTTTAAAATATGCTGTCATATTTTAATAAATTATGACACAGTGGTAGAAAGTGCCATCAAGTCATAACTGACTTATGGCAACCCCTGCTGGGGTTTTCAAGGCAAGAGATTTACAGAGCTGGTGTTCCATTGCTTACCTCTGCAATCTTGGTCTTCTTTGGAGGTCTCTCATCTGGTTACTAATGAAGGCCAAACCTGCTTAGCTTCTGAGGTCTAACAAGATTGTGCTTGCCTGGGCTATCCAGGTCAGGACAAACTCTGGCATAGACCAGGTATTTAAATAAACTAACTAATACCATGCTGTTGTCTCATGCCATTATTTGAGTGGCACATGAGCCATATTTGTCTGCTCATCAACTTGTTCAAGGGTGTTTGGTAGACTGCTTCATCTTATTCTTTCCTGTCAGTGCAGTATAGTGAGCACCTTGTCATACACTCTCATAAAACCTGACTAAGTTCTGCTTTCCCCATCCTTGCTGCCCTGCTGCAGTGCTTGGCAGGCAGTTAAATCAGTTACAAATCATATAAATCAGTCAGAAAGAAATTCTGTGGGTTTTTTTTTTACAAGTCTTACCATTCACTGTGCCATTCTAAGTAGTCCTTAACAGTATTAATGGCTGCAGATACGTTTGGATAAGCAGCATTTTTGAGCATGTGGAGTTTTGGAAAAAAACCCTGTTTTTCAATCACCTGAGTCATTTGGTGCTAGGCTGAACATACGCAGTGATTCGCTCATGTCTGATTGTCGCAGTTGACTATGGTAAGTTCAGCTGCTGAACATGTTCAATATGAAATTTGCAGAATCTTTAATGTCATCATTGTTGTCATCAAAATACAAAACATTTAGCAAAAACTGCATGCAAATTCCATGGGACATCCATATTAGTCCATTGCAAAAAATACAAAAAAGGGCCCTTGTGGCACTTCAGGGACCAATAGATTTATTGAAGCATAATCCGGGTTAGAAGCGACTTCACTAGATCCATAAAATGGATTTTCAGTCAGCAGAATGGGCACAGGTGAAAGGAAAGAAGAAAATCATGTGGTCATCATGACATTCATACCCAAAGATGAAATGTACACAAGATAAGTACAGTGACCACTCACACTGGCTGCAGTTAGTGATAACAAGTTAACCTAGTTATGTCAAGCAATTTAACATCTCTGGTGTCTAAGGAAACCCTTTGATAATACAATAAAACCTGCTGAATTCTAATTCAGCAATTTCTCTTTGGAGTCTCTTTTGAAGTTCCTTTGATGAGTAAAAGTGACTTTCAGTTTAGAAGAAGAATGTCCTGATCAACTAAAATTTCACCCACAGGTTTCTGAGTGTTGGCATCTTCTATATCATAATATATGAGACTGGATTTAAGAATTAGTTCACATCATGTGATCACCTTGAATCATGCTGTACAATCTGTCCAAAAATGTTATCACACCTCAAAACATACACATTGCAAAAGACAATAAAGAGTTAATAATTTACATCTTATTGGAAAAAGTAGAGCTTCAACATAACCTCTCTCAAGTCCCTTTCTACGGCTGTTTGTCTTATGGAATTGACAAGCAGGGTAGACATTTGTACAACCTTGAGTAATACAGCTCCCTAATGTGACATAAGCAATTGAAACTTCAACAGTGACAGGTTTATAAAGCTACTTTGTTTGCTTTTAAAAGAATTATGGTGATTGTCTCATTTCAGTTAGCTTTATAGGCTGTTATGTTTACATTTCAGACAAGAAATGTAGTGGGGAATATTTTAAACCCTTGGAAGCCTTCAGTTTCTAAAACCCTAGTGCATGTCTCTTTCTTCTCACTGGATTTTAAGGCTGGCGGACTAATCTGAGAACAGGAAATATTCAAAATGGTCTCCTATATTGTACTTAATACCATATAGCAGTTTCTGAGCTCTGTGGCTAGACACTTATGCTGTGTTAAAGGCACACCTTTATTGTATTCCTCTTGGCCTAGTTATGATATTAGTGTATCTCTGTTGACTTCCAGATGTGAAGCAAGGAAGGTAGCATTTGGGAGTATAAGTTATTGGTATTAGTGTTATTACTGATGACGTGCTAAGTTGTGGTACAAAAAAGAAGGTCAAATGATCTGTGTCATGGTCTAAAATGGACCAGGAATAGGGAGGAGCACAAATGGGAGAGGTAATTTGTAACTATTCAGTGGTTAAAAAAAATATCCTATTTATATGCATTACAAAGCCATTATGGCTAGTATAACTTATGCAACAAAAAGGCAACAAAATCAAGTACTTTATGCCTCTTGGGATCAACCAACAAAGCAATGATTCTACTGCTGTTAAATGCTCCATCTGTCTACTGACATGACCATGTTTGCAACCAGTTCTTCGGTGGCCCTCCTTTCCATTTTGTGAAGAGGTCTTGGTTTCAAGTGCTACTGAAATGCTGCAGTGCAGCATTTTCTTTGGCTCCTTGTTCCCTTCTCCTGATGCCCGTTTCCAGTAGGTTCTGGCTAGCACATTGTGTAAATAGCAGGCACAATTACTTCTCCTCTCATCCTGCCTTCAAGAAAAATCATCCCTTTCCCTGCTAGAAATGAGATGAAACTGCACCACGCTTGTCTCTGACTTTTGAAAAAGTTTTCCTGTCATCCCTCAGGCTGACTGACATATTTGCAGATTCTTGAGTATTCCATCTTGTCATTTAGATTTGTTCAAAGCTCGTCTCAAATACTGCCAAACCAGGATGATTATGCAAGGTGTGAGACTCTGAATATTGATGGCCGCCTTTTCCACATTGGGATGAGTACGTTATTTTAATATATGGATCACTGCTTGGCTTGTGTAAAATAAATGAATGAAACAGGAAAATGTTGGGATCATAAAATGGGAGGAGAATTTTTTTAAAGTATAAAACATAGGCTCCATTATCAACTTTTTGGGTTATACTAATCAGTAGTTTATCAAAGAATTGGTATTGTTACTTTCTTTTTTTTTAAATTTTTATTGGAAGTATTGTTACTTTCTGATGACAGTCTCAGCTTCTTATTTTCAGTTTGTTGTTTCATTTACCTAATGGTGAGAAGAGTTCTCTCTTTTAAATCATTATGTCAGATTTTACTAGGAACAGCCCAGGGCTCTAAAAAAACCCTGTATTTGTTACAATTCACATGTTGCATTTGTACCAAAATATAGAACCTCTTTAGGCAGTTCTACATGGGATGTTGTTTGTGTGAAATTGTGTGTGATATGTAGTGTTTGGCTTTTGCATAACTATTTATACATGCTCAACCATTTATACATTATCACTTATACATGATCAGTGTTATGTTTATTGCACTTGAATTTGAATGTAAAAACTACTAAGGCAATAGTTCTCTTTGGATTTCAGTCCTGCATTAATAAATATGCAAAAATGACACATCCTAGACCAAAAGTTATTGCAGATGGGACATGGAATAAAGAAAGCTTACACAAGATTTTGGATCTTTAAATGGATCATAGCTTTACTGAATACAAGAGAGCTGCAACAGGCAGAGTAATTAACTATATAGTGCATTCTCTAATATGATCAGGTGATAACTAAGTGCAGAGAAGTCAGGTCTCCTCTATATAAGCATTGTTGAACACATGAATGAGTTCAGATCTAAGCCTCTGACTTAACTGGTGTTTGAGGGGACCATGATAGCCATATTTCTTATAGTAAATAGGTTCCCCATGGTGAGAATAAAGCTCTTGATTTTTGTCTTCAATTTGTGTAGCTTTGACAGTTAGTGGGAACATAATATTTCACTCTCCTTCTATCTCTGTCACTACTGTGGGATGGTTTTTGGAGACGTGTTCTAAAAATAGTGCAAATAAAGAAATAAATAGGTAGCAATGTACGTATATGTAGAAGCAATTGTATTTAGAAAATTTTATAGAAAGAAAGAAAACTTCTTACATCTACAAGCTGAAATTGCCCATGCATAGACAACTAAATGTGGTTCTTTATTGTGGCTCATATTAGGAGAGCTGGTGCCTTTTGCATGATTAGGACTGCATGCTGAGATAAATGAGTCTTACCCGGGACATGTCTCAATGATGAATCACCCGCTTTCTTCAAAAGTATAAATGTGAGATGAACTAATGTACATTTGAACATGAGAATGATTTCTGTAATGAAACTTTTATGTTTGTGCCAATTGACTTTGGAAAAAAAAAGGATAATGAATTGAAAGCATAAAATCACTCTCTCCTTCCCAACAGCAAACCAATGGTCCATTGAGCTGACTATTTTGCCAGCGTTTGGAAGAAGCCTGGTTTGGTGCGTTTGGCCATGGTTTGGGAAGCCAGACAGTCAGGCGCCATCAATCAATTCCCCTGGAAACAGAGCCAGGGGAATGCCTGAACGCTGTCTGCGCTCTTTCTGTTGCCCTGGAAACCCGAATGGAAGCCCATCTTAGCTTGATCCGCAGGTCTTCCTTCCTTCCAATCATGGAGCTGCAAGGCGGTTACAAGTTGGGAGAAGACACCCAGGGGAGGGAGGGGGAAGGGGGTGTCCTGTAGCCATGGGCACTCCAATCTCATCCCTGCAAACCCTGATAGGCAGCTCTGACGGCCAAACAGACCTCCTGCGTTGCTCAATGGGACCTCTGCTTATAAATAGCCGTGGGCTCCCAGGCTGGGTTTCACTTTCAGCGAGCAGTGGAGTGGGACAGAGCTCTTGCTTGCCACTTGTTAGCCTTTGGGGAGAGAGACTGAGAGTATAATTCAGCTTGGATTTGGGGGATAGGGATCTATCTCCCCTGGTTCCAGCGCTGCTGCCTGGCTCTGGGGCCAAGCTCAGTGGGCACCTCAGCTGAGGGCTCACACAGCGTTATTAGTGCCTGATCTGTTCAGATCTGTGTGAGTGGTGGACTAGGGCTCTAGTCCTTCCCTCCCTCTGGTGCCAGGGCTGCTGCCAGGCCCTGGGGCCAAATGCGGTGGGCATCTGGGCTGAGGGCTCACCAAATGATTCCTATTATCATCACAATCATTATCATTTTAAATCTGATTCTTATTATTACTATTACTATTCTTAGTCTCTGCGTGTTCCGTCCAGGCATCTTGGTGTGCTGGGCTATGGCTGTAGCCCCAGCCTCAGGTTACAGTGCTGCTACCAGGCCCTGGGGCCAAGCTCAGTGAGCACCTCAGCTGAGGGCTCACATTGATTATTATTAATCAGTGCCTGATCGGGTCAGGTCTGTGGGTGTGGTGGGCTAGGGCTCTAGTCCCTCCCTCCCTCTGGTGCCAGGGCTGCTGCCAGGCCCTGGGGCCAAGCTCAGTGGGCACCTGGGCTGAGGGCTCACAGTATTATTTCCAGTGCCTGATCTGGTGTTCAGGCATCTTGGTGTGCTGGGCTAGGGCTCTAGCCTTAGCCTCTGGTTCCAGGGCTGTTGCCAGGCCCTGGGGCCAAGCTCAGTGGGCACCGCGGTGGAGGGCACACAGAGTCATCTCCTTTCCTGTCTTCCTTAATTATAGTTTGGTGGCACAATGAGTCTTCCTGTTCGCCACCAAGGGTGGTTGTGGGGTGAAGTGTGATGGCAGTCCTCCTGGTTCAGTTGTGGAAAGCAGTATTGCGTGTGGCTCGAGGGCTGCAGAGAGTCCTCCCGCTCCCCCCAATTACCTGTGTGGGCTGTGGAGGAGTCCAAAGAGGTCTTTGCGCAGGGGGGGAGAGAATCTCTCTCAACATTTTCAGGACGGGTGGGCGGGCGATGGATCCCTGGAGGAATGGTATGTGTGTTATGAAAGATCCCTCCCGTCCCCATCCCAAACTCTCGGTGGTGTCCCGCCTGCAGTCCACCCCTCACCCCGTTTCTGTGTCCAGCCCCACAGCGCAGCCTGTAACCATTTGTCCTCCTTCCCCTGGGACAGTTAGTGGTCGACATTTCAATGCCTCCGTATGGAGGCACTTTCGTGCCCTTCCTGATGACCCCTGTGTGCCTGTGCCTGTGATGTCCTGGTGCGCAGGGGCAAAACCCCGAAGCACCTGTCTTCGACGGCCCTGAAGAGGCACCTGAAGAGGCACCACCCAAGCCTGTCTTCCTCCTCACCCAGTGAAACATCCATTGGGGGGAGAAAGGGGGCCACCAGCTCTTCTGAGCAGGGGTCAGTGGGAGGGTCACTTTGCCCTGAGGGTGATGCTGGTGGGAGCAGAGCACTCTGGCAGGCTGTGCTCACGGAGGTTGTCCCCTCAGGGTCTGGGACTGCTTAGAACGTTGAGGCTAATGGCTCAGGAGGTGGCTCCTGCTGCACTGTTCCTCAGTGGGACCCTCAGGTCCCCCGGTCCAAATGTCATGTCCTCTCCCTCCCACTCTGGGAATACCAGCGCGCTCCTCTTTGGCCTGGTGGTTGTGGGGGGATCTTCCCACTTCTCCCCCACATGACAGGTCCTCTCCCTCCCATCCTTTCCAGCAAGGCAGGAAGGTGGGTGATGCTGATGGCAGCCTCCTTTGAGCACTTGCGCAGCAGCTCAGGAACTGTTTCACATATAGTTTAGCTGCACGGTGCCCCCATCCATCACAAATGCCGAGCCCTCTGAGCGGGGGGGGGGGGGAATGGGCTGCTCAACTCATGTCCTTCCCGCAAAGGCAGGAAGGTGGCCGATGTCAGCTGCTGCTGCTGCTGCTGCTGTCACATTTCCATCTCCCCCTCTCAGAAACTACTCTGTCCTGTCCAAGCAATTTCTCCTGTCCTGCCCATCCCCTACTTTCCGCAAAGGCAGGACAGCGGATCAGGTCAGCCCCTGCTTCACGAGAGACTATCCTGTTACTGCTCCCTCCTTGGTTACACAGCTTGGTTGCGATTGCCCAGCCGATTGTATTGTATAGGGATATAGTCGGTTGACAACGTGGCAGCTCCCCTGTCAACGGGACTGACGGGACCCCTTTCAGCTGGGTGGGAATGTGTCCCACAACTCTCGTCCTTTCTGTCAAGGCTGGAAGGTGGGTACTGTCGGCTGCCATCATATTACTCGTCAGTGGGACTGTCGGGTGAGGACCCGTGGCTGCTGGGGGATCTTCCCCCTCCCCCTCCTCATGTCGGACAGAACAAGACAGAGAGACAGATAGAAAGATGTATTGAAAAACAAAACCATTGGAAAAAGATGGACACACAAGCCTACATATGGATGATGATAGAAAAAGGAATATAGAAAACAATATAGTTATAGAAAGAGGAAAAAAGACAGCTAGAAATGGAAAGAAATAATAAAGGGCAGATATATATGTAGAAAGAGATAGATTCAGATAAATAGTGGTGGAATCACATTGGAAGAGACAGAGAGAGATAGAAAGTTGCAAATAGACAGTGAGAGGGAGAAACAGAGAAACAGATCGAACGGGGCACACAGATATCAACCGTTCTAGAAGTAGAAATAGAATGCGAATGCATCAAGGAGATATAGAGTCAACCAGAACACACCACATCCATGGAGAAAAGGATTGAAACTCAAAAACAGAGGAAGACAAACAGTACAGAATGTATGGTTGTTGTGGATTTTCCGGACTGTATAGCTGTGGTCTTGGCATTGTAGTTCCTGACATTTCACCAGCAGCTGTGGCTGGCATCTTCAGAGGTGTAGCACCAAAAGACAGAGATCTCTCAGTGTCACAGTGTGGAAAAGATGTTGGCAGGTCATTTATATCTACTCAGGAGGGGTGGGGTTGGGCTGAGTCATCCTGGAAGAGTTTCCCAGGGTATGGAATGCTAATGGATGGAGGCTTCACTGTATCCTGAGGAGGTTCTTTTGCATCTGGATTGGTGCTTGATGTGCTAATCTTCTCTTCAGGGCTATTGTCGGGTATAGAGTGTTTTGTTAGCCTGGTGTTTTTCAGGACTGGAAACCATGAATACATGGTTTAAGAATACATTCTTAAAGTCTCTTCTTTCCTGTTGAAATTGTGCTTATGCTTATGAATTTCAATGGCTTCCCTGTGCAGTCTGACAAAGTAGTTGGAAGTGTTGTCAAGTATTTTAGTGTCCTGGAATAGGATACTGTGTCCTGTTTGAGTTAGGCTATGTTCAGCCACTGCTGATTTTTCAGGACGGCCAAGTCTGCAGTGCCTTTCATGTTCTTTTATTCTTGTCTGGATGCTACGCTGTGTGGTCCCGATGTAAACTTGTCCACAGCTGCAGGGTATACCGTATACTCCTGCAGAGGTGAGGGGGTCTCTACTGTCTTTTGCTGAACTTAGCATCTGTTGTATTTTTCTGGTGGGTCTGAATACTGTTTGTAAGCCATGCTTTTTCATAAGCTTTCCCATCTGATCAGTGATTCCTTTGATATATGGCAAAAACACTTTTCCTGTGGGAGACTGTTTTTCCTTAGTTGTTTGATTTATCCTTGGTTTACTCTGTCTTCTGATTTCATTTCTGGAGTAGCCATTTGCTTGAAGTGCGTGGTTTAGATGATTAATTTCCTCATTGAGAAAGTGCGGTTCACATATCCGTCTTGCACGGTCTACTAATGTTTTTATTATGCCTCTTTTCTGTCGAGGGTGGTGATTGGAGTTTTTGTGTAAGTACCGATCCATGTGAGTTGGTTTCCTGTAGACCTTGTGACCTAACTGAAAGTTTGCTTTGCGGATGACCAAGGTATCTAGAAATGGAAGTTTACCCTCGGTTTCTTACTCCATGGTGAATTGTATGTTCAGGTGGATATTGTTGAGGTGGTTTAAAAACTCCATCAATTCTTCCTCACCATGGCTCCAAATGATAAAGGTATCATCCACGAACCGGAACCAGACTGTAGGTTTGTGTGGTGTTGATTCTAGAGCTGTTTTTTCAAAATGTTCCATGTAGAAGTTTGCTATAACTGGGCTGAGAATGTACAGAATGTATCAGTATAATGAAAAGGACACTAGAATGCATGCACAAACATTAGAGAATGAATGTTAACAGTTAGAGAATGGTATATGGTTGGAGAACTGTATGTTTTCATTTTATATTTACTTTGTTGGGGCAGAATGGGTAAATATGTATAAAGAAACATTTTACAGGATTATATAAAGGTAATCCTGCAAAAGATAACTCAGTAAGATTATAAAACATGCATCTCCCTTTTCTTTTCCATTCTCATTCTATATTTATCTCATTATACTCTATTCTTCTGAGTTTTTAAAAACTGGCCATAGCCATTATAGATGCAGTACATTAGTTGAACGGATAAAATGGTTCTAAATAAGAATTAGTAAATGGCTACAAAATTGATAACATTTGCCTAATTAATCTACAAAGTTTTAATTAACCTCTCCAGTGGCCCAATTAAGGAACAGGAGATCTTTCTGAAGATAGTTTGAAAATGGAACTCAAATTATTTTAAATTGTACCATCAGTCCCCTCCACCCACTAACCAATTAGTTTTATTCTTAATTTAACAAGTTAAATTAGAAACATCAAATACGGAAGGAAAGAATATCAAAATATTGTGAAAGTAATTCTGAATAGATGGAAATATGCACAAATGACTCCAGCTGGAAGGGAATTCAGCTGTGAAAGCCTACATGGCAAGAAACGGAAGGGAAATGAGACCTCACGAAGACATCTTCTCTGTCTATTGAACTAGATATATGTGCAGACTAATATTTTTCAATATTATTCAATATTATTATTCAATATTATTAATAATGAACCATATTATATGCAACAATTGTTCACTGCTCTGCTGAAGTAAGCTTTGAAGTGAGCAAACATGGAATGTTACAGGTCCAGGATGGCATTTCTGATCTCCTCGCCCCTTCCTGCCAACCCTTCCTCTTCCCTCACTCTCCTATACTGTCCACTATCCATGTCTACTAGAGGTGGGCACGGTCTGGAAAATGGACCAAAATTTTGGATGGTCTGGCCCAGTTTGTGGGCCTCACCTTTTTCACCAATTTTGGTCCGTTTGGGCCAGTCCATTGGTCTGTGGTCTGTGAGTCCAGACATCCTGGTGCTGATCTATCAATTCCCTAGGCAATGGAGAGGATGTCTGCAGACCTTTTGCAGCCCTTAAAAACTTAATACGCAGCTCTGCTGGCCAAGCAGAGAGCTCCCATTCTGCCCTACGCGAGCAAGGAGGAAGAATTAATTCCCTAGGCAACAGAGGGGTGGACGTTCTGCAGCCAATCTTAGCCCTCAAAACCTTGATAGGCAGCTCTGCCTGCCAACTGGAGAGCTCCCATTCTGCTCTATGTGAGTAAGGAGGAAGAATGAATTCCCTAGACAATGGAGGGACGGACATTCTGCAGCTGTAGAAACACCAATCTTAGCCCTCAAAACCTTGATAGGCAGCTCTATCTGCCAAGCAGAGAGCTCCCATTCTGCAAGGGAGGGGTGGACATTCTGCAGCCAATCTTAGCCCTCAAAACTTTGATAGACAGCTCTGCCTGCCAACCAGAGAGCTCCCATTTTTGTCTAGGCAAGCAAGTAGCAAGAATTAATTCCCTAGGCTACGACTGGGAAGGTGTCTGTGTGGTGAGTGATGGGGCTCTTTCCCCACCCTTTTCTGTTTGATTTTACCTCATTTCAACTTTTTCGTGCTGCTAGCCAATGCAAGTCAATTGGCATTTGCGACTCCAGTATCTCCAGTATCTGTAACTCGGATGTCTGAAATGCAATCATGACCAAACTGGTTGCTGGAGGAGAGGCTGTTGAAGACTTTCTGTGAGTTTGGGCTCTCTGGGTATGAAGGAGGAGGATCCAGATTGCCGGAAGTGATGGACCATGAACCGATGAACTGGTCTACGAACTAGGCTGGTCCATGAAAAGTTCGTGGTCTGTGGTCCATGAAAATCGACGGACCACGGCCTGGTGGTCTGTAGGGTTTTCTTGGTCCGTGTCCACCTCTAATGTCTATTTACGATGTTATCAACCATCTGTCCTGCAGAATAGGCATGAAGACTTGACTGTTCTCTTTTTTTTGTTCTCAAGTTTAGCTTGTTTGCAGGTCATGTTGCTTTTCCCTTTGCAGCATTGAAAAAATATGGGTCTTCCTCTGTTGTATTAATAAGAACCAAATTACATACTATATTTTCTAATGAGCTGGGTGTGGGTTCCTTGAACCCAGTTTGCTAAAGAACAGACATGCAACATTTGCATGTAAAGGCATTTTAAAATTTCACAGGGGCTCACTTTGGATATGCTTCAGAATAGGGCAAATAGTTCCACCTGGAGATGGTTTGGCTCCGGAAAAAGCCTTCTTCCTCCATGCTATGGATAATCCAAATCTGCCCCCAGGGACCTTTAAAATACCATTCTCTAGACCAGGCTTGCTTCAAAACTTACAGTGCAATCCTAAACAGACTTACTCCAGTCTAAGCCCATTGATTTCAATGGGCTTAGAAATCAATGGGCTTAAACTGAAGTAACTCTGTTTAGGATTGCACTGTTAATGTGTAACTCAGCCTTTAAACTGCAAGTTCCTTGGGGCAGGAACTTTCTTCTGTAAAGTGCCATGCCCACAGATAGTGCCATATAAATAGATATTTTGACAAATGGATATTTGAAGTTTGGGAGGATAATGTTTTGCTAAGATAAGCACTACGTAAGCAGCTATCTCATGAAGGACAAAAGAGAGAAGGGCTGTAAGAACATAACATAAGAACATAAGAGAAGCCATGTTGGATCAGGCCAATGGCACATCCAGTCCAACACTCTGTGTCACACAGTGGCCAAAAACCAGGTGTCCTCAGGAGGTACACATATTCCAAATGAGGCCATACCATTGATTTATACAGGGGCATTATGATACCAGCTGATTTGTTTTCAATTCCCTTCCTAATAATCCCCAGCATAGCATTGGCCTTTTTTATTGCCGTCACACACTGTATCAACATTTTCAGTGAGTTATCCACCATGACTCCAAGATCTCTCTCTTGGTCAGTTTGGACCCCATCATTCTGTATTTATATTTAGGATTTTTGCCCCCAATATGCAGTACTTTGCATTTGGCCACGTTGTACGTCATTTGCCACATTGATGCCCACTCACCCACTCGCCCAGCCTCAACAGATCCCTTTGGAGTGCCTCACAATCCTCCTTGGTTCTCACCACCCTGAACAATTTAGTGTCATCAGCAAAGTTAGCCACTTCACAGTTTACTTCCAACTCCAAATCATTAATGAACAAGTTAAAAAGCACCGGACCCAATGCTGAGCCCTGCGGTACCCCACTGCTTATCACCCTCCACTGTGAATATTGCTCATTTATACTCACTCTCTGTTTCCTATTCATTAACCAGTTTTTGATCCATGAGAGGATTTGTCCTTTTACCCCATGACTATTGAGCTTACTTAGCAGCCTTTGATGAGGAACTTTATCAAAAGCTTTCTGGAAGTCCAGGTAGACAACATCTATTGGTTCCCCCTTGCCCATATGTTCATTCACTTCCCTCAAAGAACTCTAACAGGTTCATGAGACAAGATCTTCCCTTACAGAACCCATGCTGAGTCTTCCTCAATTGCTTTTGTTCATCAATGTGCCTACTAATTCTTTCTTTAATAATGGTTTCCACCGATTTACCTGGTATTGACGTTAGACTGACTGGCCTGTAATTTCCCAGATATTCTCTGGAACCCTTTTTAAAGATGGGGGTGACATTAGCTACCTTCCAGTCCTCAGGAATAGAGGCAGATGTTAATGATAGGTTACATATCTTTGTCAGGAGATCCACAAGTTCACATTTGAGTTCTTTCAGAACTCTTGGGTGTATGCCATCCAGGCCTGGTGATTTGTTAGTTTTTAAATTGTCTATCAGTTGTAGGGCCTCCTCTCATCACCTCAATCTGACTCAGGTCTTTCAATACTCCTTCTGAAATCTGCGGTTCTGGAGTGGGCAAGCACCTCTCATCTTCTACAGTGAAAACAGAGGCAAAGAATGCTGTAGTTCAGTGGTAGAAGACCTGCTTAGCAGGCAGAAGGTCACAGTTCCAATCCCTGTCATCTGTAGTTAAAAAAGAAAGAGCAGGTAATAGGTGTTGTGAAAGCTGTTGCAGAGCTACTGCCAGTCAGAATAGACTGTACTGACCTTTATGGACCAATGGTCTGAATAAGTATAAGGCAGTTTCATGTGAAGAATAACTCAGGGTCTCTTCCTCAGTACAGATGTAAAGTAATATTTCCATCCCATCCACTCCTTTTTAGGCTCTTATCCCTGAATCATAACCCAGAAAACAAAGCTCAGTTATTAGCAAAAATTATAAACACATGAATTCCTTCCCTTAATATGGTCAGATCTAGTGCTTGGTCTGTAAAAAAACTCAGTGCCCGTGCAACCTACAAGCCGGGCAAAATATCTGAATAATCACTACTTAATGTTGGTTAATAATAATAATAATAATAATACAATTGACTCCTGAGCCGCTGCAGAGATCTTGGCAAATCTGTCTTCGGGTGGGACCTCAAGGGCGGGAGAGAGCTCGTTGCTTAGAGCCCCCCACCACCCGAGATCGACGCGCCCTCAGATGCAGTGCGTACTTGCCTGTTCTCTGCCTGAGAACAGGGGGCCGCGGGCAATCTGTGCCCCTCCAGCCTCCACAAACAGCGGCACGGACAGCTCAGCTCTTAGAGCTGCTTTAGACCTCCATAAATCCCAAACCGGAAGTCCCGCCCATTTTAAACAGAAGAGAGAAGTGACTTTACCATTAAGAATTTATATCTATTTTTAATCTAAGCTTGGATTATAATATAGCAGAAGAGGGGTGAAATTTAGAACTGATTTTTTAAAGAATAAGATAGGGAGGTTACGATAAGTAATACCTTTCTCAGAGTATATGAATAAGGGAATAGTTAAATAAATATACTGATGGGGCATACTATATATACTATTATGTTGGTAGATCAGATTGTATATTATGTAATGAATGTGCAGTATGGTGCTGTGTGCGGTGCCACATTGGTGGCAGGGCGCACAGTAGGGGTGTTAATACATATTATAATGACAATAGTATATTTGATAGAATATATGTTTAAAAGAAATAGAATATGTTTAAATTAAGACTTTTGTTATATATTATATTATATTATATTATATTATATTATATTATATTATATTATATTATATTATATTATATTATATTATATTATATTATATTATATTATATTATACTGGTCTGCTATATTGAGGGGTATAAGATTTATACTATATTGGTAGTATAATTGATAGATGTATATTATACTGATAGAATATTTGATAGTATAATTGATAGAAGTATGTTATATTGATAGGACATTTGATATATATGATAGAATACCTGAAAAAAAATTAGAATGTGCTTAGACTAAGGGAATTATCAAGTAATAAGAGGGGGTAAGGGTTGGAAAGCTGTTGGAAGTCGATAGAGAGGGGGGAGGAAAAGGGTGGGGGATAGGGTTAATTAGATATTGAGGGAATGTATGTATTGAATTTGAAAAGTATATTCACCAATACAAATTTTCTAAATAAAATAAAATAATAATAATAATAATAATAATAATAATAAATAATAACATTTGATTTATATACCACCCTTCAGGACAACTTAATTCCCACTCAGAGCAGTTTACAAAGTATGTCATTCCCCACAACAAAACACCCTGTGAGATGGGTGGGGCCAAGAGAGCTCCAGAGAACTGTGACTAGCCCAAGGTCACCCAGCTGGCTTCAAGTGGAGGAGTGGGGAATCAAACCCGGCTCTCCAGAGTACCGCGTTCTTAATCACTACACCAAACTGAATGGAATGAGGCAGACATGTTGTTTCTAGGGCATTCCCTTCTGCATGAATGTATAGGTTTTAAAACTGAATGCTCTAAAGAAATGGCCAGAAGTCTAGTTTCTGGAATGTGACTCAAACTTCTTTCCCATAACCCACATCTTTCATTACCCACATTGCTAAAGAAAAAAGTGTGCCAATAAATGTCTCATCCTCTCTCTCAACAGCACCCAGAAATACTGTTGTTATCCCTGATTTATATACTCCTTTTGACAATATGCCACAAATTTTAATTACAATACAAATTATATGGTACTGCCATGCAGCAGTAAACAAGGAACTAATTTGTGTTCTTTCTACACTTATCATTCATGGACTAATTAGTTTCTGTATGAGAGTCCAAGTGACTCTTATAAAAAGCAAAAGCTCCTGAGGATATAAAGGTTAATTTTGAAGTGATTACAAATATTCTACTAACATTATAATTAATAGTTATGCTTAAAACACAGCAGTTGTCTGGAGCTCCAATAAGTTGACTGTTAATTAGCCCACAATATTGGCATGGTTTGGGATGTTTTAACTTCCAGTGTTTAGTCACTTGAATTGCAGAGCTGAGTAATGCTTAGCTTTAAGGCACTGTACAAATAAAAAAGCATACCTCTTCAAATCTGAAAGGAACTGATTCATTATATATTTCTATAGCTTAATTTTAATACCCCCCATCTAGTTTAAGTGAAGGGTTAGCTAAGTTAACTTATATTAACTTATGTCTGTTGATTTCCTCAATTTTCTGCATGGATGTGAGGGAGAGGGGAATTTCTCTCAGGGTTTGATTCATATGTCACTGAAATGCAGCCAACTCCAAGCTGAAAAGTAGCAGCTGTTTAAAAGGAGCAGAGAGGATTAGATGTAAAGTGCAAACATATGGTGGTGGTAAAATATCCAACACAACGATGACAAAATATTTAGGAAAGAAAAGGAACCATTTTGAAACTGTAGAATGAAATGAACAAGAAGACAGTTGTGCCTCACCGTATTTTGCAGCAGTTTATTTTACGGCAGTTGAGAAAACAACTTTCAGTTATATAGCCAGTATTGGTGTCGTGGTTAAGAGCTGCAGGACTCTAATCTAGAGAACGGGGTTTGATTCCCCACTCCTCCACTTGAAGCCAGCTGGGTGACCTTGGGTCAGTCGCAGCTTCTAGGAGCTCTCTCAGCCCCACCTACTTACAAGATGATTGTTGTGGGGATAATAATAACATACTTTGTAAACTACTCTGAGTGGGTGTTAAGTTGCCCTGAAGGGGGATATATAAATTGAATGTTTCTGTTGTTACTCTATTTTCATACAGAGGGTACAGGAAGATCTGGGACTAAAATAGATAGGCTGGAAATAAATACGTTTTTAAATTTGTTTTTAAAAGTAATTTTGCAGTTTTGAAAAAAGTGTCTTTTTATTGTGCTGTTCTCACTACACAACAAACTTTACAATTATTCTATGATCTGATTCAAACATCACAATCTTTCTCCATGGCGGGAATATTGGTGTTGAATTACATGTTGCCTAACATTATGGTTGACAACCTTTCTTTTGAGGATGTGGATGCAAATCTTAGAATAGTACTATTTTGCAGTGATGGCTGGATGGAAGAGTGAAAATTCCAGAAGATATCCATGTTCAGGGCTCATTTTGAGGGGGAACGCGCAGAAACGCAGTTCCAGCAGTTCCCCAAAGAGGTTACATGTCAGGTGGCCCCACCCACCTGACTCTTGGCCATTTTGGGCCCATTTCATCCTGGATTGGGGCCGAAACAGCCCAGATTGGGCCTCTGATGGGTGGTGGATCACTCTCCTGCTCAGCCGTGGCCCAATCCTGACCATTTTGGGCCCCTTTTTGGCCATTTTCAGCCCCTTTTTGCCATTTTGGGCCCAATTTCGGCCCTGAATGGCAGGATTGGGTCCAAAACAGCCAGGATAGGTGATGTCAGGGGGGGGGGCATGGCATATGCAAATCAGTTGTGCCAATGACACATTTCTGGTGATGTCAAGGGGTGTGGCATATGCTAATGAGATGTGCTAATGAGTTATGCTAATGAGTTCCTCCAGCTCTTTTTCTACGAAATGACCCCTGTCCATGTTTATGGAACTGTAGCAAAAAGTGAATACGATAGACTCATTTTTAAAAGACAAAAGTGAAGTAGGGAATGAAATAGTGAAAAAAATACGGGGAAAAAGATTTGACAAACTATTGGATAGGCTTGTGTTCTTAAACTGAAGACTTGGCTTCCCCCATATACTAGGAGCAAAACCATCAGGAATATATTCCCGTACTTCAGATATAGGGAAACTCAATATCAAGTCAAAAGGAACAATATTTTTAGGTACCAGTGAGAATTTAGAAGAGACTTGGACATTGAGATGCCTTTGACTACATAAAAACGAAGTTATATGAAAACGTATTAAACTGACTAGTGTCATTACATGTAATTCTAAACTGGGTTATATAAATTAAATAATCCATACAATGGGACCAGGGACAGAGGGAGGAACAAAAGTGTTACATCTGAAGATGAGGAAGGTGAGAGAGGGAAGGTGGAAGGTGGGTGGGTGAGAGATGGAAGAGGCCAGATGCTGTCTTGGGGAGAAATAGTAAAAGGTAAACCTGTGGGAAAGGGTAGTGGCTGCAGGTACCCTCAGAGGATGCAAAGACCCTCCCCAATGAGTCTTTGCAGGTTCCGCAGTTGTTTTCTATAAAAAGTCCCCAAGATAGCATTCTGAAATGTGTTGATGTTGATGTTTTTTCAGGAAACATCATCAGAAAATGGAACTCTAGGTAAAAATCATTTTAAGATCAAGAGTATCACAATATGAAGTAAAGCTTTCTGCACCTTGGTGTCCTGGAGGGAGTCATTGCATTTGCAAATATTACAGGAAATATTCCTCAGGGTTTCTTGTTTTCAGCTCCATGATGAAAGACAGGTGGCACAGGTTGGCCTAAAGCAATTCACATCTCCTCTGCCTTTCTAATTTACAAAATATCAGTCACCACACAGTTATATTGTAGTAGCCCCATGACTCTGCCATTGCTTTGCAATGTGTTCTGGTAAGAATATTTTTCCCTGTTCCCCTTGACTCAGTGGTTTTTTTATTTTTAATCTATTATTTGCTGCATTTAATCAAGATACTGAAAGTGTTTTACAATTTGAAATATAAAAAAAGACAAAATAAAAAAGTAGAAATTGGCTCTTGGTGGTCTCTTTAGAAGCTATTGATATGAATTTAGTACTTTGGGCTTCTTTCTTGTCTTTCCACATAGGGTACACAGGTCTTTCAATAATTCCTGGGATGGCAGATTAGCCAGGCTTCACAAACTGTTGCTGTTCCTTTGTTGTTTTTCCCTGGTTCTGCTGCTTTTGTGTACTGTAAATAAAAAGGAATCTTAGCAGGTACATCTTTTTATCACATTGAATAGCAAGCGGCATCTACTACAATTATTTCATTGATATGACTTCCAGTCACCCAATTCATGACTATGTCTAATTTAAATGTCATATTTAATAACAGTCATGCATACATCCAGCACATAGGTGTGCATGCAACCAGCTTGTTGGTGGACTTGCACATGAGCCTTGTACCTCACTCTTTCTCACATGGAGAGTCACAGCTAAAAATAACTCGGTTGCTTATGATGGATGAATGTAAGTGCACCCCTCCCAAACATTAATTTAGGATTATAAATGGAATCCAGTTCAGGATCCCAGATCATGAGGTTAGTCCATGAACTGGTGACCAGAGTTAAATTTCAGCCTCATTCTATAGACGAAGGAAAGAGATGGAGCAAAGTTTGAAGGTGAATCAGGTTTGTACATATTTTTCTCTACTGTAATTAAATAGGATGTCTGAATGCAGCCCAAGTAACAGTGAACTGTTTACTGTAGAAATTAAAAACAAAAAAAAAACTTGTACAACTTTCTGCATTCCAAATTTGTGTTCCAATTTAGAAAACTTTGGAGGGGGGAGCACTGGGAAATCATCATACTGGCTGTGTAATCACCATTAGGTTGAGTGGAAGGCTTAGCTTGCACCTGCTCAGGTTTAGAGGCATATCGCAATGCAGCAGACAGTGAAGCAGATGCAGCCATATTTTCCAGGCGCTTTTCTACTCACATCTGTCATGTGTGTATTTTGCTGATATCCTGCATAGATCCTGTTCATAAGAGCCACTTAGTTCTTCATATTTATTCTCATTATTGCACTAACAAGGAAATTCAAGCTGGAAATCTTCCATCGTTGCAGCAGGGCTGTTTGACAAAGAGCTCCAAGATCAAGACACTTGAAAAATCCACTTGCAACTGGGGGGGGGGGGCGTAATATCTTTCCCCCCTTCCTTTTATGCCACCTGAACTGTAAGAAAAAAGCAGAAAGGTATTCATCGTACCTTTCATTACACCATAACCTTAGTGTGGGGAACTTCCTTTCGATTAAACCTATTTGAAAAGTTCTAAAGTCTGTCAAAAAGTGAAAACTGAAGGCACAATATTGTAAAGCAATTTGTGAACTACAATGAATGCACAGGCCGTTTTTGTAAATAGGTATGTTTTGAAGTCTTCAAATGAATTAGGGGTGACTGTTTAGGGAGCAATGCAGCATAGGACAAAACAGGAACAGCTACTCAAAGTAATGGCATATATGCAGCCTCACAGTTCCCTCACTGGAATGGCATTTCCATTTGCTTGAGAGAAAGTGGGATTTCCTCCCACTGCAGACCTCCCATGCTGTTCCTGACCCCTATAAATAAATTTTAGTGAGGAGGGGCAGATTATTAGGTATCTGTGTGCATGTTAATGCTTTTTCTGATTAAACCTTTTGATGGAAAACAAAATAATTAAGTGGTATCTTTGTTCTAATAAAAGTGTTATAGTTTACTTCTGAATATTGTTCAACTGATATTTGATGCTGTTAAAACACAAGTACTGAGTCACAGAGCAGACTGTTAAAAGCAAAGCATTTACATTCCTTGCACTTATGTTCCTTGCAGGATAACACAGGAAAGGATCACCACTTTCCTAATAACAGCTCTGTGTAAAAGGTGGCAGCCATCAATGTACCAATTTGTATTTGTAAAATGGGTTGATGAGAGTACAAACAGTTTAGGATTCATATGAGATGACATTCCTGCTTCTGCTGAACATGGGGGGGGGTGTCACCATCTGAAATGCTCCAAAACAAAGACCACATTGTTGTACTGCATGCAAATCATACACCGTGTGCCACATTCACAGTACTCTTGTCAGAATCTAGGAGTATACACTGAGAAAATGTTCATTATAATTTCTGCTCAGAACTTGGAGGAGGGATTTTTACCTTGATTGCTTATTTCTGGATAGGATATCCACTGTGGATAGGGTATCACCTATTCAAGGCCCTGGGGCAGCTGTTTATAAAGATAATGGCACCAAATTTTCACAGAGCACAATACTCCGTTTAATCTAAAAATTCGCTAACTTTCAAGCACATTGAATAAAGGGAGTTGATTTTACAGACGCATGAAATAGGTCCATCTCTGCACAGCTGCATTTCTCTGTACTGATTTCTAAATGGCAGCAGCTTAGCAGGAGAACTCCAGACAGGCATTGGCATTAGAAAAAAAAAGTGTCTGCATTAATTTCATTTCCCTACTTTTACAGTAACTGACTGACATTAAAAACTTTTACTTTTCTGGTGAAAACTCTCCATTTGTCATGCTTCCTTGTTGTAGTCTATTTCACAAAGTAAGGCAGGAGAGCCACAATTTTTTTATTATTCCCTATGGGGGACTTTTCTGATGGGAGGGGGACTGGAGTAATAGTTTTTCAACCAAATACCATCAAAATTGCAGCAGAGCTTCTTCTGCCTGTCCACTCAAGGCCCCTCAAGTATAAAGCAAATTAGAGAAAGGATTTGAATTCTTTGGGCCCTTGAACAAGCCCAGACTTTCTACTTTCAGAGGGGAAAATCCCTCTCTCTCCACTCCACAAAGGATGGGGAAGGATGTTGTTCCATCAGTTGGTAAAAGTCACCATAATGCTATTATGTTTTGCATTCATGTCACTGGAAAGATGCCCCCAAAGCTAAAATGAGGGGACTAGTCAAAAGGAAGTTAAAAGGGAGAATTAAGAGAGCCAAATGCTTCCAGGATGCCTGTAAAGTAATTAGAACAACATTAATTGTGACTCAAACATAATGCATACTTCGAATTAGGAAAGATTTCACCAAGTCTAAAGAATGCTTGTGTGGTTAACAGCTCAGGTCAAGGAAACCATAAAAGCAAAAAAACTTCTTTTAAAAAGTAAATTTCTTGTATTGAAATGAACAGAGAGGAGCATAGGTTCAGGCAAAACAAATGTAAATTAATGATAAGGAGAGCAAAAAGATAATTTAAGAAACACATGGCCCAAAACAGTAACACATACAATAAGGATTTCTTCAAATATATCAGAAGCTGTTAACTGCCTAGGAAGATGATTGGACCTTTGGATAATGAATAAAAAGATTGCTTAAAGAAGGGGGAAATAGTAGAGAAACTGAATACATTATTTGCACCTGTTTTCATATAGAAAATGTGGAACTTATACCCATGTTACAGCTGCTGTTTGGGGGGATAATAAAATTAAAATGATGAGACATGAAGTTCTAGGACTACTAGGCAAACTGAAAAGTAATGTCTGCTGGTCCAGATGGCATACACCCAAGGATTGTCTTAAAAACTCAATTGTGAAATTGTTGATCTATTAATAAGTATAATAATTTATCCCTAAAATTGGCCTCCATGCCAGGCGAATGAAAAATGGCAAATGTTACCCCATTTTTTCTAAGAAGGGTGTCCAGAGGGGATACAGGAAATTACAAACCTGGGCCGATTCCAGATGACTAACCGGAAGGCGCTTCATGCCGCCATGTTCCAGATCGCGACTGGGAAAACGCGAAATATTGCGTTTTCTCGTGCAAGTTTGGCGAGTTTAGTAGTTGTGGGATAAAAGGATCGGTCATTTTATGGATTAAAAGTTGATAAATGGTAGGAAGCAGAGAGTAGGAATAAATGGAGGGTTCTTGAAATGGAGGGAAGTGAGCAGTGGGATTCCACAAGGATCTGTATTGGGACGTGAATTATGTCATTTGTTCATAAATGATTTGGAATCAGGGTGAGCAGTGCAGTAGCTACATTTTCAGATGATACCAAATTTTTAATGATGGTGAAAACTAAGGTGGATTGTGAAAGAGCTAAAAGAGGATTCCTCTGTAGACATGGGCACGAACCAAAAAAATTTAATGATTCTGCGGTTCATGGTTCGGTGACGATGATCCTGAGGTCGCGAACCGCAATGAACATTTTCCGTTGCCAAACCAGTTCGCGATTCACAGTTCGTGGGGCACAAAACGGCCCCCGTTGCACTTAGAGAGCCCATATTCCAGGGGAGTGTTTTGCAGGCTCTCCTACAGCCATCACCCAAGTTTGGACAAGATTGCAAAAGTGATCTTGGAGTTATACCCTCTCCAATCCAAGGCCCCCAGGAAACTCCCACTCGATACAATTAGAGCCACCGGTTGACATTGGCCCAGTGTACAGAAGGTGGATTCTGATGGTGGCTGCCGGGCCTGGGGGGCCTGGGGAGGCAGCGAAAATCCATCTTCCCTTTAGGGGGCGGGGGGTCTGGCCACTCGCCAGCGGCACCCTTCATGTGCCCGCCTGCCAGGCCAAAGTGGAGCACACTGGTATTCCCAGCGAGGGCAGGAACGGTGGGTCATGACAGCAGCCGCCGGAACTTGTGTGCACAGGGAGGTGGTGGCGAGCTGCCTCCCCTCAGGGGGCGGGGTGTCTGGCTGCTCGCCGGCAGCACCCCCATGTGACCGCCCACCAGGCCAAAGTGGAGCACGCTGGTATTCCTGGCGTGGGTGGGAGAGGACATGACATTCGTATGGGGGCCTGATCCCCCAGCAACCACGGGTCCTCACCAAAGGGTCCCACTAAGGAACAGTGCGGCAGCAGCCAACAGTACCCACATTCCTTCCTTGCTGGAAAAGATGGGATCAGGCAGCGATAATACTGTGAGCCTTCAGCCAAGGTGCCCACCGAGCTTGGCCCCAGGGCCTGGCAGCAGCCCTGGTACCAGAGGGAGGGAGGGACTAGAACCCTAGCCCACCACTCCTACAGACCTGACCCAATCAGGCACTGATTAATAATAATCAATGTGAGCCCTCAGCAGAGGTGCCCACCGAGCTTGGCCCCAGGGCCTGGCAGCAGCCCTGGCACCAGAGGGAGGGAGGGACTAGAGCCCTAGCGCACCACTCCCACATACCTGAACAGATCAGGCACTGATTAATAATAATCAATGTGAGCCCTCAGCCGAGGTGCCCACTGAGCTTGGCCCCAGGGCCTGGCAGCAGCCCTGGCACCAGAGGGAGGGAGGGACTAGAGCCCTAGCCCACCACTCCCACAGACCTGACCCGATCAGGCACTGATCAATAATAATCAGTGTGAGCCCTCAGCCGAGGTGCCCACTGAGCTTGGCCCCAGAGCCAGGCAGCAACCCTAGAACCAGAGGAAATAGATGCATATCCCCAAAATCCAAGCTCAATTAAACTCTCTCTGTCTCTCTCCCCAAAGGTTAGCAAGTAGCAAGCAACAGCTCTGTCCCACTCCACTGCTCGCTGAAAGTGAAACCAGAACTGGGAGCACGGTGCTTTTTATAAGCTGAGGTCCCATAGAGCAATGCTGGAGGTCTGTGTTTGGCCATCAGAGCTGCCTATCTGGGTTTGCAGGGATGAGATTGGAGTTCCCATGGCTACAGAACACCCCTCCCCCCTCCCTCCCCTGGGTGTCTTCTCCCAACTTGTAACTGCCTTGCAGCTCCATGATTGGAAGGAAGGAAGACCTGCGGATCAAGCTAAGCTGGGCTTCCATTCGGGTTTCCAGGACAACAGAAAGAGCGCAGACAGCGTTCAGGCATTCCCCTGGCTCCGTTTCCAGAGGAATTGATTGATGGCGCCTGACTGTCTGGCTTCCCGAACCACGGCCAAACGCACCAAACAAGGCTTCTTCCGAACGCTGGTTCGTTGGCTGTGGACAATCGCGAACTGCTGGGTCACAATTGCGCGATCGCCAATTTCATGGGTTTTTGAAGTTCGTAATGCGGTTTGTGCCCATCTCTATTCCTCTGCATTGCATGAGTGAGACAAAATGAGGCAACTGACGTTCAGTGTGGGTAAATGTAAGGTGATGCATTTTGGAAGAAAAATGTGTCATTTTAAATGGGATCTGAACTGGCTGAAACTGATATTAAAAGAGATCTTGGAGTTGCAGTAGAAATATTGATGAAAATATTGACCCAGTGTACAACAGTGGGTAAAAAAGCAAACTCCATACTACAATTATTAGGAAAGGGAATGAAAATAAACAAATAATACGGTAATGCCCTTGTATAAAGCTATGGGGGGGGGGTGACCTCATTTGGAATACTGTATGCAATTCTGGTTTCTGTATCTCAAAAAGGATATTACAGAGCTAGAACAAGTACAAATGAGGGCAACCAAGATGATTTGGGCGTTGAAGCACCTTTTCAATGAGGAAAGGCTAGAGATGCTGGGATTTTTCAGTCTAGAAAAAGTATGGCTATGTGAGCAGTCAACCCCAGCCTCCGCCATTTTAAAAGCTGCTTGTGATATAAAAATCACAAGCCCATTGAATCTAAAGCAGCTTGATCTGCATTAGGGGAATTCCAGCTGGCTGAGCAAAGTATTGCTGAGTCCCACCCTGGAGAGAGAGTCATGAATGGAATGCGAATGCAAATGATGAGAGATTGGGCGTGATTAGGTCCTACCCCTCCAAGCTGCGGATGTGCAGTTGTGACAAGAAAGGTTCTTGCTGCCTCACCACCCCACATTCTAATCCCCTTTCTTTCTGTGATGAAATCCCACCTAAGTTTGTAGGACCATCAATCAGCTCTGATAAGTTTATACTCCTGAAAACATCTAATTAAGATCTAAATTCATTAGTCCAGTTCCAGGGACATTAATTAGCAACCATTTCTTTGTTAAGCACCAGGAGAACCCAATCTTAATCTTTTGTCACACATCAGTAGCACTGATCAAAGGTAATCAAACCTTTGCCATTCCTAGGAGTGGACCTTTATAGTCTTTGTCCCAATGGCTGGGGGGCTCCCCAGCCTCAGGGCACATTTTGCCCTATAAGAACCATGGCTTTGCCCAACTCAAATTGTGCATGCTTTCCTGGATCCAAGCGCTGTACCCTTAGGGTTTCCCTCCATAAAATCCTCCTGGTCAAGAACACTGGCCGTTTTAAGCCATCTTCCCTCATGGACTACTCTGTACCCCCACTTCATGGATAAGTAAATATACCCCGAATCCCTCACTTTATTCCAGCCTCTGGCTATTTTCCGAGGACTCTGTGTCCTTGTATAAACCATTTATTACCTCTTGCATGTGTGTATTTTCTCCTTTAAATAAAAAAATTACTCTTTAATTCAAGACCATCAGTCTTGTCAGTTTGCTTGGGGGAGAGACAGCCTGGAGAAGGGAAGGAAATGGGAGAGGCCTTTGTGACCAGCCTGTAACCCAATTGTGTGTTTCTGCTGGCAGGTGAGGCAATTTATCAGCCTACCCTGCTCAAAAGCCCAGTGCTTTCCTAGAGGTGTGAGCTGAAGGGCAAGAATACAAGGACTCTCAGCCTGTGGTTTTCTGCAGTGGTGTTCAGCTGGGGGTCCAGCTAGTACATGCTACAGAGTGTTGAAGGTAGTTTGGTGTGGTTTGTGGCATGGCTGAGGCTGCACTTCTGTGAACCCTTACTTGAAATGTGGCGGTCCACCTTATGTCAGTTTTATTATCACTGTTATTTACTCTGCTATTGCTATGTGCCCTGGTGGCTAGCTATCTCAGTTAGATGAGGAGGGGGAAAGTATGGCAGTGGAAGGAGTGTTATTGTACTATATCTTGCTGGATAAGCAGCCTGAGGTTGAGATCTCAGTCATTGTATAGTATCTGGATGTTGTGGTTGATTGGTTGAGGGATAATTGGCTGAAGTTAAATCCATCAAAAACAGATGGCAGATGGGCTTGCTCTGCGATGATGGTGAACCCTGCTTTTCCATCACTTGGTGGAGTTCAGCTTACAGGAGTTTGGGAGTGTGACTGGTCCACAGACCCCTGCATGCAATATTTCAGGAGCCATGGATGTTACAAGAAGTGGAGAAAGATGGGAAAGTTCCATTCTATGAATGGAGCTCCACTTGCTGATCTTGTTAGATTAAAAACTGTATTTTTTATTTTTTTAACTCCCCCCACTAACTTCCTCCATCTTTATATCCCTGAGTATGTTTAGAATAAAACTTTTACAGTTCTGTATCTATTGCTTACTTTCCCCATGACCTGGCTACTCGGAACCACAGTAGGCTGCCTTGCAGAAATAAGAAGCATGCCTGGAGCCTCCTTCACTCTATCTGCCAACCAGTTGCTATAGCCATGAAATCAAAGGTTGTCCCAAAGGGATTCTTCAGCACTTAAAAAGTTATGATTCTTCAGGTGATAGCAGACATCCAATATCAGAGGATCAAGAAGGGTATGTCCATTCATGCTTGATGCACAATCATAAAAAATGCTGCTTCCCTCTACTTTTGTGTATCTACTGTGGCTTTCCTGTATCTGCAATGCCCTCCACCTGCCTATGGTCAGAGTATAGGGGAATGGTAGTATTTGCAATAAAATGAATAGGCCAGGCAGCCCAAAAACCTCCCAGCAGATTGTCACAGCTGGCTTGATTGAGGAAGCCTACAAGTATATGCAGGCCTAGAGGGAATGGCCTAGAGGGAAGCTGTTTGGAAGAAGCTGTGTGCATACATAGATTCACAAGAAAGAGTAAATGAGTAATAGGATGTAGCAGGAGCGACCCAAGGAGAGAAGTACAAAGAAGATTTTATAGCCTATCCATGTTTTATGAAATGTTGCTGTAATATGTCAGGGGATGCACCATTAGAGAAGACTGTAATACTCCCTTAGGTGTTTGAACGGAAAAGACATTTTTCAGTCTCATGGGGCTGAAAAATGCACCACCCATCAAAGGCAGATTTGTACAGCCTAAAGTGCCTTAGAATGACCAGCGTGTAAAGGTAACTGAAACTCCATTAATGAAACAATATTTTGTGCACTGCTAGCAGGAGATACTGGTTTTATTTCACGAAACGTTAACATTACCAAAATGATTTTCCTTAGACCTTCATTTAGTAGGAGGGCATATCCTATGAAATCTGTCAAGGTATCTCAGGACATGAAACAAATAAATGGTCACAAGTACAATAGAAAGATAAAAGAATACAGTTCCCAACAGAATGCGCGAGCGCCCGACTTACCGGGCGGGGAAGTTTGCGGCCGATGGGGAAAGGAAGGACGGCGTGGCTGGCTGCCTGCGGGGCTGGCCGGCCCAGCATGCAACGGGCCGGCCGGCAGCCAATAGTTTCAAACCCAGGCGACCAATCAGGGGCCGCCTGGGGGGGTGGGGCCTCTGCCGGACCCGGAGGAGGCAGGCTTCCCTCAGGTCCGGCAGTGGGGCATAAATATCGGCGCCGCCCCCCTCACCCCTGCATTCGGGCTCGGCGGCGTCAAGGTGAAGATCGACGGCCGGCAAGTCGGAGGAGCGGAGCACGCGGGAAAGAAGACCGGAGGAACGCGAAGAGGGAGAGGTTTAGCTGAGCCTCTCCCTTGCGTCCTCCGCAGCGCGGCTCCCCGGCCCGTTTTCGGACTGAGCCGGGTGGGAGCGAGGAACGCCGGCTCGTCGAGGGACTCCCGCGGGGGGGGGCAGGGTTCATCCCCCGGTCTCCTGCTCGCACGGGACTGCTGCGCCTTCCCCACACACACGAGAAGGGGGCAGGTGGCTTGTTTCCTGAGGAAGGGAGGGCGGGAGCCATTTTTTCCTATTCCCCCCCCCACAGGTCGGCAGGGGCAGATGGCTCCCAAAAAAGGGCCGCAGCGGGCCTCCTCGGCAGCCAAAAAGGCCGCATCCTCCGCCACGGGGCTGGCACGGGGGCCCAAAACACCAGCCGCCGGTAAGCGCGGGACACCGCAACCCCCCAAGGGAAGGCAGCCAAAGGCCAGCAAGGCCACCCAGGGTAGGCGTGGGCCGGGACAGAGCGGCAAGGGCACAAGGCACCCTGCCTCAGCAAGGGGGGGCAAGGGCCAGCCAACAGCCCCTGCGCCAACCACCGGAGGAGTCAAGGCAGCGGGGGGAAGGGGGCGGGCCCGCTCTGCTTCCAGGGAGAGGGGCGCTAAGAGCAGGCAGCCCAGCAGGGGCCGGGAGGCTTCTCCCAGCTCCCTCCACAGCATCGCCAGAGCACTGGAGGTGCTGACGGCCCGGGTGGATCGCCTGGGGAACTCCGAGTCCGGAGGGTCACCGCCTTCCTTGGAGGCTGCAGAGGTCCCCAGGCAATCCCGCTCCCAGAGGAGGGGCGCTAAGGCACCCAGAAGACAGCGGGGCACGCGGTCCCCGTCCTCCAGCAGCTCCAGCGAGGAGAGGCGGCCCAAGCGCAGGAGGACCTCGCGGCGGAAGGGGCGCCGGCGCCGAAGGGATGAGGATTCAAGCAGCGATGGATCCTCAGGTGAGTCCTCGTCTGAGGAAGGGGACCCTTGTGAGGACTATTGGGGGGTGGCGGGCCATGTTCCAGGCATCCCAGGGTGGGCCCAGAGGCGCAGGGGGGCCCAGGCCGGAAAAGGGGACCCCCGGGGCGTGTGGGAATCAGATCAAGGGGAGGGCCCCCCTCCAATGGAGGACCCCAGGGACAATGAGGACCCCCCGGGGATCCACCTGGCCCGTAAGGTTCGGGAACGGATTTTAGATGGGTTCTATGTTGACATCTTCACCCTACTCAGGCCGGAGGCGGAGGATGGCAGGTGCGCCCCCCACCGGAAGGATAAAAAGGGGAGCAAGAAGGAGGTTGCTGACCGCTCCTTCAGCAACTGGCTGGAGGGTTTCACCGTCTACATGGGGGTGGTCCAGATAGCCTATCCTGATAGGGGGTGGCACCTCTCCAACCACTTGAGCAACGTGCTGAGGGCCAGGGCGCTGGCGGGGGAAGGGGCCGCGTTAGATTATGATGAGGCCTTCCGTAAGAGGGCTTCCCACAGCCCCAAGGCGCGGTGGGACCTTATTAGCCAGAAACTCTGGCTGCTCCTGGTTGGCCCTCACATGCGCAGCAAGGGGGAACCCCCCCGAGCGGGGCGCTGGCTGGGCCGTCGCGATAAAGCACGCGGCCTGTGCTGGGAATTCAACCTGGGCAGGTGCCAGCGCCCCAAGTGCCGTTACGAGCACAACTGTGATGTGTGCGGGGGCCCCCATCCCCGCCAGTCATGCACCCGCGGGACGCAGGCCACGGCGCCCTTTCGGGGGGGCCGGGCTTACAACAGCGGGGCGCACAAAGATGGGGGGTCCGGTCCCAGTACTGCCCCATCTGCCGCCGGCGGGAAGTAGCGCAGATAGCACAGGGTTGGGCCTCGCCCATACCCCGGTGCGGGTCCCTGGTCTCCGCCCCCTTCTCGCCAAATACCCCAATAAGCTTGCTGCGGCCTTCCTACTGGAGGGGTTCACCAAGGGCTTCCGCATCCCCTTCACCGGCCCGCGGGTGCCCACCTCCGCCGGGAACCTTAAGTCCGCAAAAGAGTTGCCGCATGTAGTCTCAGCCAAAATAGCCAAGGAGGTCGCACTGGGCCGGGTGGCGGGCCCCTTTCCCTCTCCCCCTATTCCCAACTTGAGGGTATCCCCACTGGGCATTGTCCCCAAAAAGGCCCCGGGGGAATACAGGCTGATCCACCATCTCTCTTACCCCCGGGGGTCGTCGGTTAATGACTTCATTCCCCACGAGCTATGCACCGTGAAGTATGCCTCATTTGACCAGGCAGTCCGCCTGGTGCGGTCCTGCGGGCCCGGGGCCCTTATGGCCAAATGTGACGTGGAGTCTGCCTTTAGATTACTGCCGGTTCACCCGGCAGACTTCTGCTTACTGGGGTTTAAATTCGAAGGACAATGGTATGTGGACCGGGCCATGCCTATGGGGTGCTCCGTGGCATGCGCCGCCTTTGAAACGTTTAGTACCTTCATCGAATGGGCGGCTAAGGGCCGCATGGGGTCCCCACACATTAGCCACTACCTTGATGATTTCTTGATAATGGCGCCCCCTGGTGGCGATGTTTGCGCGTCCCGGCTGCAGGCATTCCAGTCCCTGGCCGCCGAACTGGGGGTTCCTCTCGCGCAGGAAAAGACAGAGGGTCCCACCACGCGGCTCACCTACCTCGGCATCGAGCTGGACTCCGAGGCAGGGCTTTCCCGCCTTCCCCTTGACAAGCTGGGCCGCTTACAGGACCTAATCTCAGGCGCCCTGACCCGGGACAAGTGCACTCTCAGGGAGCTTCAGGCCATCATTGGGCACCTTAATTTCGCCTGCAGGGTGGTCGCCCCGGGGCGCGCCTTCTGCGCCCGCCTTTCCAGGGCTTGCAGGGGGGCGTCTGCGCCCTATCATCATATCCGCTTAATGGCCGGAATCAAAGAGGACCTCAGGTTGTGGCTCGAGTTTCTGTCCCAATAAAACGGGGTTTCCCTGTGGCAGACCTCCCTATCCCCGGGTCTCGGCCTGCAGGTTCAATCTGACGCGGCCGGCAGCCTGGGGTTTGGCGTTTATTTCGAGGGGAGGTGGTGTGCCCAGCAGTGGCCGCCCTCCTGGGCTGGCTCTGGGATCCTCAGGGACCTCACCTTCTTGGAATTCTTTCCTATTCTGGTGGCAGTGACCATCTGGCGGGAGCAGTTTAGGGATAAGCGCGTTCTCTTTTGGTGCGACAATCAGGCCACGGTCCAGGTTGTCAACAAGCAGTCCTCTCGCTCTGAGCGGGTCATGCGTCTTGTCCGCCGGTTCGTCCTATGCTGCCTGGCATTTAACATTTCCTTTTCCGCCCGCCATGTAGCAGGTCTGGATAACGGCATTGCAGATGCACTATCTCGCTTCCAGATGGAGAGGTTCTTCAGCCTGGCTCCCGAGGCCAGCCGCACACCCGACCCTTTTCCAGCAGCTCTGTGGGCAACTGGCGAAGCACCGTGATGGAAGGGATCCTGAATTCAGTGGCACCATCAACCCGGCGAGCTTACACCAAGGCTGTGACGCGCTTCCTGGCCTTCGCCGCGGGCAACAGCAGGAGGGCCCCCTGGCCAGCATCGCGAATGTCGGTGCTGCGGTACCTCGCACACATGCGGGACTTGGGTCTCGCGCCCAGGACCATGCGGGCGGCCCTGGCGGGTATCTCCTTCTTTAGCAAGGCGGAGGGGCTCCCAGACCCCTGCGATTGTTTTGAGGCCCGGAGGGCCATAGAGGGGTGGGGGCGACTTTCCCCTCGCCCCCCCGACCAGCGGAGGCCTATTACCCTCCCCATCCTGGGGGCAATCCTCAGGGCGGTCCCCAGCACGTGCTGGTCCACCTATGAGGCCCTGCTTTTCAGGGCGGCCTTCACGATGGCCTTCTTCGGGGCCTTCCGTGTCAGTGAGCTGGTGGCGGGTTCTCGCTGGGACACCTCGGGTCGGGCAGTCGCCCTCAGGGACGTTTCTGCTTCCAGGCACATGGTGGCCATCACTGTGCGGAGGTCAAAGACGGATCAACAGGGCCGGGGGGTTACGGTGCGCCTACGGGCCCTGCGAGGCCAGGCCCTGTGCCCCGTGGCGGCGGTCCGGGCCTACTGGGCAGTCCGCCCCCCCGTCCCTGGCCCATTCTTGGTTCACAGCGACAGTGCCCCGGTCACCCGGTTCCAGTTTGTCTCCATCCTGCGCGCAGGACTCCAGGCCTCTGGCCTTCCCCCCGCAGAATTCGCCTCTCACTCCTTCCGGATTGGGGCCGCCACGGCAGCGGCGGGCCTGGGTCTCCCTGATCAGATTGTCCGGCGGCTCGGGCGCTGGAGGTCAAGGGCCTTCCTCTCCTACATCCGCCCCGCGCGGGTCCTTACTTGCTGACCTTGTTCTCGTGTTCCTCCCGTCTCCAGGTCACCGAAGGAAGGTGTGGATTTGCGGCCACAGCATCGTTCACTGGGCCGGGAAGTACGCGGCGACGTCCGGATGGGGGGCCCACCTCGGGCTGGACGACGCCGTCGAGATCCGCTGGATGGGAGCCCGTGGCATGCGGTGGGAGGCACTGGTACCCACCTTGGTTCACCAGGCCCGCCGCCTGGGACCACCTGACGCACTCATCATCCAGTTGGGCGAAAATGACCTCGGGCGGCGGGAAGGACCAGAGCTCCAGCGGGCGATGTGCAGTGACTTGGACTACTTGTGGGGCCTGTTCCCGGGGACTTTCTTCCTCTGGTCGGACTTGCTCCAGAGGCGGGTGTGGCGCTACGCACGGCATCCAGAGAAGGTCGACGGAATCCGCCAGAGGGTGGCCCGCGCTATGACTCGATACATCACAGAGGGGCAGGGCCTGCTGATCGGGCACCCGGACATTTCCTTTCGGTTGGAGGCGCTCTTTCGCCCAGATGGGGTTCACTTGTCTTCCTGGGGGCAGGACATTTGGCTTCAGGACCTGAGGGATGGCCTGTTGGAATGGTTGAGGTTGTAGGAGCGTTGGCGGGAGCCCCTGGGGTGGCTCTGGTGGCGGTGGTCATGGGATCGGATCTCTTTGCGGGGATCAGGGCATGCCCTGGTCCCCTGGAAGGGGATCCCCTTATGGGATCTTGGGAGTGGGCCGGTGGTGCATGCCCAGCTCGGGGGCTGTCAGGGCGGCCCCACTCCCAGGTGGCAGGGGGGATCATACAGGGGTGTACACCCAGATGATCTCCCCTCCAATGCCACTCCTGGTTTACCCCCCCCTTCAGCACGGGTCTGAAGGGGGGAGGGGTCATCGGCTGGCAGGCGGGCCAGCCGATGCTTTTGCGGGATCCGATCCTCATGACTGCCAATGCTCCTGTGTGTGCTGTTTTGTTTCCTGTCAATAAAGTTTGGCCATGTTTCTTCCCCATATGTACGGTGCCTGGGGTGGTTCTTGCCGCGCCGCTGCACTCCTTGAACCCTTGCAATAGGCTGCAAGCGCGAGCGCCCGACTTACCGGGCGGGGAAGTTTGCGGCCGATGGGGAAAGGAAGGACGGCGTGGCTGGCTGCCTGCGGGGCTGGCCGGCCCAGCATGCAACGGGCCGGCCGGCAGCCAATAGTTTCAAACCCAGGCGACCAATCAGGGGCCGCCTGGGGGGGTGGGGCCTCTGCCGGACCCGGAGGAGGCAGGCTTCCCTCAGGTCCGGCAGTGGGGCATAAATATCGGCGCCGCCCCCCTCACCCCTGCATTCGGGCTCGGCGGCGTCAACCCACCCTCCGCACCCCTCTTTATGGCATTTTGGTTTTATGCTGTTTTGTCGCAATTGTCGGCGGTGGTCATGGGATCGGATCTCTTTGCGGGGATCAGGGCATGCCCTGGTCCCCTGGAAGGGGATCCCCTTATGGGATCTTGGGAGTGGGCCGGTGGTGCATGCCCAGCTCGGGGGCTGTCAGGGCGGCCCCACTCCCAGGTGGCAGGGGGGATCATACAGGGGTGTACACCCAGATGATCTCCCCTCCAATGCCACTCCTGGTTTACCCCCCCTTCAGCACGGGTCTGAAGGGGGGAGGGGTCATCGGCTGGCAGGCGGGCCAGCCGATGCTTTTGCGGGATCCGATCCTCATGACTGCCAATGCTCCTGTGTGTGCTGTTTTGTTTCCTGTCAATAAAGTTTGGCCATGTTTCTTCCCCATATGTACGGTGCCTGGGGTGGTTCTTGCCGCGCCGCTGCACTCCTTGAACCCTTGCAATAGGCTGCAAAACAGAAGCAAAAAGTGATACTTGACAACTACTTGCTCGAATCACACAAAATGTTCATTTTTGTTCAGATTTGTACTGCTGATTAAGGAAATCACTTTGGTGGCAGCTTTTTCATCACCCCTCCAATGGTGTCTGTCTGCTGAGCTGAATGGAACATCTTGATAATATGAGAAAGTATCCATTATGAACATGGACGCTGCTTGTTATGTGCTTCATACCATGAATCAATTTAACAAGAATACACCATGAAAGCACACCAAAAAAAATGGTCATCCTTACCCATGAGCATATGTAAGGCAGAGAGATGTCTCTAGAAGTGTGTGCACACAGAAAATATATTCAGTGTGAAAAAAGTATGCTATCCACTGAATTTTGCACAAGAGCAAAATATAATTCTGAGCAGTTCTGGGGTTTAAGTTAAACAGCTTGCAGACTGCAAAAAGATTCCTCTATTGATGTGAATTTGTTGGGGTGGGGGTTGGAGAGAAAGCATTGAGCATATGCTAATGAGAGTATGCACTGTGCATTTTTACTATGGTTCATCATAATTCTCAAGAAAGCAAAATATTATACATGCTAAAATAATGTGTGCCAGCTGCACTCCTTCTGGGATACAAAATATTACTGCTTAATTGAGTAAGCCCTTCTAATATCTTCACCATAGTGTGCAAAATAAGCTGTTTGTAATTATCACCAGCTCTTCCACTTAACCTAGGATTTTATTTTCTCTGATATAATTTTTTCTCCTTAACTTTCCTGTCCTGTCTGCTTGGTTACTCTGTTGCAAAATTGGCTTCTTGGTCTCTTTGCCTGAAGCAGATAGCTCTGCCTTATTGACACAAACATAAGAATCTAAAAGTGGTGTTTTTATTAGTTATTTGTATACCCAGTATCTGTTTTCAGAATTATCATTGATGATCCATGCATGTTTGTAAATGCCTTGATATTTGCATTTGAGCTTGTGGTCAATTTAGTTAGTGAAGTAAAAAACATCAAAAGAGATATAGATTTAATGAGGTTATTTTAAGAAGCAAAATTTTATTGTTATGTGTTAAGTTCTGCTGCTAGAACACTTACGTTAAGTATTTTAGCACTTTGCAGTGAAGTCCTAAGTGGAGTCAAACCTTTCTGAGCCTGTTGACTTCAATGGACTTAGAAGAGCGTAACTTTCTTAGGACTGCACATTTTAAATGAGAAATAAGTCTGGGATAAAGTACTGGAAAAGAATGGCCACATTGCCACCCTAAGCACTTGACATAAAAGCAAAAGCGTTTCCTGGCTCATTCTACCATCTAGTCCAGGGGTTTTTTTTGCCTCCAGCACTAGGAACATGAAGCTCTTTTCTATGAAAAGGTTTAATCTTTTGAGGGTATAGTGATGACAGTGAGATCCCCTCACACAAGTCTTTCACACTCTTTGCCTCCCAAGGCAGATAAAGATGGGGAGTCCACCACAACATGTCACCTGTCTAGGTAGAGTTGCTGGTCCCCTGGTGGGGGTGGGTTTTCCACTGCTCCTAGCCCCCCTCACCTGGCCAGCTGGGGAAAAGGTATGAGAATGGGCCTCCTGAGGCATGCTCCCAGCACAGCATGACGATGTCACTCCTGGAAGTGACATCGTCACACAAGCCATGGGAGTGCTTCTGGTCTTCATGCTGGGCTGATTCAGTCTGTTTGGGGGCCTAAATTGGCCCAGCATGATACCCAGGAGCACTTCTGGGGCTTGCATGATGATATTCCCAGAAGGGAGGACAATCCTAGAGGTAAGTGCCAGGTCCCTCGCTCTTAATGGGACCTGGCAACCCTGTGTCTAGCTTCCACTACAGCAGGCAGAGAGCCCTGACCAAAATCCTCACAGGGTTCCCGCTCTCCTTTTCCAGAAGCTTCACAAGACAGGCAGCCAGTCCCTATATGTACCTCATCCAGCCAAAGTCCTTATATATATGCTGCCACCATTTAGACTAGGCCCATTTAACATGACCAGAGTGTTTGTGTGTGTGTATGTGTGTGAGAGACAGATTTCCCCTCAGCTAATGATCTCAAGCCAGCCAGGGTTAAAGAAAACAAAAATAAACTTTATTTACAGGATGGAATGTAGAAATGAATGGATTTTAAACTAATAAACAAATAGAGAATGCTTCGAAGTATCAGAACAGATTAACAGCCAGCTATCTTTCTGCTGCCTCTTTCAGCAGTGTCAATTGTTTATTTATTATTATTTATGTCATTTATAGTCTGCCTTTCTCATGGAAAATCAAGGCAGATTACATATTGTGAAATTAATATAGTCAATATCAAGGAGATTTCAATAGATAATGCCATACGGTAAATAAATGCAAGTTTACAAAGATGTAACATTAGCAAAAATCCAATACAGATTTGAAGAAATGCTGAAACAGAGCATAAGCAATCCTAGGACTGATATTCGACAACACAGAACTACCCAGTAGGATCATACTTCAAGCAAAAGGTAGTACATAGGACCGCATACTTAAAGCAACAGATAAGACATAAGGCAACATAGTGATGAAGTCTATGATCCCTCTCTCGTTAGTGAAGCATCTCTTTGAGATCACCTCCCTATAATATAGCCCTGTCTCAGTAAAAATGCCCTTTTGAATAATTCAGTTTTGCATCATTTCTGGAAAGCCAGGAGAATGGGGGCTCTCCTGACCTCCTCAGGCAGGATATTCCATAGAACGGGGGACACCACAGAGAATGCATGTGTACAGGCAGCTGTTGATTTCACCCATATGCAGGGTGGCACCTGCAGAAGACCTTGTTCAGATAAGTGAAACTGCCTTGGACGAACATAGGGAGAGAGGCAGTCTAGGTATGCTGGACTAAGGCCATGAAGTGCTTTGTCTGTGATAGCCAATACCTTGAGCGCAGTAATTGATAGGTAGCCAATGGAGTGACTGCAGGATGGAAGTGATATTCATAGTTCTGCTCACTCCTGATAACATCTGAGACACAGCATTTTGCATCAACTGGTGTTTCCTACTGAACTTAGAAGCGATACCTGTGTATTGTGCATTACAATGGTCAAGTGCTAATGTTACCATAGCATGGATCCAGGTGGCTAGATCTGCCATGTTGAGATAGGAAGCCATCTTCCAGGCTAGAGTGAGGTTGTAGAAAGCATTTTAAAAACCCTTCTCCCCTCAGCAGTTCCAAAGAATCTTTCCCCCTCCAATAGACTGAAACTCCTCATTGGCATCGCATTCCACCTGCTCCCATTGGCTCTCTCTCAGGAGAGGCAGAGAAGGAGCCATTCCTGTCCATCACAGAGGGTTATTAATGGTAGCAGCTAATATAACATCATGAGGCAAAAAAAAAAATCCACATGTTGAATTTAAGTGGCATGAAGTACTTTTTTGATTTGTTCTAATCTTGTTGCCAGACAGTTTGGAATCAGTATGTTATAACAACAACAACAACAATATAGCATTTGATTTATATATCAACCTTCAGGATGACTTAACACCTACTCGGAGCGGTTTACAAAGTATGTTATTATTATCCTCACAACAACAATCACCCTGTGAGGTGGGTGGGGCTGAGAGAGAGCTCCTAGAAGCTGTGACTGACCCAAGGTCACCCAGTGGCTTCAAGTGGAAGAATGGGGAATCAAACCCAGTTCTCCAGATTAGAGTCCTGCACTCTTAACCAATATACCAAACTGGCTCTCCCAGGTTCTGACACTCTAACCATTATTTCTTTTATGAGAAAAGAATAATTTCACCTTATCTTGAGCATTGTTCAAAATGTTTTATCTTCTGCCCCCAACTTCTTAATGGCATGATGGTACTTGTTTTTCTTTTCCCAGTTTCTTAAGATTTTTCCCTGCCAAAGATATTCAGTTGACTTTTCTCCAGTGAAGTCTCATGAAGTCCGGTGAAGTCCCCTTAATAGTTCTCAGACAATTTAGACCCCTTGTGAAGTTGTGGTTTTGTCCAGTGTGCATCACTTTACAGTTCCTTCTGCTGCATTTATCAGAACACAAGCAGAATGCAGGAGCTCTGCTGAATCAGACCAGGGGTTCATCCAGCTCAGCATCCTTTCTCCTATACTGGCCAAGTGGATGTTCCAGGGAAGTCCACAAGGGCATTATTTATTTATTTACTTTATTCACACCCCTTTCTCCAAATGGGTATCCAAACCAGCTCATTCTCCTCTCCTTCATGTTATCTTCACAACTCCATGAGGTAAGTTAGACTGAGAGTATTTGACTGGCCTGAGATCACCCAGCAAGCTTCCGTGGCCAAGTGGGGATTTGAACCTGGCTCTCTCAGGTTCTGACACTTTAACCTAGCCCAACACTCTAATGACTAATGCCATTGATTCCTAACAACAGGCATTCAGTGGCATACTGTCTTTGAAGAGAGATTCCTTTTAGCTACTGGGGTTCATAACCATTGAGAGTCTAATGTTCTATAAATTTTATGATCTTATTAAAAAGGCCAGGTAAATTAATTATAAATCACCATAACTTTATTATGCATTGTATGAAGAAGTCCCTTCTGTTTATTCCTGAATCCATTACCAGTGAGTTTTATTGGGTGATTCTAGCATTACAGGAAAGGGAGATGGTATTTTCTCCACCAAATATATGCAGTTATTAACTTATAATACAGGAAAATTGTTGGGATTTAGCAAATGTTTTAGTTTCAGTCATGAAAGAGTTAAACTGTATTACTTAGTATACTTATTTGTATATAACCACTTAGGCCTTGAGTAAGGACTCCCACTAGGGAAAGGGGATTCTCTATGCTTAATGAAGTAAAATTAGGATTCTCTGTTGGGCAACCTGTTTTATTGGGGAGGAGGATAATTAAGTGAAGATGTATACTGAAGTTTTATTGTTCTTTGTCTGTCAGTATGCGAGTCTTGTGCTCTAAGCCTTATTTTCTATCAATGTAACCCTATTTTATCCTTTATGTAGTAAAGTATTCTTACAGAGCTATACTGGAGTGTGGGTCTGTTCTCATTAATTCCAATGCGCAATTTCTGCTAAACTCTGCTAATTAAAAACAAATCTACAAAATATGCCATTATGTTTGAATCCTTGAATCTGTTGGGATTCAATGTTTGCAAAAGTACTCAAATATTTCATTTTCAAATTGTATTGTACTTAGAAACAAGGAAATAAATCAAATACAACATTACAGCATTATTCTTGATTCTATTAAGACTTCTTTAAAGAAAAAAAAACCTGTTTTGGAAGATAGAACATTTTGGTAAAGCTTGTGAACATTTTGTAACTCAACCATTAGCACCTGTTCACATCTTTTGTAAACATGGTTCATATAATTATAATACCATATGTTACCAGTGATTGACATAATAGGATTAAAATAACTTTAGTGCCAGTCTTCGAACACTGCTGAAGTGTTATGTAGCACTTAGCAACACTTCACTAAATATTAACAGTTCTGATTTTTTCAGGGGCTATTAAAACAAATATCTACTCTTTTAGTAACTAGATAACTATTATATGTTCTGTGGTAAAATTCACTCTAAGGAAAAGATACTCTAAGAGTTGAAGGGTCTCTCTCTCTTTCTCCCTGTATATATGTATGTAAAGTGTTAACGAACCTAGAAGCAATTAGAAGAAACTGTCAAGGAGTTGCTGCCAATAAACTTCAATTTGGCATCAGTTGGGCAACATGCCGCTTGCAGTTGGGGTACCTGGAAAGCATTCAAACACACTCAGATTCCTTTCCCCCCATTAACCTTGTGTGTGGGTTGAGAGTCTCATCATAATCTCAGGTTTTGAGATGCCTGAACGTCATGGCTCAGCATGTATATAATGACCAGTCCAGTCATGTGCAAATTTCTTCTCTTGTAAAAGCCTGTAGTTATTGCTGTCTTGTGAACACTTCCATTAAATAAAACAGGCTACAAGGATGTTAACATTGCTTAGTGAAAGCAATAAAAATAGTAACAAATTAAGCATTAAACTGGCCATAGGAATGCTGTGAAAAATGGCATTCTTCTTGTAAGTTTTTCCTCTATCTACTGGAGTGTTTATCACGGTATTATTACTTTGTGAACATCTCTTTCCATGCTATTGGTTGCTTGTTACTGTCATAGCTAGCTAAGGGCCAGTTTTGCCTTTTCCAAGAACGACCAAACCTGGTGAACAGCAGATAAACACTATTGTGGCTACCTTTGTAATTTGTTTTTTTACTGGACCCAGAAGCATTCCTGAGATGGATGCTTTAGGAGGTAAACATAATTCAGCTCTATTGGATTGGTAGAATAAACTGATGCTAAACCTTAATTCAGCTATAATTTCAGCCACGAGTTCTGCTTCTTCGTCTGGATTAATTGTCTCCACCCTTTGCATCCACACTTGTACTGCCTTCAAACACAGAGTTTTTTGTCATTAGCATCTGATGACACTGTCCTCCAAACTTCTAGTTAACCTCTCCTACTGGTTTCCTGCATGGTATATTGGTTAATTTGTTGGACTAAGATCTGGAAGACTCAAGCTGAAATCTCTACTCTGCCATAAAACTTTCTGGATGACCTTGGGTGAGTCACTCCCTTTCAGCCTAGCCTATTTCACAGGATTGTTGTGAGGTTAAAATGTAGGAAAGAGAAACTGTGTATGCCGTTCTGAGCTCTTCAGAGGAACAGCAGCAAAAATGTACTAAATATATAAATACGAGTTAATGTGGAACTCTGCAAAAGTGTCGCCAGCACCACCTTCTGGAACACACCCACCAGGAAAGTCAAGAGCTTCTACCGTTGACTTTAATTTCTGTGGTGTGTAATTCTGTTTCAGTTTCAAATCGGAGGTTTCTGAATGAACTATGTACCATTATTCATTTTTTTTCTGTGTGAGGTGTTGCCAGTTCAGAACTAATCTGTTTGTTTGTTTTTTCATTATCATGATTCATGAGTTTCAGCCCCATTCTTTGCAATGAGGGTTTCCAGGCTTTGGGGGCAGCTGTTTTTGCACTTAACAGCATTAAAAGAGTACAGAACACAGTCCTCCCTCTAAACCATTGACCGACAATTTTTTCCTCAGTTACACTGTACATACATAACAATGGACTGAAGAAGGTGAGTGTCTGTGGATGCCCACTATGGTGGGAAACTGGCTGGCAAAGGGGTAGCAGGGCAGCAGCAGCATTAAAAACAATCCTGCTTCATGTTCACTTTCTTTTTCTGTAGTACCAATTCATTATCTTTGCATCCTCCTGCTGCCTGTTGGTGCCACATTTCCTTGTACTTTGTAGTTTTGTTCCCATGATGAGGGGCAAATCCTTCTTTTTGATATTCAGTGTTCTGCTGCAAAATGGAGTGTTCTTGCATTAATTATCCCCAATCTCCATTACTCAAGTGCAAGCAGGCAGGCAGGCAGCATGATTGTCTGATTCCCCCCTCCCCCAAATGACCTGTGTTTTTTCCTATACGTTTTCCTTTTGCTGTGGCTAGGCAGGATTGTTTTTAAAGGGCAGTATAGGAGAATAATTCATAGGGGGCTTGACTTATGCTTGATGTGGAGAATTTTTTTAGATAATGTTCTGGCAGATGCTGGATGGGGGAAAGCAATAATAAACAGGTCTACTCAGATGTAAGCCCCATGTTATTCAATAGTACTTAGTCCCAGGTAAATATATTTATAATCGTGGAGTAGTGGTTAGTGTGTTGGACTAGGATCTGAGAGACCTAGTTGTGATTTCCTGCTCTGCTATGGAAGACTTGTTGGGTGACCTTGGACCAGCCAGCCTAACCTACCTCACAGGGTTGTTTTGAGGATAAAATGGAGGAGAGGATATAAGCTACTTTTAGTCCCCATTTGGGTGATAGGTGGGGGATAAATAAAGTGAATAAATAAATAAAATTACATCCTAAGGTTGATGTTTCCTGGGTATTATTATTACTTTTATTGCATACCCATACAGAAGAGTATCATCTAGAGGCTCCCTAAGAACCTGCAAGTTGAGGGCCAAACCAGAGGTCTGGCCCAGATCACACATACCCAGCTGGCTGACCAGGATTTCGAGATGAAGACTTTCAGCAACTGGTAAAGCAAAGACATCACCTGGTTCCAAAGCAATCCTCTTTTCCCTCACCCAGTCATGCTGGCTGTGGAGTATGTTCCAGCTGGGTCCTGAATCTGGAGCTATTCATTTTCCTTTTTCCTAGAAGATGATTGGCTAACCCAGGGCTTTTTTTCTGGGAAAAGAAGTGGTAGAACTCAGTGGGTTGCCAGCACAGGGGGCAACTCAGTGGGTTGCCAGCACAGGGGGCAACTCTTGGTGGGAGGTGGTGCCCCTGGTACCACATGTGCGTGTGCAAAGTGCACGCATGCTCCCAGGGCCAATGATGTCACTTTGGGTCAGCTGGAACAAGGGGAGAATTTTTAAAAGTTTAAATCACCCTCGGCGAAAATGGTCACATGGCTGGTGGCCCCACTCCCTGATCTCCAGACAGATGGGAGATTAGATTGCCCTCCACACCTGCACCTGCGGAGGGCAATCTAAACTCCCCTCTGTCTGGAGATCAGGGGGTGGGGCCACCAGCCAGGTGACCATTTTCAAGAGGTTCTGGAACTCCATTCCACCGCATTCCAGCTGAAATAAAGCCCTGGGCTAGCCCATAAAGCATACCCCGACTGTATTAGTTTAGAGGGAGTAGTTGTGAATTTCCTGCATTATGCAGGGGGTTGGACTACACAACCCTAGAGGTCCCTTCAAACCCTATGATTCTATGACTGGATTTCTAGGTAGGTACATAGCTGCAGTAAAAGGATTGTCAGGCTGAACCTCTTCTGAAGGAACACGTGCCAAACTCACAAACTGACTAGCGGACATTAAGTAACTCCATCCGAGGAACTGCCCAAGAGTGATAACGCCTTGAAAGTAAATTAATATGGTACTCAACCAGAGCCAGAGCGACTCTTCAGTTCACACACAAAACTTCTTAGTTCTGACACCAGACAAGCTGATCATCATCCCTAGCACAAAGCATCACACTTCCCTCTTCTTCATGTGAATACAACCTCTCAAAACAAGAAAACTAAATCTCTACATTGTTATCAGGGCAGCAGATTTAAAAAGATCTCACACATGGGAAGCTGAAGACATCTTGGTAATTTAAGGCACCTTTCTTGGTGTAATGGGAACAGTGTAATAAACACAAAGGATTTCTGTGCTTAGTAGGAACTATCTATTTAGAACACATCAAGCCAGGTCGTTGGTGGAAAGCGCAAGATCCTTAACCTTGCTGAAGTGAAGTGTGTATGGACCTGGTCAGGGCCTGGATGAGAACTGCAGGTGTGTTGCCTTGTGTTCCATGATGGAAGAAAGTGTTGGAATAGCATGCCTGGACACTGGGGGCACTGTTCTACCCTTTGCACAAGAACCAGACTGTGTATATGTGTGCTTGTCTGTGGTAGAAGCTTCTCTCTGACTCCACCTCCTCTTTCTGTACCTTTTGTCTTCTTTGTCATGATGGTTTTGTAAGGTGCTTTTGCAGAGCTCTCACTTGTAAGCATACCAGAGACACACTCATGCTGTCATACGCTCATACACATGCAGCTGGATTAGATGACCCCTTGTAATAGGGAATAGTGTTATTTAGAATAGGTTTCTATTTTCTGCTGTTATTACAAAAATGCAAGTGAATGTGAATCATCTTCAATAAAAGTCAATTTTACCTCTTGCAATATTCTGGCTCGAGTGTTTCACCGCATGTAATCCCAAGCTTGCCTGATTGTGCAACTTTGCTGCATTAACTAAAAAATTTCCCCAATAGAAACATCAATTAAATTAAACTATCTGGAAAAAATCCTGACTAAAACTGAAAAACCATAGCACTGAAAAACTGTTGCAAAAGTTGCCACAATCTCACAGCTGGAAAATACAGGGAAACTCAGCACACACAACTGAGCCACTGCTGTTTGGAGTGTCATTTACCATTTCAGTATTTAAATTCCAGTATTACTAATTGGACAGAGCTGAGCAACAGCTGCAAAAATGTATCTAAAAAATATAACATAATAAGGGGTTATGTCAAGATCTTGAAAAATAGCAACTATTTCTGGTTTTGCTTCACTTCCAATAATATACCAGGATTAATATGACCAGCCTGAAAAGAAAATGAAAAGAAAAAGAACACACCCCAGCTTTTATCTTGACACAAACCTCAAGTTCTCATTGGAAAGCCTTTAATCTGACTGTCATCTTTTTCCAGTGATGGCAGTGATCCTATAAAGAACTCTATCTTTGCTAGCAAATGTTGGCTGCACGGAGAAGTACTGAAAAGCAGAGTTTGTTTATTGAAATCCCTATCAGCAGAGTGTCAGCACTTCAGAGAGTGAAACATTTTCATTCTGAATTCTGTGTCTGAACAAACAGTTTATATTAGATTTGGAAATGATAAATAATGACTGCTGTAATAAGTGTTCATCTGTACACATTTTACTCCCAAAGGATGGTGTTAAATCATAAAATAAACTTCATCTACCACCAGCAAGCAAACTTCCTTTTCCCATTAGTCTTCCATTTAAACTATTGTACTGAGAGCATGGCTTAAATGTTAAGCCACTCAGCAATAACCTAATTCCTGGCTTCAGCACCCATGGGAGAAGAACTGGCCCAAAGGCAAAACCTTCTGGAGTGCCAGAAATTCTGTAATATATATATATTCTTTAAAGATCGCCACTGCCAGATGAGCACAAAGGCATCATAGCAGCTGACTGGGTGGTGATAGATCGCTTCTGTCTTCCAAAAGTTTCTATCAAGACAAGAGCCTTCTGATGTCTGATGGTAGCCCAGGGATAGTAACAAACTGTTTCAGCTCTTGAAAATGGTGCAGGGGTGGGGGTGGAGAGTTCTGCACTGTGGTCCTCAGCAAGATTTGGACCCAATGCCAATTTCAGAAGTTAAAAAATACACCCTAAAATGGCACTGGGTCCCCGTGGCTGACTTGAACTATTGTCAAGTTTGGGCCTTAGTCGCATGAACAATATGACTGAGATCAACCCCAAATAAAATAAATTTCTGAGATGCTAGGTTCCTGTGTTTGTGGTTAAAATTGTCCTTTTCAAAATGTAAATGTATCTCCTTAAATCATGGGCAACAAAAAAAGTTGGCTCAGGCATTATGAAAAGAGCAGTAGGATTCAAGTATATTGGAGTGCAAGGGAGAGGGAAAGAGGAAGCTTGACATGATGTCTGGTTATTCACTGTGACCTCCTAAGGGCTGCATTTTTTATGGTCTTAGGTTGAATTCTCTGTTCCAAAACAGAATCAAGTAGCAGTGGTCTCAGCTTAGTTACTGTTTGAAAACCTTCAGTAAGCAGATCAGAGGTTCCAGGGTACCATTTTCCAAGTATTTTATTAATAACTGCGCTTATCTACCACTCTTCTAGACAGATTAGTGCCTCGTCCAGAGTGGTGAACAAGTTAGTTATCCCCACAATGCAGCTGGGGAGTTGGGGCTGAGAGGAGTGGCTTACCCAAGGCCACCTACTCAACTCATGGTAGCAGTGGGATTCAAACCAGTAGAGTGCTGATTTGCAGCCAAACCACTTAATCACTGTGCTACAGCAGCTATCTGTATTTAAAGTATATCTTGCCACTGAGAATGGGACTTTTTTTGAAAAAACTATTCAAAGCTAAATCCTTTTAAAAAATCTCTTCTGGCCGTCAGCATTGACTACCTTGTAATAAGATCATGTAAAACAGAAAATGAATCACTTTTTTTTTTTTTACCAATGAAGGAAATTACAATTGGCAATGCAGGTTAAATAAAATTAGGCTTTACTCAGCTTGCATTGTAAATTAAATCTAATCGATAAGACTGGCAATTCCAATCAAGATTTTGTGTTAACTGTATATAATTCTACTTTAAACAGAAAATGGTTTTTAAATGTTATTATTGTTGCCGTGAAAAAGAATTAAAGCCCCATTTCAGAATTTCAGATAGCTTTGATGAGCCTTACAAATTGTCTCGGTTCAGTATAGCTCTGGAGTTTAGCCATGTTTACATTCACAACCATATTTTATTTGATGTTCTTCCAAGGATAATCACACTATTATGGTTTTCATCACCATATACCCGTCATAGTGTTTATGTTGTGGTGGTGATTGTTTATGTTGATATTTAAGTGCATTTAATGACTTTCATTGCAAACAGCTATCAGGGCCTATTTGGACTAGAAAGAGTAGTGTATACATTTACATGAATAAATAGAACTGCTAAGGACAGTCTCATAATCATGGCCATTGTTCCTTCTTAGAGGCTGATCCTTAGCTCTGGAATCCCTTGAACAAAACATTCTGTCATTGTCCAAAACTGAATATCTATTAGGAAGACTGTACGAGTTTATTCCTGCTTTTATTTTGTGATGAGGGATATCTAGGAGTGTCTAGCAGGAGGAGTGGACCAGCATGTTAAAACTTCCCTGGAACAGGATGAACAAATAGCCCAATCTTTACCCATTGTCATTGGCACTGGAGTAGACAATATTGCCAGCATCACAGAAACCATGGCTCAGCTTGCTCCTGGTTACCTGGCTGCCTTGCTCCTGTCTCCTGGCTACCAGTGGCCGTTCAGACCAGGGGGCCAGTCCTTCCCCACTGCACATATTTTACAGGTGAATACAACCAAACATTGTGTACATATGCTCTGTACATGCAATTGGACACCCTGCTTTAGGACAGGTTCCCAACTATTTATACAGTTTGCACAGAAGCTGTTACAGATGGGATGCTGAAAATACAGGCAAGGGAATTGGCTCAGCTGAAGAGATCCCGTGTCTTCCTAGCATTTAATTGTACACAGAAGCAACATATATGCAATCCTTAGGGGAGTTTAATTTGATTGTTTCATTTGTAATCCTTTATCACATTTGTATCCCAACCATCTCCACAGATAGAGTACAAAAACTATGTTACATGTACGCATCACACCAACCTTTAAGATAGTCTTCTCCAACACCCCCCTACCTCTGGTTATAGTGATATATTTTATATGCATAGTTATATTATTGTATAACAACAACATTCAATTTATATACCACCCTTCAGGACAACTTAACGTCCACTCAGAGCGGTTTACAAAGTATGCCATTATTATCCCCACAACAAAACACCCTGTGAGGTGGGTGGGGCTGAGAGAGCTCCAGAGAGCTGTGACTAGCCCAAGGTCACCCAGCTGGCTTCAAGTGGAGGAGTGGGGAATCAATCCCGGCTCTCCAGATTAGAGTCCCGCTCTCTTATGCACTACACCAAACTGGTATGTGTGCATTTGATGGGGTGGTGCACAGAGCATGCTGTAGTCATGCGGCTCAACTGCCTGATGGTAATTGCAAATGTGTCTCTTCACAAGTCATGGAATGAGTGCTACTTATTCAGAACCTTGTGCTACAATTATTTCCTACATGATGCAAACAGTGCTTATGCTGCCTAGCGCTGCTGGAGAAGGGCATGTGGTGGTGCACAAAGCATCAGCATTCCTGGTAGCCACGGCAGTAGCAACTCCTAACTACTCTCACCACCCACCACCATTGGGGAAAGGGCATGCAGGCAGTCTGGGCAGCTGGGTCTGCAGGTAGTGGGGGAGCTTGTAAGTGGACAACGAAAGGATGCAAACGCAGGTGGGTGCATGTGGATGGGAGGGCAAGAAGGGGAGCCTAGTAGTGGGCATAGGGAAGCCCCTGAGCACTCTTTGCCCAGGATCTCCCAAAACCTGGAACCAGCCCTGTTGCTCAATAGAGGGGTGAATTGACAAGCACTCTGAGGCTTCACATAATGAAGGGTAATTCCCATAACAGCCAATTATTCAGCATATGTTGTGGTAGGCTGGGAAGCAGCCTCAGCCAAACCCTTAGTTGTCTATGCAGCACATTGCAAGAAGCAGGTGAAACTTGGTGCTCCTTGGCACAGTTTATGGAGAAAGTATGGCAAGGAGCAAGGAGAAAGTATGAAGACAAAGTGGAGGTGCTCAAATCACTATGGCTATTGGATTACCAAGTGCCTCCTGTCCTTAAATATGTTATGGCATTTATTAATCATTTCAATAAACTATTTAATCCTGTATACAGTTGTCATGTCTTCATTCTAGGAGCTGCTGGAGATGAGGGCCAAAGGAGATGTAAGAGCTCTACGAACTTCGAACTTTGAACTTCGAATCACACCCACGTTGGGCCCTGGTTTGGATCAGGGCCAAGGGTGTTTAAACTGTTTCCCTGGACTTTTCTTCTGAATTCCATCCTCCTTGGGAATTATTAGTTCCATGGGGAGAAGCATGTGGACACCATGCAGGAACTATTATGATTTCCTCTTTTGGGCAAATAACAGCCAGAGTATGTGTCTCAAAAAAACAACAACAACACATATAAAGGAACAGGAATTTAGAGGCAACCCTCTCCCACTATAGCAGGTGGCTCTCCCACCCTAGGCAAGAATGCCAACTTGCACTTGGGAACTACCAGGAGATTTGGAGGTGGAACCTGGAGAGGGTGGGGTTTGGGGAAGGACCTCGGTAAGGTATAATGCCATAGAAGCCACATCCAAAGCAGCCATTTTCTCCAGGGGAATGGATCTCTGTTGGCTGGAGATCAGTTGTAATTCTGGGATAATTCCAGCCCCCACCCAGAGGCTGGCAATCCTAACCCCAGGGGTCTGTTTGCCTGTCCCTGGTGTGCAGTGGGAGCAAAATATGTTTGTGTTTGGGGAGGAGTGCTGTTGTAGAAATGCCATGACTTCACTTCTGGTTCTTCCACTTCCAGTCACTTGACCAGAAGTGATCTAGTAGCATTGTGTGATGCCCAGCTTTGCCCCCCAAAGCTGCCCTCAGCTGACAATCCTACATTAAACAACCCCTCTCCCATATATTATCTTCTGATCAAATCAGGGTATCATACAGCTGCAATTTAAAGTAATTAAAAAAAAATCAGGTCACCTTTTGCAAATTTTGTTTGACCCTAAGGAACAGCAGTAAGGAAGTCTAGATGTTCACGGTCATATTCTTTTTAACATTGTTTTATGCAGGTTTAGTAACTTGACTCTCCCTGTGTGTGTATGATGCCTTCAAGTCATAGCTGATTTATATGACCCTTGGCAGGGTTTTCCTGGTAAGAGTACCTCTCCTCTGTAGGTGGTTTGCCATTGCCTGGCTCTGCAGTCCTGCTCTTCATTGGAGGTCTCCCATCCAATTACTAACCAAGGCTGACCCTGCTTAGCTTCTGAAATCTGACAAGATCAGGCTCACCTAGGCTATCCAGGTTAGGGCTGGTTTTCCCTGGTAAATAGCGAACATGAAGGAACCTGATAGTTTTTTCTTATTAGCTGAGTAGACCAATGCTCTGTATATCACTTAGAAATAAGCAACACAGGCTATACAAGGACGTGTGACATAGGATTGAAGTCTTCAGAGTTAACAATAGTGAGAAGCTTTAAGAACTCAGAAATACACATAGCTCTGCATGATCTGGATGTCAGTGCTGTGTAATAATTTTTGAAAACTCACTAATATATAGTGAATTTTTCAGCAGTCCAGCACACAATTTACTTCTTTTAATCACGGAACACTTTCTGCAGTGTGGGGTTTTATGTTTGCATTCTCTTTCTCTGTCTTTTGATAGTGTGTTTATGGCTCATTATGGCCTAGCTGACGTTGTGCCATACAGTCTTCACAACAGGACAACTATTGCTACCGCCCCCTGATTCTACTCAATTGTCTCAGCACTTTTCCTGCACCTGTTTACAAAGTGCAAATGCTTTCAGGTGGGAAGGAATTGACTGGGGGCAGGTCAAGCAATGCTGGCTTGAACCTCTTTTGTCTGCAAGTATTCTTTGATTTATAACTGGGGCCGAATCTCTGATTTTAACAAGATCTTTTATTGCATTCTATTGAGTAAATTACTACTCAACACAACAAAAACAAAACAAACTTACAATCCAGTTTTATCACTGCTACTTGAACTAAAAAATGCCAGAAATGAAAAGGGGAAAGGGGAAAAAAATTAAGGAGATCATTTAAATATAGCAAGTAACAAAGTTGCCCAGAGGCAAAGTTTGCCTCCAGTAAGTTATATTTCCATAACATACTAATAGGACCTAGAAATGGAATCTGGTGGAGAAAAAGGCAAGTTATTTTCGACCAGCTCTCAGGAAAACACTCACATATGCTGTTTATTTTGACACAAAGATATGATCTTGAAAATAAACTTCAACAAAGCCAAAGTGATATTGGTGCCCTGTTAGAAATGGTCGCAGCAGGAGTGTCATGGGGCAAGAAGCTTATTCTTAGTAATAGGGTTGCCAGTGGCAGGGTACTTACCTGGCTTTATCCTTTGTGCATGTGCAAAGTTTGCGCATGTGCTCCCACCTAGGGTGTAATGACATCACTTCTGGAAATGATGTCATCTCACTGGCCACTGGCCACAGGAGTGCTTCCATGTTTCACACAGGGCTGATTCTTTAAAAATTGGCCTGTTTGGAGCTGAAATTGGCCCTGTGCAAAGCATGGGGGCACTTCCACAGCCAGCACAATATCCCTTTTAGAAGTGATGTCATCATGCCACTGGGGAACTGCATGCAGTGCTGTTTGCCCATGTTGCCTGCTGGGGCCTGGCAATTGCCAGGCAGCTTTACACCTCCCACTGATTTCCAGTGATCAAAAGGCAGAGGGGGAAACTGCCTGAAGTTTTATTTGCTCCCCATCAGAATGAATGGCAGAAAATAAAGGCATGCAACTTTTACTAAGCTTGTACGCTGACTGTGATAAATACAGCTTCTTCAGTGGTATGTGTATGCATGTAAACAAAGTGGGCTTGTGTGTTGCTAGAGTCTTAGGAAGAATGATGTATTTCTGGGCATGCTTTGTAGCTCCTGTGGCATCCCTGACAGCACGGGTCTCATTTTCTTGTTCTGGGAATCAAGAGCAAGATTTGCTCCACGGCAACAGTTTCCCAAGTGCAACATTTTATCCTATATATTTATTGGTGAGAAATTAAAATAAAAGATTCAGGGCCATCATTGGGATGAGGACTAAATTTGTTTCTTGCCCTGATAACCCCTATCCCTCCAGATTGAGAATTAAATCACCTCTTATTGGCATAGTCCCACCCTTTGGTCTGCATAATCCTATTCTGAGTTCAGTTTTTTGGATGTCACAAAATATTCAGAACTCGCTTTTATAGATGTGATTGATATTGCAGTTCTACCATTTAAATTTGATCCCATGGATTTGAGAGAGAATATTTGAAGATCATAATCAGTTAATGCTAAAATAACTTGTAAATCCTTTAATTATACCAGATATGCTGCTCATATTTTTTAACTGATAGATATGTTTACATAGCTTTGTGGCACAGGAGCAGAATTACTGGCCGGAGATGTGTGTTCTTTTGAGCTGCTGCAGTGGTGTTGTCTGTTACCTGAGGTTAATGCAACTGGTCAGTGTCACAGACTTTTAGAATCTTAAAAAGTTCATTTCTCATTCAATTGCTGTAGTATTTAAGCCTAACCTTGAGTGTCCTGGAAACAAATCATGTCAGTTTAAGTAAACTCATATGATTTGCTGTGAGGGTAAAGTTGGGGGGATTCTGTGTTTGAAATTGATAAGTGGGAGACCTTGGGCTAAATTTAGTTGCGCTAAGGTTAAATGGTATTGATCAAACATTATGTCTGGAGAGAATGATTCTGAAAAAGCTTTCATATAATTAGAATTGTATAAACTCACTGAGCAGGAGGAAATGTTAGTCCCATGAAAATGAAGGCATCAGGAGCAACCTTAACATCCTTGCCAATTGCTATGCAGATCTTCAGTAATTTAATCTTTTATTGACCTTGCTCAGCGCTGCAAAAGGATACCTGGAAGCCATGCACGAGTATTAGAATAGTCTTTCCAATTGTATATAATAAAACATATGGAAACCATTACACAAATCGTATTGCTGCTGTGCATGGCTTTGTGAGAGTCAGAACTTTCTCCACCAAAACTTTAGGGTGTGTGATTATGACTGTTATTCTTCTTGTTTATCTAGCACAACACAAGGACAGTCCACATAAGGAAGATAATAAAAATTCAAAAAACTGACATAGATATTCAAAAATATGTCCTAAGGGTTTTTTGAGAGGTAACACACATCCCTTTGTGCAATGGGCTGCATATTTTGAAGGCAAATCATTGTAACTAGAAATTTAATGTAATAGGGTGGTTGTGGCCGAGCATTTCTAGGACAGGTTCTCCAAGATGAGATGTCGTTGGTTTTTTCTGGGGCTTCATAGTGAAATGCTCTTGGTTGTCTGGGGTAGAAACCTTCACTGGAGAAAGCCAGATGGTAGAGTTGACAACTCTGGGTTTAATTCCTGGAGATTTAGAGGTGGTAACTGGGGAGGGCATGATTTGGGAGAGGAGAGACCTCTGCAGGGTATAATGTTATAAAGCTCACCAAAGCAGCCATCTTCTCCATGGAAACAGATCTCTGAAGTCTGGAGATCAGTTATAATACTGGGAACTGTCCAGGCCCTACATGGAGATTCACAACCCTTCTAGCTTATGAGATCCCAGCAATCCTCCTGAATCTGTCAGCAGTATCATGGTACAGTTCTGGGTCAACTTCATTGGTGAGAAGTTGGGAACGCTGCTTTGCAATGTTTCTCTTTTTACTTTGCTGGAAGTAAGTAAGTAAGTAAGTAAGTAAGTAAGTAATAATAATAATAATAATAATACAATCCAATACATTCATAACAACTTCCCCTACTCATTTTGATGGAACCACATGTGGTTGTGAGACCCTGGATGACTGTCTGAAGCCAGACTCAGGTAGAGGTTGTGGTCATTAGAGCTTTACCAGCTTAAGCTGGCATGTCACATGTTCTGGATGACTCTGGTCAGGCTTGAATCAGATATAGATGTGCACTTAAGAAGCCCTAAGTGTCTAGTTAGATTTTCTATTTCAAATAATTTAAGTCCTGGTAAGGAGTTAGCACAGATAACAGTTTAGGTTTGTTACTGGGTATAGTACACAAGTAATAGTATTACAGAGCCTCTGCTTCTAAGCCAGGATTATTCAGCATTCTTAATATTGGCTTAATCAACAGAAAACCAAAGCATCCATTATAACAATTACATAGATCATTAAAGGAGACCAATTACATAAGTCCAAAAAAGTTTCTTACCCAAAGATACACAGGTCACAAGCAAGGAGCCCTTCTAGGAAGAAGCTCCTGATCCACTCGGCTTCTCATCAGAAGCAGAATGGATTGGGTTTCAGAACCATCTCCTAAAAATAACTGTCAGTCCCGCTTCAAAGGGTGCACATTCTTGGCTCTTACTATCTTATAACATCAAACACCAAATAAGGTTATCTATATTTGAAACATCTTCTTAAAGAATATATAAAAATTGTTAGTTCGTTCTAGCTACATTTTATCTTAACAAAGTTTATGAAAAATCAGTGAATACAAGTTTCTCATACATACGAGTATCTTTTGGCCTTCCACCAATACACCCATCCTTGAGTATTATCTCTAAGTTCTGTGAAGTTTATTTTATTTACTTAGATTTATAGTCCACCCTCCCCAACTAAGTGGGCTCAGGGCGGATTACAACAATTTAAAACACAGTACACAATACATCAGGAATAGCCATTTAAAATATAAATAATACAAATCATTCATTTAAAACATTGGCACCATATAAATACAGCTATCAAAATTGCAAACATAGCAGGCCGTTATACATTCACCTATAGACGATCATATAACGATGTGAGATGACTTTGGGCGGGAGGGCACAGAAACTCACCTCCCCCCACTGGGGGGAGGGGCACTGCCCAGCATCACCCATATGCCTGGTGGAACAGCTCCGCCTTGCAGGCCCGGTGAAATGATAACAAGTCCTGCCGGGCCCTGGTCTTGCAAGACAGAGCGTTCCACCAGGTTGGGGCCAGGGCTAAAAATGCCCTGGCCCTGGTCGATGCTAGGCGGGCCTCCCTAGTTATACATTCTTGTCATTCTCAGATGCTCTCAGCACCTAGCCCTTAATACATTGTATATATTGATATGAGTTAGGTGGCTATTCTAATCTACACAAGACCTTGCAACTGTGTTACTCCTCTGTTTCGTGCCCTTCTCCAAAGTTGTTCTGGTCTAGGCTTTTAGACTCCCTTTGTGGCCTGTCTAGTTATGGGGCCAGACTAGCCCTGTTTCTGTGTGCAAAGCATCTGATATGACTTCCTTGGTCAAATCCAGCAACTGTTCTCCTATAATTCTAGCCATATCTGTCATATACATACAGCCATTCCAGGAAAATAATGTTCTTGCTACTGTTTTTAAGCTCTGAAATGTCTTGGTTTGCCTGCTATAATGTCCCTTTGTAATTCTGTCTGAAGACTATTCAGAAACTTCAGCATCTCTACCACTTCGCAGCTTAGCTTTTATCTGGAAATAGCAATCTGGTACAAATAACAGTAACATTAAAGGAGTTCTTTTGGCTACCAGTTTGGTTTGGGTTCCATCATGCTAATCTTTAAAGTCTACACAAGATATTTGAAGGAAAGATGTGTCCCATATGTACCTCTCACTGCATTCAGGCTAAGTAATGAATCCCTCTTCTGAAAATCACAGTTAGAGATAAGACTACCACTAGGAACAGGTGCTGCTCTCTGTTTTATGGATCTGTGCCTTTTTGAAAAAAGTACCAGATATGTTGTACCAGCATTCCCCTCTGCTCCGATGTTGACATAAAAATCCACCCTATTTAAATGTTTGCTACAACTGTCAAGGCAGCCCACTAGCCAGATCCAATCTGGTTCGAAACAGAGCCACCATCACTGTTGGCTGTACTAAGCTTAGGCTGTATTAGTGACTTTGCTGAGAAATACTATGTGCTGCGGAAGGGGCTGGTTGATGTTGCTCAGCACCCCTCCCCAACTAAACCCACTACTCATGCCAATGACGGGCTGCTTTGGGAGTAGCTTTTTATCCCTTGATGCCTCCGGATGGGTTGCCTGTGTATTATTCCAGTATGTCCCTAGTTATGGTCTAGCCAGTCACAAGACCAGACCCATTTGGGACATGACACCATAAGAAGAACATGAAGCCAACTTAGAGCGATCCCCAAAATCCCTTCTTTGGCTCTAAGTAATCAGTTAATAGCAAAACCTCACGGGATAGAAGACAAATGATAACTTGCCATAGTCATCAACAATACTGCTCTCTATTGTCAATTTAGCACAATTATGTGACACCCTTCTCTGTCCTCCAGGTTAGGCTGAAGCTGAGTGGTAGAGTAGTTTTTGCAAGCAAAAGATCCATGATTCCATCTCCAGCATCTCCAGTTAAAAAGACCTGGTGGAAGTAACTGCCAGTCAGAGTAGACAATATTAACATTGACAGATCAATGGCCTGATTCAGTTCTAGACTGCTTCACCCATACACTGATGGCTTTAAAATGAAATACCCATGTGGATTCACACTTTGGTATGAAGTTTGGCATACATTTCTTTGATGAGGCAACAACACCAAAAATTATATATTGTTAAAAAGCAAAATGACCAGCCATTTTCTTAAATATACATGCTGCCATAAACCTTCCAATGAACAGAATAGAAAGATAAATGATAGCTGGGAGTATGATAAAACTAAAAAAAAAAGTAAAGCATTTCCAATATGTTGTCAAATCGGAGACTAAATAAATAAATAAATAAATCCAAGCAGATATTTAATATACTTCTGTGTTGCATACTTCTTGACTTTATGAAAGATATCTCCAAGTGAATCATCACAGCATATTGACAGTAGTGATTAAGCTGCATAATTTACCATAGATAAAGATATAATTCATATATGAAGTGTCCTCCTAAAATAAGGCATGATGATCAATTGGGCTGAAGTAGTCAAGGGTTTTTAAATATTCATTTGCTAGCTAAAAGTAAGCCACAACCAAACAATTATAACATTGGTAGTGCTCACTAATTTCTTTTATTGATGCACAACATTGCCCTACCCATCTAAAAGGAGGATAAGACATAAGTAAATAGGTTGCAGATTAACCAATCATAAGTAAATGGCTGAAGATTAACCAAACAAATAATAATGAAATAATAGTAACTTTATAAAAAGTCTATTCCAGACACCAGGAACTGCATGGTGTGCTCATGTAACAGTGGAATATTATCATGTCAACATATAGCCAGTTAGTCTAACATCTGTTTCATGCAAATTAGTAGAAACAGTTATCAAAAAGAGTATTGTTAAGCACATGAAGGAACACAGCCTGCTGAGGAAAAATCATCATAGTTTGAGCAAAGGCAAGTCCTGCTTTACCAATAGTTGGAGTTGCTTAAGTTTACAAGCATATGGACAAAGATGATCCAGTAGACATTTTATACACGTTGACTTCCAAAAGGCTTTTGACAAGTTACCTCATGAAAGACTCTGAGTTCTGTGTAAACTTAGCAGTTATGGGATAATAGGATGGGTCCTCTTATGGATTAAAAGTCGGTTAAATTACAGGAAGCAGAGAATAGGAATAAATGAACGGTTCTTGCAAGGGGATGATATTGGCTGTGCAATTTAATTTGTTGATATGGAATTGGTAGCGAGCAGCGCAACAACCAATTTTGTACATAATGCTGAATCTATCTATCTATCTATCTATCTATCTATCTATCTATCTATCTATCTATCTATCTATCTATCTATCTATCTATCTATCTATCTATCTATCTATCTATCTATCTATCTATCTATCTATCTATCTATCTATCTATCTATCTATTTATAATTTTGATTTATAAACCACTCTACCGCTGAGTACACACAGCACAGGGTGGTGATTGGTGAACAATAATACAAAAACATTCATAAAAAGTAAACAATTTAAATAATCTATGATAAGTAAAATGTTCTTAGATGGTGTTAATACTTCAGATTCTAAATTTATCACTGGCTCCCACGAAGGTGGAAAGGGGGCAGGAAAAACAAGAAAAAGCGGGGGGGGGGGGAGAGAAAAAAGGAGGAGGGAGCACCTGTAGGATGGCATCTGTCACTGGCTTAAGCCAAAAGCCTGGTGGAGCACCTGTGCCTTACAAGTAGAGATGGGCACAAACAGCAATATGAACAAGAAAAAAAGCCATGAACAGCCCAATCTGCTGTTCGTGAACAAGCTGTTCATGAGGCCCCATTCTAAATGAATGGGTGGTCATTGCTATTTGTTGCTATTCATCAAGCCAGACAGTCTGGCACCTGCAACCAATTCCCTTGGCAACTTAGGCAGGGATTGTCTGAACTCTGTCTGAACTCCTGCTGTTGCCCTGGAAACCCCAATCTAAGATCAATTTAGCTTGACAGGCAGGTCTTCCTTCCAAGTGTGGAGCTCCAAATTTGTTACAACAAGGGAGCAAAGACCAGGGGGGAAGGGAGGCTCCCAGCTCTGACTTTGCAGACAGTGGAGAGACAGTTGCTGTTGGCATTTTGATAGAGTGCATTGGAGCTTGAATTTTCTTCGTGTGTGGTGGCATAGGGATCTCCCCCTTCAAGTTCCAGGGCTGCTGCCAGGCTCTGGGACCAAGCTATTATTTATTATTGGTACCTTTCCTGGTGCCTGCTCAGGTCAGGTTTCTGGGAGTGGTGCAGTAGGGATCTTGACTTGGATGATGGCTGGAGGAGAGCCTGCTGGCCCCCACAAACAGCCAACCACGAACATGTTTGTGAACAGGGCCATGTTTGTGGTTGTTTGTGAGTCCCTGTTCGTGGATGGCAATGAACAACGAACATCATGGTTGTTGGGGGTTTTCCGGGCTGTATTGCCGTGGTCTTGGCATTGTAGTTCCTGACGTTAGGAACTACAACGTCAGGAACTACAATGCCAAGACCACGGCAATACAGCCCGGAAAACCCCCAACAACCATCGTTCTCCGGCCGTGAAAGCCTTCGACAATACAACGAACATCATGTTCGGTTTTTTTCTGTTTGTTCCCATCTCTACTTACAAGCCCAGTGGAACTACGTTAAGTCACGCTGGGTACGGATGCTATTTGGATAGGGCAGAAAAAGCCCTGTCTTTGGTTGAGGACAGCCAGACTGTTTTTGGGCTGGGGATCACCAGTAGATTGTTCTCTGCAGAGTATAATGCTCTTTGGAGAACATACTAGAGGAGACAGTTCCAAAGATATGCAGGGAATTATTCAGGATAGGGAAAACTAAAATGGATTATGAAGAGCTACAGGTGGGCCTCTTTAAATTGGGTGACTGGATAACAATGTGGCAAATGAATCTCAGTGTTGCTAAGTGTAAAGTGATGCATACTGGAACAAAAAACCTACTTTTAAGTATACACTGATGGAAGCTGAACTGGCTGAGTTTGACAGTGTGATCCTAAGCAGAGTTTTGACAGACTAGGCCCATTTATTTCAATGGGCTTCAACTGGCATAACTCTGTTTAGGATTGCACTGTGAGCGGTCTAGGTATTATAGTGGAAAAATTAATGAAAATGTCAACTCGCTGTGCAGTTGTAATGAAAAAGGCAAACTTGATGCTAGGAATTATTACGAAAGGGATTGAAATGGCCAATACTGTATATGGGCTTGTATAGAGCTATGGTTTGGCCTCATTTGGTTTGCTGTGTTCAGTTCTGGTTGCCATATCTCTAAAAGCATACTGCATAGTTGGAAAAACCACAGAATAAGGTAACCAAGATGATTGAAGGGTTGGAACACGGTTCCTATAAGGAGAGACTGGTGAGTTTTGAAGTTTTTAGTTTAGAAAAAAGACAGCTAAGGACAGACATGATAGATTTTATATAATTATGCATGGGGTAGAATAAATGAATAGAGGGAGAATTTTCTTCCTCTCCTGCAATACTAGAACTTGGGGGAACACAAAGAAGCTGTTGGGAAATAGTTTCAGGCCACACAAAAGGAAATATTTCTTTAGTCAACAAGATTCCCTTGCCACTGGAACTAGTGAATCATGGCCACAAGCACAGATATTTTTAAAGAGGGGGGGGGGGGGTTAAACAGATTCATGGAGAAGAGATCAATCAATGGCTACTAGCCATGATGAATAATGGGAACCTCTATTAATAGAATGAGCCAACCTTTGAATGCCAGTGCTCAAAGACATCAATCAGGAGAAGGCCTGAGCTTTTATCCTGTTCATTGACCGCCACCCCCGCCCCCACGGCAACCAGTTGGTGCCCATGTGAAAAGTGTGCTGGACTATAGGCACTAGAGGTAGGCATGGACCTGGGAGAGGGCATGGATCACTGGTCCGTGGTCTGTTGATTTTCACGGACCAAGAACTTTTAAATGGACCAGCTCGGTTCATGAACCGGGTTTGTGAACCGGGTTATGTCACTTCCAGGGGCCCGGGCTCTGCTCCACACCCAGGCAGCCCAAACTCACATAGAATCTTCAGCAGCCTCTCCTCCATCCACCCTCCAAGTTTGGTTAAGATTGGATTTTGGATGTCTGAGTTACAAGCCCCCAAATTGACCACTCGAAGGAAACTTCCAGTACAGAGAATAGGAGCTGCAAAAGCCAACTGGCTGGCATTGCCTCGCAGCACCCAAAAGTTGTAATGAAAACCTGGGATGGAGTGGGAGAATCTTCCTCTGAGAATGGTCAGCCCCCAGAGGGGAATGATGCTCCCTGGCGGGATAATGGGAGAGGCTGGAAGGCCCATTGTAAATTATGGGAAACAAGAATGCCAATTTACTTGCATGGGCTCCATTGAAATACATTACAGCAAAAAAAATGCAAACAAAATGTGGAATGGATTTTCCAGGAAGATCTCTGGGCCCAGATAGACTATACAGGGACTGGAAAGACAGGCCCCACAGTGCAATGACAGCCCCTGGGAAATAGCAGAAGGGCTCTGGGACTGGAATGACAGGCCCCTGAGTGGAGTAACAGCCCCTGGGTGAAGCCAAAGTGCTCTGGGACTGCAATGATATGCCTCTGAATAAAAAGATGATCCATGGGAATAACAGAAGGCCTCTTGGAGTGGAATAACAGGCCCCTGAGTGTAGTGACAGCCCCGGGTGTAGCAAAAGTGCTCTGGGACTGCAATGACATGCCTCTGAGTAAAAAGATGATCCCTGGGAGTAACAGGGCTCTGGGAGTGAAATGACAGGCCCCTGAGTGAAGTGACGGCCCCTGGATGTAGTAGAAAGGCTCTGGGAGTGGAATGACAGGCCCCTGAGTGGAGTGATGCCCCCTGGATGAAGCAGAAGTGCTCTGAGACTGGAATGACAGGCCCGAGTGGAATGATGTCCCCTAAGTGCAGCCATAGGGCTCTGGGACAGGAATGACAGGCCCCTGAATGGAATGTGAGCCTCTAGGTGTAGCAGAAGGACTCTGATAGAGGAATGATAGGCCCCTGATTCCAAGGACAGCCTCAGGGTGTTGCAGAAGGGCTCTAGCACTGGAATGACAGGCCCTTGAGTGGAATGACGGACCCTAGGGGTAGGAGAAGGGCTGTGAGACTGGCTTGACAGCCTCATGAGTGCAATGGGAGTAGACATAGTGGAATTAAATACTTTACATTTTACTTATTTCTAGAAGATGTGTAGCTATCTCCGAATCAGTTCCATCTGTATATTTATCCTTCGTTTCAGCTCCTCTGGTTACTTAAGCTTTTATGAGGTTGATATGAGCCAACTCCTCTATTTTCAAGAAAAAAATCCTGCCCTTGTCCCCCTTCCTGTTCTCCTTTCTAATTCTGCAGCCTTCCAGAACTTCCTGTTCCCATTACATGCCATACCCTGTCTGAGTTCTTTGCTCATTTTTGCTCACTGTGTTCACCACTCCTTAGACTCTTTCTGAAAAATCCCATCTCAAACTCTAGTTTACAAACCATTAACAAATTGTATTGATGCTTTTATCTTGTTTTATAGTATTACTATTTTATCTCTTTATGTATTTAGTTTGTTATTATCTGCTCTGATCCTGTTTGCTGGGAGAGTGGCCTATAAATCCAATAACATTAACAAATAAATAGTTCAGGAGGACTCCTCAACCTTTCGAGCCTGCAGGCCCCTTTGTAATTTTGACACACCAAGGTGGGTGCAGACACAGGTGAGCCAGCCAGGAAAGAATGGCCACAGTGTACCTTCACTCAAACAGTGAAGATTCTTCTAATGTGGTGGCTGCTTCTACTAAAGGAATAATTTTAAAAATCCGCACAGCTGATCAGTAGCCTTGCCGGGCAAAAGTCCCACCTGGCCCCTCTCTTTCTTAAAACACTTGATGGGTACCTGGAAAAAGTTACCTGGTGCTTTAGTGCCTACAAGCACCTTGGTCCATTCTGCATGGCACACTTGAAGCTGATGATGCTGAGCATTCACTTCAATTGGTGCTGAAACAGCTTGGGGTAGCATCATTCTGCACTGCACAACCTCAAGGCGAGTTGGTGACTGTTGATGAGTTCAGATGTGTCTGTTTGAAGCGGCATTTTGTGGGGGCTGGACCTGACATCAGTTTTTTAAAAAATCATTTCACAAGTGTGGCAATGTTGCAATGATGGAGCCCATCTCCCCCCCCCCCACTCTGGTATTTGATGCTTGTGCTGGCCCTTGCCCACTGGAGTGGCATTCTGAGGAAAAACATATACTTTTTAATCCTGTTGTACTCTCAATTATTATTTTTTTTAGTGAAACTAGGAAAGTGTTAAAATGCTGGTGCTTCATTCCCTTCCAGCAGCTTCCCTGCTACTTTGGATCAAATGTGCATCAGGAAAGGAGGGGAAAAGCCAGCAGCAAACACACAGCTGCTACATTGAGGGGCTGTCATTCCACTCCCAGGACACTTCTGCTACACCCAGAGGCCTTTCATTTAACTCCCAGAATCCTTCTACACCTTGGTGCTTTCATGCCACCCTGGAACCTGTTGTTTCAGTTCAAGAACACTTCTGCTACATCTAGGGGGTGTCATTCCACTCTGATGCCTGTCATTCTAGTCCCAAAACACATCTGCTACACCCAGGGGGCTGTCATTCCATACTGAGGCCTGTCATTCAACACCCAGAATGCTTCTGCTACACCTATGGGCTGTCATTCCACTCTGGAACTTGTAGTTTGAGTTCCACAGTGCTTCTGCTACATACAGGGGGTGTCATCCCACTCTGAGGCCTGTCATTCTAGTCCCAAAGCAGTTCTTCTCTACCTAGGGACCATCATTCCACTCAGGAGCCTGTCATTCCAGTCCCAGATACCTCCCGATACTCCCAGGGACCGTCATTTCACTCAGGGGCCTGTTATTTCACCCCAAGAGGCCTTCTGTTACTCCCAGGGATCATCTTTTTACTCAGAGGCATACCATTCCAGTCCCAGATGGTTTTTGAACATAAGAACATAAGAAAATAAAAGAAGCCATGTTGGATCAGGCCAATGGCCCATCCAGTCCAACACTCTGTGTCACACAGTGGCCAAAAAAACCAGGTGTCATCAGGAGGTTTGCCAGTGGGGAAGGGACACTAGAAGCCCTCCCACTGATTGCCCCCCCCCAAACACCAAGAATACAGAGCATCACCCAGGGGCTGCCACTCCACTCAGGAGCCTGTCATTCCAGTTCCAGAGCCCTTATGCTATTTCCAGGGGCTGTCATTGCACTGTGGGGTCTGTCTTTCCAGTCCCTGTATTGTTTATCTGGGCCTAGAGACCTTTCTGGAAAATCCATTCCACATTTTCTTTGCCCCCCCTTTTTTTGCTGTAATGTATTTCAATGGAGCCCCAAAAGTGTACTGAAGGTCATCAGAGAGTGTGAGCTTCACAGAGCCCAATAGCAGCCCCCTGGGCACCTCAAAAGCCAGGAAGGAATGCACGCCAAAAGGAATTCACTGTTTGGGAAAGAAAGGCTTTGAAAGAACTCAAGCAAACAGCGCCAAAAGCTGCCTTGCACCCACTGCGGGTCTGCGAGTGGGTGGGGTCAGAGCACAATAGAACCCACCTGGAACCCAGAAGCAAGTAAGAGTTTGAAAAAAAAATAGAGCCCCAGAACACAAGGATTTGAAAGGGGAAAGAAATCAGAGAAACCCGATAGCATGGTAAAAGGATCACCAAAAAAAAAAAGTGCTCTCACCAAGCAAGCAAGAATTGAAAGCTGAAAAAATTAAACAGGAATGGAGGAAAGAGTAAGCCCTCTTGCAATCAAAGCCCCTTGCTAAGGCACAAGCCACTCTCGCAATGTGCAATGCAAAAGAAAAACTTCCACAGCAAGCAGTTGCTAACTCGTGCTCCTGCCTGCAAAGTGAAGCAGTGCTTCGCGTGCTTTCTCTTATATACAGAAATGCTATAGAATAATAGGCACTCTCTGTTTGGCTGACAGAGCTGCCAGTCAAGGTTTCCTGGGCTTAGATTGGTGTGTTCCAAACGGGGAAGGTGGCTCTACATCGTTGCCTGGGAAATTGATTGAGTGGTGACGGCAGGAATCCTGGCATAATGGGCCAACAGACAGACGGACAGGATGCCTCAAAGTTCGGCGCTTTTGTGAAAAGAACATGTGCCCATGGCCTGCGTGTTCGTGAATACCGAACAAGGTAAATCCATGGGGAAATTAGCTCTGTTATGAGGTCTGTGCCCACCTCTAATAGGCACTATTGGCTGGATCCAGCAGGGTTCTTCTTATGTTTTATGTTTTATTTTTTTAAGTGAACTTAGTGTTCAAATTTTATTGTTCCTGTTAAATTATATTAAGTTGTAAAATGTAAGAGCAAAGTTATATCACAATGTTTATTCCTAGAAATATCAGTACAGACTACAAAAATGCTTCTCTCAGAAGAAATGAAGAATACAATAGTTAGAACTCTGTCAATTTCTGTCTGTCTAAAATAGTGTAATGGGAACAGTTCCAAAAGTGAAAATACAAGGAAGGCTGAACTCACTTGTTTTTCTTTTAGGCTATTATTGGAATAAATTTCCTGAAGTTAAATGAAGGGAACGACCCATTGGCTCCTCTGTCTCTGAAAGCTATGACATAAATGCAGACAACTATGTCAGCAATACGTGCTCTAATTCTGAGAACAAAGTGATTTTTAAAGAACCGCTTATGTATTTCATGAGATAGTTTTATTGACATGATAATCCGTCAGATGTGATATCTTTCTTTCTATCAGGCAGATAGCCAGTGATGTATCTAGCATTTCCAAGACAAGGCCAACACAAGGTACCTTCCTTGATATGCAATCTAGCTCAAAATGTTTTGGTTTCATTGAAGACTGGAGCATACGCTTTGAGAAGAAGAAGCTTATCTGCATGACAAAGAATGATGAACACAGTTCAGGGCTTAATTCAGCCTCTGTTCCTGTCAGTACAAAACCAGGATCGGATCATACAGGAGATAATCAGCATCCTGGAGAAATGGTGCATGGTGGTGGTATTATCAAAGTCTACATTCAATTTTATGACTGGAGCTATTCAGACACACAGTCCTAACTGCTTTATGCACCTAAAGGTGGAATGGAGCCTTTCACTTCTGGTCTTTTACTTTAAACGTTCATTTTTCTTCCTACCCCTTCCACTCTATAAACAATAACCATGTAAACTTCGCACAGCCATCTCAGAGGTGTGAGATTTTTGACAGACATGTAAAAGTAGTGCTTTCTAGAAAGAAAAGTTGCCATGTTTAGAAGCAAAATAGAATTTAAAGAATTTATTGTATGCACTCTCTTTAGAATGTATGGTAGGTAACAGTTGTTTACCGCTGAAAAACCTGACAGTCCATAAATTGGGATAGCACTAACATGCAATTTTTTTCCATTTCAAAAAACAATTCTCATAATTGCTATTTGGAGACATTTCCTGAGAAAATCAGTAATGATTACCTGACAATTCTCTTTTAACTGACACAGACACATTGTCACCAGTTACTGTTATGACAGTGGAGAAGTCTATGGAAGTTTCCTGCATGGTAGCTCACGATGAAGCCATTTTATTTAAAAGTTAGGCACTTAAGCATTTAAAAGCTCCAGATTTGTAATCTTTGGGAAATTTGCAATCTGAGAGCTTCTTCACTATAGATGTAGGCAATGATAGATTAAAATTCCAGTCTGGGTCTGGCTGTACCTGTAATCTTATGGCCTCTTTCCTCATTATACAAATATGTGAGTAAACATGAATTTGGTTGGGAACCCCATCCCAGATTGTGTTTCTTGTGTGACATGCTTTAACTAGCAAGTAGTAGTTTATTTACCTTTAAAACAGTGGAGGATTACAAATTGGCTTTCATGCACACGTGGAGGCAGGAGGAGCATATTCATTCCTTCCTGTGCCCTTCCACATACTTTAACTAGCAAGTAGTAGTTTATTTTCCATGGTCAATGACCAGCAATTTACAAAAACACCAATAAAAGGTACCACAGAAGAAAATAAAACATCAATAAAGCCATTCACGATACCTGGGTAAAATCATTCATGATACAATAGTATAAACTTTAAAATTCTCAGTGGTACAATAAAATCATTCACTTAGACACTAAGGATTTCCTGATCCTTGAAGCAATCCAACCAAATCTGGCCACCTGAAATGTGATCTTAGGATGTCTATCTGAAAAGAAACCCCTCAGAGTGCATATCCTTTGGCTACGGGTAAGGGGCAAAGTTGAAAAAAGAGGAAGAGATTTGCGAAGATTGTTATACACCTTGCAATCAAATATAATGTGTTCTAATGATTCTATCCCTTCCTCACAGCAGGGACAAATCCTTTCCTCATAAGGGATTTTTTAAAACTTCCCTTCGAGGACAGCCGAGGGAAAAACATCCAGTCGCATTAGTGTGAAAATTCGTCTGTACTCCTGGTTTGATAGGTTGAGGAGATAAGGCATAGGTGTTACCCTATTGGGGGGCTCCAAAAGATCTCGCCATTTCTCTATTCTGATTATATCATGTTGCCTTGCAATATCTAATATCCTCTGTTTTACTATATCTTTAGCTTTTTCGTAACCCATAGAGCACAGGTATTGTTTAGAAAGACCGTATGAAAGTAACTTCTTATCCAGTGCCCTGAGCCATGGGGGGACAAAGGGATCCAATATTATTAGACTTGTGAGCCCTTTGGGACAGAAAACTAATTTTAGCCAGTACAGGGTTACTGCAATCCACAACCTTGCCTCTACTGTAATCGTGCCAGTTTCAATTCTGATAAGTGCATTTGGGACACCATGGGGCACTTGTAAGATTGTTCTCAGGAATTTAGATTGAACTGTGTCCAGCTTCTTTGAATTTGAGGTGACATTTATTGGAGCTCCATAGGTAAGCTGAGAGAGGGATTTAGCCTTGAATAGTCTGAGGGCCGCAGTCAGGCATTTACCTCCTTTATACCAGTAGAATTTTTGAATTGCCCCTGAGCTTCTTTTGGCATCTAAGATGACAGAGTTTATATTTGCCGTTCTTTGGCTATTAGCCTGGAAAAAGACACCTAAGTACTTGAAATATGAAACTTGTTCGATAGGAATGGAATTTAAAGACCAGTGATGAATTTTTGGGGTCTTGTTTTTTGCAAAGGCCATAACTTTTGTTTTGGAATAGTTGACCTCTAAGTTGTTTTCTTTAACTAGCAAAGAAGGTCCATGGGAGGAAGGTTGCTTGTCCTTCAGCTGGTTCCACATGTCTGCCAGGATCTGCCCAAATGGTCTGATCACTCCCAAGGCTATTCCATCATAGGAACATATAATTTCAATGATAAAATCTAATTTATCACACAATACAAAATGGCGAAGTCTTCAGCAAATTAATTTCATTTGAGAGAGTATTCTCAGGATGGAGGAAATATCTGCCGAGATGAGACATCATCAGTCATGAAATTTAACTCATATTTTGATGAGCAGCTTTTATAAGGGCTAATGTCAAAATAAGGAAAAACATTAATATGTGTCCTTGGTCAAAAAGTCAGAGTCCAAATCAGAACACAAAAACAAGTGTCACATTCAAAGAAATGAGAGTTTTAAAAGTCAAAAGCTGAGGAACCAAAATCAGATTTAACAAATCATAAAACTAGAGCTGGATCATGATATCCCAGATATAGGACAGAATGTGCAGACAAGTGTAATGTAATGCAACTGAGCAATAAAAAGACCCAATTAATCAAATAAAGTCCACCTTCATGCTATTTACATTACAGATATACTGTTGTCACCTGGTTGAATTTTAATCTGTCTCAGGCTCTGTGGGATTTTTCCATAGCACAAAATTCATATTCAAATCCCTAAAATGAAGTGTCATACAATGGGGCTTTATTATCTCTGGGCTTGTCACATACTTTAACTCAGGAAGTTGTAGCAGACTTAAGACTGCTTTCACACATTATACTAGCAACAGATAGATGAAACCTAGCTCAGGGTCCATGAAACCTAGCTCAGGGGTCGTTCACTACCAGCGTAGGGACTACTTCAGCTGGTGTGCATATGTGAAAAATGTGACCACACGTGGGATATCAATCCCATGTGCCTTTCCCACACAGCATGAAAAGACCGGGAAAAAAATCCACAATGTTTATTGCGGCACATAACCAGCACAGTAACAACCTAAATGAATCTACAAAGTACATAAAAGAACAGTGTCAGTATCAATGAGAACTTAAAATGAACATAAACGATCTAGGCTGTAAAATTCTTTGGTTTCGTGCTGTGATAAACCAACTCAGGTGGATTTACTGGTGTAAATATAAATATATATATATATATATATAAATATATATATATATTTATATATATATATATATATAAACAATATAAAAATTAAAGTTAAAAATTGAAAAGCCAAGCTCAGAGAAAAAAATAAAACATGGAGGACTGTAGTATCATGTGTCCAATGCCTTCTGTAGTTGATCCTTGCATGTTCTAAGTGCTATAGCAAGGAATCTAGCACAAGCCCATATGAACCGTGGAGTTGCATCAGATAATAGCTTTTTAGTGATTTCTGAATCTGAGCAGGGGGGAAACATCCTAAACAATGGATGCAAAATTTTCTTGCGTGCTTCCTGGTAGAAACGACAGTGAAGCAGTGTGTCTTCTATAGTTCTGACCAAGCCTGCTCCACAGGGACAGACCCTCTCTGCCATCGTGATCTTTTTGTAACGTTCCTCAACAACTGCAGAGTGTCATACAATGGGGCTTTCAGACATCAGTTTTAAATGATTCCTCAAACCACAATTTAGAGAAGACTGGAAGTGACCTATGCGTTTGTGTTCCTCTTTCTTGCCTTGCTTTCCTTCCAGTTTCCTTTTTTAGAATAAACCATAGTTGTTGGGATATCTGAATTAGTAGTTCTTTGTTGGCGCTTTCTTTCCAGATCAGAAGCTACAGTTTTAAGTGAGTTCTGATTCTTGGTTATTCTTGGCCATGGAGAGGGCCCTGCGGTAGGAAAGAATCTCCAACGAGGACAGGTAGGCTGCTGGAATGACGACGACACAGAGTGATTTCATTGGGGCCAAAAAAGTGTGGGACTGTTGATATCTCCCTGCCGTTCAGTGTTGTAGACCATTTGCTTGATTAAGGCCCTGGCTTTCTCCAGGGGCATTATTTGGAGGGACTCAGGGGAAAAACCTCACAGGTTCAACTTCTGATGGACTGTCTTGAGCCTGGAAGAGCAAAAGCCATCTCTAAGCCTTAATGATGTAATATCAGAAGGAAAATGACTTAGTCTAAGCCAAAAATTTTGGGAGGCCAAATTAACCTTGGCCTCAACTCTTATCAGGCCAGATTCCAAACATAAGTTAGCGTTGGAAACAGAGCTGGGGAATCAAAATAAAGCTCTCAGAAATTTCATTGTGTTTTCTCTAAAGGAGCAAAACACAAAGATTAACCAACCATCGTACCATACATGGGGAACTGTTTTGGACTGGTATAATTTGAGGGCTGCTGGTATGTATTTGTTATGCTACGCTGGGCAGATTTTTGGCCAGTACAGGCAGCATATTCATGATGAACTTTCCTTGCCCCTGGTGACTGGATCATCACCCCCAGGTATTTATAGCTCTTTACCTGCTCTAGACTATGACTATTAGCATGAAAAGACATGTGCAATTGAATTGCCAATGTGGTGGCATTGCTAATACATACCTAGGGTTGCCAGGTTCTTATACCCTCCCAGTGGGAGAGGAGGGGACCTGGTACTTACATGTGCACATGCAGCATGCATGTGCTCCTGGTGTTGATGCAACAACATCACTTCTGGGAAGTGCTTCTGTAGACGTCCTCTGGCTGGTGTGTACTCACGCTTTGTGCAGAGCCAATTCAGCCTGTTGGGGTCCATGTGAATTGGCCCCTGAAAAGCATGGGAGCATGCCTGCTGCTGGGCGCGATGAAACCACTTGAGGAAGTGACGTAGTTGAGCCTGCTAGAAGGGTGTCAACTGTGCACTTGCCTGGGATGTTCCTTGCCTCTCGGTCCCATTCCCCATGACTTTTTCCTCTGCTGCGGCCAGGGGTGGGGGTTATGGTGGTGGAGGCTGGGAGCAGGGGATCCCACACCCCCATTGGGAGAATGGGATCCTTTAAATTTTTTTTTTATTGGTGAGTACATAATTAATACACACATTCCCCATCTTACCTAATTTATATCAACCCCCACCCTTTCCCTCCCCCCTCCTTGTAGACTTCCAACAGCTTTCCAACCCTTAACCTATCTTATTACTTAACTTATTTTCAACTATATTCTTCTAAATCATATCTATATATTATATCTCTTACTCTAAGCATATTCAGATTCTTTTATATATACTATATCAAATCCACTAATATATCCTTTCTCTACGTCACTATTTAAACTGTATATTTTTAATAAAGTCTCCTTAATAATAATACTAGCTTAGGTTAATTAATAGCTAAATTTTCCCATTAATGGTAAAGTTATTTCTCTCTTCTATTTATAAAATCACAAATTAATAGTTCTCAAACTGCCACAGTCGTCCCTTCACATCCCATTTTTTTTCTAAATATTGTTTCAATTTCCCCCAATCTGCAATGTATTCTCCTGGATCAAGATCTTTCAGTTTTCTTGTCATTTTGTCCATTTCTGCCATGTACAGCAATTTGTAAATCCAATCTTCTGTAGTTGGTATTTCTTGCACTTTCCATTTCTACGCATATAAAAGTCTTGCTGCTGTAATCATCTAAAATAACAATGTTCTGTACTGCATTGGAACATCTTCCATTCCCAAGTTCAGTAGCAACAATTCTGGGTTCTTATTTATTTGGGTTTGCAAAACCTCATTAATTACTTCAATTATATCTCCCCAGTATTGCTTAGCTACCTCACAAGTCCACCACATATGATATAATGATCCTTCATGCTTTTTACATTTCCAGCATCTATTTGACATATTAGTATTTCCTAGTGCAATTTTCTTTGGTGTTAAATACCACCTATACATCATTTTATATACATTCTCTTTAATATTAGTACAAGTTGAAATCTTCAGTGTGTTTTTCCACAAATGCTCCCAGGATTCCATTGTTATTTCTTTATGAAAGTTTATTGCCCATTTCACCATCTGGACTTTAACTGTCTCATCTTCCGTGTGCCATTTTAGAAGTATTTTATAAATTTTCGAGATTTCTTTTTTACCTTCTTGTAAAATCACTTCTTCTAGTTCTGAATTTTTCAATCTTATTCCTCCTTTTAAACAGTCCGAGTTGTAAAGATCTCTGATTTGCTTATATTGAAACCATCCATAATGGGGAGATAACTCTTCTTCCGTTTTTATTTTTAACATTTTGTGTTCAATTGATATTATCTCTTTGTAAGTTAAACATTGTTGTTCATTATAAACAGCTCTCTGATCTATTACTTCATATGGTACCACCCATGAGGGGATACCATCTTCCATATAGTCCTTATATTTCTTCCAGATTGTGAAAAGGCTTCTTCTAATATAATGATGCAAAAACATAGAGTCTGCTTTTACTTTATCGTACCACAAATAGGCATGTCATCCAAACAGTTTTTTATGCCCCTCCAGAGCCAGCAGTTTACGGTCTTTTAACGTTATCCAATCTTTTAACCAGACCAAACAAATTGCTTCATAATATAATCTTATATTTGGCAGTTGCAGTCCACCTCTTTCTTTAGAATGTTGTAATACTTTCATTTTCACACGGGGTTTCTTGCCTGCCCACACAAAGTCTGAGATTTTCCTTTTCCATTTATCAAATTGTTTGAAGTCTCGGATAATTGGAATTGTTTGCAGCAAAAACATCACACGTGGTAACACATTCATCTTCACTGCTGCTATCCTTCCCAACCATGACAAGTTTAGTTTGTTCCATTTTATCAAATCTCTTTCTATTTGTAGCCACAGTTTCTCATAATTATTTTTGAATAAGTTTATATTTTTGGCAGTCAGCTCAATGCCTAGATATTTCACTTTGTTAGTTACCTCGCAATCCGTTATCTCCATTAGTTCTTGCTGTTTTTGCTTTGTCATATTCTTACACAATATCTTCGACTTCTTTTTATTCACATAGAATCCAGCCAAGTCTCCAAATTCCTTTATTTTATCTATTATTTTTTGGCATATTGTATATTGGATCTTCAACTATTAACATTACATCATCCGCAAATGCTCTGACTTTGTAGGAAAATTCCTTTATTTTTATGCCTTGAATTGTATCGTCCTCTCGTATTTGAATCAACAATATTTCCAAGATCAGAATAAACAACAATGGAGACAATGGGCAGCCCTGTCTTGTACCTTTGCTTATTTTCAATTTTTTAGTCAAATCATCATTCACTACAATCGCTGCACACTGGTCTTTATAAATTTCTTTAACTGCTTGTATGAACTTTTCTCCCATTTGCAGCTTTTCCATAGTGGCAAACATAAAGTCCCAATTCAGGTTGTCAAATGCTTTTTCTGCGTCCACGAAAAAGAAACCAACTTCCCTATCACAATGCTTATCATAGTATTCAATAGCGTTTATTACTGTCCTTAGGTTATCCTTAATTTGTCTATTAGGTAGAAATCCAGCTTGTTCTTCTGCAATAAATTCCAACAGCCATTCCTTTAACCTTTCCGCCAAAATTTTTGCAAAAATCTTGTAGTCATTATTCAACAACGAAATTGGCCGATAGTTTTTAACATTGGTCAAATCTTGTCCGTCTTTCGGAATCAACGATATGTTGGCTTCGTTCCATGAGTCAGGAATCCTTTGGCCTTGCAAAATTTCATTCATTACCTCTCTTAAAACATGTGCCAATTCATTAGCCATCATTTTATAGAACTTTGCTGTTATTCCATCCGGACCTGGTGCTTTCCCTAATTTAGTTGATTGTATAGCTTCTTTTATTTCTTCCTCTGTCACTTCCCTGTTTAACCTTTCTTTCCATTCCTCTGAAATTATTGGAAGCTTCGTTTTCTCCAAATATTCCGCTATTGAATCTCTATTCACCTCCTTTTTTGGGTACAATTTTGCATAAAATTTAAAAAAGGCTTTACTGATAGCTGGTTGATCCAACAGTATTTTATCCTCTTCTCGAATCTTAGTTATGGTTTTCTTCTCCTTTTTCTTTTTTAATTTCCCAGGTTTATTTGCGCCTTCAAATGACTTTTGATTCATTTTTTTCAAATTCCACTCCAATTCTTTATTATTCATTGCCGTCAATTGTTCCTGCAGTATTTTTATATCCTGATATATTTTCTTCTTCCCTGGTCTTTTCTTAAGTTGTATCTCTTTGGCTTTAATTTTTTCCATAATTTCATGTCTCTTTTCTTCCTTTCTCCTCCTATCTCTTGCATTCAAGTCCATTAATATTCCTCTAGTCACAGCTTTGTATGTATCCCATACCTTATAAGTTGGTACATCCTTCTTCATATTATATTGTATAACGAATTTGGTCTCCCTCCGTAGCAACGCCATATTCTCTTCTATCTGCAACAGATCCTCGTTTATCCTCCATCCTCTTCTCTTAGTATTTTTCTCAAATTTCCACATGACTGGATTGTGCTCTGAGCCTACCTTGGGCATTATCTCCACATCTTTAGTCCATATTGCCAGTTCCTTGGAGGCCCAGATCATGTCAATTCTTGATAATGTAAAGTGTCTTGCTGAGTAAAATGTGTATTGTCTATTTTTGGGATTTTGTCTCCTCCACACATCTTCCAGACTTTCTTGTTCTTTAATCCCAAAAAAAGATTTTGGTAAAAGTCCTCTTTTTTTTTGTGCACTTTTAGATTTCTTATCCTCATCCAGGTTTGTAACTCCATTGAAGTCGCCTGCCAAAATTATTTGAGCATAAGTCAATTTATCTAACTGTTTCTGTAAATCCTCGAAAAAAATTTCTATCGCACCGTTAGGCGCATAAATCCCAATCACAAATGTCTTTTTTGAATTCCAGATTATCTCCACTGCTATATATCTGGCTTCTGTGTCACATAGTACTAATTTAGGCTGCAGCTCTTCCTTTATATACAATACAACTCCTCTTTTCTTCTTTTTGGAAGCCGCTGCAAACTCATTTCCAAGTTTTGCAAGTTTTAAATATTTTACATCCTGCTTTTAATGTGTGTCTCTTGCAAACACACTATATTACATTTTTGTTTTAAAAGCCAGTGGAATACAGTCTTATGTTTAGAAGGTGAATTTTGTCCATTTACATTCCAAGATATAATTTTACACTCCATGTTCAAATTTTAGCTCTTTTAGGTAAGTCTTTTTCATTGTCCTTAATAAACATTTCCATCTCCTGTCCAGATCTGATGTTTCTCCTGACTCCACCAAATTCGAAAGCCAGCCCTTCTGGTATTTCCCATCTGTATCTAATTTTCAAATCTTTTAACATCTGAACCAGCTCTCTGTATTTTTTCCTCTCCAACAACACCAATCTGGGTAGTTCTTTCATAATTCTCACTGTTTTACCGTCGACTTCTAATGGGTCCTGAAATTGTTTACTCACAATTGACTCTCTGATACTTCTAGTTGTAAATTGCACAATCATATCTCTTGGTAAGTTCTTTTGAGCCGCATATTTTGAGTTTATCCTGTATGCCACATCTAGAAGAGCTGCCGTTTCCACTTCTTTGTCTAGGTAACCTGCCAAAATTTCTGTAATATGCTCTTGGGTTGATTTTTCCAAAACTTCCGGGATCCCACGAAATCTACGTTGTTTTTCCATTTGTTTACATTCAACTGCGGCCACTCTTCGCTTCACTCCTCCCATCTCCATTCTGTGTGCATCCGCCAAAGTATCAGTTACATTTTCTACTTCGTTGACTCTCTGCTGTGTAACTTGTAAGTCATTTTTGACTTGATCTATATTCTTGGATATTTCCGCCATCTCCGATTTAAATGCCTCTTTAAAATCCTTCAATTTTTTCGCCATCTCCTGCATCACGTCTTTAAGCTCTTTATTTCCTTCCGTGACTCTTTTCTCCATCTCTTTATTTCCATCTGTAACTTTTTTATCCAAATATTCCAGCACCATCTGCCAATCCTTTTTCGACATCGTGGGGCTGGCTTTACCTCGCTCCCACGAGTCTGCTCTTTTCCTTAGCTCCGTGGTGCAGATTCATTCTTTTATTTTATTTTAAAAGTCCGAATTTGAGTTATTTTTTCAAAGTTTGGTATTTACGAAATCCAAAATGTCGGGTGTCTTTTCTCTATGATCTTATTTGAGGCAGATGCCCTTACCCTTATCCAAGATGTCTTACTTCCGTTTTCCTTGAAGCCAAAACTTTGCCCTTCTTCCAAATGGCGACTTCCCACTTCCGTTGGTTACAAGCCGCTTCTTGCCCGTCTCTTTATGGTTTTGACACACTTCCTGTTCCTCTCCATTGCACAGCAGTTCTCGCGATGTTAAAACTTTCTCACAGTTCGCTATTTCCTCCTAGCCACAGGTATGTAAACAATAGCCGTTTTTCCGCACTAACTTCTCTTTAAAATGTCACTTTTTGCCAATTTATTTGCCAGAATTTTCTCAATTATTTATTGAGTCTCTCGCAGTTTTCTAATTCTCTTTATTACTTTATTTCTTATTGTAATCTGTCCCGTACTGAGAGATAGCAATCTTTACCTTCTTAGACGTTTCTCTTGGGTTGTAATCACTGCTTCGATTATCCAATCGATTCAAAATCCCTTCTTAAGTTGTTGAAGCTTGGGCATGAAGGTCTTATGCCAGAAATTGACCCCAGAGCCGCTGCAGAGATCTTGGCTACCCGTCTGCGAGTGGGACCTCAAGGGTGGATGGGGGATCATTGCGTAGACCCCTCCTCACACCCAAGATCAATGCACTTTTGAGGTCTTGAGCATACTTGCTTGTTCTCCACCTGAGAACAGGGGGCTATGGGCAGTTTGCGCCCCTCCAGCCCCTACAAACAGCGGCACGGACAGCTCAGCTCCCTGAGCTGCATTAGACCTCCATGGATCCCAAACCGGAAGTCTGAGAATGGGATCCTTATAACATACCCCCAGCAGCATGACATCACACAATGTGAAAGTGGTGTGGGGACTGTCACTTTTTCCAATTGTCCCTGTTTTCATATATCCTCCTTCCCCATTCATGAATTTGTGCTGCTTGTGTTTGTTTTTAAATATTTATATTGTATTTATTATGTTTTAAATTGTGCTTGTAATTTTAATGTCTATAAATGTGATCCACCTTGAGCCTGCTGGTGTGGGGAGGGCGGAATACAAATTTAAACAAACAAACAAACAAATAAAATTGTTGGTCTACTACCTAGCTCCCATTTTATGTCTTATTCTCAATGCTTTGTTCTTTCTGTTCCTCCTTCAACTGCAGAAACATTGTATCTCTAATGGAACCCAGTTCTATCTAGATGAATGATCAGAAGCAATGCTTTCTGGGTTCCACAACAATAACAGAAAGTGGTATCAGACACAACTTTGTGCAGCATACATACTGTAAAATGAATTGGACTTATTGTACTGCAAGGGAGTTTAACCTGAATTAAATTCTGTACAGTGAGGTGCCATGATATACTGAAACAGCATTCAAAGGAAATTTTACATGAAAGATGATATGATGGCAAGAGCATACAAATTGACATTCTGGCAAGTGAGTGCAGAATATCTGCATTTTTGAAGTGTTTCTTTTGTGTCACATTCCTGTTCGGTTAGTACATCAAGGGCATAGAGGCAAGAGAAGCAACTAAAGGAATTATTAATACCACAAAACCTTTCAAACCAATTCTCAGCAGAGTTTGCACTTTATGTTCATTTAGGACAGAGAGATGATTGAAAATAACCTTTGAGCTTTGTAATCACTTAATACCCTTTGCTGCAAGAACAATTCAGAAAGACTAGTGGCAGACAGTTTATTAAAACCTGTTTTTGTCTTTTAAAAAAAGGTTAATGAGACAAACTTGCTTATAAAGACAGCAAATTTAAAGACACAAGTGGGACAGCTGCAAAGACTTGCATATTATTTTCCCCTTTTCAGCTATTTCTTTCCCCCTTCCCTGAAACGCCCCATAGCCCTGTTTCTTGTTTCCTTTTGTCCTCCCCCTGCTCCAGTCAACATATCTTAATCTGCCCACCTGTCGTCAGCTTTTCCTCCTTCTCTCTCCTTTGGGCTAGGAAAATTTTGGCTGACTTCTGCAGTGTTAACCACCAGACCCTACCAGCCCCAATAGCTTCTCCTCTTTTCTTGCTTCTTTTTCTCCTTCCCACTCCTTCCCACTTTCTGTGCTCCTATCTTCAGCTTTCCATCTCTTCTTCCCCCTTGCAGCCTCTCCCCAGGAATAGTCTGGCCCAACAATTCTCACCATGTCAGTTAATACTTAGTTGGGTAACCTTTTTCTTTAATTACGGCCTTACAATGCCTTCCCATGGAGTGAACCAAGTTTTTTAGTTCTGCAGCTGTTATAATGTGAAACCACAATTGAGTTATTGGCTGATTCTGCACACGTTGGATAATGAACTTTCAATGCACTTTATCAATCATTTGAGGTGGATTTTTTGTTCCGCACACAAAAAAATCCATTCCAAATGATCTATAAAGAGGATTGGAAGTGCATTATCCAACATGTGCGGACTCAGCCATTGCTTCTATTAATTGCGGTTTATTGCTGGGTTGCTTCTCACTAACCAATTTCTTTAGTCAGCTCCATAGATTTTCTAGGGGGTTAAGGTCTGGGCTATTCCCAGGCCATTCCAACAGTGGGATATGATTATCTTGAAACCACTTTTTGCACACAGCAGCAACATGACATGGAGCTGAATCTTGTTGAAATATAAACGCTTCATTATCTTGGAAATGATCACGTGTGGAAGGCTTCAGTTTGGGCTCAAGTATTTCATTTATGTATTTTTGGGCATTTATATTATCATTTATCATGCAAATTCTGCCTACACCTTTTGATGTCATACAGTCCCATATCATAACACTAACTGGGTGTTTCATGGTAGGTGTAATGCAATCAAGATGAAAATCTTCTCCGATTCCTCATCTCACGTATTTTATGCCATCACTACCAAACAGGGAGATTTTGGTCTCAACACTCCAAATAACAGTGTCCCATTGTTCCGCTGGCCAGTTAACATGAGTTTTAGCCCAGTTTAATCTTTTCAACTTTTGTTTGAGAGAGAACAATGAGTTTTTTTGTGGAATTCTAGCATTAAGACCAAATTCCTCCAGTCTGCGCTGAACAGTCCTTGCACTCAACTTCACATTGAATTGCACCATTTTGTTTTGTATGATTTTCGTCAGGGCTTTTTTTCAGCAGGAACGCGGTGGAATGGAGTTCTGGAACCTCTTGAAAATGGTCACATGGCCGGTAGCCCCGCCCCCTGATCTACAGACAGAGGGGAGTTTAGATTGCCCTACACGCCACTCGGCAGTGCGGAGGGCAATCTAAACTCCCCTCTGTATGGAGATCAAGGGGCGGGGCCACTGGCCATGTGACCATTTTCTCCGAGGGCAACCCAATGAGTTCTACCACCTCTTTTCCCAGAAAAAAGCCCTGATTTTTGTTCTATATGATTGCGCCATTTCGTTCTGTATGATTTTCTTCTGTCACCTAGGCTCAGTCTCTCAATTCTTCTATCATCCCTTGCTTGTGTGCACCTTTTTCTGCCTTTACCAATCTGGTTTTGTAGTGACTGAGTTTCCTTATACCTCTTCAAAAATTTAGAAATTCCCCCTTTGATTAAGTTTCCACCAATTTTTCTTCTAATTTCTTCATAACTGTAGCCTTGTTCACTTAATAGTACTATTTTACATCGCTTTCTGGGTGACCAGTCAACTCTTTGTGCCATTTCTTTAATTTTATTACGTTTTACAAGCTCACTAAATGAAAGAACACAAAACCAACCAACCAACTTGATAGCAATCACATACACTGACAAATGACCTCCTCTCAGCTCCAATACATGACATCAATAGCTGAATCCTACTGCGACCTGATTGGCTCATTGCCAAAACAAGATGACACCTGATTGGCTCTCTAAAGACTCATGCTCATTGGCTACATTCAAATGAAGGAAAGCTACTTCATATCAACCTAAGCAAGTTGTGCTTCCTTTTCCTGGTTATTTGGCTATAACATTTGATGGAATAAAGATAATTGAACAAACTTTGTTGCATTACATTCTTGATTAAATTATCTTTCCATTGATATATAATTTTATGGTATTACTCCAGAAAAAAGTGGTGTTATGAGCCATCAAACCTCAAAATGCACTTTTCCCAAAAGGTTTCCACAATTTTGGCCACTAGTGTAGGTGCTACTGGACTCTTGCTCTTAATCTTCGTTTAGATTCCTGGTGTCTATGCAAATGAAACAAAACAAAAAACAAAACAAACAGGTTGCTCAACTTGGATCTTAGATCAATTGGTTCTAATCCAGGAAGTCTTTAGGCTCAGCATGGCAAACAAGAGAAGGAGGAATGCGAGGGGGAGAGACAGAGAGAGAGCCTATGAACCTAAGGACTTCCCGGTTTGTCGTTGGGTTTGGTTTTCTGACTGCAGCCTCTGTTTCCAAGTTCACACTTGACATTGTCGCTTTATTTTCACAGGGAAAATATGTTTACAGGTGTCTATTTTATGCAGCAATAGTATCACAATGACAAAATAGGCCTTTTTTGGGAGACTTTCACACATGATAGAGCATACATAGTTGTCTACAGGGTGCAAGAGTAATTTAATCAGGTCAGCATTTTGTCATTTGTACTTTGGAAGGCTCCCTAGCATAACAATATAGTACAGTGTACCAAATTTAACTTCTTTGAAACTTTTTTTAAAAACTGAAAACTGTTCAGAAAAAAAAGCCAACTATCATTAATTGCTTATGGGGTAAATTGAACACTTTATAGATAAGCTACTTTTCACTTGGAAAATGCAATGATGGCAGGAAATCTTGGGAACATTTTTTTCAAGCGCCAGTTTCATGGGAATACAACAGCTGCTGTCTATATTTGTACATAATCTAGTTTATACTGATGCTTCTCCATGTGATCCTAGAATGGTCCAGAGAAATCACACAGAGAACAAAATCAGTCTGATTGACACACAAATCACCCCTCAGTGAATTTGCACAGAAATAGAAAAACTGGCTGTGTCCGTTCTGCGCATGAAAATTTCTTCATATAATCCCACAACCTACAGACAATGAGAAGAGATTGTATATAAAAAGTGGCCAACTGGCCATACATATTTATACAAGGAAATAAAATGTATTCTTATCTACTGTGATACAGGAGTTAAAAAAAAACTTTTTTGCTGGCAAATTTTCCTCTTGTGTTGATTTTGTAGGGCATGGAGTTATGGCTAAAGATATGTTATAATGGTCCTCAAATCACTATAAAGGATAACATGGCAGGACACATTTCAAAGCCTGTTGAAATAAAAGGCACTGACTATGCACTGCACCATGGCTCCAAATATAATGCACCTCTTACAAAGAACATGAAGTGACAGAGTGAGGAAAAATATACTTAAGCACTGTATTTACCCTCCATTTGAAGATCATTTGCACTGTTCAGGATTTTCTCTTCACATGTTAAGCTACAAGCTTCCTTGTTTTAAACAAGCCTACATCACATAATATTGAAGAAAGAGAATTCAGTCTTAAGTTAACATTTATTCAATGAAATCTAAATCATATCGTTAGGGGTAAGCAAACTTCTCCCTCCTTCGGGTCACCTTATAATTGGTTCAGTTTATCTAAGCCTTTATGGACAATTTTTTGAGAATTTATTTGTATTTTTTTTAAGTATGAAGCCATCTTCACTGCTTTCCCCATTTGCAAAACATAACCTAAAAGAAAAAGACTGGCTGTAGCAGCTAGGGCTGAGACTGCTCAGACTGCTACCAGGGGGCCTGGAACTGAATTTGGCAGCAGTAGGAATTCAATTGCCCATGTTTCCCAGCAGCATTCTCCTGAATATTCTATACTGCCAGGCTTGCCATTTTTCCAGCAGGAGAGTCCCTGGCTCCAATTTTTTGCTGCCCTCCTGCAGCCATAGGGTGAAAAATAATGTTAACTAATCAGCATTTGGAGATGATGTAACATCACTTCTGTGGAAAACCCAGAAACAACATCAATCCCCTACAGAAATCACCAGAATCTAGGGGTGTGCACCAGAAAAATATTTGGGTTTCCTGCTTCAGGTTTACCCGAAGTGGGAAAACAAAAGTGCAAGAAAAGTGTTGCTTTCAAATGCCGCTGCTTTACAGCTGATGGGAGGGGGATCCCCCATCAGCTGAAAAAGCAGAGGGCATTTAAAAGGCTTTTTTCAGCTAATAAGGGGGGAATCTCCTTCCATCAGCTGTAAAGCAGCTGGCTTCGGGAAGCTTTGCTTCGGGATTCCTGAATCAGCTCAGCAATGCTGGGGCCAATTCGGCAACCCTGAATCTTTCCAAATCAGGCCCAATTCGGACTAAAAACTTGAATTGGAAACTCAAAGCGTACATCCATACCAGAAATTCCAGGTTTTCCCTGAAGAGATGTCATGACACCGCCAGAGGGTGCCCCTCATGTTCCTTCCCCCCAGACTCCTACTGTTTGCCAACCACTGGCTGGCAACCATATATACAGTCTGGGAAATGAAGTTTCTGGTGAGTGTTGGTTCAATCCCTTAAACTGAGAGACTTTGAGAACCCTTTACCAGGCTCCTGGATAAGTATCTGAGCTCAGAAGAAACTACCAATGTCTAGGCCTTAAAAAGGAGCCAGGATGCTGTTGTGCTCTTCCATACCAATCCTTGTTGTTTCTTGCCTAGCCAAGATAGAGAAGAGCAGTAAAGAAGGTTGTTTGGCACTGGGAAATGCTGGTCTGTCTCTCTGACTGTCTGTATTTATATACTGCCTCTTCAGAGACCTGCTTGAGACAGGCTCACAAAATAAAACAAGATACAATCTTTTTTAAAAAAATTAAAATTAACAACCATTAGAAACCAGCCAATAAAAAACCCAAGGTATGAAAGCACAGTACAGTACTATGGCAAGCAACTGCAAGCCAAATTTGAGGAGGTTCACAATTGCTTGTTATTAGAGATGGGCATGGACCTGGAGAAAACAACAGACCATTGGGCCATGGGCCATTGTGTTTCATGGACCATGGGTCATGTGCTTTTCATGGACCCGCCCCGGTTTGCAGACTGGTTTGTTGATCCGTGGTTCAACACTTCTGGGGCCTATCAGCTGAAGCCAGCCCCACAGGGGGAGTGCACATTTCCGTGCTGCTTGCAAGCAAGGGGCATGGAAATGGGTGCTTTAAACTTTGTGTCTTGTTTCAGCTGTCAGGTGGGGAAGTCCCCACCTGTGAGCTGAAGCCAGCCCTGTGGGGAGCACCTAGTTCCATGCTGCTTACAAGCGAAGGGCATGGAAGTTGGTACTTTTAACCCTGTGTCTTGCTTCAGCTGGCAGGCAGGGAAGTCTTGGGGAAGGCACTGGGATGTCTGGATTCACGGACCAATGGACTGATGAACTGGCCCAAAAGTTGTTTGGTTGATGGAAAATGTGCATCCCATGACCCACTGGTTCGCAAATGCTGGACTGGGGTGGTCTGTGTCAAATTTTGGTCCATTTTCTGGTCCATGCCCACCTCTACATGTTCTTGACCAAATGGGAAATTGGGTGAATGCATAGTTGAAGTAATAATAAGAATATCTATCTGCTATCTCTAAATATTATCCCTGAAAGTCTGAACTTCTATGTGGACAGATTTAAAAAATATTTCATAATATTCTGAAATGTGGTGTTTAAAATAGCCATCTACCAAAACAGTTGCTGTGGAAATATTTTAGATCAAAATTATCTTCACACCTTATGGTAATAACACACAATATGTGCTGTCATTAGGTGTTGAAAGAAAAAGATCTCTTATTATTTTGAATACATTTCACATTATCATATTTTATAAACTGTTTGGTGAAACTTTCATGAGTTTAAAAGAAATAGACTTTTAAGAAAGTTTTTAAGAACCGGGAAGTTTCTTTTGCCATTCTTCTATTGAGAAGGAATGGGCAGCCCAATTCGCAATCCAGTTATACTAAGCACAGGGATTTAAGATTAATTTGGTGACTTGAGATCAAAAGGACTCATTTGCTTTACATTTAAACATGTTGGCATAACTAGGTCATGGAATGGAGAGTAACAACACTTCCATGAAGCCAAATTAGTCTGGAATGTAGATTAGATCAACCCTAGTATATATTTTGCTAATTTTCAGTTTGCATTGCTGTTGAAACTCTTGTCTTGATTCTTTGCAGGATATTTTCAATCATCATCATTCTAGATTCCCTTTCTCTAGTTTCTGATATTTTAGCAGATGTTGCTCATACATTGTCAAACAGATCTGCAGAGTATTCTAGCTAAAAGTCTATCTACAAATAAAATACGAACCAGGCCATCCCCAATTTAAGTCTCGCTATAAACTCACTAGTGACCTTAAACAATTCTTTCTCTCTGCTTCACTGCCTCCCCAACAATATGGGGTTACTCACCTACATTATAAAAAATTATAAGGATTAGAACAGATAATACATGTGAAGGGCTTTAAATGCTTGAAACTGTTACACAAATGCTAAATATTGTTACTGTTATTATCTTTGCAGGAACAGGGGTCCTTTTGGCACTTATGGTTTAAACCACCATTTATGAGCATTCACCTTGATTGCAGTGGCTTCGTCATGGCACTCCCGTATTCCACACTATGCAGTTTTGGGCTTTCGGGACTTTGTAATTCATGTCATACCTTTAAAAAAAAACTTTAAGCATGTGTCCTAACTAGAGATGGGCACGATCCAAAAAAAATTAACAATCCAGCTCACTGTGGATCAGCGCCGGTGACGATCCCGAATTAACGATCCACATCGATCATCTCCCGTTCCTGAATCATGGGTCGTGGATGCCAAAGTGGGGCATGCTGGTATTCCCAGCTATGTGGGAAGGTGGGTTGTGGCGGTGGCCGACTCTCTCAGTCTCTCTCTCTCTCTCCAAAGGTAGCAAGTAGCAAGCAAGAGCTCTGCCCCACTCCACTGTTTACAGAAAGTGAAACCCAGCCTGGGAGCCCATGGCATAGGTCCCATTCAGCAACACAGGAGGTCTGTGTTTGGCCATCAGAGCTGCCTATCAGGGTTTGCAGGGATGAGATTGGAGTGCCCATGGCTACAGAACACCCCCTTCCCCCTGGGTGTCTTCTCTCAACTTGTGACTGCTTTGCTGCTCCATGGTTGGAAGGAAGCCCTGCTGATCAAGGAAAGCTGGGCTTCCATTCGGGTTTCCAGGGCAACAGAAGGAGGGCAAACAGAGCTCAGACATTCCTCTGGCTCCATTGCCAGGGGAATAGATTGCTGGCGCCTGAGTGTCTGGATCCCCGAACCAAGCCCAAATGCAACGATCCAGGCCTCTCCCGAGCGCTGGATCGTTGGCCGTGGACAATCACGATCCACCAGGTCATGATCGTGCGATCGCCATTATTGTGGGTTTTTTCGATTGTAATGCAGATCGTGCGCATCTCTAGTCCTAACATTGCAATGTTGGAACCCATCCCCCCACTTTTGCTGATTGGGCTGTCCCCTGCCCACTGGAGACGCAATTGGTGGCAGAGTTCGGGGGGAAACATGTCCCGCTCTCATATTTTTTTAAAAATCCAAGCATGGAAAGAGTTAAAATGCTGCTGCTTTTCCCCCTGGTTTGCAAATGGCTGCACAAAAGGCTTTAAAAAAATTGGCAGAAGCCACCAGGAGGGAGGAGAAAGCAGCCATTTAACTCTTACCTGGCTTTTAAAGCCAAGAGAAGTGAGGAGTAACGTTACAACACTTTCCTAACAACACTTTCCTAAGCAGTAAGGTTAGAAATTGTTCCTGGGTTTGGAAAAAAGAATAAGAGAGTGCGTGCATTCCTGGGAGGAAGGAAGCCAACAGAGAAGCAGCCTGATGACGCTTTACTGAAAAAAATGGCGGAAAAGTTCAGAGAGCTGAGGAGGGTGGGAATGGTTAATTCTGCACAGACCAATCAGCTTCCGGGGAAAAGGAGAGGGGGGAGAAGAGAAGCAGAAGGGGAGTATAACGTTCACAGTGACATTAATCACCAGCTGCGACTCAGCAGCAGCTTCAAAATAACATCACAGTATGTCCACATGGGGAAAAATCGGGGATACCGTGGACAAATATCAGTACTGCATCCCATAACTACCTTGCAAGTGTGAAATGCCTGAAAATATGGGAAGCAGAATTGATACTGAAATGCTTTGAAGTCCAAGTGTGAAAAGGGCCAGGGATTAACAACCTGTTGTTTTGTAAAGCTTAAATTCCGTGCCAAGTACTGTATTCTAACATGTTTCTGCTGTCCTCTGTAATTGCCACACACAGAACCCCATTTAAAGAGACATCATCTTTTCCAGGTTTTCCCTAAACCCAGATCTCAAAGCTTAGAAGCGACTTCTAAAAAACTTTACTTTTATAGATTGTAATATAAATGTAAATTTATGTGATTATATGTTATTGTTGGTTGCCCCTGGCATGTGCCATGATTTTTGGAAATACATTCACATTTGGGTGCTTCATATGTTCAGGTGGAATGCTTGGGGATTAGACTTTAAAGCTAGACCGGTATGCAAGGCTAAACACTTTCTAATTCACATTAAGATGCAGTATCAGTTAAAGACTCCTTTTCAGCAGACTAACAAGTTTGGATCAATGTCAGCTGCCAGTTGATTAATGATGTGCATACGGCAGTTGGTCAGGGGAATTTCCCACCATCTCCCTCAGTATCTTTGCATGTTCCTCACAATCAGTCATAGTCATTCAAAAGCTTCATATAATACAGTCAGCAAAAGGACTGAGCAAGAAGCTGTGGAGGGCACACAGAATTTAGGTGGGGAACTCTGCATAAAAATATGTGGTCTGGCTTTCCTGTTTTTACAAGGCAATTAATTTAAGTGGTTCAACAAACTGGAAAAGCTGTCCCCACTTTCACTAAAGCAATAGATAGCTTTGATAGGTTTCTTTGCTGTATTAGTTTTCCACACAGTTCTGTGAACATTATTCTGTCCACTTTTGTCTAATGGAAGAATATTGTTTTTTGCGCATAGATTCTGTATGCCTTTCACTCAATTGCTTGTTTGAGACAGTCTGGGCTGTCATATCCCTCGCCACAGAATTCTTCATGGCTTTCTATCATTCATATAGTGGATATCGAAACTTTGTAAAAGTTGATGAGGCTAATAGCAGTTGCACTGCAGTAGCTGATATGTGCATCATCACTGAAACCACAACACTGATTTCTAAGAATAGAGTGGAACTGCCCATATATTTTCAAGCTTTGCTCTTTAACAAGAAAGCCAGAAACTGGCATCTCTGAAAAGAAATCTGTTATTTTTAGAATTCTGTGGAGTGATCATGATAAGTAGCATTTCACCCCTGGTCATCATACAGGAGGAAGTAAGCAATTTCACTTATAGAGACAATACAATATATACATCTTTATATCACAAGAGTTTCTTTGGTGTGGTGGTCTAACACATGAAGTGCACATTACAGCAAGATGAATGCATTATATACTTCCCCAGGAATTTCTCAAGCCTATATCAGCAATCCTGTGATACAGCTGAACAGAAATAACTGATTTTGCAAGACAAATTAGTTGTATGTAAGTGGGGGATTGTGTTTGAACTGGCACTAATGTGGAGTGACAGTACAAACCCAAGCAGCCTTTCAAAGCCCATTGAATTCAGCGAACTTAGAAGAGCGTATCTTTGCTTAGGATTGCATTGTAAAAGAGCAATTTTAAGCAGGTCTACTCAGAATCCTGTTCAAGTCTTCTCTGTGGAACTTACTTCCAGGTAAGTGTCCATAGGATTGCACAATAAGTGATTTTCTACAGCATCGACCAAGGCAATTTCCCCTGAGGAAATGAATTGGAGCCTTTATAATAGCAATGCTGCCTTGGTTGGGGAGCAAGAGTAACCCTTCCTGCAGTTCCATGTTGCTAAGTTTGTTGAAGAGATGAAATATATATACTTTTCTTTAGAAAGGTTTATATCTAGTAATAGATAAAATATTTTTAAATATTTGTTATTGCAAGCTTTGGTCATGTTCAAGATCTTTTTGGATCCAGTATTCTAGAGAAGCTTCACAGCAAACAGGTCCTGTAATCCTCTTTGGAACAGGTCCCATTGCGATAAATTTTAGGGAGCAATGGAAGACCACCTTGTTGTTGTTTTTATTCATTTCAAAATGGCCTTCAGAGGAATATTTCCCAGAGTGTTGTCCCACTGTTTGCGTAAGTCACTTTCTAAAGCCAAATATGTATTGCTGTGTTTCCCTTCTTTTCTAAAGATAATAGGGTTGCTCTAAACCCCTGTGATAAACACTCCAAAAACATTATATTGTCTTAGTCTCACTATTCTTGCTTTGCTGACAGAATTATTTTATGGATAGATAACATTGGTCTGAAAAAAAGAGAGAAAGCTCTTAAATTTCAGCGGCACTGATTTGTACATGCTCTTTAAATTTTTATTCTCCTCAATGGATACCGAAGCTTTAAATATTCATGTGATTTTAATATTGCATTGAAAAAGACAGAAGGTTGAGACCTTCTTCTATTTTAATATAATTCCTACAAAGTAAGTACCAGTTATGTATTATCGAGGCTTGATTTAGCTAGTGACATGTCAGTGAAAAATAACAACTCTCAGCCTTGTACTGTGAAGAATGTTTGAGCTTCTCTTACATTATTCACTCTGGTCTCATAACTTCAGTGCCATACAAGGCATGAAATGTATTGTCAAAAATATATAGTTCAGAATACAGCACCATTAAATATTTTATCCAATTGGTAACAGTGCTGGAAATGAATTGAGCCTTAAATTGCATTCTATTCTGGAAAAAAAATTACATTTCATTGTGGTTCCTGCTTCTATTCCTTCAGATATATTTCATCAGCATTTTTAAATAAAAAAACAGTGAAACTAACTTGAATTGGCTACAGATAACCTAGTGGTTTATGTAGAGTTACGTGCCCACACTTCACTCTCCCCAGCTACTGATGTTTTTCAAGATATTGCCACAGAACTGAAGTATTTCTCTCTGTTGTTCTGGATGTACAATTTAAGAATAATGGTGATATCTGTGGCAAGTTGTGGTAACCCAAATGGGCACTAATTTTTTGGGGTGCAAGAAGACCCTACTCAGCGCAGTACCACTCTCCACTTGATGTTAGTGTGTGTTGATTTTGGAATTATCTGAGGTCTACTGCTGAGGCACTCATACCACACTTCCCTGATAGATAAACCTAGCACCACATACAGAAGGGGGCCAATGAAATACATATTTCCTTGCCTGCCAGTGTTTGGTACAATTTACTTAGAAAGAAAAATTATGGAGCCATTTGTCAAGAATTTAGTTCTTTTCAGTGTGGTAACAATTTAGCACTTGATATTCCATTGACTACCTGGGAACGCTACTTTGAAGATATATTTAAAAATACTGTGAGAGGTTCTACTTCTCTTTTCAGTACTGACATCTCACAAGTACCTGATTGGCTTCCAGTGTCCTCAAGAGAAGTTTTAGCTATAATTAAACAAATTAAAACTAGAAAGACTCCTAGGTATGATTTTCTTCCGGTTGAACTCTTTAAGTTAGATCTAGTATGGTGGGCAGAATTATTAGTCCCCTTATTTACAAAAATCAACCAAACTGAATACTTCCTGAAAGCTGGAAATTGGCATTAATTACCCTTATATATAAGAATAGGATAAGAATGAATGCCTGAAATTATAGACAAATTAGCCTACTTCCTATATTGAACAAAATACATCCATTCTTAATGAATAAATTAAAAGTATGGATGGAAGAATACAACATAATTTGACAAGAGCAGTTCATCTTTCAGAAAGGCTGCAAACATATTCAACATTGATTGATCCTATCAACTCTTGTTAATAAATATATCAAAACTAACAGAGAATCTATATTCGCTGCCTTTGTTGACCTTCAAGCAGCTTTTCACTCGGTATCCCATACTTGTTTATAGGAAAAGTTGAATTCTACCTCTATTCCTAAGCAGCTATTGGCCCCAATTAAGAACTTATATACTGGGAATGTTCTACAGTTAAAAACTTTTAATATGAATTCATCTTCGAGATTAATAAGAATTGAAAAAGACGTTTGGCAAGGATGTGTCCTAGTGCCACACTTATTCAACTTATATATAAATAACTTCTTCCCAAATTTGCAAAATAACACTCATGTACCATGTTTAGCAAATAATCTTTTACCAATGCTTTTATGCTGATGATTTAGTTCTCCTCAGCCGAACCTCAATGGCTTAAAGAACGTCATGAATGATTTCTGCGTCTTTCGTGTTTAAGAGTTGTTGACAATTAATTTTTCCAAAGTGAAGATCTTGAGATTCTCCAAGTCAAGGAGTTCGAAGGAGCAAATTTATGGAGAAACTGTCGAAAGAAGCCAGAAAGTTTAAATATCTTGGTGTTATGTTTATCCTGGAATTTCCATATACATTCTGTCATAGGAAAGACCCAAAGGACATTAATCACTCTTAAGAATTTTTTTATACCAATGGTGTCCAATGTATCCTGCTTTTGCTAAAATTATAAGAGCCTATCATTCTTCCTAAATTGTTCTATGCTGCCCCAACCTGGGTCAATGGACCACTAAATCCTCTTGATAAGTTCCAGCAAACTTTCTTCCCTAAGATCCTTTCTCTTTCTCCCTGTGTACCTTTGGCCATGGTCCAGCTAGAACTTGGACTCCCCCAAATTTAAACATTAGCATGGTACCATACTGTGAAGTTTAGATTATTACTCTGTGAGCCTAATGCTCTACCATCCTTACTGTAATTAGTATCATTTGATTCCTGGTTGGGAACTTAGCTCAACCCAATTGATTCAACACTTGCAATATTAAACATGAGTTTAAATTTCAGGGACTCAGTGAAAAAAATCAAGTTAACTGTACAAAATCGATTACTTAAAAAAGATTGGGCTATGCTAAAATTTCAAGCCGATCAGAAATGCTACCCTATTTACTTCCACTTATCTTATCAGAAAATGTTTGAGTTGTCTAAATATTTATTTTATCTAACAGTTCCAACGTATTGTTGCTCTTTCCTATTACTTAGATGCAAACAGGGCTTTTTTTGAGGGGGAACTCTCTGGAACGCTGTTCTGGAAACTCTAGAATCTGCCCATGTGATTCCTTCCTCCTTCAGCCCCGCAGGCTCTGCAGAGGAGGGTAAGCTGTTTTGAGCTATTGTTTGTTCATTCGTGAGTGAGAGAGAGAGAGACAGTGAGTGCAAGCATAGCTGCTGGGGTCAGCTTTGCAGAGGAGGCTTTAGCTGCTTTGAGTTCATTCTGCTTTTTTCATTCATGAGTGAGAAAGAGAGAGACAGCAAGTGTAAGCAGAGCTGCCAGGGTTGGCTTTGCAGAGACAGCTTTAGCTGCTTTGAGTTCATTCTGCTTTTTTCATTTGTGAAGTAAAAATGGAATTTTATACACATAAAGTTACCCCTCATTCAAACCCAAATAACCTTACAATGCCATACATACCAGTCTGAACAGACATGAAAATGGCATTACCGATGTTTGTTGAAGACTTCTAAAGAATAATCTGGATAAGGAGAATACTTTAATTCCAGGAGAGGTGGAATTGGGTGTTGCTTGAACACCCAAGAGGAAGGTAGATGTCCAGGCCAAGTATCTTCATACAAATTCTAAACAGGACTATTCAGAAGTAGAGATGGGCATGAACAGCAAAACAAACAAAAAAAGGCCACAAACAGCCCAATCTGCTGCTCACGAACAAGCTGTTTGTGAGGCCCCATTCTAAACAAACAGGTGGTCATTGCAAGCCTTGTTTGTTGCTGTTTGTTGCTGTTCATCAAGCCAGACAGTCTGGCACCAGCAATCAATCCCCTTGGCAACTTAGGCAGGGCTTGTCTGAACTCTGTCTGAACTCCTGCTGTTGCCCTGCAAACCCCAATCTAAGCCCAATTTAGCTTGATAGGCAGGTCTTCCTTTCAAGTGTGGAGCTCCAAATTTGTTACAACAAGGGAGCAAAGAGCAGGGGGGAGGGGGGCTCCCAGCTCTGACTTTGAAGACAGTGGAGAGAGACAGTTGCTGTTGGCATTTTGATAGAGAGAGTGCATTGGAGCTTGAAATTTCTTTGTGTGTGGTGGGATAGGGATCTACCCCTTCAAGTTCCAGGGCTGCTGCCAGGCTCTGGGGCCAAGCTATTATTTATTATTGGTACCTTGGATGCAAAATGCACGGTTCATAACAAGAGACATAATATTGATTTTATTTCCATTGCTATTACTCCTGAGGTCTCTGGGGAATTTTCAAGAAAACACATCCAAAAATGCTACTCCTGAGAATGCAATCCAGAAACTATTTGCTCAAGGCAGTCCAATGCCATCACTGGTCTTATTCCAGTGGGAATGTTCTAATAACTGTAACCACAAAAATAATTATACCTACTAATGCTAAAACAATTTTAATGGGATATGTCCAGAAACAACTAAGTTCCTTTCAATTCCACTCATTTAGATGGGGAAATTAAGCAAGTACTTACAGCTTTCCTATTGACATAGAAATGTTTACGTTCGAATGGAGCATACAAACAAAAAAATCCTCACAAAAAACAAAAAAATCCTCACAAAAGTCAACATGGAGCTTTAAAATTAAATTAAAAATATTAAAATCCTGCTATCATTCACTAGTCTCCCTCAATAGCTTGGTCTTCCAGCATCTACAAGAAAAGTTTTACCCCAGCCTGCCTAGAGGCCACGCATACTTCATCCTGTACATACTTATATAGAATCTGACAGCCCCACCCAAAGCCTGCAATAGTGCAATGGTAGAAAGCAGAAATTATGTGTTCCGCAAAGTTAACCAGTATGGTTCAATTTGACATAAAGATGGACTAGCTCTCCTGGCTGGAGACTTTCCTGTTAGGTATGTATCTGCTCAGCTGCTCCCCCCTCATTTCCGTCATCTCCACTGAACAGAAATATACCTGTGAGACATCCGATCAACAATCTTCCCTTATATTTTTCCCGCTGTAGTTAATATTTGTGTATAGATTCGTTTAAAGGTCTGAATTTTGATCATGGTCTATTTGAATGCATACCTTGTTAGTTAAAGCAAAACATTTAAAAAACAATTTTCTGTTTAAATGGGCAAACCTATTAACTGAGGATGAAGTATTAGATTAATTAGACTCAAATGAATCTTACTTTTAGGAGAATGCTTTTCCCACTGTGCATAGTGGGATCTACGTCCAAAAATTTAGAAAGTTGATTCATATTCCGACGTGGTTGTATAGTTAGCCATTATCCATTTACCCTTTTATGTAGAGACCTAAGTAGGGGAAAACCTAGCCTATGTGAGGAAGGGTTGGTTGAATATTTTTTCCGAGCAGCTTTTGCTGATGCTGACAAAATACAAAGCAGACGATAATTATTTTTACAATACATTTTCATTACTAATGCAATTACAGTGGTATGGAAATCCGAAGCCAAGCTCAAGGGACTGTGGATTCAGGGGTGTCAGAAAAAAAAGGAAGTGGTTGCTCTTTTACCCTTTTGCTGTTAAATGCAATAGAATTAAATTAGAGTACTGGTGGGATAACAGGATTACAGCAGAATCATCATTTCCTGCAGCATTTCTCCTTCACATTTGACCTTTGCAAGAGTTTATTATGTCGGGACTTGATAGATCATGCTCTTAGGGAAAAAAACCCATCCTGAATGCATAAGAGATAATAAGAGAATAGACATGCATTCTCTATGTTGTACAGAAACGTGCACACGCGTACACACATACAACACAATGTAGAGGTGCTAATTAATTAATATTAAGGTCAGGTTTACCAAAGAATATAAAAACCTAAATGAGAAACAAATCTAATTTACAGTGATCGACATAGGATATACAGTAATTCTCTAATGTGTGAAGCAAGCTGTATGTATAATTTGTTATCATGAAATTTTACCATTCCAGTGGTCAGTAAAGTTTTCCTGGATAGCGACTTTGATCCCATGGTAAATTCTGCTGGTGGAAAGGATTTCTATCAGTGGAAAAGGAATTCCTTGTGTCTCCCCTTCTGCTGTAGCCACAAATGATGTCTGAAATTCTGCACCTGAAAGAATGGAGGATCCTCCAGGATCAGGATAAAGGTAGGGTTAGATGATTGCAGCAGGAGGGGGAATAAATGAAAATAGCCCCCCTTCCATTAGTTATCCCTATTTGTTGTCCTCCATCCCACATAATGTTGGTTAATAATCCAATGATCCTGCTGCGTTAGTTATGCATACTCCAGCATAACTTCAGTGTAACACAGTAGCAATAATTTGTGTTGCCAGCAGTAGTGAACAAAGCAACATAGTACTAGTAGAACCAAGAAAGTTTCTAGCAGCAATGACAGACTTTCCCACAGCAACAATCAGCAGCTGTGTTACGACCCACCAATCACACAAATGATCGCACACAGATGATTCCTCTGCATTATGAACCCTCTACAGAGGAAGCGATGTTATATGCATGGTCAGGGCACACAGAAGACTAGGAGGAGGTCATGGTTCCATCCTGCTTCCCTGAAAGAACTCGAAGGAGAACAGAGGACCAGTTAATATCATTTATTCAGCTTTGAATCCAAGATATCACACCCTGCTCTGCTTTCCCAGAGTGGGGGCTCTCTGTCTCCTCAGTCTACCACTCCAGGCTTCTCCTGACCATGGGTTTTAAAGCCCTCCCTAACATCCAGAGCCACCCTCTTGCCTGTGTCCTTACTGCCCACAGGTCCTTCTCAGCCCTAAAGGAATACCCTGCCCTCCAATAGCAACCACTGCTGTCAGCAAGCCACTGTCAACCATGTGGGTTTTGGTCACACCCAGCCCACAGATTTTTCCTGCCACACTCCTCTCTCCACTGGCTTGGGGATGGTTCCCTGTATCTGCAGCCAGGTAGTCACCTCCCCTCTTCCAGACTCCTCCATGCCATATACCAGCTGAGAGGATGGAAGCAGCGAACCCTCCCAGCCACAGTTTTCTTTATAACTTGCTAATAAAGTATATTATTATACCATAGTTTAGTCAGTTTGACAAAGTGATGATCATTCCAAAGGGATATCCACATTAGCTGGAAGTAGCAAAATTAAATAGAAGTTCAGTAGCCCCTTAAAGACTAACACAATTTATTCCAGCATAAGCTTGTGTAAATCAGAGCGCATGTCTTCAGATCATATAAGTGTCCATCCAAAGCAACAGAAGGAGGTGGGAATGGGAAGAAGGTACATAAGGAGACATCTGTGTAAAACAAGAACCAAACAAAGAAAAATTCATCCATCCAGAGTGGGTGAAAACTATTCCCATCAGTGTATAGATAAGTAGGGTAGGATAAAGATAAAATATAATTAAGAAAAATACAGAGTGAGATCCATTAAGTGGTGCAGCGACCATGGGAAGGAATTCATGAATAAATTAACACCTCTAAAGTGGGGCTCATACTGAGACATCAGCTCCAAGAGTGAATGACAGCCTTGTTCAAGTCTGGGCAGGTTTATTTTATGCATGCATTTTTTTGCTCACTCTTATGGGAGTCATAGTACCACCCTGTAGTCTTTATTTACCTCACCCAACCATCCATGACCCTGGGGAAAATTACCAGGCAATTCAATTAAGAGGCCATTTAATCCTTCAGCCTGGGGGAAAATCAGAAGGCCCAGGGGAAAATTAGAAGGATTAGGGTAAAACTCTATGGTAACACTATAAAGTTTTGCCTGAATCCTAGAAGGTCACTTTTAGGTGTTTGTTGGTTGTGACATTGCACCATTGGTACTACATTTTCTTCCCCATCCACTGGTTGTTGGTCATTGGAAAACCAATTCCACCTACTGCCCAAATGCAAAAATGACTTGCAAGACAGAAGGAAATGAAACTGAAACAGTACAGTTACTGTACTGCCTGCTACAAAGCTGTTTGGCAGCTGCTTGAAGCAGACTGTGGAGAAGCAAGGAGATCTGAGCCTTTGTCGCCAGTAACTGAGCCTGTTGAATGCAGTATGCTTACCAGCTGAACCTTTTCTCTTGAAAATTCATGACATCTTTATCCACAAGAATTTCCCTTTTCTATACAATCCTTTCTTTTTATCATAGGTTATTATTTTTCTAAATTGCTAGTTATTCTTTTTTCTTCCATGCAGGCAGAGTTCTTCTCAGTACTGTTTTCCTCACAGAATTTCAATTTTTGCAATCACGTGGATGGATGACCTTGTACCAATTACTCTTCCTCAGCCTACCATCTCTCACTGAAGTTCAACAATGTCGAACAATGCACAGCACACTGAGCTCCTTGGAGAAAGAGTGGGGTAAAGACATCATGGATAAATGGACTGATTTGTAATTTTCATTTTTTTCCGTAAATGTCTACAAATTCATTTCTAACTATAAACGATTACTCATCTTTGAATGTGGATAATCACTAGTAGTTTTTAAACTGTCAAAGTATTATTTCCCCCCTTATCTTTACTATGTTTGTTATGGGTTGTCAGTTGCTTCTGATCTATGGCAACCCTATGAATTAATAACCTCCAAAACATCCTATCACTGACATCCTTGCTCAGGTCTTGCAAACTGAAGACGGCGGCTTCCTTTATTGAGTCAATCCATCTCATGTTGGGTCTTCCTCTTTTCTTGCTGCTTTCAACTTTTCCTAGCATAATTGTCTTCTCCAGTGAGTCTTGCCTTCTCACGACGTGACCAAAGTACATCATTTTAGTAGTCATTTTAAATGTACATTTTCATCTTTATTCCATTTTAACTGTTTTTGTTTTCCTCCTTTTCCCTGTTTGCATGACTTTCAAATCATCCTTAAAGATGATCATCTAAGAACTTCAACATTATTTTAAAGAGCTAAAAATGTAACTCTTTTACTCTTAAAAGGACCAGATTGGTTGCCGCAGTGTTATAAATACTACATTCAGAACCTAGACCTCTGCTTCAACTAAGAAAGGCTTTATTTAAATGTGGGAGGGGGAAAGGATATAAAAGTGGAAGTTTTGAACAAAACGGTGTGAATCGTGACAAACACTGAGTAGTCCCAAAGTCAGAGTGAAGAGAGAAGTAAAATTTTTTACAGTGAAATCCTAAGCAGACTTACTCTAAACCCATTGGTTTCAGTGGGATTAGACTGGAGTTAGTCTGTTTAGGATTTCATTGTTAGTCTCTGAGTTTATAAACTCTATGATGCTCTGGATGCTGTTGCTGGATTAAAGTAGGCATAAAATATCCCAGAAGAATTAGTGTTGAGGTAGGATGCTTGCCAAGGTTTTTCTTTTATTTGCAGACTCGAAGAAGCTACTCTTCCTCCATCTTACCTGGTACCTAGAGAACTATTATAAGAGCTTGTATGGGGATATAACTATGAGAAATTCTGTTTCCATTGATTTTAACAGTTTACCAAATTGGCCCCCCATGGATACTGAAGTGAAGCAGCTCATTGATACTTTAAAGTCTGGGAAAGCCCCAGGTATAGATCTAATCCCCCCAGAGCTGATAAAGCAAAATGCAGTGGTGGGCACCCATTTTGGCTTCACTATTTACACAAATTGACCAATCTGGGGAGTGGTTGTTATAATCCCCTTTTACAAAAAAGGTAACAAAGATGACCCCAATAATTATAGACCAATCAGTTTGCTTAGCATAATAAGCAAACTGTATGCAAGACATCTCTTATGGAAATGTATGAATTGGCTGGAAGACAAATCCCACTTAGCAGAAGAATAGGCCAGCTGTGTGTGTGTGTGGGGGGGGGGTCATTCCACTCTAGATCAATGTATGTTGTTAGATCATTGATCGTAAAATACACCTCCAATTCAAATGTGTCACTTTTTACTGCCTTTCTGGACCTGAAATCAGCCTTTGACTCAGTATCCACTCCTTTGGGGTATGCACACACTCTTTCCCCCCTCCCAAAGGCAAGAATGGGTTGCAACATTGTAACATAGCAACATTACAACATTGTAACGTTACTTCACGTTCCTCCTGGCTTTAAAAGCCAGGAAAGGATTAAACAGCTCCTTTCCTCTCCCTCCCAAGCATGTTTCAGGCTTTGAAAAAGAGAAAAAAACATAAGCATTTTGCACAGCCCTTTGGAAACGAAGTGGCAGGGAAGCTGGGAGGGGATGAAGCAGCAGCTTCCCTGCCACTTTGCTTCCAAAGGGCTGTGCAAAGCTTTTTTTTTCTCTTTGGCAAAGCCTGAAACATGCCTGGGTGGGAGGGAAAGCCAGTCATTTAACCCTTTCCTTGCTTTTAGAGCTGGCAGGGAATAAGCAAACTCCTGCAAACATGGGAAGCAGAATAGATACTGAAATGCTTTAAAGTCCAGAAAAGGACCTCAGCTAATGAGAGGGGGATGCCCCTCCCCTCAGCTGAAAAAAGCAGTGCATGTTTGAAAACAGCAACACTTTTCTTGCCTCACAAGAAAAGTGTTGTTACTTTCAAGCTGGCAGCTTTTTTCAGCTGATGGGGGATCCCCCCTCCCATCAGCTGAAAAGTGGTGTCATTTAAAAGGGGGAAACTGGAAGCACACATCCCTATTCTGCAGATCTTCTGCTGCCCTGGAATTGATGTTTTCATGAACCAAATGAACCCGTTTGCAAACTGGGGCAAATTGGTGAAAGTTTGTGGTTTGTGGTTCGTGAAACGTGACAAACCACAAACTGCAGGGTTTGGATTTTTCCTAGTTCATGCCTATCTCTACTATAGAACTATTTCATGTGTAATAAATTGTGTCCATGAAAAACTTAACAAGAATATGCCAACAAATATGGACAACAAAACAATGGCCCAGATACTGGAAACATTCAATCTGTGTCCAAATTCTGAGAAAAGGAGACATCAAAGACTACAGCAACTATCAGACCATTATATTACTTTCCCATGCAAGCAAAGTGATGCTCAAGAAACTACTTTTAGGATGGAATAGGGGGAAACAGGATGGTTTGCAATCATCAAAGGTGTCAGACAAGAATGTATTTAATCTCCCTATCCATTCAGTTTATATGCACAACATATCATAAGGAAAGCTGTATTAGATTTAGTTGAAGATGGAGTGGAAATTGGCAGAATGAACATTAACAATTTGAGATATGGAGATGACACCACACATCTCTGGCAGAAAATAGTAAAAACTTGGAAGGACTACTGATGAGGGTTGTAGGAGAATGTACCAAAACAGGATTACACTAAACATCAAGAAGTCAAATTAATGACAGTAGAGGTATTATACAACTATAAGGTTGTCAATAAAGAAACTGAAAATGTTAAAGATGTGCTATTCCTTGGCTCAATTATCAATCAAAAGGGAGACTGCAACCAAGAAATCAGAAGATTGAGACTTGGAAGGGCAGCCAGGAAGGAACTAGAAAAGATCCTTAAATGTAAGGAAGTGTTGCAAGAGACCAACTTTATTTATTTATTTATTTATAGTCCGCCTTTCTCTCTGATATTCAAGGTGAATTACACAGTGCAAGTGTAATATGATATAATATACAGCTAGGACATTCACTGAGCAAGTGCAATAATGAACAACAGTTAGGACTAGAGGTGGGCATGATCCAAAAAAAATTACCGATCAAGCTGATCGTGGATCTGCACCGGTGACGACCCCAAATCACCGATACACACCAATCATCTCCTGTTTCCGATCTGTGGATTGGATTGGGGAGTGGGAAGGTAGGTGGTGGCAGCGACCACCGGGCCTGGCGGGCACAGGGAGGCGGCGTTCACACATACACACTTAGAGCAGAGGGGGAAAAAAGTTTTTAACCCGGCGATGAGCCACCTCCCCTCAGGGAGGGGACGTTCTCTCACACACACACACACTTAGAGCGGGGGGGAGTTTAACCCAGCGACGAGCCTCCTCCCCTCAGGGAGGGGACATTCACACACACACACACACACACACACACACACACACACACACACACACACACACACACACACAGAGCAGAGGGGGGGGGGAAAGTTTTTAACTTGTCCTTGCCTCTCCAAAGAGATAGAGAGAGAGACACCCCGTCAACACGTTTCAGCCAGCTTTTAAAAAAAAGCAGGGACAGAATCCTCCATTCCTCCCCACCCAATTTTAAAAGCAAGCAGCCAGTCTTCCAAAAGCATATTTTAAACATACACACAGAGCCGTGAATGAGGTTTCCCCACAAAATATAGTGTTTTAAAAGCAGGTTAAAAACAGAGAGTGACAGAAAAACAGCCATTCCTCCTACAAAGCCCTGTTTTTTTAAAAAGCAAAAAACGTTTGGAACACCCCCTTCCCCCTCCCTCCCCTGGGTCTCTTCTCCCAACTGGTGATGATGAGTGTGTTGCTGCTCCATGGTTGGAAGGAAGCCCTGCTGATCAAGGAAAGCTGGGCTTCCATTCGGGTTTCCAGGGCAACAGAAGGAGGGCAAACACAGCTCAGGCATTCCCCTGGCTCCATTGCCCCGGGAATAGATTACTGGCACCTGATTGTCTGCATCCCTGATCAGATCCCGATGGCCTGAATCAAGCCCTGATGAAGCCCCCCCCCCGAACGCTGGATCGGTCGCCATGGACGGCACCGATCCGCTGGGTCCCAATCATGCGAACGCCATTATCATGGGTATCATAATGCTGATCATGCCCATCTCTAGTTAGGACATTCAGTGAACAGATACAATAGGGTATGGTAGCAAAAAAATTGAAAATAAGCATTTAGTCAAGCATGAAAAATGAAATTTTGTGAAACAACTCATAACTAATTTACATGGCACATTACGCAATGTGGAAAACTCCCTAGTGGTGCATATCTGCATCAGCAGACATTACCCAATAGCATGGCATATTTTCCCCATCCCACCCAAAGCATCTCTCTGAGCTATTCCTGATGGCATAGCACTGTTATCTGGGTAGAAAGCCCTCCTGAACAATTCAGTTTTGCATAGTTTGCTGTCATACTATGGTACTCCCCCTTACTATATATGAATGTGAAAGATGGCGAATGAAGAAAGCTGACAAGAAGAAAATTGAAATGTGGTGTTCAAAAAGAGTTTCACGGATGCCATGGGCTGCTGAAAAGATAAATAAGTGGGTTCTAGATCAAATCAAGCCTGAATTTTCCTTAAAAGCTAAAGTGACTAAATTAAGACTATCATACTTTAGTCACATTATGAGAAGACAAGACTTACTGGAAAAGACCATAAAGCTAGGAAAAGTTGTAGGCAGTAGGGAAAGAGGCACACCTAACATGAGATGGATTGACTCAATAAAGGAAGCTACATCCTTCAGTTTGCAAGAAATGAGCAAGGCTGTTAGGTTTTGGAGGTGTGTTTTGGAGGTAATCGTAGCATCACTGTAAGATGAAAGTGACAATGGCACAGGACACACACATTCTGCAACTGTTATTATTCTCAAATTATGGAACAGAGGAGCCAAAATATCATGTTCAAGGCAGGCTATATCGGTGTAAATCCTCATTTTACCTTTAGATAATATACTTTCTGATTGATATAATTCAGTGCATTTCTTATTGTGATGGTAGATTATGATTGCTGATGCCTTGTGTGTTATGGCATGGATTTCAATCCTACACAAGTTTACTCAGAAGTAAAATAGAAAAGAGTCCAGTAGCACCTTTAAGACTAACCAACTTTAAACTTTTAAGAACCACAGTTCTCTTTGTCAGATGCATCTGACGAAGAGAACTGTAGTTCTCAAAAGCTTATGCCACAGTAAAGTTGGTTAGTCTTAAAGGGGCTACTGGACTCTTTTCTATTTTGCTACTACAGACGAACATGGCTAACTTCTCTGGATCTATAACTCAGAAGTAAGTAGTACCACTCAGCTCAGTGAGACTTCCTCTATAGCCGTAAGCATGATTTGATCTACTGAGGAGCTCTGATGTGCACATGTAAATGAGTTTTATATCAGGTGGGGAATGTTTTGTGTGCACAATGAATCTGCCCTGACATTGAATGACATTGAAAATAATGGAATCACTCTTTGTTTTTGTGGATTTTTAAATGCATACCAACAAGTGCACCAAAGCACTGGGCTGGGCCTTTGGTAGCCAGGTCTGTATACCCTCTTGGTGTTTGGGGAGTCTGGTACTCACCGAGATGAACATCCTCGTGTGCACACGTGCTCCTGGTGCTGATGTAATGATGTCACTTCTGGAAGTGACCATTCCATTCCTGCGGTGGGAGTGCCCCCACACTTTGCATGGGGCCGATTCTCAAAGATTGGCCCCAAGCAAAGCATAGGAGCCCTCCCATGGCCACTAAAGTGACATTACTTCTGGAAGTGACATTGTTGTGTCTGCAGGGAGCCCATGCCAGACTTGTACCTGGGGTGCCTACTGGTGGCTTTGTTACCAGAACTGCTTTTTATAATGGGTAAATTAGCTTTAGCAGTCTGGAACTAAAATTAGCGCGGATCTAACCAATGTTTACGGAGGTCCTGATTCCAGACACTCTAGTGACAAAGAGGCAGACTACAAATAGTTTCAATAAACACGTGTATTTACTAATAGTGTGGTGTAAGCCTGAACTTGCACATACATACGAGAAAGCATACAAGGACTAGGAAATGCAGAGTAAGAAATATAGAGACGGTCGCTTGAGCAGGTACCCACGATGATAAGGGAGATACTCACAATCCTGAAGCGGAGAAGAGACACGACAGCGAGGTGGTCCAATGCCAGCAATGGATCCACGGACAGACAGCAAGGGGGTCTGGATAGGGATGGCACGAGCACCATGTGGTCTGAGGGACCAGCTTAAATACCCCAAAACGTACCCGGGGCTGGTGCTGTACTTGGTGGTTCTCACAGATTAAAACAAACGCTTTAATGGGTCACTGAATGGCTTAGATGGGCCACTTTAGGAATCTGATTGTATTAAGAGACACCTCAGGAAGAGGGGACAAAGGAGGGAGGGGGAAATCCGAGTGGGCTGAATGGATGTTCCAGCGGACAGGGCTTGCCCTGATGTCATCAGCTCTGGAATGCGGGGGTTTCTTTGAGATGCATTCTTTAAGTGCTTGGGATGGTCGGCACTTAGCTTCTTCTCCGGGGCGGCTCCTAAGATATGCAGAGTGGGGCGAGGTACTCTCGCTGCAGACGTGGTGTGTCCGCTTCACTGAAATGGCTTCTCAAAGCAGGCTTCTTCCCTCGGTCTTCTGGCTGCCTAAGAACATGGTCGCCGGCTGGGCATGGCAGGGGCTGGTTCGCAGGTTGCCCGGTAGCGAGGGCAAGCTCGGGGACCAACCTGCGGGAGGCTCCAGGCGGGAACTGACCAGGGAGCGCCTAGCCAGGCTCGCTGGAGGTTTCCTGGCAGGCGCCCGGCTGCTAGCAGCAGCTTGGGCCCAGATGAGGCAGGCTTCCATGGAGGCAGGGGGAACAGCACGTAAAACACAGTCCATAGCAGGAAACAGGCGTGGTCCGTGGCGGATGGCAATGCAGGCACGGGGCACATGTGCAACAAAGTCCAAACACACACTGGGAGGTCCAGATATAGGTCTGGGCAGGGTTGCCCAGGAAGAAAGTCCTTTGTGGAGTTATCCAGACATGGAGTCAGGGAACTAACACAGTCTATTGCAGCAGAAAGGTAATTAACAAGCAGGCAGGAAACTGACACGTGTATCAGAGCACACATGTGCAGGGCAATCTTGGTGTAGCAGTAAAGCAGCAATGCAGGAAACTTCAACACAGTCCATGGCAGGCCTTAAAGCAGGTGAGGGGGCCTACTTGGCAACAGCTTGAAACCTCCTGCCAATAGCCAGCAACTGGTGGGCAATCGAGCAAACCACCGGGAAGTTGCCCACCACCAGCAGGCACCTGAAATCCCCAGCTGGGCCAGAGTAGCCACTACTATTCATATTTTCAGATATTGTAGGTAAGGAAAAAAAACAGTTTTTAATGATCATTTGGCAATTGTATCTGTGAACCCACTCTATAATGCTTAAGTTTCATAACCTCACTCATTACACTACTTGGAATTAAACACATTGTCACTCCGCAATATATGAAATGGACCTGAGATAATATTGTTATGGATAGGTCTGTATCTAAAAAAAAATCCCTATGGGGGAAAAATAGTGATAGCCAAACCTCCTCTTTTCATTGAAGACAATGTATAAGAACTAAAAATATCAAAGTTTAGATGTAGATTTGCAACAGTACTCTCATAGATGAATATTAAACAAAAAATTTCCTCACAGTTTTACAATATTTTCCCCAACCTGTTTTCAAAACTCAACCAATTATGATGATTACCCCCACATGCCTGGTGGTTTTCACTGAACTTGATCATAGCCATAGAAATTAGGAAGCCCCAGGAGAAAGGATCCCTTTTGCTACAGAATAAACTGCAGTCATCCCAGCTTTTTGATAACATGAAGTATGTGAGACTTCTTGGAGTTTGATAATGCTGGCAGGAATACTAATAGGAGAATTTTCCTTCTGATACTTGGCTTGTTCTAACACTTTCGAAAAAGTATCCCTAATGTCTACACAGCACTAGAGATCGCAATTTCTATTATATTTACATTTGATCTTTCCCTGACTGCTTTTTTTGTGGTTAATATTATGATCTCCTTCTGCCCCACCACCAGGGCTGTTCCAGTGTCTTGATGTAATTACAAATATATGTATTACAAAATTGATGCTTGTTATGAAGTTGCTTTGTGAAAGAGGGATAAGGATAACTTGAGAAGCTCAAGAAGTATACACACACACACGCACACAAACGCACACACCCTGACAAGGACACACAGACATAAGATCTAAACTACAAACCAAGAGGGAACTCCAGGTTTGCAGATGAATAATAATAGTTTTTTAAAAAGATGTGGTGGCTAAACTCTCCTCAAACTTGTAAAAGTGCAGTTTGGTAGAATATCTCAAACTGGCATCTGGAAATGGATGTCATGGAAAAAACAAAAAAGTCAAGATTTTTAGAGGGGGGCAAGAGTGAGAATGGGGAAAGTGAACACTATGGGGGCCTCTTACATGACTCCTTGAGGGTCCCCATCTTCTCTGTGTGTTTGTGTATACAACCAAATGAAATAACTTACCTATGTGAATTTGAATACATGTACATGCATGAAATGCATGAATGTTCACTGGAATGTTATTTGTAAATCACAGACTGCTCATACAATGCAGCAAAAGTCACTTAATATGAATCTTGCTGTGAATGGCTGTGGACTAATGATGAGATGTCCTGTGTATACACACAGGAATATGAAAAAGAAAATATACTTTATTATGGTCTTGGATAGCATGCAAAAGTTCAAAATTATTCACTCCCAAATAACCCTATTTGCATAAGATGATTAGGAAGATAAATCAGTAATAAACACTGTCAAAACAACTTAGGTTTCATCTAGACAAAATTCCCAAGGGGATTTGTGGAGTGTGTAAAAATACATGGTGGTTAGAGTGAAGCAAGCAGCATTGCAGATCACAGGGTGTTCTTGGGTACTATTCCTGGAGAGAGGGATAATCCTAGTTCATTCTATGCATGCTTCACCAATCTTTATAGTCAATATAGACTGCTGGCTCAGGTTTTTCTAATGTGAAGACTGCAAGTAATACATGATGCAAGCATCATGTCCATCCTTTGTCCCTTGTCACCATGCAGTAGTGACAGCCAGAAACACTCCGCATGAAGTCTTTGAAGGTAGCGCCTAGCTGAATTACATTTCTTTTAGTACTAACTACCACATAGGATGTGAAATGTAGCACTGAGGTGCCTCTCAAAGTTAGTTTGTTAAAATGTGAGGTTGCAAGATGTTCCTCAAGTATGTATAGCTGTGAACAATAAAACTTTTTTTCCTTTATTGTAATGATGAAACATTGGAGATCAATGACTAGTTCACCTGATGTCCTTAAAGCAGCTGTGGGCAGGCCTGGGGCATTAGAGAAGGGCAGGGTTCCCTTTCCTGGGTAGAAATAAGTTCTATGCCTCTACCCTTCCTTAGCTGGACTAATAGTAGCAGCGAGTGGTTGATTTCTGTCTAGGAAATGCCCAGGGTGAAAAGTTAACCTTTCTTGTCCCGTGCCTGATCCAGAAATATACCCTCATGGGTATATTTTAAAAGATGTCAGGACACATGATTATGAATATCATGCATCTTCTCTAGGGGTGCCCGCTAATCACCATGACTTATGATAGCACTCAGCAATATGTCAGATGTTTCTCTTCAAATTATGCCCCTCTAAGGGCCAAGCTACACATGACGAATGACACTTGAACGACAAGTGGATTGAGTGGAGGGCAAGTGAACAGGGATAAATACACTTGCTGTTCAAGTGTCATTCATCATGTGTAGCTTGGCCCTCAGTGCCCTTTCACATTCTTTCATACCATACCAAGCAGTCTCTTGACCAGACTAAAGATTTTTGTTCCCATCTTTGGTGGTTCCTTCCAAAATGCACAGGCTTCTATAAAAGAAATATATACATATAAAGGTTGTAAAAGTTTGAAAATTTAATAAAATACATTTTTTTTAAAAAAAGGAATATATACATATATGGATAGGTATAGGGAGGCCCATTGCTTCATAGGAATACAACAGAAGTTCAACCAGAGGCTAGAATATCTTTGATTGTTCTTCCCTGTTTCAAAGATACAGAGATATGGCTGGAAGGATCATCTTGAACTTCATAGCTATAAAAAGCCCCCCCCCTCCAATTCTGCAGTTGCCAAGTTTTAACTTTAGATTTAGTCTTATCTTCATTTCCCTTCCTGTGCAAGTGGGTTCCAGTCACAATGCTGAACACACTGAAGGGTCAGGGACTGATCCTTCACTAGGATCAATTTTACACTAGGTTTTTAGTGTAAAACTAGAAACCTAAGCCATACCTTCTTCTGCTTTCATCCTGAAAATTGCAGATACCAGGTAAAAGGAACTGGACAAGGTAAATAGCTTAGCGCGTCACATAAAACTGATGATGAAATTGATAAACTACTTTTATTGGTTAATCATGTGCACTAGCACACAAAAGGCTTTGTTTGGTGTGAAATCACCTTTTTTAGGAATTCACACTGCATTTGACATGGGACTATGGCTGCAAATCTTTATGCCAAATTCTCTCCCTTCTCCTTTAATATAAATATTAATTATCTCATGTCATGCTGCCAGTTCGGCACCCTCCCCCCTCCCCGGGACAGCCAATTGTATAAAACAGTGGTGGAGAAATACACAATGTGATGATGTCATAGAATAGAGTTCATAATACTGTGTTACATGAAACCTTGCACGAGGCTGCCTTTTTAGTGGCAGTTTCATGTCAAGTATAGTGGGCAGTTCCACTTTGAGCTCATTTTTTTTTTCATTAAGAAGAACAAGGGAAGAAAAATGTGTCATTTACTTGTAACAAACAATTTTTTGCCAGTCTTGAGAGTTACATTGAACCTGTACTGCTGGCTGGGTAGCTGCTGAACCATTAAAAAAGTTCACTTCTGTTGCATCTCTAAAAATAGCTGTCTCTCAAGTTCATCGTCCTGTAGAAAGCAAAGGGTTTTTTGTGCTCTCCCCAATTTTTCAGAATGTTTTCTTGCAATATTTAGATTTTCTTTCATTCCTTAGACAGATTCCTGATTTATCCAGTTATCCTTACATCTAAAAGACTTCTCTGTACTTTTCAAAAGGTCATGATTTCTTTTTTTCCAAATGTTGTGTGTCACTAGATTGTCCTTCCAGCCACTGTACCGTAAATAACTTCTTTCTCACCTTTAGATTGCCTGTCACTTGTTTCTGGGCAGCTATCAACTTACTTTTGTTTTATTTTCTCCCTAGCTTATAAATGTTAAGACTACAGTCTTGAAATAACTTTCCTTGGAGTAATTCCATGAACAGCAGCAGGACAGATGCAAAATAAATGGCTCAATGGTCTCCATTGCTTAAAATGACTTAATTTCTCACCAGGAATCTTTAATAATGCTTTTGCATTCCAGGAATTCCTTTGAAGTACCAAGGTATTGTTTTTTCATACTGTCCTCAAAATTGCATTTGCAACTTTACAGTTGTTTTCCTGAATCACATTCCTTTCATATAATTTACATCCCAGAATTTGCCATTTTAAAAGTGACTACTGTTTCTAAATGACTTACTCCATGGTGTATTGTAAATGGAGAAAAATACTACAGATATGAAATATCACACAGTGGAAGCTGAGATTACATATAGAAAGTTCACAAAGAAGGTGCCCAGTCTAGCTCCTCTCTTATATAAAATATTGGAATCATAAAGCTTCTCTCTCCGTTACCCAGTTTACCTGTGTGGTGAGGAAAACTTCTGGCAACTAAGACTTAGTATGTAAATTTACACCAGGAAATCTGATGACTGTCTTTACTAGTCTTAGTCAAGTGAGTATGCCATATACATTTTCTATAATTATACCTAATAGTAAACTTTCTAGATCTTGTGTGGATGAAAAAAGCAACCAAATTAACCATTCATGGACAGTGGCTGCTTCCACACACATTGGATAATCCATTTTCAATACTCTTTAGTGAAGATTTGAAACTGATTTTCCATGTGTGGAACAAAAAATCCACTTCTAAAGGATTATGAAAGTGCATTGAAAGTGCATTATTCAACGTGTGTGGAAATGGCCACTGAAAGCATCTGGGTATTCTTCAGGTGTGAATTAAAAAAAGATTAACTGAAAAAGCTACCATCAAAAGCCTGATGGAAACAAAATATGCTGTAACAACAACATTTGATTTATATACCACCCTTCAGGATGACTTAACACCCACTCAGTGTGGTTTACAAAATATGTTATTATTATCCCCACAACAAAACACCCTGTGAGGTGAGTGGGGCTGAGAGAGCTAGAAACTGTGACTGACCCAAGTTCACCCAGCTGGCTTCAAGAGGAGGAGTGAGGGAAATCAAACCCAGCTCTGCACTCTTAACTACTACACCAAGAAACTATGGAACATAGAGAGAAGGAGGAGCGAGTAAGAGGGAACAAAAGAAGACATTAGCCAGTTTGAGAACCAGAGAGCTTACAATATCCTGGAGGACGGATTTTTTGGGAGACGGTGGAGATTTTCAAATGCAAATTATTCTTTTCTCCCATGACTCCTTTCTCAACTTGTCAAGAAATTTCTAGTCTTGATTGCTATTATTGCATTTTTTCCTGCTGTTACTCTAAGGATTTCAAGGTGACATACATGGTTTTGCCTTCTCTGCCTTCTTTGAAGAATCCTGTGAAGCTCATTTGGCTGAGGCAGAAAGTACCTTCCCCTGATCTAGTCTGTCCTTTTAACTACTATTCCATACCTGCTAAAAAACTCACAGGATATTAGAAGTTTCTGTTGTTTTTATCAGTCTTTTTTTAAAGCTGAAGAGTTTGTTTAAAAAAGAGTAAATGGCAGCTTCAAGAAATATTATTGTCCTCAACTACTGAGTAACAAATGAAGACATTTTCTGGAATATCGCTATTGACAGAACTAATTAAGATTGTTAGGAAAGACACTTCTCTTAATTTCTGAACTCTGTATTAATTTAGAAGAAGCTTGGTCAACATGAGAGCTTTCTGCTGCTCATACATGTCCTCCAAACCACGATATAAACTATTACTCGAATTATGAGACAGTGTGCATTGCCTTTTTCCACAATATAACTTCTGAATAAAGCTCAACAACCTGATTGGTTTGATCTGAAGTTCCTGAGTATGTCCACCCAAGTGTGTGCCTTTTATAAGGGAGGAACCCTAAGAATGAAGAGGGCAACCTAGATGGCAGAAGGAACACAGCACACACTCAATGCCAGCTTATATCAATGAAGTCTGTGGCCTCAGAAATGTAACTTGTGATTGAGAGATTGTGATGAGATATAGAAGTGGATATAGAAATTAGAATAAAACATCTAACAAAGAAGATGAAAACAATAAGAAAAACAAAAAACTAAAGTGATGTCAAATGGCTTCAGACACTGTATGAAATAAGGCACGATATTTCAGTGCCTCACTCCTGCAGTATGCATATACTGGTAGAGTGCTTAAGATTGTGCAAGTCCTCTATTTCCCGGGAGTGTAAGGGAGAGCATGTGTGCATGTGTTTGCGTATGTGCTTAAAGAGAGAGGGGGGAGAGAGAGAGTGTGAGAGAGCTGTCCTTATTCACAACTGTGTGAGATTTGGGGAAAGCAGGAAACATCTTCCCACAAAACAACAAATACCATTGCAGAGCAAACTCAACTTTGGCAAAATGGCACTTCTATGAGGAAAAAAAATGAGCCTCTGATATTGTATGGCATGGTGAAGCCTATCATAGTTTTTGAAATATCTGTGCCCCCTCAGCTCTACCTGTTCCTGCCAGCATTCTTTTTAGTCCTTCAGCATAAAACAGAACACATTTTGGTAACAAGGCCAAAGGCTTGAAAGACTGCCAGAGCATGGAAAGGAGAACCAAGCAAAGCTCTTTTGAAGCTCTGCTCAGTAGGAGATGTCTAAAGGCAATGACCTGCTCTCTGTTGCTTACCTTGCAGCCTGTACCACTTACATGGCCAGTTTGTCAGCCTTTCTTCTCTTTATAAATAAGCGAGGCAAACAGAAAGGAGCCAAAACACCAGAGAATTCGCTTTTGAGTGTTGACTAGGGCGGAGTGTCAATTCATGAATTATGCCAGCCTCTCCCTCAGACATGGTCTCCTGAGAGCCCAGTGCTTATTAGGCATAAAACTTGCCAGCAGTGAAATCTTGTCTACCATTATATCTTTAGTTGTACCGTTATTATTCTTCACAGCAGATCCTTCTTGATCCCAACTGTCTGCCCTACAATACAATTTTGGCTCTTTGAGAAGGGCCATCATTTCTTCTCATGTATTGTTTAATTACTTATAGCAATTTGGGATAAAGTGATGTAGCAGATGCTTTCCAGAATAAACCACATTGTGCATCCAGCAATTTTGACTTACAATTGACCATTTAAAAGAGGGATTGATGCACATGCCTTCATAAACTCTCAGAAAGCAGCAGCTTTGCGTTAGAATCAAATTCCTCTTTAGCCTGAAGGCATCCTATGTAGGCAAAGCTTTTGGCTTCAGATAAGACCAGAGGAGAGCCAAAGCATTGCTGCTGCTTTTGTATCTCAGCTCCAAATGCAAAACAATAAGCCTCTCAATGAGGCTTGTGTAAAAGAACACAGGAGGGACTATTTAGGGCTGGCATCAAAAAGGAAGCAGTCATTTTGCTGATGGGCACAGTTCTTCAAGAGTTAGTGAGAGCAAAAAGATGGCATGGGAATAGAGTTAAGAGAAATGTTCTTAATTACTCTTTACTCAATTTCCCCCTGAAATTCAACAATATTTTTCTTTTACTATTTTTAGAAATATGGAGTCAGTTTCTAGTCACTTCCTTTTTGATCAACAGAAATTCAAAGAGAGGAGGGGCAGGAAGGGAGGGGTTCTGCAGAATTTCAGAATTTCATCCCGTAGATGTTCAGAGGCAGGCAATGTCTTCCCAAGAGTTCCTATCTTCTTGATAGAGCACCACCCTCGAGGTGTATAATATAAAACAACTTCAATGGCTGAAGTTAATAAAAGAGCACCATGATTTCTCATTGAAGAGTAACAGAAGAGAAATGAAAGAGAAATCCTTCTCTTGAAAGAGAAAAAAGACAATAAAAAGAATCAATGACTGTATCTAAAAAAGAGAATGTTGGAAAAAGAAATCCCCTACCCCATAACAACCCTGCATGGGAAGCAAATAGAAAATTTATGAAGGAGGGCATACAAGGCTGTGTGAAGCCTGTGCTATAAAAGGGAAGCATTTGTGTATAGAATACATTACAAGAAGTGATCAACATTTCACACACCTGTGGAGTACAGAAGTCCCAAGTTCCTACCAATGGCAACTCTCCCCAGCAAGCTTCTGAATGTTCACCAGGTTGTGATAGCTCTAAGGACTAAAAAGCTCTCTCTTTCTCTTTCTAAAAGTAGTATGATATTCTTAGAATGCTACGTTCATGTTTACATTTAATACCAAATAGGCATGGGACAACTTTAGATGCACTAGAAAAAAATGGATCCCTGATAAACCTATTAGCTGCTTAGAAACCTAAGATGCTAAATTCCATTAAGTAAGTAGGGCTGCTTCACGTGTTCATATCATCATACAGGGCACCTCAGCTATTAGTTTTTTTTTTTCAAAATAGGATTAGGCTGCCTGGACATTAGCAGCGTGATGCACTAACAATACATTTCTCATGCAGCAGATGTATGGTTTGAACTCCAGCATTTGAGACTTCCTCAAGCTAACCTTTAATGCCATGATGGACATAGCAAAGCATTATGGCATCTACATCTAGCCCTAATGTACCTTACTGAATTCTCCTTCAGTCCAAGGCCAAATCACATTGTGGACAAGGTCCAAAATCAATGCAAATCATAAACATGTTTTATTTAAGGTGCATCCACACATTGTTGGAGGACATTGTACTATCATCTCCCCTACATTTTCCTGTATCTGAAGAAGTAAGCTATGACTAGAGATGGGCATGATCCGCATTATGATTGAAAAAACCCCACAATAACGGTGATCACGCGATCATGACCCGGCAGATCGTGATCGTCCATGGCCAACGATCCAGCGATCGGGAGAGGCCTGGATCATTGCATTCGGGCTCAGATTGGGGATCCAGACACTCAGGCGCCAGCAATCTGAGCTCTGTTTGCCCTCCTTCTGTTGCCCTGGAAACCCGAATGGAAGCCCAGCTTTTCTTGATCAGCAGGGCTTCCTTCCAACCACGGAGCAGCAAAGCAGTCACAAGTTGGGAGAAGACACCCGGGGGAGGGAGGAGGAAGGGGGTGTTCTGTATCCATGGGCACTCCAATCTCATTCCTGCAAACCCTGATAGGCAGTTCTGACAGCCAAACACAGACCTCCTGTGTTGCTGAATGGGACCTGAGGGGAGGCGGCTTGTCGCCGCCTCCCCATGTCCGCCAGGCCCGGCGGCCACCACCACCACCCACCTTCCCACATAGCTGGGAATAGCAGTGCGGCCCACTTTGGCCTCCACGATCCACGATCCACAGATCAGGAACAGGAGATGATTGGTGTGGATCATTAATTTGGGATCGTTGCCGGCGCCGATCCACGACCAGCTGGATCGTTAATTTTTTTGGATCATGCCCATCTCTAGCTATGACTCATGAAAGCTGATATCCTATCACAAATTTTGTTAGTCTTATAGTTGCTACTTAACTCTTTCTCTTTTCTACTGTATGGACTCTGTCAAATTTAAAGAACATTTAAAGAAATACTAAATTAAGAAAAAAGGAGTGTGGGCAAGGAACAGTATGAAGTATAAGCCAAGAGAAATAAACCCTCTAAACTCAGCAGGATTGTTTTGTCCTTCATTACTCCATCTGAGCAAACCAAATAATAGAGGAGAAAAAAAGATGACCATGACTCTCCCCTCCCCCACCACTAAAGCGAGAAGGAAGTCATCAATGCTTAAGGAGAGTGATGCAGGAGAAAGCCACTCTAGGAATCCAAATTGTCTCAGTTTAACACTTGGCTTCACTCGAAAATTTTGCGAGTGACCTTTGCTGCAGCATTGCACTTCCTATAATTCAAGTCACATCAAGAGTTAAAGTGAGCAATTTTGGGTTTCCAAAGAAGCTTCCATCTTCCATCAATGCAGGCTAATAGCTTTCTCTAGAGTAAGAGCAAGATGACGTGCGTAGACTGGCTGATATCTCAAGGCACCAGAGAAACTTTTGGTTAATTCTGGGGAATTTTGTAGCCCTAGCTTTCCCATTTGGTGGCCCTGATGATATCTCTGATTACAGGTTCAGCATCAAAGGGATGAGGGGGTGAGGGCAAGGCAACAAAAACATAGAGACCACTTGCTTGAATTAAAAAGGCCACAACTTCATGGAGCCTTGGCCAAGCATGGGGCATGGATCCAAACATTGGCTGACCTGTCTGCTAGCTGATGATTCCCTCAACCTGCCTGCTGAGGGAACTATGGGATGACTGGAAGTGGGAGTTCACATGGGTACAAACCTCTGCATGGATCCCCTGCCATCTGGGAATGAGGATGTCCCAACAGACCCTAAGCTGGGCTTTTCCCTGCCATGCATCACTTAAGGGGATTCCCCAATTATGAGGAAACTGCACTCACAGATCATGTCTCCCTCCAAAAAGATCTGTGCCCAGTGCCAAATCCACCCATACCTAAAGTTGTGACAATGATAAGGAAAAGAAGCAAACCAAGAAAAGCCCCCACCCAGTGTGAGAACCAAAAGCTACTCGTCAGTAAACAGAATACCACAAAGCAAACAAAATGCCATATGCCTTGAATCCATCAAACCAAGGGTGGGATGGATGGGGAAACCAGTTGAGAACTGAGTGCTGGAAGGCCGGGCTGGCTCCCAAAATATACCTGGAGAGTGGACCAAAGTGAAGCCTACCCCCTCCAGGTCTGCTCACCAGGGCCAACCCCCAAAGTGCAGCCAGACAGCCTCTGATTGGCTGGCCAGGCCTTTTGAATTTTAGGCTGCCTGCACAGCCCTGTGGAGGGCACTGGGAACCACTGGACAAGAAGGAAAGATGGAGGCTGCCATGAGCCTCACTCCCATACTCCTGTGGACCACAAAGGGGGACCTCTGGTAGGCTTGAGGCTGGGGTTTCTTATCTTGACACTAACCATATAATTTGGAGAAAAACATGTACTGTGTCCAGTTCAAAAACTTGAAGCTAATGATATACCTTGAAAATTCTGCATACTATGTTGGAATTATTGCTTACAACAACAAAAACCCTCAGCTGAACTGAGCTTTAGAACATATATTTTTTAAAAAATGTTCCTGAGCATCTTATGTTTACTTTTGGGAAGTTATATGATTGAGCATAAATGATGAAAATGCTTTCATGTCTTTAGCTTCCACTATAAATGACTGTGTCTCAAAATATCTTTTGAGATTTAAAGGGCACTGAGTAATTTGTCTCACCTAGAGGACTATTAAGAATAGATCTAGAGGAAAGGTAAAGAGCTAAACTTTCTTATACAGTCTATGGAGAAGAGATTGTAGAAAGATTGTGCATGATGAAAAATAACTATGTGCCAAAATATATAAATATTAGTAACTTACCAATTTTGGTCATCTTCAGATCAGTGAAAATGGGAGGTATGTTCTTCTGGAAATTCTCCACGTCAATAAAATAATAGAGGAATTTTAACTAGAAATGAACACCAATTAGTAGAATTTGCATTCTTGGATTTTTCTATGACCTTTAAGTTGTGTGTTAAAAGGTTATCTGAATCATTTGCAGCAGATGGATGGAGAAGGGTTACAGAAAGAAGTTGTCACTAGGGGTGTGCACTTTAGGTTTCCAAATAGGGTATTTTACCTGAATTGGACCCAATTAGGAAAACTTTGGGATTTCCGAATCGGCCCGAGCATTGCTGGGCTGATTCGGAAATCCTGAAGCAAAGCTTTCCGAAACCTTTGGAGCTTTTGGAAACTTCTAGAAGCAGTCAGAAGCACTTTTCTTGCTGCTTGCAAGTGGCGAGAAGAGTGTTCCTTTGAAACTTCCCACCTCACCGGCTTTTTTATCAGTTGGGAGAGGGAGGAGGGAACCCCCTTGTTCCCCTCCCAGTGGTGCGGGAAGTTTCAAAGGAACATTTTTTGTCACCGCTTGCAAGTGACAAGAAAAGTGTTGCTGCGTTCAAGCAGCGCTGCATTTGAAACTGAATGCTGGCTCACTGTCATTCACCCAATGCAATTGGGTGAAGAACCAGTGAGACATTCAGTTTGAAACTGAACACCTCGGCCACTTCTTCACTCGATCGCGTTGGGTGAAGATTGGCATTCAATTTGAAACTGAATACCAGTCTTCACCAGATCGCATTGGGTGAAGAAGTGAGGCGTTCAGTTTCAAACTGAATGCCTCACTGTTGTCATTCACCTGATGTGCTCGGGTGAAGAAGCGGTGAGGCATTCAGTTTGAAACTGAACGCCTCAACCACTTCTTCACTCGATCGCATCGGGTGATGATTGGTGTTCAGTTTGAAACTGAACACCAGTTTTCACTCAATCGCATTGGGTGAAGAAGCAGGGGGCTCTCCCACCGATCAGCTGAAGCCAGCCAGTGGGATTTGTATTGAAAGGGCTTTAAATACCAAGGGTGCTTTAAATTCAAACCTGGGGGCTGGCTTTAGCTTACCGGTGGGGGAGCCCCCTCCTCTGCCTGTCAGCTGAAGAAAGCGGCGGGGTAAACTTCTTGCCCCACCACTTATTTCACCCTATGAGAGAGGGAGGAGGGAATCCCCTCCACCAGATGGGAGGGGAAGGCAGGAACTCATTGGGTGAAATAAGTAGTGGGGTGGGAATTTTGTCAAGGTGCTCCGAATCTTTACGGAGCACACTGAAGTAGGTTAATAAGCTCAGAAATTGCTTATTTCCAACTTATTTCACTCCTTCTTTTAGTGAGTGGTGGTAGTGGAGGAGGAGGAGAAGGAGAACCCTATTAAACATTGTCATACTTCTTTAGATTGTAGGATACTGGGAGGTCAAGCCTAAGCAAGTCTGCTCAGATGTAAGTTCCATTTTATTCTATTGTGATTACTTCCAGGTAAGTGTTGTTAGGACTGGAGACTTTGTCTAGTTCAGAGGTTTTCAAATGTTCTGAATTCAAGGAATGTTTTCCACATCAGCACCTGCAGAGGAGTCATGTAGAGGATTCTCAGATATATTTTAAAATGAACACTAAACTCAGGTGAGACAACATCAAGCCTTCACTTTTGTCCCATGTGAACTGATACAGTTCATGTCCTAGGCCCCGTTAGAGCGAGTGTTAAACAACGCTGCGGAATTAAACGCCGAGCTGGTCAGAGAGGCAAAAGCTTTATTTGAGGAAGTTACATACTTGAGGGAAAGAGGGGAGAGATAGATCCTAGCTATCTGACTACATCTTGCAGAGACAGAGAAGAAGTGTGGCAGGAGAGAGAAGAAGCAGGATATTGCCCTGTTTAGCCCAATAGGAGACAAGACAAGGAAATGACCCCCAGGAAACAAGAGAGGTGCTACTCTCACTGTCCTAACTAAGTGATCCTTGCTGCCCCCTGCATGGTAGGCTCTTCTTACTTCTTGCTGCTGCAGTACACCAGACTGTTATTTCTAACACCCCTTCTCAATGTCTAGTGTACAAAGTCCACAAAGTTCAGTCTTTCACGTAGACTTTGAAATTTCTCTTTGGCAAGTGGCTTGGTGAGGATGTCTGCTATCATTTCTTCTGTAGGGCAGTACTGTAGCTCAACAAGCCCTTCTTCTTGCATATTTCTCACAATGTGATTCTTTATGTCAATGTGCTTGGTTCTTGATCCAATTCTTTCTGTATTTGCAAGCTTTATGCAAGATTGATTATCTTCAAAGAGTTGTATAGGTTTGGGTTCATTTATCCCAAAGTCTTCTAATAGTTGTAGAATCCACTTGAGTTCTTGGCATGCTTCTGCTGCTGATATGTATTCAGCTTCTGTAGTTGATGCTGCTACTAGGTCTTGCTTTCTGCTTGTCCAACTGATTGCTCCTCCACCATAAAAGAATACTCGTCCACTGGTAGACTTTCTGTCTGTGATGTCTTCTGCCCAGTCAGCATCCATGAATCCCACTAGTCTGGGATTGTTGCTTGCTGGTAGCTTGAGCTTCAGTTGTGCAGTACCTCTCAGGTATCTTGCCAGTCTTTTGACTGCTTGCCAGTCATTCACACTTGGTGATGCACTTTTCCTGCACAGTATTCCAACTGCTGCTGCTATGTCAGGTCTGGTCACTGTACTTATGTAGAGCAGTTTTCCAATTGCTTCTCTGTATACTTTGATGTTTCTCAGAGGTTCATTGTTTCCATTTTGTTTCAGGAAATCTGTTTCCATTGGAGTACATGTTGGTTTTCCATCTTTCATATCCATGTAGTCTAGGAAATCCATGATCTTTTGTTTTTGATTGAGAAGATAGCTTCCATCTTCCTCTCGCTCTATTTGAACGCCGAGGTAAAAGCTGACATTTCCAAGACGCTTTACTTCAACCTCTTGGTTCAGGTGCTGAACTATTTCATCACAATCTTGTTGATCTTCATAACAAAGAAGAATATCATCTACATAAATCAGAATAAAAGTCCATTTGTTGTCTTTCTTTCTTGAGTACAGGCAGCGTTCTGCCCCGCCTTGCTTGAATCCTTCCTTGATGAGCATTTGGTTCAGTTTCTGATTCCAGGCCCTTGCAGCCTGTTTCAGTCCATAAATGCTCTTCTGCAGTTTGCATACAAGTCCTCTGTCTTTGGACTGTTCAAATCCAGGAGGCTGTGTCATATACACGTCTTCTTCCAGCTCTCCATGAAGAAAAGCAGTTTTCACATCCAGATGCTCCACATGCATCTTCCTTGCGGCTGCTATGCTCAGTAGTGTTCTTACTGAAGTGTGTTTCACTACTGGTGCGAAGGTTTCATCATAGTCTTCTCCATACTTCTGGGAATATCCCTTTGCAACTAGTCTTGCTTTGTACTTTTGTACTTCTCCATCTGCATCAAGTTTGGTTTTGAAAATCCATTTGCATCCTACTGTCCTTTTTCCAGGTGGTAGTTCTGTGAGAATCCATGTCTTGTTCTGGATCAGAGAGTCAATTTCTTCTTTTGCAGCTTTTCTCCATTTCTCTGCTTCTCTTGCTGGCATTCCTTCTATGTCTTCCCAGCTAGAAGGTTCTGGTACAGCTTCTGTTTTTGCCAGTGGTGGAACTCCTTTGTTTATTCTGTCTGAGCGTCTGACACTTGGCTCTGCTTCCCCTTCTCTTTCTGTGGGCTCTGCAGGTGTCTCTTGCGTCTCAGTCAGGTCCCAGAGTTGCACAATTTCTGGCTGCTGTGCTGCATCAGCTTCCTTTGGTTTAGACTCTCTGGTGTCAGGCTTGCTTGCCTTCTCTTTTTCATCAATGTACACCACATGGCGGATCTTCACCGTGTCTGTCTCTGGGCTGAGGATTCGATATCCCTTGCATCCCAGTGCATATCCAACAAATATGCCTTCTTCTGTTCTGAGATCCATCTTAGACCTCTTTTCCTTCAGAACATAAGTGTAGGCCTTTGATCCAAACACTCTCAGATACCTTACATTGGGCTTGCGGTTGTACCACAGTTCAAATGGTGTGCTGCTTGTACCCTTTGTAGGTAGCATGTTCTGCAGATAGGCAGCAGTGTTGATAGCTTCTCCCCAATATTTTTGAGGTAGCTGTGCTTCTTGTAGCATGCTCCTGCACATTTCTGTGAGAGAACGATTTTTCCTCTCTGCGATCCCGTTGAGTTCGGGGGTGTATGGCACGGTCAGGTGATGCTCTATTCCTTCAGCTGCTAGGAAGCTTGTCATCTCCTTCCCCATGTACTCGCCTCCATTGTCTGTGCGGATAGCCATTGGTTTTCTCTGGAATCTGTTCTGCACCATTGCTAGGTACATCTTGAATTTTTTCAGTACTTGGCTCTTTTCCTTGAGCAGGTAAATCACAGTAAATCTTGAAAAATTATCAGTAAAAGTCAGAAAGTACTTACTTCCACTGGGTGTTACTGTTCCCATGGGTCCACAGACATCACTGTGAATCAGCTCCAGTGGTCTTGTCGTCTGCTTCTCACTCTGTTTGGTGAAAGAAGGTCTTGTGCCTTTGGCTTGAATACAGCAAACACATTTCTCTGCATCAGGACATTTTCTCATTTGCAAATCATTAGTCAGATTCTGCCTTTCAAGCTGATATATATAATCCATATTAGCATGTCCAAGCCTTCTATGGATAAGACTAGTACAATTCTTGTGGGTGCACTTTTCAATTAAATTCACTGCGCCTTCAGAGCAATCCAGCATATACAGGCCATCCTCTAATGTGCCTTGTGCAATTAATTCACCTTCATTGCTAATAAAACATTTCTCTCCTTTGAATACAGTTTCAATTCCTTTCTTGGCCATCAAAGATACAGACAATAGGTTAGATTTAACTTCAGGTACGTATAGACAATCAGTGATCTGCACTTCTCTAGTTTGGCCACTGGGTAGCGCACAACATGCAGATACGGTCCCTTGTCCCCGAGCCGTTAAAGCCTCTCCATTTGCCGTATACAATTTATCGTGGCTTTCATTCATCTCATTAAAAAACTTCTCGTCTTTGCAAAGGTGGTTAGTGCATGCACTGTCAATTGCCCATTTGCATATGCTTTGATCATTTTTACCAACATTTAAACAATTCTTATCAGATCTGCTTTTCCTTTGACCATCCGCATTAGGTGACTTAATGGCTGCATTAGCATTCCTAAAGCCTTTTGTTTCCGTCCCTCGTGGCGGCTTGCTAACTCTCTGTGAATCACGAAACCAACAGTCTTCCTTTAAATGTCCTTTCTTTCTGCAGATGCTGCAGGAGAAATCACTTCTTGAACTGACTCTTAAAGCTAGCTCTTTTGGCTCACTTATATGATCCAGTTTGCTAAAACTTTCCTCTTGCAGTCTTGCAAGTACATAGTTTAAGCTTAGACTTTCTCTCATTTCCAAAACATGTACAATGCTTGTATAAGATTGAGGAAGGCTAGATAGCAGAATTATAGCTAGATCCTCATCCTGGATCTCCTTTCCAAGGGATCTTAATTTCTGTGTTAATTCCATGAAATTTGCAATATGATCTTTCAGCTGTTGCTGCGGCTTCATCTGAATCCGATACAATTGCCTCATTAGCAAAATTTTAGTTTTAATTGATTCTTGACGGTTTATTTCTAGAAGAGACGTCCACATTTGTCTAGAAGTGGGCTCATGAATAACTCTTATCAATTGTTTATCACTTAAAGCATTAATGATAATAGATCTTGCCTTATTGTCCCGCTTGACCCATTTGGCTTCCTTCTGTGGATCTCCAGTCGGTTTTTCATCTGTTACTGCAGACCAGACGTCCAGTTGAATAAGATGGGCTTTTATTCTTTCTGCCCAAAGATCGTAGTTTCTCCCGTATTGTAGTCGGTCGACCTGGAACCCCTGCTGTGCACTGTAGGAGTCAGCCATCTTTCCTCTATTGTCTGCCCTCTGTGCTTTAGCCTGCGGCTACAGCAGAACTTTTATTGCTCTCTCTTAACTTCAGCTTGCGTTAATTGCCTCTGTGGCCCATTACCCTGTTAGAGCGAGTGTTAAACAACGCTGCGGAATTAAACGCCGAGCTGGTCAGAGAGGCAAAAGCTTTATTTGAGGAAGTTACATACTTGAGGGAAAGAGGGGAGAGATAGGTCCTAGCTATCTGACTACATCTTGCAGAGACAGAGAAGAAGTGTGGCAGGAGAGAGAAGAAGCAGGATATTGCCCTGTTTAGCCCAATAGGAGACAAGACAAGGAAATGACCCCCAGGAAACAAGAGAGGTGCTACTCTCACTGTCCTAACTAAGTGATCCTTGCTGCCCCCTGCATGGTAGGCTCTTCTTACTTCTTGCTGCTGCAGTACACCAGACATTGTTATTTCTAACAGGCCCATCTTCCCCTGCATCTTTGGCACATTACAGAGGTCTGTGTAGTTGGGGACATGTTCTCTGTTGGGTAGATCATCAGCCTTCTAATTGAAGAAGCATGATAAGCTTTCAAAGAACCTTAAATTCACCTGAACAGTTTGGAAAATCCCAGTCTGGATGATAGGCTTTTAGAAGATAATTGAATCTGTTGAGGAAAAGTTGGATCATTCTTATTACAGCTTCACGGGGGGATAAATGACAGGCAAATCCTTCTCTCTGTTCAGCAGCTGCATCAGACTTCTTAGTTTGGGGACTGGATGAGTCCAGAGGCTATCTAATGACATAAATTTGGCCTATAACAATGAGCATGAGTAGTATTATTATTGGACCATGGAGGAAGATCTTCCTTTAATTTTGCAAACTTAAAAAATTCTGTGGAATTGTTCAAAAAGCCTACTTTCTCCATGGGTGGTCCATTTTAGTGTACCACTGATATGCATAGAACCATCAGCTTTTAATTTATTTATACACTTCTACCCTGCTTTTCTTCCCAAATGAGGGCCCAAAGTGGCTTACAACATCAACTCCCTGCCACTATTTTATCATCACAACAATCCTGTGCGAGACAGTGACTGACTCAGGGTCATTCAGTAAGATTTCACGGCAGAATGTGGACTCAGTCTTGGGATTCCCAGAGCTTAGCCTGACTTCACCATGCTGGTTGTGTTCTTTATTGTAAAAAGATATGATGATGAAATTTTTGTGTGTGTGAAGTCTTGAAGCGTATGTTGATTTCCCTGATGTAGTGTGTCACTCACTAGTGGAGCCATCAAGCTGTTTCTGTAGTAATGGAAGTGGATCGGCCAGTATTAGAAGTAAAGTCATTGGGGCCCCATCAGTGCTGAGGGAAATGTGGAGAAGTCAGGAGCGGACAGGAGTATCAATAGGTCATCTTATATATACGGCTCAGAAGTCCAGGGCTGATCTTGTTTCTCTCTTGCTGTCAGTCTATGGAGAACAGGATACGTTGAAATTGACTCCCACCCCTTGCAACAAGAAATCCAAGCTCTCTTGAATTAAGGTTCTTTAACGAGATATCATAGCTTCAGCATATATATGTCCATAGGTTACACAGAGGCAAGTAAAAGCATCTGGCTGTACACAGATCTCTTGTTGGGAATGACGTATGTAGTGCTTGCTACAAAGTTTCAGTCCCTCTATGTACGCCCCCTACCCTTGGTGCCCAACCAGCTGGGTACAGTCAGTGGGAGAGTAGGATGGAACTGTCCCAAGGCCGCTGTGGTGAGCCATCTCAGATAAGAGCGCAGCCTCCCCAGGAGCTGGACAGCTTATGTGAAAAAAGACACACACACAGGAGATGATTGCAATAATTCAGCAAGATGGAGGGACTGTGGGCAACAGTGTGTCAGAGAATAGAGCCTGGCAGGCAGTTCCAAGGGGAGAAGTGTGTGTGAACACTGTCTCACCAAATACATTTCCACAATAATCTGACCCATTATTAAGCCTACATCCCCTGGTGGCAAAAGGGACTTGGCTGCTTAGCAAGCAAATGCCTAGGGCCAGGGCTGTGTCCTCTGTGGGAAAGAGCTAGTAGTTGTACATCTAAACAATATATTTTTACAATTTTATATGGTGAATTAGAAGAAATAAATACATTTATTTATATTATTTATATTCTGCCTTTCTCACTGAGACTCAAGGCAGATTACACAGTGCGAGTTAGTATAGTCACTTTCAAGGACATTTCAATAAACAATGTAATAGGGTCTATAAAATGCCAATTTGCAAAGACTTAAAACCAGCAGAAATTGAATACAGAATTGAAGAAATGCTGAAACAGAGCATAAGCAATTTTTAGACTGTCATATTAGACAACATTAAACAACATAGAACTATCCAGTAGGATCATATCCAAAGCAAAAGATAGCACACAGTAGCACCTAGTAGTAAAGTCTCTGGTCCCTGTCCCTCTACTGATGCGTCCCTCTGAGACTTCTTCCTTAATGTACAGCCCACCTATCTTTTGGAGATGTACCTACACATATATGAAAAAAAAAACCCCAAATTATCTTACAGACTTGGCCTAATGTGAACCAAGTTCTCTAAAAATCCCCTGAAGACTGGTGTTACACAGCACCAGAGCCATAATTTATAGCATACACGCAATTAAATTGTCAGCCCTGTATGGCATTTGCTATTTAAAAGGTGGCCTTCATAAATTATGCTGTTTTCTTCAAGTTGAGGGCCAAAATTTCTTCTAATTCAACATTCTTCTTTAGTTGGTAAAACAAAGGGGGGAGCAGGGTAGAGAACCATTATTAAGAAACCAGACAGTAAATAAGGATCTTTTCTATGTTTTGTGGAGGTGATATTCATCTAGCTCGTCCTTCTGGCAAATATCACTGGGACATGTTATCTGTCAATATTACTAAAGTATATGTTAAAATGGCATGACAGATATGCCTCTTGGGGGTTCTACAAGAAGCTGAGTTGTAAAATAATTACTGAGTCTTAATTTCTTTCCTGTTGTTAGCTAGAAGTGGTATGGTGTTGAGAATCTGAAAATGACCGTCTCTTCTCAAGTATGTAAGAAAACACCATTTAAAAACATGAATTTGGAATCTGGTATAGTTATTCAATCTGCATTTCAGTTTCTCTAATTTAGCAGTACTTTAGACTGTGGAGGTAGTTGGGAAGGCTAACCCTGGTTAGACCAAACCTGCTCATCAGTGGTGCTAGCCAGGCCGAAGCACAAGCTAGGCTTACTGAATGTTTGAACAGCAACAGTCAGATTTTAGCTGAGGAATCTTATAGTTGGTTCTTCCTGTTCCTTGAGTAGAGGCCTTCCCACCTTCATTTTTTGGATTTGGGGGGTTGGGGCATGAAATGTCTAGAAGCAGATGGTTCCAGTAGGAGTCTATTGGCTCTCCATTTCCTTTGGTTCCCTAGACAGAATATCTTTCTGAGTAGGTGTTACCAGAACTGCTCTGTTTAATTGGGGAATTAGCTAGCAGTCTGGAACTAAATTTAGTGTGGATCTTAACCAACTGTATACCGGGGTCCGTCTCCAGACGCTCATGCAATAAAGAGGCAGACTAAATAACAATAAAACATGTTTTACTAAATAATGTGGCATATGCCTGAACTAGCACACGCATACACAGTTACACACAAGAGCTAGGAAAACAGAGTAGGAAAATAGAGACTGTTGCATTAGAGGGGTAGCCCACTTGAGAGCAATGAAGTTGGGTATACTCACAATCCTGATGTGGAGCAAAGATGTAGCAGCGAGATGAGATGGTCTAATGCCTGCACTAGATCCAATATAGAGTGACAGCAAGGAGTCTGGATAGGGATGGCACGCACACCATGTGGCCTGGGAGGCCAGCTTAAATACCCCAAAACATACCCTGGGGCTGGTGCGGTTCTCATTGGTTCTCACGGGTTAAACAAAGGTTCTAATGGCTTTACAACTACCCTGGATGGGCCATCTTAGAATCTGATTGTATTAGTGTGACACCTTGGGAAGAGGGGACAAAGGAGGGAGGGGGAGATCCGGGCATGTTGAATGGATGTTCCAGAGAACAGGGCTTGTCCCAATGTCATCATCTCTGGAATGTGGAGGCTGCTTTGAGATGCATTCTCTACGTGCTTGGGATGGTTGGCACTTAGCTTCTTCTCCGGGGCGGCTATTAAGATATGCAGAGCAAGGCGAGGCTCGCAGCTGCGGACGTGGTCTGCTCGCTTCTCCGAAATGGCTTCTCTCAGCAGGCTGTTCAGGCTGGTCTTCTGGCTGCCTGGGAACATGGTTGCCGGCTGGGCATGGCTGGGGCTTGCTAGCAGGCTGCCCGGTAGCAAGGGCAAGCTGGGTGCCCGGCCCGCGGGAGGCTCCAGGCGGGGACTGGCCAGGGGGTGCCTGGTCAGGCTCGCTGGAGGTCTCCCTGGCTGGCACCTGGCTGCTAACAGCACAGCTTGGGCCCAGGTGAGGCAGGCTTCCATGGAGGCAGGGAACAGCAGGTACGACACAGTCCATAGCAGAGACAGGAGCAGCCCGGTGTAGGTAATCCGTAGCAAAGAGCGTAGGCAGGAAACAGACACGTGTAGTGGAGTCCAGACACGCAGGAAAGTCAGGATACTGGCATGGGCAGTGCTGCCCAGAAAGTCTTTAGTGTAGCTTTAGTCCATAGCTTTAGTCCATAGCAGAGACAGGAATAGGCATAGTCCATAGCAGATAACGATGCAGGCAGGAGACAGACACGTGTAGTAGAGTTTACACGTGTAGGGTCATCAGGAAACAGGTCTTTAGTGTGTTTTTAAACAGCAACGCAGGAAACTGACACAGTTCATTGCAGGCCTTAGAGCAGGAAAGGGGTTTCCTTGGTAACATAGGAAACCAGAAGTTTCCCTCTTGAGGCTGTGATGGACCAGGCACCTTGGGTGTGGCATGGACTGTGAAGACAGTCTCCTCAAGAGAATCTTGCCTTCTCATGATGTGATCAAAGTACGATAGGCTCAGTTTTGTCATTTTAGCTTCTAGGGAGAATTCAGGTTTGATTTGATCTAGTACCCACTTATTTGTCCTTTTGACTGTCCATGGTATCCACAAAACTCCCCTCCAGCACCGCATTTCACATGAATCAATTTTATTCTTGTCAGCTTTCTTCACTGTCCAACTTTCACATCCCTGCATAGTAATGGAGAATACCATAGTTTGGATTATCTTGATCTTGGTTCCCAGAGAGATATCTTTATCTTTAAGGATCTTCTCTAGCGCCCTCACAGCCGCTTTTCCAAGTCTCAATCTTCTGATCTCTTCATTGCAGTCTCCCTTTTGGTTGATGATTGAGCCAACAAATAGAAAATCTTGAACAACTTCAATTTCCTCATTGCCAACTTTAAAATTGTGTAATTTCGCAGTAGTTATTACTGTTGTCTTTTTGATGTTCAGCTGTAATCCTGCTTTGGCACTTTAACCGTTGTCAGTAGTCATTTCAAATCTTCACATGGTGTCATCTGCATATCTCAATTTGTTAATGTTCCTTCCACCAATTTTACTCCACCATCTTCTTGATCTAATACAGCTTTCCTTATGAGATACTCTGCATAGAGGTTGAACCGGTAGGGAGATAATATGCATCTTCTCTGACACCTATGCCAATTGGAAACCATTCTGTTTCCCCATATTCTGTTTTAACAGTAGTCTCTTGTCCAGAGTACAGGTTGCACATCAAAACAATCAGATCTTGTGGCACCCTCATTTCTTTTAACACTCTCCATAGCTTTTCATGACCCACACAGTCAAAAGCTTTGCTGTAATCTATAAAACACAGGCTTATTTTCTTCTGAAATTCCCTGGTATGTTCCATTAGCCATAGTAAATTTGCAACGTGATCTCTGGTGCCTCTTCCTTTTTTGAATCCAGCTTGAACATCTGGCATTTCTCGTTCCATACATGGTAAGAGTCTTTGCTATAGACTCCAGCAGCTGCTCTCACATTATATCATACCTTATCCTTGGATGTGTGATCCACACAATCACTTCAGAACTCTGGATTTTAAAATGTTAATGTGATCTATTTTTTTACTGTTTCCCTATTTTTACAATTGACTGTCCTGTTTGGATTTGTTGTTTTAAATTTGGCCCCTTTCGCACTTGCAGTTTAAAGCGACATTTCTGAGCAGTCGCCACAATCGCAATGGCTTTGGCTTGTCACCTGCTCTTTTCACACTGTCCGCGCAGTTTCAATTTGGCGTCTTGTTTTTCATTTTAAACTGGCTTTAAAACCTTGGTACAGTTTTGGGCTTTTGGGGCTTGGTAATAGATGTGACACTTTCCCCCCTTAACTTTGAGCATGTGTATTGCTGTAATGTTGGAACCCATTCTCCCCCTCTTTGCTGACTGGGCTGTCCCTTGCCCACTGGAGAGGCAATTGGTGGCTGCGTTCTGGGGGAAAACATGTACCACTATCATTTATTTTTTAAAAAGCCAAGCCAGGGAAGTGTTAAATTCTGCTTCTTTACCTCACTGACACTTTGATTTGCAACATTGGCAGAAGACACAGGGAGGGAGAAAAGCAGGTATTTAACCCTTACTTGGCTTTTAACGTCAGTAGAAATTAGGAGAAATGTTACAACACTTTCTTAGCTTTGAAAAAAAAGAAGTAAAAGAGTGGGAAGAAGGGGGAAGCAGCCATTTAGCCGCCCCTGCCTTTTAAAGCCAGAAGGGAATATGGAGTAACGTTTCAACACAGCAACATTACAAATCATTCCTGGCTTTTAAAAAAAGAAATAAGGGGAAGGAAGGGAAAAGGCAGCCATTTAACTCTTTCCTGGCTTTTAAAGCCAGCAGAGAGTAAGCAGCAAGTTTAGGAATTGTTCCTGGCTTTGGAAAAAGAAAATAAGAGTGTGTGTGCACACCCAGGAGCAAGGAAGCCAACGGACAAGCAGCCTTACGACCCTTACTTCACTTTACTGGGGGGGGAGGCAGAAAAGGAGTTCAGAGAGCTGAGGAGAGGGTGGTGAAGTGAAGCAAACAGATTACGATTAATGGTACTTTCTACTGCAATTGCGCAAAGATTCACAATGCTGAAACATTACTGTCCTATAGAGAACACCCCCCCCCCCCGCCAAATGCAGGAAAAGCAGATGGGGTGATGAGGAACGTGGATGTTATTAAATATGCAGACTAATCAGTTCCACTAAAAGGAGAGCAGGATGCTGAGAAGCAAGCAGCCCAATGTGATCATGCAGTTCCACACAATAGCCGGAAAAGCATGCAGGGTGCTTCTGAGGATGGGAGTAGCCAGATCTGCACTGACCAATCAACAACCAAGGAAGAGGAGAGGGAGAGAAGAGAAGCAAAAAGGCAAAAGAAGCATTCATACTGACACTAATCGGGCCAAGTGTGACTGGGCAGCTGATTAAAAAAAAAAGTTGCGGTATGCATGCAAGGAGAAAAATTGGGAATGCTGTGGACAAGGAACGGAGCTGTGTCCTGTGACTACCTTGCTAATGTGAAACCTCTGCAAACACGTGACGTGAAACAGGTACTGAGATGATTAAAAGACCAATTGTGAAAGGGCCCTTTGTCACCTTGTTTTCATTGGTTCCTTTCTTTGATGATGTGTTGCTTGTACAGCTTACAATGATACTGTTGCTGGCTTCAAAGAAATGTGGTTTGTTTAGAGTTTTTACAATGTATAAATATTGTATCTAATGTTGTTTTTATTAGAAATAGTTATATTTTGTTTGGGAGCATAGTGACTCAGTCAGAAGCATTTTCTTCAAAGTGCAGGAATGAATCCTCAGGTAATTAAATTGTAAATTTGACCCTGCTTAGCCCGGTCACTTCAGTTATAAACCAGAAGCGACGTCAGTGAACCCCCCCTCAAGTGTACATGTGCCATTTTGTCATGTGCTCCAGGGCTTCTTAACTCTTCCCTCTGCTGGCCAGGTGAGAGTAGATGGGGAGGCAGCAGGTGGGAGGGGGATCCCTCACTCCAAACAGTGGCTGGTAGGGGGGTGCTTAAAGGGAAAAGGAACCAAATCACACACAGAACTCACTGGTTCAGCTCATTAAAGCAGCTTCCAGAACATTGAACCAAATCCAGAAAAATAAATTTGAATGAGTCCCTCCCACTAAAAAGTTTATGCCTTCCAGCAGTTCCCCCCCTGCTAGCCAGATGAGCTGGATAGGGGGTTGGCAGGTGGGAGCAGGGGGCTGGCACAGCTCTTGCTCTTCAATAATACTAGAACTGAAACTGATGCTCTATTGATTCAGGCTGGGGAAAAGAAAGTACTTCTCTAAGTAATTACATTATGGAATTCTGGAATTTACTTCTAGTTGATGTAGTAACGGCCACTAGACAGATTCATATAAGATAGGTCCATCAAAGTCTAGTAGCCATAGTGACTAAAGGTAATCACTGTATCCAGAGGCAGTAAATCTCTGAATACCCGTGATAGGAGGCAACATTATGGGAAGGTCTTAGACTCTATACCATGTTTGTTGCCTGTAAAGGTTGAATAGTCCACTGTGTAAAACAGCATGCTGGACTAGATGGACTAGGCCGTTTTATCCATTAGACATAGTGCCTATAGAGTCTATTAGCTTTTCAAGAGCCTCTGAAAATGTTTGAGACCTGGAAAAAAATTATTGGCTCCAAAATACAAAAAGAAAACTGCAAAACTGAAATTAATAAATGCTTAAATGTCTACAGACTGTAACATTATGTCAACTAGTCAACTGGAACTCAACTCTTACATAATTATAAAATTAGAAAAATCCTTTCATTTTTCCCCAGCAAAAATATTTAATTTAATTTTATGTGGAATGTGGGTGCATTTTAGTATGTTGGATATGATATAGGGTGGGGCCTCTAAAGTAAGAGTGTTTTGGTCCTACGAAGGTTTTTAAAATGGTCCTGAGATGGCCACTGATCTGATCCTCCAGGGCATTTCTTCTGTCCTCATGGATCCATGGCTTTACTCTAAACAATAAATGGCAGAGCTTATAATTTAAAAACATTTCTTTGACAAACGAAAACATTGCAAGAAACAAAGGAGAATCTGAATAGTATGCACTGTGGATCAAGTGACCTGATTAACCAAGGTTTCATTTTAACCTTTTTCAATGTAATTTATGCTTTGGATGGCCTGGATTTTGCTCTTGGGCACTTGCTCTGGGGAAAACCGAGTAAACAGAAGCATGTCAGGAAAGAAACCTAAAATCTCATTTGTGCAACACCATCCCCCATAAGAGATTAGCATAAGCTTTGAAAAACACTTTTGATTTCAAATAACAGCATAGTTTTAAAAAACCTTTGGTGTGATGACTGAAAGCCTTTGAGAACAAAACACCCTTAAGCTGTTTTCATAACAAGAATCCATAAGCTTCCCATATTTTAAAAATTCCTCAGGACAATCTTTAGAACTTAGATTTAAAACTCCCATCTGGTGTTTACTAGCATGTTTCCCCCAGCATTCATCTTTCCAACAGAGCCAGCATTAAGAGTGCTTACATACTTCAAAACCACCTTGGAATAATCTGTATGTTTTTTCTTTCAAGGGTCATATATGAGTTCTTGTCCAAGCAGACTCCATGAGTCCCATCATAGCCTTTTTTGCAGATTAAAGCTCTCCTCCCCCTTTTTACCAGCAGAAAGCTGGTTGGATCCAACCTGATATCTCTTACTATTAGGGCTATGGCCCAGTTACCACTTTAATACAGCTAGGTCTCTTGAGTCAGTTTGATGAGCATCTGACCTCTAAGCTGATAATATCTGGGAATCTATGTTAGCACAGAAAGAATATGGGCTAACATAGTTCATTGATGAGTGGCAAAATATCTTACTAAAATACAATGATAAAACAGTCCATAGAATCATACGCTAATCACCCATTCACATGTAGGGCTTTCATGAGTGGTCTGAGCTTTGGTCTTTGTACCCACCTTTATCTCCAAGCATCACCCATGGCTAAAGAGAGGTGTCAACAGTCCCAATGAACTTACTACTTTGGCACATGGTTGTTTTATTTATTTGAATATTTAGACATGACTTTTCCCCCCAAAGGGGACCCAAAGCTCCCTATACCATTCTCCTCCATGTTTTATCCTCACAAGAAGAGGCAGGTTTGGCTGAGGGAGAGTACCTGGCCAAAGGTCAGTAAGCTTCCATAATGAAGTGGGGATATGAACCTGGGTCTTAGCCATACATTCTAACTACTCTAACTTGTGACAGTGCCTTAAGCTTTTGTGTGAATGCAAAGTTGTATGCCATTGCACTGTGTCAAGTATAACCCAATAGAGGCTGGAATGCATGGCAGTTCCATTTGCAAGGTGTGTTCTTTGTGAGATTTTGGCAGTGGTTCCTACAGCCATAGCCCTCAAACTCATAATGGCACGGTGTGGCAAGAATCCAAGTGCATTCTGGAAGGTTGGATGCTTTTTCTCTAGCATATCCTTTCTCTGATGGCAAGTATACGGTGCTGTTACCATGTAGGGCTCCTGTGGCTTTCTGTTTCATGCTGGAAAAAAGAAATACCTTCTTTGTTCCAGTTTAAAAGGGAAACTGCAAACTGGCTTCAGGCAGAGGCCTCTGTGCAAAAGCTGTGCCTGCAGCCAGGCTGGAGGCTTAGTACTGCCTTCAAAATGGTGTTCTTCCCCTTTTAGTCTTTTAACAGGGCTTTAAAAAAAATGCCAAAGTTCAGCTATGGGTGGTAGGGAAGATTTCAGGCATGAAGGGGAAGTAACCTGGCAGGATTGACATCTGGTGGGTGCTTCTGCACCAATGTGAAAAGCAGGAAGGGAAAGGAGAGGACTGAGAAGGTCATCTCCACTTGCCTCAGTCTTGCTCACTCCAGCTAGTGCAGCAGGGTGAATTTTCCTGTCCTTGTGTGAAAGTAGCCCAGGTGACGTAGATGGGAAAAGACAAACCTTGCAAACTGAACTCCCCTGCATTCTGATAGTGTGTATACAGTCTAGGCATAGCTTTTCACAAATGCTCCTAGTACCAGTGTGGGTAGATGAAGGGAAACTGCTGTGGAGTGTTTTTAATTACGATACTTTCTGTGAATAGGCACTTATTAATTTGCTTCATTGATATCCCACCTTTCTCCTCAATGGGTACCCAAAGCAGTTTACACCATTCTCTTCTCCTCCATTTTATCCTTACAACAACCCTTTGAGATAGATTAGGATAAGAGATTGTGGCTGTTTCCACATGCCCTTAAAGGGACAGACCACTCATGGAACGCTGGTGACGTCTCCATTTGCAAAATGTTTTGGGGCCGTTTGGCTTCTGTTTTTTCAGTGCCTTTTCTGTTTTCCATGGAAAGTGCATTCCCAGAAAAGGCACCCAAAAAATGGAAGTCAAACAGCTGCAACCATTTAGCAAATGGAGACGTCTGTATTCCTGAGGAAAAGCTGCCAGCATTTGGTGAGTGGGCTGTCCCTTTAAGGGTGTGTAGAAACAGGCTGTGACTGGCCCAAGGGCATACAGTAAGTATCAATGACAGAGTGGGGATTTGAACCTGAGGCTCCCAGATCCTAGTCTGACACCACAATGGCTGTCTGATTGTTCCATGTGTGTGAAACTGTGAATGTCTTATCCTGCTAAAAAAACTCTCAATAATGATAGCCTCTCTCTTCTCTCTTTCTCTCTAAGTGTATGCAATGGATATGTCATAGTCATGAATGAGCACTATTTAAGATCTTGTTGGTTCTTCCACTGTTCTGTTGTTTACCACCTAAACAGAGACGTATAATACAGGATTTGATTCCTACATTTTTATGCAAGTTATATAGACATCGTGAAAACTTCCTGCTAGACCAGCACTTAAAAAGAAAACCCTATGCATCTATATTCATGCAACATGGGCTTGAAAACCAAATGCAAGGAAATAATGAACACATATATATGCGCAAAACCTATGAATGTGAAAAAAGTAATAAATGCATGGGCATACATGGAACCCTTGCTGAAAGGGCGATTCATTATGTAACACATCCAAAATATACATTATAATGCATATATTCAACATAGTGATGGCTCCTCCCCATATATTGTATTTCTTGTTCAGGATGCAGAATAGTAAAGAGCCCAGTAGCACCTTTAAGACTAACCAACTTTATTGTAGCATAAGCTTTTGAGAACCACAGCTCTCTTTGTCAGATGCATGCTGATGAAGACAGCTGTGGTTCTCGAAAACTTATGCTACAATAAAGTTGGTTAGTCTTAAAGGTGCTACTGGACTCTTTACTATTTTGCAACTACAGACTAACACGACTAACTCCTCTTGTGCAGGATGGAATTACAATGGGACAAAACTGTCAATTTGAAGTTGAATTACTATGGGTGAAAAATTTGACAGCTTTCCTAGTATAATCCTGCAAGGGACAGTGGAAGAAGTTCCAGGTTGTGGGATAAGTGAGGCATAGATAACCAAATGCATATCTACTGTAAACTTGCAAGAATGAAGTGAGGAAATCCACGCTATAAACAATTCTTCCTTTTAGTCTCTATTTCTGCTTAGCAGAGTTAAATAATGGATAATAAAATACTTCTCTTGGGCTTCCCTGACTGTTCATAGTGTTCCCAAATATTATCATTAGAAAGGGGTTCAGTTTAGTGTGGATTTAATCTGTACTGCCAGTCAAATGATTACTGCTTTCATCTTATTACGCAGCATCAGTAATTGTACATCCAGTGTTCTTAGTATCAAGCTGTTTTACCAAGAAGATGGGAGTTGAATTGAGTTACAGAACGACATAGTAAGATGCTGAGCCATAGAAAAGCACTGGAGCTGCAGAAATGTGGAATTTGGTCTCCTGATATTTTCTCGGACTGCGTGGGTACATCTAGTTCAACCATCTTCATTTGCTGAGATGGATAAAATTAAAAAGCACCTGCAACAATGCATTTTTTTGTCATGCATGGTGGGAAAACTCATTTCCTCATCTTTTTTTCAAACTTTATTATTTCCAGCTACTGGTCTGAACTGATTGCTTCTATCTCCTGGGTTTAATAAAGCAATTTGGCTCTTTAATGGGCCTTGTTAGGGTTGAAGACCAATGCCTTTCTGGTCCTATTTTTTTAAGCATCAGTGGGACTCTACCTGCTGAGTCATCAGCATGGAAACCAGAGGTTAATTTCCCTCCTACTAAATGAAGCAGATAATCAGCCATCAGAGGACTACTCCTATGCAGTAAATAAGTCTTGACAAGCTAAGGGACGGCACTGTGCATCACTCAGCCCTAGTCACGCCATCTGTCCACAAATTAAAACAAAGTAAGGATATTAATTTGTTACATTTCAAAAGAAGCACCGACAAGTCCGTGTGGACATTTTTAAATGGTGAATAACTGAAACATTTCACTAATATTCCATCGAGTCATGGGTTATAGTTCTCACAAAATTCCTCTCCAGTAATCAACACGTGGAAATTGTTTTGACCAGATGTACAGCTAATGACTATCAAAGCAGATGCTTCCCAAAGCATCACACCAATGGCTGCCTTAAAACAACAATGATACAAACTAGATTAGAGAATATATCAGGCTGATGGGGAAAATATAGAATTGGTTATCTGGAAGGGGGATCTTCCATGGTTGAGAAGGTTTCAGTCCTCACACAAGTAATGATGTGGCTTTTTGAATTGGAGGGGGCAGATGTATGAAAATTTCTATTTCCCTAAAACAAATATGATTGAAGATAGGGTCTGAAAATTACTGACGTTACTGGCTAATCTCGTTCGTATAAATATATGCAGCACGGTGGGCAAACACAACTGCAGCTCATTTTACAGTATATCAGGAATCAGCAGATAGGCTGTGAGCAAGTGAATGAATTAGGCACAGATGGGTAGCATTTAGCTGCATGAATAGTTCTGTATGTATTTCATGTTTTCATTGAATATTACATTCTTGCTCAATCTCAATCTCTTCTTTTCCAATAAGAAATCTTCCTTCAGCTAGACTTTCAAGGTTGAGTAACTATTGGAGGCCTTGGCACCCTCTAAAGATATGATTTACCAGAAAATAAATGCTGAGCATAGTGTGTATCGCAAGCTAGGGGTCCAGTGTACAGTAATCAACCATGTTGCTATGCTGGTGTCACATCCATATTACATCATTGTTTTAGGCAGATATTTTAGCTCAAATGTTTATGATCAAGGATGCAATCCAGCCAGAGTTACATACTTTGCAATCCAACTGATATCAGTAGGAGAGCTAAGAATGAGTCTAGCTGTGAGCAGTTACACCCTTCTAAGGCTGTTGAAGTCAATGAGCCTAGAGAAGTGTGATTTTATTTAGGACTGCACTGTAAATCTCTTCTGCTGAAATCCAAGCTTACCTTTCATTATATGATGCTAAGAGGGATAAAGGCCTAAACTATAGGAGTAATTGTTTGCTTCATGAAAATAACCCTTAGTGCTATCAAGAGCACATCCTACTAAATAAATGCAAGCCGTATTGGCGACAGCTCACTTTTTATCCTCGTGCAGGCACATTGCTGATTACTCTGGCCTCAAGGCTGCTGCACAGCACTTGCTTGCCACCGGGGGAGAACCCGCTGAACTGATGGCCTAAGCACTCCTCCCCGCACCTCCCCTCAGTGCCCTCCCACTCTGGCCTCCAGGCTGCTGCGAAGCACCTGCTTGCAGCCTAGAGGGGGTCCGCCAAATCAGTTTTCTAGAGCCCGTTGTATTTTTTCACACAACAGGCATTGTTGCTAGTATGTATATATTATGACATTGTCCATGTGAGAGGATTGTACCACAAATACAAAGGAAGCATCACCATATCTGCATCCAACCAGCACTGGTTTTGTGTCATTGTTATTATTAAGACTTTTAAGGGAGACGATATGCAAGTAATTCTGCAGATCCATTCAGGGAAAAGAAAACAGCAATGGTCTGGCCACCTCCTTCCTTCTGCCAGAGGAGTGAGGAAACTTCCATTGGCAAAAGAGGGAGTGGCAGCTTTGCCTATTCCACACTGCAACCCACTATGCCTTGTGGCATTTTGTCCATGCTACTTCCTCCCATGACCCTGACCTGGATAGCCCAGGTGAGCCTGATCTCGTCAGTAGTCATGGGCATGAACAGCATTATGAACAGAAAAAACCAACTAACAGCCTAATCTGCTGTTCTTGAACAAGCTGTTCGTGAGGCCCCATCTTAAACGAACAGGTGGTCGTTAAAAACCTTGTTCGTTGCCTTCGGCAGCCGTTGGACAAGCCAGAATCTGGCACCAGCTGCAATCAATCCCCTTGGCAACCAGAGGCAAGGAGGGACTGAGCTCTGTCTGAAGTCCTTCTGGCTTTCCTTCTGGCTTTAACCCTTCAAAGTACTTCCAGCAGAGAGTCCCATTTTTGCCACTGTGAAGAGAAAATGACAACAAAATGACAACACATGGATCATGCCTTTCCTAGGGTGCAATCTCTCTGAAACTTGGGGAGTCTTCAGAAGACAGTGAGGACGATGTCCCCTGAAAATTTGGTGGGTATTGGACATTGGGAAGGTCAGTTTGTGGGGTGTTTAAAGGGCCCTGCCCCTTGCACATGGCAAGAAAGGGCCCTTTAAACTACTAGCTGGCAGGCGGCAGGGGGGAATCCCACCCTGCCACCTGCCAGCTGATAGTTTAAAGGGATATTTAAAGGGCCAGGTAAGTGGGTTTGAGGGTAGGGGGGCTAAGTGGGGGGTTTGGGGTGGGGGGTTCTGGCCCCCATGAACAACGAACAATGATCATGTCCGGGAACAGTTCATGTTTGTCCATGTTCATTGTTCACAGATGGCACCAAACGATGAACAGGGTGTTCGGGTTTTTTTTTTTCCTGTTCGTGCCCATGTCTACTTGTCAGATCTCAGAAGCTAAGCAGAATCGGCCTTGGTTAGTAATTGGATGGGAGACCTCCAATGAAGACCAGGTTTGCAAAGGCAGGCAATGGCAAACCATCTCTGTTAGTCTCATGCCATGAACACCCCATCAGGAGTTGCCATAAGTCAGCTATGACTTGAGGACACCATCACCATTTCCCAACCCCCCATTGGCTTTTCAGAAGTCTTGGGGCCTGCTGGATGAATGGGAGGGAGAAGAAAGAAAAACCATGAGCATCTTCAGCTTATAATTCTTAGCATTCATCCCATTGCCATGTATTTCTCCAGAGACCATCTTAAATAATATGGTGCATAATATGCTTTACTGTACTTGTATTCTAATTGTTATTTCATTTTAGTTTTAACTAGTTTAGCATTCTACCGAAATCAGCTAGTATTATTCAGGAGGTGGACCTCTCTGTGGATTACAAAAGAAATCTGCCTTCTTAGTATGTAAATACAAATTATACTTCCCAAGGTATTCCCTCCACCCCTTTCCTTGCTCATGCTGACTTGGATAATCAAGATGAAACAAAAGTGGTTTAAAAATAAATTAAATTTTAATTTTAATTTGCATGCTATCAGCGATCTCATTACCATGGGCAAATATCAGCCTGGTTTGCTCTGGGAAGTCTCTGTATTGTTATGACTTTAAGGAATAGCTGCTTCTTATTCCTTAGAGCATTGCATGTACCCATTTTCCTTCAAAATAAGCACTTGAGGAACTATAGAAAAAAGCTGCTCACTTGTTATTTTAAAAGGGCCTGATCACAAACACAGGTTTCTGCTTTTCTTCACATGAAAAATCTCTAATGGGGTGGGAGATAGGGTTGACTATTAATAAAGAGGGTTGGTTTGCATGTATTGAAAGCAAAGCTCCTTTTACATCAACATTGTTATTCCAGTTTGGACATAGTCTGCATTGGACATTGTCTGCATTAAAGCCAATGGTACCATGTATGATCCCCGAAGAGGCAATGGGTCCATCAGAGACAGTGGGGGTGGAGGGGGGGAGAACAAATCACATTTGGGAAGCTCATTGCACTTCTTTTGGTTCACATAGCAACAAGCAGCTATAACCTCTGAAGCCAGACCACCAGGGAGTTATAAGAAGCTCCGCTGTCAGATCTAGCAGTTATTCAGGCATAGTTGAAGGCCACCATTGTTCCTTGGTTGCTTTTATACCATCTCTGCTTAAATGATGGTTCTCTTTAATCTTCTTTCCCTATGAAATCATTCCATGTCTCCTAATCAAAAGAGACTGCAGTGGTCACACTGTGATCAACAATTGGATACCCAGACTAATTATGTTGTTGCCGCCTGTATTTTCTAATTGCATTCAGTGTTTATTAATAAGAATAAAGCTAGGCTGTTTTTTCCTGTGTTGACTTTGATTTATATCATCTCCTGCACCTGCTTTATCAGGCTTCTGCGCTCAGCACAAATGATACAAAATTGAAAGGGCTATATTTTTACTGCATTTTAAGTGTTGATACTATTTCTTTATACTCAAGACTGAGGCAAAAAGATAGCTCATTATTCAAATAATGCAGAACCCAAAATAAATATCTTACAAGTAGGCTTGACTAGTTCAGCCAGAGAGGATTACTACACATTTAATTTCTGCATGAGCAGTAGGGACATGAACTAAAATCTCTGTCTCTTTGGCCCCCTTGACCAAACTCTACTACTGTTTTCAGTAGGGCAATAGTAGATTATTGATGACCTCAGAGGAAAGAGATCCATAGAAATACAGGAATGGAGATACAGCAGTTGAATCCTATCTTACATACATCATATTTGGGCGAAAATCTTAGGTAGCAAACCCATACAGGTCAACTCAGTTATGCCTAATGTTATTCAACAGGGCTTACTCCCAGGAAAATGCTCTCAGGACTGCAGCCTTACCGTCTTAAATACAAAGATATAGGTCAATGCAAGTTGCTAAGCACCTTATATTGGAAACTATGCTCAGATAACTACACTTTCAACTTATGTTAACTATATTGAAAATCCAGCATGATTATCACAAATAGGTTCAATTAAATACTTAACTACTTCTCCACATTCCCTGTTGTATACAACTTTTCAGCTGGAAACATAGTGAGATGTAATTAGGGGAATTGATTTGACTGTGCTCACTGATAATGGTGATATGGTTAAAAAAACAAATAAATGGATACATTGTTCTTTAAAAAAGGTTTTATCATCAGTTCAAAACACATTCACAGGTTAGTATCTACAATCAGAGCTTTTTTTCTGGGAAAAGAGGTGGTGGAACTCAGTGGGTTGCCCTCGGAGAAAATGGTCACATGGCCGGTGGCCCCACCCCCTGATCTCCAGACAAAGGGGAGTTTAGATTGCCCTCTGCGCCCACTGCTTCAGTGGCGTGGAGGGCAATCTAAACTCCCTTCTGTCTGGAGATCAGGGGGCGGGTCCACTGGCCATGTGACCATTTTCAAGAGGTTCCAGAACTCCGTTCCCCCGCGTTCCCCCTGAAAAAAAGCCCTGTCTACAATATTGCCAAAAGATCATTCTAACTATTTATCTGTTGGGTTCAGCACATTGCATGCTAGAGTCTAAGTCTAGGGTCGGCATGGCAATCTACACCAAAAATTGCACTATACTCTTCACTCCAGCTCTTGGGATACTGTGCTCCTCCATACCAACTGACTTTCTCAGCTAAGTTGGCCATTACTCATTAGTGTATGGCATTATATATAATAAAATATGTCAGAGTAAATTGGCCAAAGATAAATGGGTAATCACATTCTCCATGCTGCAAGTGTAAGTAGAAAAAATTAGCCTTGACTGTACATTTTAGATGCATTCAAGGAACATGCATTATTAAACGTCAAATGTCTGATGGTGGTGAATGCCCTCAAGTCAGAGTTGACTTATGGCAACCTGTGGTGGGATTTTCATGGCAAGAGACTAATGGAAGTGGTTTGCCATTGCCTGCCTCTGCAACCTTGGACTTCGTTGGATGCCTTCTCATTCAGTTACTAACCAAGGCTGACCCTGCTTAGCTTCTGTGATCTGATGAGATCAGATTCACCTGGGCTATCCAGGTCAGGGCCAAATGTCTGATATCTATGTATATATCTAGACCTCTTTTAATAGAACATTGGATTTATTGTAATTAGGAATGAGAAGATATTCTCAGTTTTGTTTCTTTTATAGGTTGTCCGGGGTCTGAGCCCCAGCCCCCAGACTTGACAAGAGGGAACAGCAGGGGACAAAAGGGTGGCAGCAACTCCACCCCCCAAGCCGGCAACCAGGGCCAGAACCTACCTACTCCATGGGGAAGGGGCAAAAGGCCAGTTCCTCAGAGGGGTGGAGGGGGCAAGGAGAAACCAGCCAGCCCCACCCTCCAGGGGGAAGAGAGGGGGCTAAGCAGGCCGGAGGGAAAGGGACACAGCAGGGAGAAGGTGGGTCCAGCAGCAGCAGCAGCAACCCAAGCAGAGCCCTTACCTGGCAGGGAGAGGACGCCGCCGCTGCAGCCCAGAGCCACACCATGGCTAGAAGACAGCAGCCTGGCTCAGGAGTTGCTAGAAGCCAAGCCTCTCCAGGGGGGGCTGCCACAGGCATTCTGGGGGAGGAGATGGGTAACCCCGCCCAGCATTGCTGAGCAGGCAGCGCAGAAGCTGGCTAAGGCAGCTCCTCGTGAGCAGGGCCAGGCAAGCCCAATAGCACAGAGGCTGGCTGGGGCAGCTCCTCGTGAGCAAGGCCAGGCAAGCTCAATAGCACAAGGGCTGGCTGGGGCAGCTCCTCGTGAGCAGGGCCAGGCAAGCTCAGTAGCTCAGAGGCTGGCTGGGGCAGCTCCTCGGGAGCAAGGCCAGGCGAGCCCAATAGCACAGAGGCTGGCCGGGGCAGCTCCTCGTGAGCAAGGCCAGGCAAGCTCAATAGCACAAGGGCTGGCTGGGGCAGCTCCTCGTGAGCAAGGCCAAGGAGCCCTCAGCTGGGGATGGCTCGCACTCAACCCCACCCTGCCAGCATGGCAAAAGGGCCCAGGAGGGATTAGTGGTTGGAGGGAAACACCTGGAGGAATGCACAGCTGGGCCCAGTCAGGAGAGGGAACAAGCCTGGAAGGAGGGCGGGGTGGAGAAAGGAAACCCTATAAAGGGTGGCTGGGAAGAGCTCTGCGGTGGTGGGCGTGAGTGAGAAGTGATGATGTGGAGTGAGAGCAGTAGAATGCAAGGGTGGAGGCTTGGAGGAGAGTTCTGGAAGGAGGAGATGGAGGACACAGAGGGTAAGCAGGCCAGGTTGAGCAGGCCAGCGAGTGGACTGAGAGGGAGTCTGGGTGAGGTATACCGCCCCTCCTTCCACAGAGCAGGGTCCTGCAGAGTCCCTGGCCCCCCTGTGACGTCAGGAGCAGACCGCCCAGTGCCACGCCCAGCGGCAGCTGCGGCAAGCCCTGACATAGGTATTTACACTTTTGTCAACAGTTTCAATTCAACACGTTTTGAAGTGTTGGTTTTTTATTATTATGTATGCACGTACAACAGTTTTTATACAGTATTTAAGCAATTTATGTAATTTATGTATGTAAGTAATTTATACATCACATACATATACTGTGTTGGATCCAGCCAGCTGTTTGTGCTCATTCTCACCCAGTTCCTCTCCTAATCATAACCCTGTCCCACATGGCTTTGGTCTGAGAAAGTTCCATGATCCCCAGAGTGGCCCTTTTGGTGGTCAAAAGAGACTCCCCATTTTACCAGCTGACAACCTTGAAGCATGATGTGTACTGTTCAAGTCCTGATGTGAAATAACACTGACAAATGTGTATGTTTTATGAGGATTTCAGTCCAAGGAAATAGAAAACAAAGAACTGTAGATTCAATTTGCACAAGGAAGAAGCAAAATCAGAACAGGAGGACGAGAAATTCAAAATAATCCCCAGTAGTGATGCAAGTCCATGGTAATGTTCCATGTACAGCATGACAATTTTTGACACTGACTAGTCGGTTGCATTTAGTTGACACGGAACCAAATCCATGTAACAGCCTATAAGTGGGCAACAAGAAACAGCTACGTGGAGGATTAAACCTTTGGCAGCACGGTAAAGGGGTTAATAGAATTCCATCAGGGAAGTTATTTTCTTTTAGATGAAGTAGATGCCAATGGCAGATTGTTGACCCTGCCATGAACACTATCTTTCTCTCTGTTGCCAAAGGAAATATAATTCTCAATCATTTTCTGCATCAATTTCTTCTGTGTTGTGCTAGTAGAAGGGGAAAAGTCATATAGAACTTGGAAAGGAATGTATGAGGTGAATGTGTGTGTCTATGTCAGTCATCCAAGTTAAAACTTAAAAAAAATACCAACAAGTAATTTTTCTGATGAATAAACGGAGCCATTGAATCTTATTAGGTGCTTGACATTTGCAGGGCCTGCCAGTCAGCTAAAAACCAGGAAGTGACTGATTGCTGGAGAGCACAATGCAGAACTACTGTTCTGTCCTATTGCAATTTCCAGCTATGTGGTCACAGCAGTTTTACATAGTATGATTCAGCAATGAATTTTGCCTTTTAGACATTAGACATAGGCTGCTTTCATATAAGGGACTCAGAATCTGCTAGCCCCTTCCTCCCCTCCATCAAGTGATTATGCAAGCGGATAAGGTTTTTTATAATTGTACCTGTATGATTTCCCCCCCTCCAGAATGCTATACACAGCAAATCTCAGATTATGCATCATTTTTCTCATAACAAAATAGTTAGTGCTGGATGGATTGCAATATGTACAAGCTTAAGCTAGGATTTCGGTAAGGGCCGAGATTGGGCTTTGTTTTGTTCCTGAAAAAAAACCTCTTCTACCACAGAACTGAATGGGTTTCCACCGTGAAATTTCCAGTTAGTGCCATTGATATTTGTGAGCAAGGAAACATTCTTTCTCTCCTTAATTGTGTGGTATTACTAGAACAGTATGCTGTATTATTAATAAACTGTCTTGATCCCTAGATAGGGTTACCAACTAGGAGTGTTCACTAAAATAAACAAATAAACAAATAAACAAATAAATAAAACGATGGTTGTTGTGGGTTTTCCGGGCTGTATTGCCGTGGTCTTGGCATTGTAGTTCCTGACGTTTCGCCAGCAGCTGTGGCTGGCATCTTCAGAGGTGTAGCACCAAAAGACAGAGATCTCTCAGTGTCACAGTGTGGAGAAGATGTTGGCAGGTCATTTGTATCTACTCAGGAGGGGTGGGGTTGAGCAGAGTCATCCTGTAAGAGTTTCCCAGGGTGTGGAATGCTAATGGCGGGAGGCTTCACTGTATCCTGAGGAGGTTCTTTTGCATATGGATTGGTGCTTGATGTGCTAATCTTCTCTGCAGGGCTATTGTCGAGTATAGAGTGTTTTGTTAGCCTGGTGTTTTTCAGAACTGGAAACCATGCTCTGTTCATTCTTAAGGTTTCTTCTTTCCTGTTGAAGTTTTGCTTATGCTTGTGAATTTCAATGGCTTCCCTGTGCAGTCTGACAAAGTAGTTGGAAGTGTTGTCCAGTATTTTGGCGTCCTGGAATAAGATACTGTGCCCTGTTTGAGTTAGGCTATGTTCAGCCACTGCTGATTTTTCAGGTTGTCCAAGTCTGCAGTGTCTTTCATGTTCTTTTATTCTTGTCTGGATGCTACGCTTTGTGGTCCCGATGTAAACTTGTCCACAGCTGCAGGGTATACGGTATACTCCTGCAGAGGTGAGGGGGTCTCTACTGTCTTTTGCTGATCGTAGCATCTGTTGTATTTTTCGGGTGGGTCTGAATACTGCTTGAAGGTTATGCTTTTTCATAAGCTTTCCCATCTGATCAGTAATTCCTTTGATATATGGCAAAAACACTTTTCCTGTAGGAGACTGTTTTTCCTTGGTTGTTTGATTCATCCTGGGTTTGATTGCTCTTCGGATTTCATTTCTGGAGTAGCCATTTGCCTGAAGTGCGTGGTTTAGATGGTTAATTTCCTGACTGAGAAAGTGCGGCTCACATATCCGTCTTGCACGATCCACTAATGTTTTCATTATGCCTCTTTTCTGTCGGGGGTGGTACTTACACAAAAACTCCAATCACCACCCCCATAAGCAAAACTTCAACAGGAAAGAAGAAACCTTAAGAATGAACAGAGCATGGTTTCCAGTTCTGAAAAACACCAGGCTAACAAAACACTCTATACACGACAATAGCCCTGCAGAGAAGATTAGCACTTCAAGTACCAATCCATATGCAAAAGAACCTCCTCAGGATACAGTGAAGCCTCCCGCCATTAGCATTCCACACCCTGGGAAACTCTTACAGGATGACTCAGCTCAACCCCACCCCTCCTGAGTAGATATAAATGACCTGCCAACATCTTTTCCACACTGTGACACTGAGAGATCTTTGTCTTTTGGTGCTACACCTCTGAAGATGCCAGCCACAGCTGCTGGCAAAACGTCAGGAACTACAATGCCAAGACCATGGCAATACAGCCCGGAAAACCCACAACAACCATCGTTCTCTGGCCGTGAAAGCCTTCGACAATACATCAAATAAATAAAAATTAGGGGCTTTGGATCTAGGTTTCAGGGATACCAAAAAAAAAAAATCGATATCCCTGAAATCCAGGTCAGATTCTCTGATCTCAGTTAGAGAATCCCAGATTTATCCAGACATTATTCCATATGGTAAAAAATATCTGTGGGGATGTGGGGCATTTTCCAAGCAAACTCCACAAAATCTGCAGGGAACCTTTTCTTGAATGTTCTCTAAAAAACCCCTCACTCCCCATTTTTCAGGATAATTGGATCCCAGAGTCCAATTCTATGGGCCCCTGAACAAGGTGCCCCCAGCCTCTCTCCATTGTTTCCTATGGGGGAAACGTTTCCAAGGTTTTCCAGGCAAAGGGAAATATTTAGCTTAGGCAACCCTTGCCCAAAAGCTAGTCCCCACCAAATGCAAGTCTCACTCCCAATGCAAGCTTAACCAACAAAGCACAACAGAACCAAAAGGAACCAAGGGAACCAATGTTAAACTAGACAATCCCTAACGAGAATGCCTTTTCTCAAACAAGGGAGGGGCTTGTCGAGTCCACGGACTTTAAAAGATGGCCTCTGGTAGTGGCTTCTTAAAGGGAACTTTTGGAGCTTGGGCAGGAGTGGAGGAGTGGAATGGGGTGGGAATCCACTCTGCCTGCTGTGTCCACCCCCACCCCACCAGCATCTCCCTGCTCTCCTGCCATGAAGCAAGGAGGAGTGGGGGGGGGGGGGCGGGTTGAGACTTGCTGATTGCAAGCTGCAGAGTTTAAAAGGTGGCTAGCGATGGCAGTGGCTTGAAGGGCTTTTTTGGAGCTCAGGCAGGGGTGAAGGGGCAAAATGGGGTGAGAACTGACTCTGTCTGCTACCTCCTCCCTCCTCCCCTGCCCCATCAGCCTTGTTCTACTCTCCTCCTGGGCACGGAGCTTGGCTTGGCTCCATGTACACCACTGCCCTCTGATTCACTGTTAGCTCTATACTTACCTTCTCTTGCACTGATGGAAGAAGCAGATAACCAAGAAGTTGAGGCAGTTTGTTATCACTGCTTATGCGACAGAAAAGGTCAGGGTACAAAACCCCTTGATGTATTTGATTAGGGAATCAAAAGTCAGCCAGGTTTAACTTTTTCTGCACCCCCCCCTTCTTATGTAACCTCATGGCAAAGCTCTTGTGAGTCATTTTTAATACTGCTCTTTTTTCAGAGTAAATTTTGACAATAATGTTTCTCCCTTTTCCACACAAGTTTTAGAAAATTCAAGTATTTTTCTTTAGGGATTAAAAGGTCAGCCTGTTCCTCTATAGCTTCTGAAATTTCAGCTCTTTTCTGTGCTGCATTATTATTTTGCAGTTTTGTAAAAATATAATTAGAAATGAAGAGCTCTTCCTTTGCCCCATGTAGTGATGCGGTTCTGAAATATATTTCAATACATGAATACATAAAATATCCAAATGTGGCTGGGCTGATTTACCCTGCTGTGACTTGCAGAAAAATGAGGTCAGGCAGAAAAATGAGGCCAAGCACTTATAGACACTCATTTTGTGAATGGTTTTGTGACTCTGTACACTTTCTGTGTGTGTGTGTGTTCCTGGTTTCTTCCTGTCTTTTAGCCTAAGTGGCAGGAGAAGGAAACTGAAAAGAACTAATGCTGCCCAAATATTGTCCCCCCGCCATAAAAACTGATTGCAGATTAAATCCATATTAAATATGATGTTTGGCTATTTTCCCACGAGCATTTTATTTTATCTGTGACTTTTTGAAAACTGTCCTAAATGTTTTTACTGTGGCCACATTTGCAAAAGCTTTGACAATGCTACCTTTAAAAAAGTTGATATAGTATTGTGCCCTCCAACACTTCACAAATGAAAAAAGATGTTCTTCTGCCATTGTCAAATCTCTTCTCAGACTTTTTGTATCATTACCATTAGAGATTAAGAATCTGATAAATTTGGCATCTGATAAATTTAGCACTTGGAAGAAAGTTTATACGTGAAGCCTATGTCATGAAAATTTCCACTTCAACTATCAGTATAAGATGCCAGGCAAAGACAAATCAAATAAAAATGCTCTTATCAATTGTATAGATGTATGGTATGGATCACAGCGTGAAAACTTTTAATCACAAAGGTATCTCTTTCCACACCAGCAATCAAGCCTTTGAAACTGTAGATGGTACACGAGGAAGTTTCTTTCACCATCCGGTTAATCTGCTTGATTGAAAATACAGTGGAACCAGACAAACTTCTGATGATATGTGAACTGTTTTGTAAAAAAAGACAGTTAAGGACAGAAAAACATTTTTAATGTCACTTGCAAAAACACTTTCTCAGCTGTTCTATCCCCCCTATAAACCATTCCATGGATGTTCTTTTCTTTCCAATGATATTCCACAGGGATGAGACCTTGACTGCATCCACACATCGTTGGTTATTGTGGTATTGTTATACTACGGCCATCATTCACAAGTGGATTGGGTTGTCCACACAGGTTAGTTTAGTTGTGACTTGTGAGCCTGATCATTATACCATGATAATGCTAATAGCATAATATCCAATGATGAGAAGATGCAGCCAGAATTTTGAAAGCTATCTGGTTTGATTTGAAAATCTCCATTTTGATATTCTTTCTCCCATGAGAAATAGTTCTGTGAATCTTTCTTTTCATGCTAGTGTCTTTTCATACCAGTTTCATCACACATTTTTTTGGGTCAAACTTAACTTACTTTTTCAATGTCATTCTTGCATCATTAGCATATAACTGGTGCATAAACTGCATGCTAGTCAGTATGTCATAGTAGGTTTGCCAGCTTCTGGATATGTCCGGAGATTTCCTAGAATTAAAACTGAGTTCCAGATTAGAGAAATCAGTTCCACTGGAGAAAATGGCTGCTTTGGAGGGTGGACTGTATGGCATTATACCCTGCTGAGGTCCCTGCCCTGCCCTGCCTAGGCTCCACCTATAAATCTCCAGGAATCTCTCAAACTGGAGTTGGCAACCCTATTACTATGCTAAACTAGGAGACCTGGATTCAAACTAGAGATGGACATGAACCAAAATACGAACCAAAATTCATGATGAACCAGGCCGGGATCTGATGAACCAGAAATGGGATCTGACGAACCACCACGAACTTTAGGCTGGTTCGTTTGGTTCATGTTTTGGTTCGTCACTGCAGACAGCCTGGTGCTGATTAATCAGTTTCCTAGGCAACAGGGGATGAACTTCCTGCAGACCATCTGCTGACCCAGAAGTGATCTTCTGCTGGCCCAGAAGTGACCTTCTGCTGGTCCGGAAGTGACAATTTTCTGACCTGGATGTGACATTTTCATGAACCAAACGAACTGGTTCGTGAACCGGGGGGCAGGTCCGTGAAAGTTTGTGGTTCGTGAAATTTGATGAACCACGAACCACATGGTTTGTTTTTTTCCAGTTCGTGCCCATCTCTAATTCAAACTCTCTATCTGCCATACAGGTTTCTGGGCAACCTGGTGCCATTCACTGTCCCTCAGTCTAATATATTTCACAATGTTGTGAAGATATAATGGAGAAAGGAAGACGTATATACTCTACCCTGAGCTCCTTGGAGGAAGGGCAGAATAAAAAATGGATAAAAATGGATAAAAATGCTATAAAAGGACAAAAAATAATCCAAACAGCAACAAAAATGAGGTGAACCAAAACGAATAACAACATACATAATATCAGTTAATATTCCATGCTTCACCACCAGATCTGAGATGAATATTTAATATGTTAAACTCTGAATGACTTGCCATGAGAACAAGGATTTGGTAACTAGGTAGGATGTTGCACAAATCATTAGACCTGCGTTTACATTGCTTTAATGGAGGCCATAAATACTAACAAGATTGTCTGTTAATATGTCAAAAGATGCTCTGTAGTCTGAACCTTTGGCTCCCATAATTTTGTTTATTGTTTCAGAAAATATATTTACATGGATTTTCTGTGAGAGGTTGGCCAAAATAACAGGGTAATAAAAGAAGAAATCACTGGAAATGTGTTTTAAAACTGACTGCATTTCATGAAATCCTTAACTCTGTTTTCCCTTCTTTTGTCTTCTCACTACCTTGTTCCTTCCCCATCATTTGCTTTGTTAGAGCAATGCAGAAGCCGGTCTCATTAGTGACCTGACCTGTAAAAATCCACAAGCAAATAAAGGCTAAGCTAGCTGCTCATTCTAGAAACAAACCTAGGCATGTCTCTTCATTATTTGTTTCTAGGGTGGGGTGTTTTTTTTGCAATTTTTATCAAAATTGTTATGAAATCTGCAATGTTTTGTTTTGGCTAATTTGCAGTGTTGCTTGTGTATTGAGACTGGTACTGGCGAGTAGTCTGTTTGATTACCTATTATAAGCTGTATACATATCGGACTATTTTAATAGGAATATTGCATATATTAACATACTAACAATTCATTTGGATGCACAGTTACAACTATACCTTGTTAATGAGAACGTACTTAGGAGGAGAATCTCTGAATCTCCAAGTGCTGCACACTCAGTCAGTTCATCCCGGTTACCCTATCTGACTGTCTCAAAGTTCAAACTGCTATTTCTTAACATACTATTGCATACTTGACTCCAAACTTGCATTCAAGAACAGAACTATCAATAGACCATAATCGAACAATTAGCTTCTATTCAACAAACATCCATTTATATTCTTTTTTCAGAGGCCCTAACCAACATCAAGTACCACTCTAGACACACTGTAGTAATAACATGAGGAGTAATCAGACAGCAAATCCCTAACAATAATTGTTTCCCAGTTTTCAGTTTGCAGTGGAGAATGTGCCATTTTAAGGGTTAAGAGGGCTGTATTTGAAAATGTTCTGAACCATGTTTAGAGAATGTCATTGCTCAGTGGCTCTGTGAATTTTTATTCATTCTTTCATTTGGTTAGTGCTTTGTATGATTATTTATTATATTAGCACAGTAAGGGAACAAGTCACATGAGCACAGCTTTGCATGAAGGTTGTGGTCGTCTAGGCAATTACCAATAGTGGAAACTCATGCTCAAAAAGCCACGTATGGAAAGGATGCTGTGAAAACTTGATAGTTCAAATCCAAAACACTGCCGTTTATTAAGTTCAACCAAAATAACTCAACACAGTATGCATCCTTACAAGATCTCCAGACACCTTTGGGCTGAATGTGAAAAAATAAGATGATGGGGAAACGGTTTTAAGATCTCTTCCTCTGCATCACGTTAGAATGTTTTGCTGAGTCCATTGGACACATGCTGAAGCTAATGTAAGGTTACATTCCAGGCATGCTGGGAAGAAGAAACAACAAATGGAAGTCATCCAGTTGAAACTATAGCAACAATAGCTGGTCAAATGGTGATTGTTTGGAGGGTTGATTTACTGTCTGAAATGACATCTGATGGGGGCTGGGGCCTTTGAATAAAAACCGTTAATGTTCTTTAATGGCTGGGCATATTTTCTTCATAGGACTTTATCGTCAGGAGATGGTGAATCCTATTTCTGTTTCCTTGAGAGTAAGTCCCATAATACAGAAAGTGTACTCAATACACATGGATTGAACTGTGCACAAACATTTGGATTTTGACTGCTTTTCATTTTAAGTTAGAAATTGCATTTCTTTCTCCCCTTTCCTTTTAAAAATATTGGTTTTTAAACTATACTCTAGGGTGGAAATGTCCCAGTTTGCTTTGGTATGATGGTGGTATAAATGATTTACTAATGAAATGATACTAGTCAATATATCTAGACTTCTAGGAATAAATGTAGATTGGGCCAAGATATAGTCTGTAAGCTTATTTCTGTATTGTGAAACCTTTAAGTGGATAGTGCTATCTCTATGGCAGCCAAAGCATCATGCTTGATGTCACACAGATCCAAGCACGGTATATTATCCAATATCAAAATATCACAAAGTTCTTGCAAGTATAATTGAAAGGTAAATTTCTTTTGCAGTCACACATTGAAAGGCCTAATGGACCCTTAAGGAAGGAGGAGTAGAAGAACAGTTAAACTAGACAAATGTTTTGAGAAACAACAGACGTATACAAAAAAAAAAAAGAAGAGCACATATGGTTAAAGAAGTAAAGCAAGGACTCTGATGACAACAAAAAGGAACAATGTAAAAATTTGTGCAAAAACGTAACACACATTTGGAAGAAAGAAAAAGAGCTGGATTGTTCCTAAAGATCCAAACAACAAATGTAAAAATAAAAAAGCAAAAGAAATCTCTCTGTCTTTCTCTCAGTGAAGAGGATGACAAAAGAAGACAAAGATAGAAAGAACACCACAAGAAGAAAAACATGCCGCATGAACATGCTGCCTTTACTATGATTTAAAAATCTTAATACTGGCAGTCAGCTGAGACCTTATTCACAGAGCTTTTGTGATAGTGATCGAATGAATAAGTATACTCCACTACTTAGGAAAGAAAACAGGTCTTGCAACTCAAATTTACTGCAAAGAAAAGGACACTGCTTTCCTTTGTAATAATGTCAAAAGTTCAGTCTTAGTCCTTTTGCTTTGAGTGACATACTCTGTGATACATCGTGAGGATGCAGATCAAGATGTAGAGCGCTTCTATATAAAGAACAATTGTGCATAAAGTTATGTACAGTACTAGTCCTAAGCAAACTTATATTTTCCCAAGCCCATGGACTTCAGCACTATTCTAAGGGTGAATGCTGTGTGAGTGTGACTAATGGGTAGAGGTCTTGCCTCTTTCTATCAGTCACCAATCCCCATATGCTTGTTTGGTGTGTGCACAGAGGAGCTCACAGCCCATGGAGGGATGAGGAAACCAGATGGGAGGGGTACTGAATAAGATGAGGAAATTGACATCATAAATTACTGTGCATTGGAACAGGTGGTCACAGAACCACTCAGTTCTTGGACTTGGTAGTGGTAGTGATCTAACAGTGATATCCTAAATCTAAGCCCATAGGCTTGGTTCTGAGTGGTGTATAAGGTCTTATGCACCTGTTGGGAACAGTGCCCATAACACTATTAAGTTCAGCATTCTTCTCAATGGAAAATTACCCCTAAACTTCAAAATAGTCACATTTGATTTCTAAACAATGAACTTTGCAAAATGAGGGTGATGAGTTAGAAGGAAGCTGAAAGGGAGACTCAAGAAAGTCATATCTCTAGAGAATTCTTGGAGTCTCTCTACATGAGTCCTCTTACACAAGGATGCTCAAGTGTAGGGAGATGCAATATTAGCCGGGAAGCCTAGTTTAAAAAGATAGAGCCAAAAGCACGATCAATTTCACCTCTCTACGCAGGCTGTTTCCCCATGGTCTAAAAATGGCACGATACTCATGGAAGGCTGGAAGTCTGCCGGCTTCCTCGTGCGATTTTTGACACCATCCGTTTACAAAATGCCACAAACGTGATCACTCCTGAGAAGGTTTCTTAATTTCATCTTCACCTCCCCAAATGTGCCTAACTAAACTTTTAGAGTTCTTTGAGAAAGTGAACAAACATAGATAACTGTGATCTGGTAGACATTATATACTTTGGACTTTCAAAAGGCCTTTGACAGGGTACCTCACTAAAGACTCCTGACTCAGATTAGCAGTCATGGGATAAGAGGGTGTGTCTTTTTATAGATTAAAAATTGGTTAAATAAAGGGAAGCAGAGAGTAAGAATAAATGGACGGTTCTCTCAATGAAAGGAAGTAAGCAATGGGGTCCCACAAGGATCAGTTTTGGGGCTGCTACTATTTAATTTATTAAATAGTGTCGTTGCCAATTTTGCAGATAACGCAAAGTATTCAGGGTGGTGAAAACCAAGGCTGTGTGAAGAGCTTCAGGAAGATCTCTACAAATTGGTGATGGTCAACAATGTGGCAAATGAAGTTCGATGTAGGTAAAGTGAACAAAAAAAAAATCCCAACTTTAGGTACAGATTAGTGGGGCTGAGACTGACTGGGAAAGAGACCTTGGGGTTGTACTGAATATCTCAATTAAAGTATGTGCTGCAGCAGATTGAAAGGCAAACTTTGCTAGGGGATTATTAAGAAAGGACTTGAAAATAAAACAGCCAGTATAATGCTCCTGTATAGATCTATGGTGCAGCGTCATTTGGAATACAGTGCAGTTCTGGACACCACTCCTCTACTTGAAGCCAGCTGGGTCACCTTGGGTCAGGTACAGCTCTTCAGATCTTTCTCAGCCCCACCAACCTCACAGGGTGATTGTTGTGGGGATAATAATAACATACTTTGTAAACCTCTCTGAGTGGGTGTTGTCCTGAAGGCTGGTATATAAATCGAATGTTGTTATTATTTCTCACCTGCAGATTCCTAGAGTGGTGATGAGAGAAAATTTTTAAAAAAGGAGTGACATTATTTCTGCGGAAAACCTGGAAGTAATGTCAGTCACCTCTAGGAATTGCCAGAAATTCTATGGTTTTATTAGTGATTCCTAAGAGGCATGACATCATTTTTGCGTTTTCCCAGAAATGATGTCATGCCATTGCCCCCCCATATCCCCATTGCGGCCACAGTCGGAAGAAAGAGACAGACACAGGCTTGGAATAAAGGGCCTTTTATTAAATGACCATAAGCATAATGCACGGCAAGAGCTAACTAAGCGGTACAGGTCAAGCCCTGGGGTCAGCACCTGACCACCGCCTTGCCTGTCTGGGCGAGCCCCCAATGCCCCGGGTGTAGGCCATCTCGGAAATGGCTGCAACCCGGCCAGCTAGGCCCTACGGATCCCCACTCAAGCACCTGTTGCGCCCCAGCCGCCCAAGCATGAGGTTAGGCCTTGTTCCCGGGGATCCACTCAGGCGTCTGCCCTTCCTGACGGTAGCCGCCCAAGCATACAGCCCTAACAGCAGACCCTGTTCCCCACCCATGGGGAATGCCACAGGGGCTCACCAACCCGCACCCTATTCCCAAAAACTCCTGCCACCGCAAGGGTCAAGCCTCTGCTTAGACCCTCGCGCCCCACAGGTGGCCTAGCGCCACCCAAAGCCCTTGCCGCAGGTCATCCAAAAATAGCTCATTGCCCTCAGGTGACAGATGGACACCGTCCCCTCTGTAGAGGTGAGCAAGGTCGGCCCTAATCTGGGGGTGTGGCAAGTAAATGCCCAAGCCTTTCCCCAAAACCTTCTTAATGTCATGATTAGTCTTCCGGCGGGCCCTCTCTACAGCCCTGGGATTCAATGCCTCCCGCCAAACCCGACGTTGCAGCATCTCAGACCATATTATCAGTACCCCAGGCCATCGTCTGCCTATGTACTCCATGTCTCGAGCTGCCTATAGCGACAGGGCTCTACCCTGTATCAGCCCAAGGTCATTCCCGCCCAGGTGAATGACCACAATCTGCGGGGGAGGGTGCAACCGTCCACCAAACAACAGGGGCAGCAGACCAGGCCACCTAAGGCCCCGCCGTCCCAACCACTCCACTGTGGCCACAGCGCTCAATCCCAATTGGGATACGACCGGCGTGTTCCTGGCTTGATTGGCTACCCAAAACACCATGCTGTGGCCACATATTAGGATCCTCTTCCTCTCCCGGCCCCACGCGGCTCCTGAGGAGAGAACAATTAGATCGCCTATTAAAATCCCTGTATCGGTCCTACATAACCCCCGTGACCCTCGTCAGCATGGAACGGCCTATGCTCAACACAGAGGGACAGACGGCACCAATTACGTCCCCCATCCCAGCTCCCATAGTACCTGCGGCATCCTCGCTGGCTGCCTGTTGGCCCATGGGGCAAGCTGCCAGAATCGTTCCATCTGCTGGCGAGACAAAGCGTCTGCCACACCATTGCTAAGGCCTGGAACGTGCCTGGCCCTAAACAGTATGTTTAGCTGCAAGCATTTAAGTACAAAGGCCCTCACAAGCCTCATCACCCTGTGGGATCTAGAAGTCATGGAGTTGACCACGTGTACCACCGCCAAGTTGTCACACCAGAAGTGGACAGCGTGGTTTGCTAACTGAGACCCCCACAGCCAAATGGCCACTAACATGGGGAAAAATTCCAAAAACGTAAGGTCTTTGGACAACCCTTGGGCAACCCAGTCAGAGGGCCATTGGTCAGCACACCAATGCCCCCTAAAATAGACTCCGAAACCAGTGGAACCGGAGGCATCAGAAGTGACTTGGAGCTCCGCTTCTAGCAACAAATCTTCCCTCCAAAAGGTTACCCCGTTGAATGTGGCAAGGAATTCCCTCCACACCAACAAATCCTCCCGCATACCTTTAGTAATCCGTAAGCGATGATGAGGGAGCCGTAAGTTCCCCATAGCGTCACACAGCCGTCTAAGAAAGGGCCTGCCGGGCGCAACTGCCTTACAGGCAAAATTTAAATGGCCCACTAACTGCTGCAACTCAAGGAGGGACACCTTGTCCCTACCCAAGCAGTCCTCCAAGCTCCAAGGTCTACCACCTTCTCAAGAGGCAACCGCAAAGTTTGTTGCATGGTATCAAGCTCGATACCCAAAAACGTCAGGATCACAGCCGGTCCTTCGGTTTTTTCATGGGCCAAGGGAACCCCTAGCTCCTCAGCGAGATCAATGAAGGCCGTCAACAACCTGGCACACTGGCCTGTACCAGCTGGCCCGGACACCATGAAATCATCTAAATAGTGACAGGTGTCCGTACACGCACAGCGGCGACGCAGCTCCCATTCCAAAAAGGAACTGAAGCGCTCAAAGGCAGAGCAAGATATGGAACACCCCATGGGCAGGGCCCGGTCCATATAAAACTTGCCCTCAAATGCAAAACCCAGGAGGTCAAAATCTCCTGGGTGAACGAGGAGCAGGCGAAAGGCAGACTTGATGTCGCACTTTGCCATCTCGGCCCCCACCCCACAGCGTCGCACCACCTTGACCGCTTGGTCAAAGGAGGTGTAATGCACTGAACAGAGCTCCTCGGGTATGCTATCATTCACCGAGCCCCCTCTTGGAAAAGAGAGGTGATGGATGAGGCGAAACTCCCCCGGCGCCTTCTTTGGCACCATCCCTAAAGGAGAAACCCTGAGGGACGGGACGGGGGGGGGCATCAAAAGGGCCCAATACCCTACCCTCAGCACATTCCTTTAATATCTTACCACGCACCACATCTTCCATGCCAGCCACTGATTTAAGGTTGGCTGCCATGAAAGGTGTCCTAGGGCCCTGGAAAGGGATTCGAAAACCAAACTTAAAACCTAACAATAGGTAAGCAGCGTCCTGGCGCCGAGGGTACAGTTGAAGCAACCGCTCAAGTACCCTCAGTTTTACCGGACTGGGTCCCCTTACCATACCCCTGCTGCTGGCTTCCCCCAGCATGCTGCTGTCCTCCACCGCCGCCAAAGCGCTTTCCGCCCTGTCCACCCTGTCGACCACTGGGGCAGGCAGAATGGGCGTGTGGACCCCCACAGCTGGGGCATTCATGTCGAAATGTACATGGCCGTCGCTGACACACCCCTCTGGACATAAAGTCCCAGCAGAGCAGCCGTGATTGAACCGGCTGACCCGCAGGGGTGCGGGAGCCCGAGACCTGAACCGGCCTAATAATCAAATGCCCACTATCGGTTCTGTCCCCTGTAGTGGACTTAGAGGGTGTCATCACCTGCACCCAGAGCTGGACCCAAATCTGGTCCCATGGCAAGCTAGGAGTTAATGCTGCCCGCATCCGAAACTCCTCATCGTAGCGCAGCCATGCCCCACCCTCAAAATCAGTGTAAGCCCGATATATAATATTAACATATTGAAACAGGGGAAGGGCCCTGTGCGGCTGCGCCCTGGCCAAGACACCCGCATACACTAAAAACCCTGGAAGCCAGTGGGCCCAAGTCCTATCAATCCGCCGACGGCGGATCTTTTCCTTATCTCTGTCCTCGAGATCATCTCTATCCTTCTTCTCCAGTTCCCTGAAGAGAAGGGTAAAGACGTCCACATAATCTCCCCGAAGAATCTTATCCCGGGTGGCCTGCGTCAGATGATCCCCTAATGGTAGGCCCGTATCCCCAGGAGGAAGGGCCCTATATGGGACCGTGCCAAAGGCGTGCGTCCCCTGCATCCCATATGGAGACAGGCTAAGCTGACTGCCATAACCATACGGCCAGCCCGTGGATAATGAAGGGTATCCAGGCCCTTCCCAACCAATCTGCCCACCCACTGTTGGCAAGGGAGGCGCCTGATGATACAAGGAACCAGCGGCTGTGCTGGGCCAAGCTGTTTGTCCCAATGGAGGCCAAACTTGTGCGTTGTAACCAGCAGAAGGCAGTGACACCCCAGTAGGAGTGGTTAGCCCTGTAGCACCCCATGGCCACCCAGTGCTCTGATGCGCCTGCAATTGTGAATGTTGTTCCTTACCATCCACCACAGGGAGATCCACAGCCACAGCCACCTGTCCTCCCTCATCCGATCCCAACAGGTCACATGGGCCTCCAGTGGAATGGTCCAGGTCCGTGCTGGCAGCAACCACCGGAGCACCTGCCATTGTCTCCAGGGCAGAAAGACGAGAGGCAAAGTCCCTGTTAAAGTTAACCTTAGCAACCCTTTTTCCACCCCTGCGAGGCGGAGGCACCTGTTCACCGACCCCCACGCCCACCGCCTTCCCCTCTAGAGCAGCTAGGCGCTCCAACAATTCTCCCCTACTGGGGCCATCATCGTCATCAGATGAAGACAGGGCTGGTGGCGGTTTCCGGGGTGCAGGCCGTCTAACAGGCTGTTTCCCCTTAGAGGGCCCTCCCCCTTTCTTGGATGGCATATTCAACAGCAAACAGAAAGCACACCCAGGTAATACCGGTCTCTCCCAATAGGTGGCACCAAGAAACCCTAGTCAGAGCAGTAAACCCAATACTCCAACAGGTGTCACCGAAAACTTTGCCCAGCAACCGCCTGAGTGCCTAGCCCACTCACTCCCTACAGGTGTCACTCAGGCGTCTCTCCCCAACTTTGCCCAGCAACACCCCAGGCCCAGCGCAGGCCAATGACAGGCTGAAGGCCTGCAATCTTACCCCCAGACAGACAGCCAAAACGCAGCCTAAGAATGGGGGCAAAAATGGGGCCAAGATAAGGAGAATGGGGGCCAAGGAAATAGAATGGGGGCCAAGGAGCAGGGCACGCCCCCCTGGCAAACAAAACGCCCCCACCCAAGCGGGAAAGAACACTGCCGCCTTTACCACGACGGCAGATAAGTGGCGCACAGTACGCCGCTGTTACCGCGGCGGTGGAGAAAGGGGTAAAGGGGGGGCGCTGACGCGGTGGCAGCGGCGGCGGATAAAGGAAGAGAAATCAGCCGCGGCGCCGCAGCCCACAGCGATGATCGGGAGGCCCGGGTGGCGTCGGAGAAGGAGCGAAGTGACTGTTCCCTCCGATCGCTTCTCCCAACTGCTCCTGGGAAAGGGGGCGAGCACACGCTAATCAGCGCTAAGCTCCGCCCCCTCCCAGTACCCGGATGTAAAGGGAGGGAGTCTATCTCCTCTCCTTCCGCGGCCGAAAAAACCGGCTCCAAGCCAACGCGGCTAACGCCGCAGCTGGGAGAACCGCCTTCTCCATTGCCTGCTGGTTGCCAGGCCATGCCTGGCAAATCCTATGTCAACCCCTATCCCCCTCCTCCTTATCTAGTTCCTTTCTTGGGAAGACTGGCCAGCCCGGGCCTTATCTGCATCTGTAGTACATTGAAGTCATTGTTTTTGCAAGTTTAGTATGGTTGGATGCTTAAGATAAAGAAAATAAATCCTGTTTAATAGTTTTGTTTCCTAGCTTATCCGCTGCATTACATCTATTGCTTGTACATATCAAAGTCTTCATTCAGAGTCTAAGAGGGACTTAGGAGGACTTCAATAATTGTCCTCAGTCTTCCATACTTTCTTTCATTGACAGCTGATATAGAATCTTATTGTAGGCCCTTTTTGTAGGACATAGAAGGTATTGTGCCTACATGAAGAACGTTGGGGATTGAAAGCTGTTTCGCTGTTTACTGAGTTGAGGAATGCTCACTTCCCCACACCCACTTTCTTTACATGTGAAAAAGCAGAATTTTGTAAATACTTGAGAAGTCTATCGCCACATTGAGTCTGGGCTTAGTTTCATTAAGTTTTTTTTAAAAGGCTGCCTGCCTCTCCCCACCCCCCTTTCAGGCAGGTAGCATTGGAAGGAGATGACTTTTACTAAGGAAACAGCACATGAGGCAAAGTTCAATCCTTACCCCATAGTATTTGCAAGATAATAGCAAGACTGGATTGTACCAGGAAGTGACGTATCAGTGTAGAAGTCTGCGCATTTTTACTTTATGTTTTCTCTCACTGTCGCCCACAGTGGTGGTACACAATTGGCAGGAGATCTCCTACCATAGTGGAAGGCTGGGTAAGCTTATGTGTAATGTACGTTCCTGTTAGTTGGCAGATACTTTTGTTAAGCAGCCTCATTAGACATGCTCCTGGGGAAGATGGGCCTTGGGCAGTGAGTGCTAAAATGGATGGATGGCTGAGGCCTTGATTGATATGATTCAAATAAATTGCTGGTCCCCTGGTAGGTGCAGGGGATCCCCCACTCCTATCCTCTGTCCCCCGCTACTACTCACCTGGCTGGTAGGGGGGAAAGGTGGGGGAACGGGCCTCCCTGGGTGCAATCTGGGAGTAGCACGATGACATCAGTTCCAGGAGTGACGTCATTGCACAGGCCTCAGGAGTGCTTTCATGCTTCACACCAGGCCAGTTTGGGCCCCAAATAGGCCGATTCTTTAAGAAGAGTGAGTACTGGGTCCCCAACCACCGGCTGGGAGAGTAAAGGGACCTGACAATCCTATACCCTTTCCTTTCTGATGTGGATTGCAAGCATTACTGAGTACAAACCTAAATTGCAAATGGGGAGAGGGAGAGGGATCTGACTGTTCAGTCAAACTGCTAAATTCTTATGAATGTCTTTGTGGGCTAGCTAATTTGTCTTGTAATCCTCATTGTTCAGACCTCTGGGATTTTAATATTTGGTATAATTTTAACTGAACTGTACTGCTGTGGTTTAAAACTTGTTTTAACTGAACTGCACTGCTGTGGTTTAAAACTTGTTTCCCCACTCCTCCACTTGAAACCAGCCGGGTCACCTTGGGCTAGTCACAGCTCTCTTAGAGCTCTCTCAGCCCTACCCACCTCACAGGGTGTTTTGTTGTGGGGATAATAATGACATACTTTGTAAACCGCACTGAGTGGGCATTAAGTTGTCCTGAAGGGTGGTATATAAATCGAATGTTGTTGTTGTTATTGTTATTATTATAGAAAAGGAAGATTTTAGTTGCCAGTTTGACTCAACTGTGTGTTATACCTCTTCTTGAGATAATCACTTAAATAAAAGTATTCTGCTTGAAAAGACCGAAATACCGTGATTGTAATCTACGTATGGACAATTTACCCAGTCATTTTTGTGGGTAATCTCCTCTTCCTTCGAACTAGCTTTTTGGCAGGGAATCTATTCATGTCTGCTCCAGTACTTTTCTAACATGTATTGAATGAGTGCACAATCTTTCTGAAAAATCATAAAACCATGAAAGGAGATAGGAGAAGTGACACTGTGATCTTGACACTTGGTACTCTGGACGTTTTAGAGATTTAATAAATTCAGACACTATCCCATCTTACTCTCTTAATTCTGTACTGAAAACAGATCAAATTCCATTTTCAATTCTACATTGAAAAATATATAGTAATTGGTTCATACATAGAATGACTCGAATAACTTTTAGGCTCATGTGATAACTCTGATAGATCTCTTATTTAACAAACTCTTGTTTTTTCTCCATAACAGATGCTCAGTTCCAGTGCTGTTTTGATGCTCCATTTATTGGAGTTGTTGTTGTTGTTGTTGTTATTAAAACTTGTTTTAAGTTGTTAATTTGTTGCTTAATTGGCTAGATTTGAATTGGTTTAATTGTATAATGTTAGCCACTTTGGTAATTATTTTAAAAAAACAACGGACTGGGATAAATCTATTTTTTAAAGCTGTTTATGTGCCACTGAGGTAAGGGGATACTTGCATTTTAATGAGTTGGGTTGGAATTCATTTGAGATTTGGAAATTAGAATTTCTGATTTGTTACAAAAATCACCTCGGTGATGCAATCTATCGTTCGGCTATGATAAGGCAGCAGGAACTTGGCTTTAAGAAAAAATTAGAAACAAAGGGAACATGTAAGCAAACACCAGTAACAAGAAATAAATCTCCTTTCAGCCTTTCAGTCAATTGGGCTCTTCTCTGCTGAAAAAGCGGTAAGCTATGCAGATAATTAGACTTCGTTCTGCCACAATAAATCACTTTTCTGAACACACTGATGCACCCTGACACACTGTGCCCAAGCTTGGCAGGCCTGCCTCTAAATAAGGATCTGCTGAGTGGCTGACATGAACTTCTGATGCATTTCAAATAGAGACAGTGAAAATCCTTTAACAAGCCTACTTTCTGTTTTTGAAAGTCTCCCATCGAGTGGGACTATTACCGATTTATCCATACAGTCCTGTGTACATGCCACATACTCGTGGGAGTGTTTGTTTATTGACATGTCCAGGAAAATACCTCTAATGTTTAAATGGATCTCGTACCCCATACTGTTATTTAATTGAGATGGCACTGAACAGGTTCACATAAAATCAAAAATTTAACTTAGTTTAGATATATATATGATGTAGTGGTACATCAAGGCTGTAAGTGGCAGTTGTGTGGCTCACATCTAAAATACAGCATGTGAAAAAAAATCTCTGTCCAGTTCTCTTACTGTGTATTCCTAGTGAAGAGAAAGAACAAGTCTAAGATATAAATTTAAATGACTGGGTGATATTCTTACTCGCCTCATCTCACATATCATAAAGCTTGTCTGGCTTCAGCTTCAGCTGGCTTCTGTACTCAGATTCTCATATTGTCCAGCCACTCTCATATAAAAGGAAGATTTTGGCTGGATTCATATGAGCTAAGGAAAATGTCATTGCTTCTGTATGGATTATCAAACATAGGTTTGGGCCATCTCTTATGTACAGGAAAAATATCTATACTTTTCCTATAAGGAGGCTCCAGATAATGGAATCCAAAGATAGCCCAGTGTTCTCTTTGCCCTGCATATTGGTAAGGATTGTTTTATTTATTTATCTTAATTTATCAATAGTTCGCCTTTCTCACTGAGACTTGAAGGTGGATTAATATAATCAACAACTAGGTCATTCACAGAGCAAAAATACAATATAATCAACAGGACATGCAATGAAAACAGATACAGTAGAGTATGGTAGCTACACATTTTTAAAATAGCATAAAACTCAACACATAGATGAAACCTTTCTCAGGTTGCTCCCACACGTCCTTAATGAGACAGCCTGCTAACGGAACTTTGACGGGTTAGCTCACTCATTATATACATCATTGTTTCCCATGCATGAGTAGGTTGTGATTAGAGATGGGCACGATCCGCATTATGATTGAAAAAAACCCACGATAATGGCAATCGCATGATTGGGACCCAGCAGATTGTGCTCGGGAATGGCTAACGATCCAGCAGTCGGGAGGGGGGCTGGATCGGGGCTTGATTGGGGTGATTGTGCTAGGATTGGGAAGCCAGACACTCAGGCGCCAGCAATCTATTGGCCTGGCAACAGAGCCAGGGGAATGCCTGAGCTGTGTTTGCCCTCCTTCTGTTGCCCTGGAAACGCGAATGGAAGCCCAGCTTGCCTTGATCAGCAGGGCTTCCTTCCATCCACGGAGCAGCAAAGCAGTCACCAGCTGGGAGAAGACACCCAAGGAAGGGAGGGGGAAGGGGGCATTCAGTAGCCATGGGCACTCCAATCTCATCCCTGCAAACCCTGATAGGCAGCTTTGACGGCGAAACACAGACAGCCAAACACAAACACAGATGCCACCGGCATCAGCCACCATTCCTGTATCGCTGGGAACATCTGCTCCCTGATTCCTTAACTGGGGATGCCAGGAATTGAACCTAGGACCTTTTGTATGCAAAGCAGGTAGAGACTCCTCCCTGAATATGGCAAAAATATGGGTAGCCATGAATTTTTGCAAGTGAGGATTGAAGTGGAATGGGGTTTTTTAGCAAGAAAACTGTTGGGAGTGAAGAATTAAATGCCTTTCCACTTCCATGCCATTGTCTTTCTGGAAAAAGCAGAAGCAACAGGTGCGTTAGGGGAAAATTAAGTCTGTTAAAATGTTCACAGAACAAAATGTAATATTGTTGACTGAAAATGAGGAGAGTAGGCACTAGACATGGGCACGAACCCCCCCAAAATAATGAACCCAGGGTTCGTTGCTGCCAACGAACCCGAACTCATGAACCGTAACGAACATTTCCTGCTGACAAATCTGTTCATGGTGGTCAGAACGGCCCCCTTTGGACTTAGAAAGCCCATATTCACAGGGAGTGTTTAGCAGGCTCTCCTCCAGCCAGCATCCAAGTTTGGTCAAGAGCAACACAGGAGGTCTGAGGTTGACTGTCAGAGCTGCCTATCAGGGTTTGCAGGGATGAGATTGGAGCGCCCGTGGCTACAGAACACCCCCTCTCCCTCCCTCCCCCCAGGTGTCTTCTCCCATGTAACCAATTGTAACCAATTTGCAGCTCCATGGTTGGAAGGAAGACCTACCGATCAAGGTAATCTGGGCTTTGATTTGGGTTTCCAGAAGGAGTGCAGACAGAGTTCAGGCATTCCCCCTGCTCCGTTTCCAAGGGAATTGATTGATGGTGCCTGACTGTCTGGCTTCATGAACCACGGATGAACACAATGAACTGGGCTTCTTGCGAACGCTGGTTCGTTGTCCATGGACCCTCATGAACTGCTGGATCGCAAACAGACGATCAGGCAGTTTGTGGGTTTTTTGCATTCGTAATGCGGTTTGTGCCCATGTCTAGTGGGCACTATCCTGGTAGCATTCACATAAGAATTAGTTCTGTAGCAATGCACATATTCCTTTGAAGAGCTGAATCAAAGCTCATGTTTCTTTTACCCCTCCCAAGAAATGAAGAGGATTTAAGAATGTTAAGGTAGGATGGCTGCAAGGTTCCATACAAACAGGAATTGGTTGGTGAAATGAAGTTCTATATCTGCAGTGAAATTTTGCCAACCTACAGTGCCATCCTAAGAACACTTTCTTGGGAGTAAGTCCCACTGGATACTATGGGACTTAGTTTTGAACAGACCTGCTTAGGATTGTTCCCAAAGAGTTGTAAAAGAAAAATGGCAGAAAGAAACGTGGTAAATGCATTGGCTTCTGTGCTGTTATGCCCACCTCATATATTTAATTATATACAACTCAGAAATGAGGAATATGCGCCTTCTCTTCCACTACACAAATCAGAATACCAATCCAGGAAATTGGTTGAACTGGGCCATAGAAGTTCAGGTAATGGCTTATGAGACTACCTCCTGACTATTTTTCCAGAGCAGACAAGTATTTCAAAAATCATGTTTGTCTGATATGCTTATCAGAATAGAAAAATAATTTCATGTTGGGGTAGCCAAGGCTATTAAGTAATTTCCCTCTTGTAATCTGATGTTGGATGAACGATCATCTTGTCAGTGCTTACAAGACAAAGTGAGGCTGATGGTTGATTGATTGGGGAATATTTGGACGTTGGAGCATAGTTCTGAGGCAACGCTTGCACGTGGCTCTGGCCTTAATAACTTTCCATTATGCTTACTTCCTATATCAGAAGGAAAACTAGGCTTGATTTATTTTTGATGGATCTTCTCCCCACCCGAACTCTATTGCTTTCAAAACTGTTGCTGCAGAAGCACCTGAAGTGATTTTATTGCTGCTATAAACACATTAAATGATTTCAGGTGCCAGAGACGCTTTCATGTTTTGCCATTTGATAAGTGAAGTCAGTTGTTAAAAAAAAATGGTGCTCGGCTGTTTTTAACTTTTGACATACCCCTGGAAAAAAAATCGATATTCTGTGCCCACCAGTGTAACTGATGCTGTGCAAATATGCCAAAGAACTGAAGGATTAAGTTTTCGTAGACGGCTGTGACACACTGCCAACTGTAACCCTGAAGCTGCTTCTCTTCTACCTCAAGAGCAACATAAGGAATTTGTTGGACTACAAATATCCTTAAAATTATATTACCTACTTACCTGTCTTCAGTAAGAACATGCAGGCAGCGCTTCTAGTCCAGGGAAAGCGAAGCATGCCTAATGATCAATGGGATGGACTCTACTGTGAAATATGATATTTCCCAACTGCCAAGTAGACTTCAACAAAGACTTTAATGAGCACCTCACATATAGTACTGTTATTCCCCGCAGAGAAAACAGGCCGCTCACAATGTGTACTGTAACAAGCAAGAGTATAAATAAATGGGGCTATGGGCTAATTTTCCTACAAACTCTCATTCTCCTTCATGGTAGGATTATGCTTTTATTTGAAAAAAAATCCTGGGCTTCTCTAAATGAGATGACAGCCATTTAAAGAAATTATTAATATTTAGCCACTCCAGATTGTGCATATCATATTTAAAAAAGACGTGGTATAGAGTGCGTAGTGTGGTGTCATGGTCATGGTTACTGTGTTGGACTAGGATCTAAGACTGTGTGTCTGTGCAGTGCCATCAAGTCATAACTGACTTATGGTGACCCCTGATGGAATTTTCAAGGCAAGAGACTAATAGAGGTGGTTTGCCATTGCCTGCCTCCGCATAGCAACCTTGGTCTTCCTTGGTGGTCTCTCATCAACTTCTAACAAAGGCTGACTTACTTAGCTTCTGAGAGCTGTTGAGATCATGCTAGTCTGGGCTACCCAGGTCATGGTAAACCTGGCTTAAAATCTTCATGCTATCATGAAGTTTTCTGAGCAACCTGTGGATCAATCACTCTTTCTCAGTCTAACTTTACAGAGTTGTGAGAATTCAACGTGGGGATGAAAGAAGCATGCATGGCACACTGAGCGGGATAAAAATGTGCTAGAACTAGATAGATAGATGCCTTCCTCTATGGCCTCAGTGCATACAGTATTTGCAATCTATGGACTAGAGATGGATGCCATATTAGCAAGCAGACATTGCATACACAGTGCCCTGTGCATGGACTAGAAGCCTTTTGAAAAGTGATGCTGGTTTCAGGGGTAAGTGATTCTTAGATGCTTCTGCATGGCTCTTGCGACTTTCAACATAGTCCTTTGTAGTCTTTATTGTGGAATAATACTGCATCTGACAAAGAGAACTGTGATCTCGAAAGCTTATGCTACAATATAGTTGGTTAGTCTTAAAGGTGCTACTGGACTCTTCTTGATTTTATTGTGGAAAACTTGAAAATTTGACTGTAAAGTATACAGGAAAAATCTATAAACTAAACAAAAATATCAATTTGTTTTCCTCTGGTTAATTGTTAATTTGGGTTTGTCATTTCCTGACCTTTGAATTTGAAAAGGTAATATAAGAACATAAAAACTGGGTCTGGATTATTCTTGATGGACCTTGTCACCACACATCTTCAGTCCAAGGGTCTGTTCAGCACATTATTCTTCCTCAAAATGCACTAGGAAACTTTAAAGCTGAGAATAACAGAGATAGCCATTACTTTCCTCTTGCCTGAGCACCTTGTTTCCAGAGTATGTTGTCTCTGAACATGGATGTTGAATTTTTTTGTCATCAATAGACCCATCTTTTATGAATCTTTAAAAAAAGCATTCCTTTTAAGAAAAATCTATATAGTAATGGAAACAGAAACCCAGTGCCTTGTTCTATAAGCAAATCGTCAGCAAATCCTATGTTTGGCTTACTTTAAAGAATGTACACACTCCCTTCCACTGTGTAAACACCTACATCAGGTCCCCATTCTAGTTTAACCTGAGAACCTATTTGAAAATGTAACTAAGGGTAGTGGGAGAGCGAGTTTGGTGTACTGGTTAAGAGTGCGGGACTCTAATCTGGAGAACCGGGTTTGATTCCCCACTCCTCCACTTGAAGCCAGCTGGGTGACCTTGGGCTAGTCACAGTTCTCCGGAGCTCTCTCAGCCCCACTCACCTCACAGGGTGTTTTGTTGTGGGGATAATAATGACATACTTTGTAAACCACACTGAGTGGGCATTAAGTTGTCCTGAAGGGTGGTATATAAATCGAATGTTGTTGTTGTTATTGTTATTATTATAGAAAAGGAAGATTTTAGTTGCCAGTTTGACTCAACTGTGTGTTATACCTCTTCTTGAGAGAATCACTTAAATAAAAGTATTCTGCTTGAAAAGACCGAAATACCGTGATTGTAATCTACGTATGGACAATTTACCCAGTCATTTTTGTGGGTAATCTCCTCTTCCTTCGAACTAGCTTTTTGGCAGGGAATCTATTCATGTCTGCTCCAGTACTTTTCTAACATGTATTGAATGAGTGTGCAATCTTTCTGAAAATCATAAAACCATGAAAGGAGATAGAAGTGACACTGTGATCTTGACACTTGGTACTCTGGACGTTTTAGAGATTTAATAAATTCAGACACTATCCCATCTTACTCTCTTAATTCTGTACTGAAAACAGATCAAATTCCATTTTCAATTCTACATTGAAAAATATATAGTAATTGGTTCATACATAGAATGACTCGAATAACTTTTAGGCTCATATGGTAACTCTGATAGATCTCTTATTTAACAAACTCTTGTTTTTTCTCCATAACAGATGCTCAGTTCCAGTGCTGTTTTGATGCTCCATTTATCTCAGTGCTTTGATTTGTGTCTGTTTTGATATTTTAATTACAATGTTTGGGCTGAATATATTTGGCCCTCAATGGTCCATTGTAATGGAGTTCAGTCAATTAAATCAAATGTTATTGTTCACGGAGTGGCTGCTTTGGTAAACAAAAATAAAATCTGCAGTCATTACATTTAATTATAATTGTAAAGTCAAAAGACTTGTTAGATGTCAGACAAAAGCATCAATAAAGAGTTTTTAAAAACTCTTCAGCATTACCCAACTATTCATTTTACAGAGATTTCATTAATTTTTCATAGTATTTTGTTTCTGGATTGAGGGTTATTTATGAGAAGAATAATTTTATTTTACTCTGTGCTATAGCAAGATGACATAAGAATCAGACCTTTATGGGGGCATGAAAAGACTCAGTGGGATGTAATTAGCCAATACTAAGATTCAGTTCTGCCCCCTCATAAGTTTCTGGAGTCGAAGAAAAACGCCCAGTGCCTTGTTCTATTGGCAAATTGACAGCAAATCCTGTGTTTGGCTTACTTCAAAGAATGTACACATTCCCTTCCACTGTGTAGCACCTACACCAGGTCTCCATTCTAGACCAACCTGAGGTCCTATTTGGAATTTTGTCTAAGAGTAGTGGCAGTGGGTGCTGCAACAAAATGGTTGCCACTTACCAGCTTACTAATATTTTATGCAATTGAAAGAAATTGTGCTAGGTGGCCTTGTTTATTTATTTTATTTATTTATTTATTTATTCAATTTATATACCGCCCATCCCAGGGGCTCTGGGCGGTTTACCATATGCAAATCTTTGCAGAACTGAGGACTCTGATATGAGACTACTGTTGAAGAAAATACTGTTAAATAATTAAGATGTGTATGATAGCTTTTATGTTATTTATTTATATTTATTTAAAGATTTCTATGCTGAATTTCCACCCAAACATAGTCCTCAAGGTGGCAAACATCAAAACATTAACACATCATTTAAAATAAAGTACGTATAAAATAATTCAATAAAAACATACACCCCAACATACATAACAACACAACCAGAGAGGAAGACCAAAAACAGTTAGTGGGGATGCGCAAAACAAAACAAAGAAGTCTTCACCTGCTGGTGGAAGATAACAAAGAGGGAGACAGATGAATCTCCCTGGGGAGGGAGTTCCAAAGTTTTTGCACCACAACCAAGAAGGCCCATTCTCAGGTTACTAACCATCTAGCCTAGATGGCTGGGAACCCTCTGAAGAGTACTGGAGTGGATGGGTAGGTTCATGTGAGAAAAGGTATCCCTTAAAACATCCATGCCCAAGCCATTAAAGGTTAATACCACCATTTTGAATTTGGCCTGGAAGGAAACAGGGAGCCAGTGTAGCTGGAACAACACTGCTGTGATATGGTCCTACAACCCACTCCAGTCAGCATTCTGGTCACAGCATTCTGTACCAACCCTAGCTTCTGGAGAGTCTTCAAGGGCACTTAGAACATACCAGGGCATGATCTACAGTGGCTGGAAGAGCATGATATGCGGATGATACTCAGCTATACTGGTGGCAACTCAGCCCAAATCTCTGAATGACCTTTCCCAGTGGTTTACATAGGTGTTAAAAAGCATGGGGACAAGAAAGAATGTTACAGTACCTCATAAACCAAAGGCCAAGAGGTGGATCAGCCATCCCACAACACCACACACTGAAACCTACCTTCTAGGTAGGACTGGATTTGTAGAGGGAGGGGAAATATAAATCGTACATTCTCCTCTTTTTCTGTTTTTGACTTTTTCTAGCTCTTCTGTATTTCCTTCACTTTGTAGTGAGGTTCCCTCTTCATTCTTCCTTTCTGCTGATGCTGGAACTATTGTTTTGGCAAGGTCGTTTCAAAGAAAATCATGTTATTAATGAAGCTAAACTGCAAGCTCAGTTTCCTGTTATTCTTTAAGCTGTGGCTACTTCATGGGAAGTGGCTGGAGATTCCCTCCTCCCCCTATCACTGCCTCTGTAATATCTCCATCTTCCTATCACCTGTATCATACCTCAAAACTGTGTAAGAGAAAGAATATAGAATAGTTATTATGGACGGAAGAACTCAATAGAAAAATAGTGACAGAGAAAGAGGAAGGATGGGATGTGAAGGTGACAAAGGAACAAATAAAAAAGAAGTGTGAATGAGACAAAGGAAGACAAGAACAGGCAATAACTAGAAAAGAGATTGTATGTACCAGGAAATATATCAGAGGAAGAAACACTCAGGGTTTAGGAATGTCCATGTGGAATCTCACTCACTGTCATCCCACAGTTCCCTCCTGACCCATAGGTCAATAAAGTTGTGGCCTTTTAAACTCCATGTCATACTTCTGCGTTTGTCACATTGCCCCTCGCTCCTCACCCCTTGAAGTGACAGCGCAAAGTGAATCTTTTCCCTAGGGTTGCCAACTCTAGCTTGGGAAATTCCTGGGGATTTAAGGGAAATGCCTAGCAAGAAGGAGTTGGGGGAGGGATGTAATGTCATGCCATGGAATTTGCATGCTAAAGCTGCCATTTGGTCCAGGAGAACTAATCTCTGTAACCTGAAAATCATTTGTAATTCCAGGAGAACTCCAGTCCATACATGGAGGTTGGTAACCTTACATGTTCCCGTCTAACTTTTATGGCACAGGCCATAGCAGATAGGGTTTTTACTGTGAGTTGAACAACATCAATAACAAAAAAGCATTTAAATAACACAAAATCTGCAGTTTTTAAATCATACAATTTCCAATTAAACCAACGTGGTATTTTGTGTGAAAGTAATTACTTCAGGATTTGTCCTGTTGTGAACTATTCAAGAAGATTTATGTTTAATTTATTAATAGCCATATTAGGATGCTGTTCTGGTCTGATTTATATTGGCTACATTGTAAGTCATTTTTTGCCTGATTAAAGAGTACTATATAATGTTTGCTATTCAAACGTATATGTGTTGTATGATTTATAATAAAATGTGCTCCATCTCCTTTACTTGATAAAAATTCTAATTTAATATAAAATTGTTTCAGTATAGAAAAAAGCCACATAGCAGCAATTGTGAGTGTAGCAAATGTATCTATGGAGAGAAAATACAATTTCAGTATCAAACGATTAATCATAGTAGTTCAATTAGGTGGCTTACATATTACGCATGCATAAAATGGAGCCTATTGCTTCATGCCATATATGGTATGCAATTGCTGTGATATATGTTAAATAATTAGAGAATGCTCTTAGGATTCAAAATCCGGTGACAATTTTCTTAGGATTCTTTCTCTAGCTATGCTCATGTTGAATTGTTTTCAATTAATGAAAAATAAAAATTTAGAAGAACTTTGTACATTATAAGCAAGAAGCGAAAGACAGTACAGGTGCAACTCACTTTCCAACATTTTGTACTTCAGGCAGTGCTGAAGTGAGGGGCCCTATTTTGAGACGTCGTTTTCACTCAAGAAAAAGTTGACCATTTGTATAGATCAGCATAATCAGCAAACCTGGTTTTCTAGGGCCTTGTGGTATTGGGCGAGCCATACCCATGTACAGTTCTAAATGTATAGTCTCTTTTGCTTTTATTCACCTGGTGTTATGATCGCACTATTCTGTTTCTGTTCCCTTCACATATGTCATCGCAACAGAGCTAAAGTTTGATGGAAATCCCTTATCTATAGACTTTATCAAAGCAAACAAAATTATAAATATAACATTATTTGTATCAATTCTAGACATCAGATAGCTACATAAATATTCTTATCTATGAATTTAATTATTGTCTGGGAACCCTAAAAAAGCCTTTGTCCAAATACAATGATCTTCTACCACATAGGTAACTATATTATGATTACACAACAATTCTTCAGTTTATGCATTTCACTATGGGATCTTTTTTATACAGAAAACATGGACAGATCTATCATTCTGCTTCTGAATGCTGAAGGTTCAACAAGGCATTAGACTGTATGGATTATTAATGGTCTGCTATCTGTATACACTGAGGGCCTGCTTACATGGGCACTAAATGCGAGGTGGGTTGTCTTACTACTGAAGACACGTCTGGTCCAGGAGACACGTGTCTCCAGCAGTAAGATGAACAGCCTATCTGCAAAAATGTGCTGAGTGGAAGCAGGGAATGATGAAGACGTCCAGTCTCCATGTATGCTTTTGAGTCAATTTCCACCCCCCCCCCATCATTTTTGAAGAGAGCATGATCACATGTTAAACATGAGTTGGATTGAGGTTCCCTCCAACCCGCCTCACATTTAGTGCACATGTAATCAGACCGTGGGGAAGGTGCATCACTTTGTGGAGATGTAGCGGAACTGACTAGTCATAAGAACATAAGATCACAAAAAAGTCCTGCTGGCTCAAAGCAATAATTTATCTAATCCTACATCTTATTTCATATATTGCCTAAGTAATTGCCCTGGAAGCCAACAAATAGAGTATAAAGGCCAAGGTATTTTTGATATTGGTTGGTTGGTTGGTTGACTAGATCTCACTGAGACCCAAGGTGGATTACACAGTGCAAGTAAATACAATATAATCAATAGCTAGGGCATTAATTGAACAAAATACAATATGATCAACATTTAGGTCATTCAATGAGTAGATATAATAGGGTATGGTAGCAGAAAATTTGAAAACAAACATAAAGCTGAACAGAGAGATGAAACCTTCCCAGAAAAAAGCATAAAAACCAATTAACATGACATAGCAACATAGAACCAACCCAAGTTTGCAGAAATCCAGGAGAGTGTATGGGCAGCATGTATGGGCAGCAGTTGATTTTGCTCAAATGCAGGGTGGCACCTGCAGAAGGGCTTGTTCAGATGAGCGAAGCTGCCATGGTGGAACATAGGAAGAGACAATTGCACAGATGTGAAGGGTCAAATCCATGAAGGGCTTTGCACTGAATCCAGTAACTCATGGGTAGCCAGTGGAGTGACTGCAGAATAGGAGTAATATGCATGCTGTATCTAGCTCCTCAAAGTAAACAAGCTGCTAGCACTGGTATTCAGAGGTTTATTGGCTTTGAATGTGGAAGTTCCCTTTAAGTCACTATGGCTAGTAGCCAATGATGGACCTATCCTCCGTGAATCTATCTAATCTCCCTTTAAAGTCATCTGTGCTCACCACTATGTCCTCTGGCAGTGAATTCTGGAATTTAATTACTTGTTCAGTAAAGATGTACTCATTTCTGTCCATCTTGAATCTATTGCCCATCAATTTCAGTGGGTGTCCAAAGTTCTAATCCGGCCCTTCTAAATAAGCAACCTCATATTAGATGAGTTTAGGCCTATAAGATATGGAAGATGGAATATTGAAGTTTCTAGGCAACTGCAAGATTCTTTTTTTATCAGCCTTCTAATAAAATCTGTTGGTTGTTGAAAATCACAAGATGTAGAAGAAGAAAGGTTTCTTTTCTTTTTCCCTCAGGAGAGTTAAGCAAGAGGTGCTCATGTAGATTCCATTAGAGGAATGGTTGCACCGTCAGTCATGAGCTGGAGGATACAGATAAGATAGCTGTAAAATTAAGCAACAGAATGCTCCAAGGTAAACAAATATCTGTGATCCTTTAAAATAACTTTCAATTATCTAGCAGAGAAAGACCGGTACAAATCTACCCTTGGAGAACCCATTGCATGGCATTTTTCAAAGAAGATTTATAGAGTGGGAGGGATGAGATGTTTAACTGATAGGAGTCTATTTTTCTCACATGTATTATAACTCTTTAGCCATTCATTGCTTCATTCAGTGGAGACAGACTGTGACCTTGAGGCAGTTCAATAACAGCACTGTCATTTTTCTCACATTGGAAGTGGCCGATGTATTATGCCAAAGATACTCCTCTTTAGAAGGTATTTTATGTGAAACAGCACCTATGAGAGTGTAGGCTTACTTGTTGATCATCAATTACAGAAAATCACTTTGAACTCACCTGCTATGACAAGTTTGAAACGAGTTTTCAGGGTCACGTTCATTGATAGCAAGCTGTTTTGCAAACTATAGGGTATGCATATAAGTACACATGTGCGTGTTCTGTTCTTTAATGCCACTTGTAAATGCACCTGTAGCTAAGACTTACAAATTAACTAGAGACTTTATCATGAAAAGTGGTATTGTTGACTTTAAAAAAAAGGGGTTAATTATCCGGTATACCGATATCTTGAATTTGTTTCCCGCCGTTTACTGGAGATGACTGTTGATGGAAATACAGGATTGCTCAGCTTAGCACCTCACACTCTTGAAAATTGGGGAACTCAATAGGAAAACGGTCCCCGTGCGACATGCGCATGCTCCGGTGACCGTTTCTTTTCCCGCGCAAACCGCTGCTCACTAGGGTTGGTTTACCGGTATACCGACCATTATGCACTGTTAAAAAAAAAAGAGAAGAAAACGGATTTCCGCGAATATCACGTGGTTTGGAGTGAAGGCGCAATAGTGGCGCGGTGATGGCGGGGCACACACGGAACAGGAAAGCGTGTGAGTATCTGCGTGAATAGCGTGCCGCTTGCGAAAAAGCCGCGGAATCAAGTAGGTAGTGTGGATTCGGCCCAAGTGATCTTGTAATGAGAAGACATGTTTTCATATTGGTACGCTGATAATGCATCAAAGCATTGTTCCGTCTGCATTAACCGACTTGGTTAAGTATATCTGTTAACCATTTATAAAAATAATGCCTATGAGGAGATAACAGTACAAAATGGGAATTGGAAATATGCTGGCAAAAACCCGTTGGCTGATTGTTTGAAGAAACGTTCAGCTCCAGTTTTTTTCAATGTGATTGGTGGTCACTCTCAGAAATTTTGCATAACAGAAAACCACCTATTAAGGAACAAAGGAATATTTATTGATTCATGAAAAGTTGGACTTTTATAGGAATTATTTATTGATTGTACTATTTATTGATTGTGCTGGTTTATTGACTTTGTATGTCTATTTATATTGGATTTAGAGTGACTTACTACTTCCGTAAATTTATTCAAAATTATTGCACATTATTAGCACTTTGCACTTTGATATATCTTCTTACGATATAATTGAGTAAGTGTGTTTCAGACAACTCACTTTATACCCTGGTGCACCACCAGAGGGTGCTGCCACAGAGGAAAGCCCAAGTAACTCACCGTATCACTCCAGAAAACATGCTGCGGTGGGAAGACCAGGCAGGGAACAGGAGCAGAGCAGGTGGCAATGTCCTCCCAGCACCTTAACACAGCAGGCATTAGGTGCGGAGTAGGTGGCAATGCCCATCCCCACCTTAACGCAGCTGATATTAGGAGCGGAGAAGGGGGCAATGCCGCCCCCCTTCAGCCAGCTGGTATTAGGAGTGGAACAGGTAGCAATGCCTACCACCACCTTAACCTAGCTGGTATTAGTACCAGAGCAGGTGGCAATGCCCCCCCCCTTAAGCCAGTTGGGATCAGGAGCAGAGAAGGTGGCAATGGCCACCCCCCCCGCCTTAACACAACTGGTATTAGGAGCTAAGCAGGTGGAAATTCCCACCCCTCCCTTATCATAACTAGCAATGCCCACCTTCACTTTAACACAGGTGGTATTAGGAGTAGAGCAGGTGGCAATGCCCACCTCCCTTAAGCCAGCTGGTATCAAGAGCAGAGCAGGTGGCAATGCCCACCCAGGCCTTAATCCAGCTGGTATTAGGAGCAGAACAAGTGGCAATGCCTGCCCCTCCCTTAACCCAGCTGGTATTAGGAGGGGAGCAAGTGGCAATGCATACCCCCTGCCTTAACTCAGCTGGTATTAGGAGTGGAGCAGGTGGCAATGCCTACCCCCCACCTTAACCCAGCTGGTATTAGGATTGAAGCATGTGGCAATGCCCACCCCCTCCTTATCACAACTGGCATTAGGAGTGGAGCAGGTTGGAATGCCCACTCCTACCTTAACTCAGCTGGTATTAGGAGCAGAGCAGGTGGCAATGCCTACCCCCCTTTACCCAGCTGGGATTGGGAGTGGAGCAAGCAACAGTGCCTGCCCCCCTTCACCCAGCCATAATCAGGCACAGAGTAGAAGGCAATGCCTGTTTTCCCTTCACCTGGCTAGGATCAGAAGTGGAGCAGGTGGCAATGCCTGCCCCCCTTTACCCAGCCTGTATCAGACATGCAGCAGGTACCAAAGCCCACCACCCCTTCATGTTGCTGAGATCAGGTGCGGAGCAGGTGGCAATGCCCACCCCCTTCCTTCACCAGCTGGAATCAGTGACAGAGGAGGAGGGGATGCCTGCCTGCCCACCCTTCCCTTTCTAGAGCCCGTTGTATTCCCACAACAGGCTTTGTTTCTAGTATATAAATAATCTTTAAAAATTGTAATGTTAGTAGTTAAGTCTTATAAGCTTGGAGATCCTTTCCTCCGGAGTTCCTTGTTGATTTAGATCCTTTCCTCCGGAGTTCCTTGTTGATTTAGATCTCAGAATCTAAGCAGGGTTCGCCTTGGTTAGTAGTTGGATAGACCTCCAAGGAAAATAAGGGTTGCAGAGGTAGTCAATGACAAACCACCTCTCGCCATGAAAACTCCACCAGTGGTCACCGTAAGTCAGCTATGACTTGATGGTATTGTCCACCACCACCCCACTGATCAAAGAATCAACTAATCAACTCTAAGTTGATATTTGTCTATATTCCTGTCAAAGAGTTATTCTTTCTGACACTTACCAACATCTATCAAGTCCCACTGTTTGTACTTTACTTTCCCCCACCAATCTGTTAATGGCTAGACTTATGCAATACCCTTAAAACTTTCTGGAGAACATCCAATTACTAGGAAAGCATGTACTCATTGCACCAAGAAACTATACTTTTTCTTTTCCACTGGCTATTAAAACAAAAATGTGATATTGTGTGTTTGCAAGAGACTCATATTAGAAAGCAGGATGTAAAATATCTTAAACTGAACAAATTGGGCAATGACTTCGTAGCGGCCTCAAAAAAGAAAAAAAGGGGAGTGGCATTGTATATAAAAGAGGAGCTACAGCCAAAATTAGTGATGAGAGATGTGGAAGCCAGATTTTTAGCAGTGGAATGTACATGGAATTTAAAGAGAGTGTTGGTGATTGGAATTTATGCACCTAATGGAGCAAAAGAAAGCTTCTTTGAGGATTTGAGGAAGCAAATAGATGAACTTTCTTACGACCAGATAATTCTTGCAGGAGACTTCAATGGAGTCACAAACTTGGAACAGGACAAAAAATCACCAACTGTACAAAAGAAAAGAGGACTACTACCAAAGACTTTTTTTTGTATTAATGCAACAGGAAACTTTGGAAGATGTATGGAGAAGACAGAATCCTAAAGGCAGACAATATACGTTTTACTCTGCGAGACACTTTACGTTATCACGAATTGATATGATCTGGGCCTCAAAAGACTTAGCACTTTGGACTAAGGACGTAGAAATAATGCCCATGGTAGGCTCAGATCATAATCCAATTATGTGGAAGTTTGGAAAAAGAACCAAAAGGAAAGGATGGAGAATAAATGAGGACTTGTTACAAGAGGGAGAAAATATGGAGATGTTGAGAAGGGAAACTAAGTTCTTCATACAACACAACATTAATAGAGAAGTACCAACTAATAAGGTATGGGATACTTATAAGTCAGTAATTTGAGGTATACTAATGGACTTAAATGGAAGAGCTAGGAAAAAAAGAGAGGAGAAGAGACAGGAGATTATGGAGAAAATAAAAGCCAAAGAAATACAATTAAAGAAAAGACCAGGGAAAAAGAAAATATACCAGGATATTAAAATCCTTCAAGAGCAGTTGACGGCAATGAATAATAAAGAACTGGAATGGAATCTTAAGAGAATGAATCAAAAGTCATTTGAAGGTGCAAATAAACCTGGGAAATATTTGGCGTGGCAATTGAAGAAGAGAAAGGAGAAGACAATAAATAAAATATGTGAGGACAATAAAGTATATCTGGAACAGACGGCTATTAGCAGAGCCTTTTACAAATTTTATGCTAAACTGTACAACAAAAAAGAAGTGAATAAAGACTCAATAGCGACGTACTTGGGGAAAATGAAGCTCCCAGTAATTTCGGAAAGATGGAGAGACAAATTGAACAGCGAAGTAACGGAGGAAGAGATAAGGAAGGCAATACAGTCAACAAATCTGGGAAAGGCGCCAGGACCTGATGGACTTACAGCCAAATTTTACAAGGTAATGGTCAATGAACTGGTGCCATTCCTAAAAGAAGTCATCAATGGTGTTTTGAGGAATCAAAGGATTCCTGATACTTGGAGTGAAGCTAACATATCATTGATCCCCAAAGAAGGACAAGATTTGACTAATGTTAAAAATTACAGACCTATTTCATTACTCAATAATGATTATAAAATCTTTGCAAAGATATTGGCGGAAAGAGTACAGGGATGGCTTTCCGAAGTTATTGAGGAGGAACAAGCTGGTTTTTTACCAAACAGACAAATTAAAGACAATTTAAGGACAGTTATAAATGCTATTGAATACTATGACAAGCGTTGTGATAAGGAGGTTGGTTTCTTCTTTGTGGACGCTGAAAAAGCATTTGACAATTTGAACTGGGATTTTATGTTTGCCACTATGGAACAGCTACAAATGGGGGAAAGATTTATAAGAGCAGTGAAAGAAATCTACAGAGACCAGAGTGCAGCAATTGTGGTGAATGACAAGGTGACTAAGAAACTGACTATAGGTAAAGGTACAAGACAAGGTTGCCCGTTGTCTCCACTGTTGTTTATTTTGGTTTTGGAAATATTGATGATACAGATTCGAGAAGATAATGCAATCTGTGGAATAAAAATAAAAGACTTTTCCTACAAGGTCAGAGCATTTGCGGATGACATAATGTTAATTGTGGAAGATCCAATTGAGAATATGCCAAAGGTAATAGAGAAAATCAAGGAATTTGGAGATTTGGCAGGATTCTATGTAAATAAAAAGAAGTCCAAGATATTATGCAAGGATATGACCAAACAAAAACAACAGTTATTAACGGAAATAACAGATTGTGAAGTAACAAGTAAGGTGAAATATTTGGGAATTGAACTGACTGCAAAGAATATAGATCTATTCAAAAATAATTATGAGAAACTGTGGACTCAGATAGAGCAAGATTTGATTAAATGGAATAGATTGAATTTGTCATGGTTGGGAAGAATTGCAGTAGTTAAGATGAATGTGTTGCCAAGAGTGATGCTTTTGTTACAAACAATCGGGACTCTAAGCAGTTTGAAAAATGGCAGAGGAAAATATCGGACTTTGTTTGGGCAGGCAGGAAGCCTCGAGTGAAAATGAAAGTATTACAAGACGCAAAAGAGAGAGGGGGAATGCAACTGCCCAATCTAAGACTTTACTACGACGCAATCTGTTTGGTGTGGCTGAAAGACTGGATGACGCTCAAAAACCGCAAACTACTGGCCTTAGAAGGATATTAAAAAAATATTTGGATGGCATGCATATTTGTGGTACGACAAAGTAAAAGCAGACTCTATGTTTTTACACCATTACATTCGGAGAAGCCTCTTCACAATTTGGAAGAAGTATAGAGATTACCTACAGGAAGGGATTCCCTCCTGGGTGGTTCCTTATGAAGTAATAGATCCGAGAACTGTCGATAATGAACAACAGTGTTTAACATATAAGGAGATAACACAAATAGAATTTTCCAAACTAAGAATAAAGACGCAAGACGAGTTGTCTCCAAGTTATGATTGGTTTCAATATAGACAGATTAGAGATCTTTATAACTCGGACTGTGTGAAAGGAGGGGTAAGAATGGAGAATTCGGAATTAGAGGAGGTAATTTTACAAGAGGATAAAAAGGAAATCTCTAAGACTTATAAAGTGTTGTTAAAATGGTACACAGAAGATGAGACAGTTAAAGTGCAAATGGTGAAGTGGGCTATAAACTTTAACAAAGAAATAACAATGGAGGCGTGGGAATACTTGTGGAAGAATACATTGAAGATCACGACATGCACTAATATTAAAGAGAACGTTTACAAAATGATTTATCGTTGGTATTTGACACCAAAGAAAATTGCGTTAGGGAATTTGAACATGTCTAACAAATGCTGGAAATGTAAAAAGCATGAAGGATCGTTGTATCACATGTGGTGGACTTGTGAGGTAGCTAGGCAGTACTGGGGGGAAATAATAAGAGTGATAAGTGAGATTTTACAATTTCAAGTTAATAAGAACCCAGAACTCCTGCTACTGAACTTGGGAATGGAGGATATTCCGGCACAATACAGGACATTGTTATTTTACATGACAGCAGCGGCTAGACTTTTGTATGCGCAAAAGTGGAAAGTAAAAGAGGTGCCAACTATCGAGGATTGGATTTACAAATTGCTGTACATGGCGGAAATGGACAAAATGACAAGGAAACTGAGAGACCTTGATCCAGGACAGTTTAATATGGATTGGGAAAAGTTGAAGCAATATTTGGTGAAAAAATGGGAGGTGGGAGGAGAACTGTGGCAGTTTGAAAATTACTGAAATACAACAAAAGAAGAGGGAAGTGACTTTACCGAGGGGAGGAGAGTTAAATGAGAAATTCTAAGCAAATATTTTATTTGACTACTATATATAGTACTAAGTAATAGAGGTGTTATTATAAGAATTATAAGGATAGAAATTAACTAATTTTATTTCTGGCAGATAATCGTATAATGGAGAAATTATATAACTAAAATAGAATGAATATAAGATATAAGGAAGTAAAGAGTAACATATAGAGTACAAGTTAAATTGATTGACTTACAGTGAATGTATACAATGCTTATAGAAGTACTTAAAGTTATGCAGAATAAGGGACAAATTGTTTGCCCCATATTGACGAGACAAGAATGAAATAAGATAGAATATGGAGTATAAAATTAGACAAATGACTGTTATTATTAAAGAATATATGCCAGGAATGTAACATTTAGTTGATAAGTTAAGTGGGAAAGGGAATAGAGATAGCACTGTGTTATAATAGAAGCTTAGAAGAGAGTGAAAGTATATGTTTAATAGAATAAAATAAGTTTGAAATGAGTAGGGGGAAAAATGGATAAGGGGTTGGAAAACTGTTGGAAGTCAACAAAAGGGGGGGAAAGGGAGGGGGTTAGAACTGGAATATTTAAAGGAAATTGATTGTAATAGATATTATAGTTTTCTAATCCAATAAAAAAATTTAAAAAAAAAGAAAAAAAAAGAAACTATACTTTTTCACACATTTGGGATATAAGTATAATCCCCAGAACACCCTCAGTTCTGTTCAATTTGGTTCCCAATAAATTCTCAATCTGGTGCTCAATACAGTCTCATTTTTGGTCCACTTGATTCTTGCAAATCTTAGTTCACGAGAGTCCAAGTGCCGCCTAATTGACCTGGCTTGCTCTGAGACATGCAACACTTCATCATGCTGTCCCTAACACTAAACACATTGATCGTCAGGACGGCCTTGTATGTCTTATTTTATTTCCCCTTAGGTCATTAGGAGAGAAATAGATAAGTTCAACTATTGTATGCCTTTCTTGTTTGAAAATGGAATGTGTTTCTGTCAATATCCCACTGTTTTCCTACATTTTCATAGTAATGTAATTTTTAGCCTGATATCTGAGATCCATATGGAATCGGAGGAGTTAATGTAACTTTGCAGAACTGCACAACCACCAATTGCACTGCGCTCTTGAAAAAGAGATTACGAAACGAGTTCAGCTTGCACCTTGTTGAGTGCATGGTGGTCTGTTATCTTCCCTAAGGGTTGGATGTTTCAGCTGCGGTTTCTCCTGGTGGGGAATTGGTCTCAGGAATGTTTTCGTCATAGACCACTGCAGACACGAAGAAAGGAATACCTTCTACAACTTTTGAAAGTTACTTTTGGGACATTACACCCTGTTAAGGGAGGACTTTTGGTTTGTGCATTCCTTATAGTGCTTACTTAATAGCTGTGAACAGCAGCCTAAACTTGGGGATATATATATATATATATATATATATATATATATATATATATATATATATATATATATATATTGTTACATTTGTGTGACTGTATAATTATTGTATGGGTCTGTAGACCTTATTACTGTGGGTTGGTTCCTTTTTTGTGTGTATTCTGGTTACCACACAGGATTGCCCTTCTTATTGCACATTGCTTCTGCACAATCAGAGGCAGCTTCGATTTGGTGTCTTGTTTTCATTACAGTTGAAAGTGTTGGTGTAGTTTCAGGCTTGGGGGGGGGATTGCAATAAACATCATTTTTTTCAAAAAAAAATTGCACATGCATAGTAACATTGCAACATTACTACAGCTGCTGTCTGTCATTCCCCTCCCCTTCCAAGTGCTGACATTTACTAATTTGACAGTCCTGCACCCGCCAAAATTGCTTTGGTGAGGATTGGTAGGGGATTTTTGGGAGGCGGAGGCTTCAGGTTTGGCAGCAGATGCAATTCTAGGCTTAGCACACACACACCATCCTCGCGGGCTGCCAGTGATAATGTGCTTTAGCACTGTGCTGGCTGGCTGGGGCCAATCTCCTCACCCCCCCCCCTGCCTTTTGCCCATAATTTGCCTATTGGCCTACCTGCAAATGGCGCCCAGTCAGTGGGCAGCGTGGCTGATGTACACTCTGGTTGCCCCAGTAATGTAACACTACAGCTTTTCAACTTCTATGTTGGGGGGGAAAAAAGCTAGACAATTGTAGTCACTAACACAACAAGTTCACTTGAGTTGGGTCTGCTTAAGCATATTAATCTGGTGATTAACATTGCAGCATTACTGTGCTTTTGTTTTTAAAAAATGGTGGAAAAAAGGATTTGGGAGCTGAGGAGGGTGGGTGTGGTTATCCTCGAATAGACCAATCAGGTCCCATGAAAGGAAGGGGGGGTGGAGAAGCAGAATGGGAGTATTTGATTCTTCATGGACAGAACACATGTTAGCAGCGGCTGGGCAGTGGCTTAAAAAATTGTGGAATATGCGCAGGGGGAAAAAATGGATAAAGACAGTCAGAACATGTTTCTGCTTCCCATGACTCCCTTGCAAGTGTAGAACTTGGGAGAACACGGGATGTAGCATTGATTCTGAAACGCTGTAAAGTGACCATGCATAAAACACCCATGAAAGGGATAGTAAGTAAAGAACAATAAGTGATTTTCTTTCCTCCCACTCCTTTAATACAGAAAAACAACAATTTCTTACTGCTACTGTTTCTGTTTTCCCTTGAAAATATTTCCTTCCTGATGTCTCTATTCAAAACAGATTTGGGGCTCATAGCCAACCCTGCTTCAGGGTCGTCAAGTAAGCAAGGCAAGATATCTTTGTTAGATGAAAAGCAAGTTTTAAGTTTCACAATTCTCTGTTAGCATCTTATGGATAGTGTATGAGTTCAGATTGGTAGCAGGAGAGGAGAAAAAAGGATGTATTTTTAATGCCATTATATGCATTTTCCCCAGGTTGCTTTATGTAGGTTAACTCTCCATTGTGCTCTAATTGTGTCAACCTTTTTGACATTTTCCTCCTCCTTCCCACAGAGTCATTTGCCTCCTGCCAGCTACCACAGGTTTATATGTTTTTTTTAAAAAAAAATCTAATGTCAGTTATTTCCTGTTAAAAAGTCAAGGCTGTGTTAGAACCTTTAGGAAACTCATTATACTCCATGTCCCTGGCAGGTTTTTCCAATACAAAACATTAATACAAGTCAGTTCATGACTAGTCACCCTGAAATATCCTGAAAGAAGACATAATATCCCTGTAATCTTTATTTAGTGCTGGTTTGAGTTGTTATTTGTACTGGTTCTTTGTTCAGGGTCGAGCTGTCAACAATAAATAAATTACTCTCCAGCTTGTAAACTGCCTCACTCTTTGGTGGATTTTGGAACAAACAAAGCAAAGTGATGAATTGGTAGCCGCAAGAAGTTTATTCATAAATATTCCCTCCATTTCATTTAATGCGCTTTTTGTTGACTCCATTAAAGGTATATTTACTTCTTCGGTAAAAGTCTTACATGGAAGCAAGCCATAATGAATAATATAGTCTGTTTGCCCAGTTTGTATGAGACTCTGAAAACACTTCTAACGGTATAAAAATGTCAAGTGACCAGTCCTCGCTCTGTTAGGCTAAAGTGCTAGAATTTAAGTAGTTTTTAGTGCTATGGCTTCAGTACTTCAAAATACCTCAGTCCTTCAAAATGCTTCAACCTAGGCAGGTTACATTTTATTATTAGACTTTCACTTTTCACAGAATAAGAACAATTTCTAAGACACTCTGTCTTAAGCTTGGCTATTATTTACTCGCAGCTGAACGTTGTTGTTTTATAGTGGGCTGTCAGACTAAGATGGGGGCCTGGGTTCAAATCCCCACTCAGGCACAAATCACATGTTTTGACCTTGGCCAAGTTGCTAACTAAAAGCCAATCTACTTCATATAGCTATTATGAGGACAAAAGTAGTTAGAGATTTGAACACTGCTTCTGAATTCCATGGAGAAAAGGCAGGATAAAAATGCAATAAATAAACTTTATATTGCACTTAAGGTCATACCATGATGAAAGCTGTTCATATTTGTTCATATCTGAACTGAAAAACAGAAGAAGTAGTGATGCTGAAGGCCATATATCTTAAATGACTCATATAATCATTTTAAGTGCTTTTTTCTTTAGAGACTCAAGCTCAGATGAGGAGCAACTTAAATGCTTTTTCTGAATTACAGCTTGGATTCACCAGGGAAATAAATTCTGTTTGGTTGAAGTTATTCCTAATTGGGAGAAATTTCTTGGTGAAAAAAAAATCCAGCAATTCAGCAGCTGTGATGCTTTCCAAGTGCAAACCATCATGCATGGCCGGAATGGGTAGCTCATCATGAAACCATATTAATTGCCTCGAGAAAGCAGATCAGTAAGTAGGAAGTATGGTTCACCCGCTTAGCTCAGAGGATTTAGCATCTGACTGGCAGACAAAATATGCTAAATTGGTTGAAATTTACTATTTCTTGCAGCAGACTGGCTCACTAGTCTTTGTTTTGCTGGTGCCCAGTAGGATTTGCAAGAATCAGCTGTGCTGTGGGCTTAGTTGAAACAAGGAATGCTCCTAACTCTTGGGCTTAAGATAGGCTTATTGATTTTACAGGTGAGAACAGTGGCTTAATAAAAGTTTAACATGTACAAAGTGCCTACTTGTCTTGCATCATTTGCATTGTTTGCTTTTTAAGATCTAGATATTTAGATTAAAAATATTGCATGTGGTCTTTAAAATTTAGAGGGTAGTCTCTTGTTATTATCTTGCCATTGTTGGTGGAAAGTGCCATCAAGTGACAGCCAACTTGTGGAGACCCTGTAGGATTTTCAAGGCAATAGATGAACAGAGGCAGTTTGCTATTGCCTATCTCTATGTAGCAACTCTGGATTGCCTTGGCGGTCTTTCATTCAAGAACTGAACAGGGCCAACCCTGCTTAGCTTCCACGATCTGACAAGATTGGCTAGCCTGGGCCATCCAGGGAGTTATTATCTTGAGGATCTAATAGATTGTGTTACGTTCTCAATATTTAGCCTTTTACTTGTTAGATTGACAGAAAGTGTTAAAATATTTAGAAAAGTACATTTTATTTCATATTTTAATCAAAAGACTACACACATAGATATTAGACAGCCAGTGTGGTATAGAGGTCTATGAACTGAAAGACCCAGCTCTGGATCTCCACTTTGCCCTGGAAGCTTGATAGGTGACCTTGGGCCAGTCCCAATGGGGGTGCTATGAAGATAAAATGGAGGAGAGGAGAATGAGGTAAGCTACTTTGGGTTCCCATTGGGAAGAAAGGAAAAGTATAAATGAAGTAAATAAATCAATGAATGCAACACACTACAGAATTATTGGTGATGCATGTATTTTTAGTATATATTTTGTACTTGTGACATTTTCATATGCTCTAGAATATGGTAAAGAGATAGCAGTGGCCTCAATTCATTTGTGGTGTGTCTACCTACTTCTTAAATTAGAATTCTACATGGCTGCCAACCTCCAGGTGGGGCCTTAAAATCTAGAATTACAACTGATCTCCAGACCTCAGAGATCAATTCCCCTGGAGAAAATGAGTGCTTTAGAGGGTGGACTGTATGGCATTATATCCTGCTGGGATCCCTCTCTCGTCAAGACCCATCTCCAAATCTCCAGATATTTCCCAATATGTAGCTGGCAAACCTAATTCCACCCAAGGTAGTGACACTAAAACATGTAATCCTAAACGTATTTATTTGGAAGTAAATCCCATTGAAATAAATGGGATTATTTCTGAGTACACATGGCTAGAGCTCACTGCAAGATTATTCATTTGTGGATTGCATTGCTGGTACTGTATAAAGAATTATGATATGCTAGCTGAAGTCTCATTTAGGTTAATAAAGTGCATTATTTTGTTCTGGATTACTGAATTGGGAGCATGTCCTCATTTCCCTTTGTGTTGTTTTTTATATATAAAAAACCTAAAATATTTAGATTTACAGTGCAATCCTCTGCAGAGTTACTCCAGTCTAAGCCCATAGAAATCAATGGGCTTAGACTGGAGTAACTCTGCAGAGGATTGCACTGTTAGTTTTATCAGCTAAAATTAGGAGCTGAATATGTTGGGGAAGAATGAACAGGTGGGTCACTTGGGGATTACTCAATAAATAGATGTGTCCTGAGAAGCCACTTAAAAATACAAATAGATGAGAAGAATCATATATAAGGTTGTTTCTAGCAGCGGGGAAGTATAAGGAGTAAAGAGACACAGGCAGGGAATAGAGAAACTATGCTTCTGGATGACAGCTTAAGCTGGTTTGTAGAGAAAGCTTCCAATTTGTCAGTCTGCAAGACTCCTAAAAATTCAATATACCCCAAATTCTTGCTGCAAAAGAAAAAAAAACACCTTTGCTTTTTAAAAAAGACACTGAAAATATATTGCAAACTTAGTGGGAATGAAGAGACAGACACAGGCTTGGAACTAAATGGCCGTTTATTGAATAACATAACATAAACAACGGCAAGGGCAAACTAAGCGGTACAGGTCAAGCCACGGGGTCCACTCTGGACCTCCGCCTTGACCTGCCTGGGCGAGCCCCACAGCCCCGGGATTAGGCCATTCAAGGAATGGCTGCCTCCCGGCCAGCTAGGCTACTGGATCCCCCCATCAAGCTCCTAACGCCCCAGCCGTACAGCATGAGGGAAGGACTTGTGCCTGGGGATCCCCGCAGGCGTCTGCCTGTGCAATGGTAGCCGTCACAAGCATACCGCACTGTTGGCAGACCCTGTTTCCCCTACGGGGAAATGCCTCTGGGTGCTCACCGGCCCGCTCCCTATTACCCAAAACTCCTGCCAGGGGCAACCCAAACAGCCCACCCCGGCCAAAGCCTCATACCACTGCCAGCAGTGCAAGGTAGGCGAAAAAACCCCCCGCACAATTGCCAATTCAGGCAAGGGGCAAAAAATTCCTACCTGGCTCCGGAAACGGCAGCCGGCTAATCCTGCCCTGCAACAGGGTGAGGCGGGTGGGCCGAGCGAAGAACGCGACTGCTGGCCGGGACGGCAGAGCAGCCTCTAAGGCGTCTGGCTCCGCCCCCGGCCAGAATGCCCGGATGGAGGGAGGGGGTCTGTCTCCCTCCCACAAGCCTGCAAATTACGGCCCCAGGCTGAACGCAGCAAGCTGCTGCCTGGAGTGCCGGATTGCAAACTTAGTGGGAATGAAGAGACAGACACAGGCTTGGAACTAAATGGCCGTTTATTGAATAACATAACATAAACAACGGCAAGGGCAAACTAAGCGGTACAGGTCAAGCCACGGGGTCCACTCTGGACCTCCGCCTTGACCTGCCTGGGCGAGCCCCACAGCCCCGGGATTAGGCCATTCAAGGAATGGCTGCCTCCCGGCCAGCTAGGCTACTGGTTCCCCCCATCAAGCTCCTAACGCCCCAGCCGTACAGCATGAGGGAAGGACTTGTGCCTGGGGATCCCCGCAGGCGTCTGCCTGTGCAATGGTAGCCGTCACAAGCATACCGCACTGTTGGCAGACCCTGTTTCCCCTACGGGGAAATGCCTCTGGGTGCTCACCGGCCCGCTCCCTATTACCCAAAACTCCTGCCACTGCAAGGGTCAAGCCTCTGCTTAGACCCTCGCACCCCACAGGTGGCTTAAGGCCAACCTAAGCCCTTGCCGGAAGTCATCTAAGAAAATTTCATTGCCTTCAGGAGACAAATGAACTCCATCATCTCTGTAAAGATGGGCAAATTCGGCCTTAATACGTGGATGTGGCAAATAAATCCCCAAGCCAGTCCCCAGAGGCTTTTTCATGGCCCTATTCGCCTTGCGACGCGCCCCCTCAATGGCCCGGGGGTCTAAAGCTTCCCTCCAGACCCGACGTTGAAGAATTTCCGACCAAAAAATCAGGACACCAGGCCAACGGCTAGCTATCAGCCGGAGGTCATCGGTCGCCTGCAGAGACAGGGCTTTCCCCTGCACGAACCCCAGGTCGTTTCCACCGAGGTGGATTACCAAAATATCCGGAGGAGGACCCGTCCTGCCCCCAAACAAGAGTGGTAGTAGGCCAGGCCAACGAAGGCCGCGCCGACCCCGCCACTCAACAACGGCCACAGCACTGAGCCCCAGCTGAGATCCGATTTCAGTTCTCCTGGCTTGATGGGCAGCCCAGAAAATCATGCTGTGCCCGCATATCAGGATCCTGCGCTTTCCAGTGCCCGGTGCCGCACCTACGGAAAGAACAGTTAGTAACCGGTCAAAATTGCATGAGGGGCCGGATATAACTCTTAAAAGCCCTGGACCGCCACCTGCCAACCCTACGAATAGCACCTGAGGAGTAACCCATCGCAGCTGCCGTAGAGGCCGCCCCAATTCTAAATGAATGGGTTCCGAATTTAACCCCAGAAAGCCCTATCTGTCCAAGGGCCCGCTCAGTGACAGCCCAAAATTGATACCGCGTCAACGGGGACTGATCAGCATGCCTAAAAAGAAAACCCTCACATGCGCCACGTACTCCAACATAGTTCCTGAGTGCCTGGACTGGGCAAAGGTCAGAATCAGCACAAGGACCCAACAACAGCGAAGTCCCTTTCTGCCGCTGATCAGTCTTAGACCTCCGTATCCTGATGGATACTTTATCCCCAACAAAAGCAACGTCAGACGCCAACAATGCCCTACTGGACAAGTCCTTACGAGATTGGGCTACCAACTCACTGACCCTCAGGGCCCCGAAGAAGGCCACCAGTGCAGCCGCATGGAAAAGCAGCCGCTCATAATCGGAGGAGCACACCGCCTCCCAAGCTGCCCCAAGTCCCTTCAACACAGATGGGGAAATGGGCTGGCGCAGGTCCCTGGGCCCACTGGTCTCCCTCGACCAACCTTCCAACATTTTGCGTATGCGGAAATCGCTAGTGACTTCCGGCAAACCACGGGCCTTGCAGATGAATGCCAAAGCCGACAGCTGACCCCTAATGGACTTAACGGAAAGGCCCCTGCCCCGTTGCACCACACAAAAGTGCATCAAATGATCCACGGGAACAGGCCAGAGCTCCTGCAGACCGGCCGCCTGCCGAAAATCAGTAAACTGCCCTACCGCACGTTGATATGCCCGCCGAGTGCTAGGGGCAATGGCTAGCTGGATCGCCCGTTCCGCTTCAGCCTTCCAAGCTCCCAGAGCTCCTTGGGCATCTGCACAGGTAACCGATCTGCTTCCGGAGCGAGGAGCCAGAAACGCCCCATCTGTTGGCGAGACAGAGCGTCTGCCACCCCATTCAAAATTCCCGGAACGTGCTTAGCCCGAAATAAAATATTCAACTGTAAGCATTTCAAAGTGAAGGGGCGCACCAGCCCCATGACCCTTGGAGACCTTGATGACAAGGAGTTTACCACATGTACCACCGCCAGGTTGTCGCACCAAAAGTGGACTGTGCGGTTTGCTAACTCCTTACCCCAGATCCACACGGCCACCAATAAAGGGAAAAACTCCAGAAATGTTAAGTCCTTAGACAAACCTCGATCTAACCAGTCAGCCGGCCATTGTTCAGCGCACCAATGTCCACGAAAATATACACCAAAGCCCAAGGTTCCAGCAGCATCTGAAGCAACCTGAAGTTCTGCTTCCAATAAGAGGTCTTCCCTCCAAAAGGACACTCCATTAAAGGAGGCCAAAAACGCCTGCCATACCGCAAGGTCATCCCGCAAACCCTTACAAACCCTCATTTTGTGATGGGGTAACCGCAAGGAACCCATAGCAGAACACAGGCGGCGCAAAAACGCCCTACCAGGGGCGACCGCCTTGCAGGCAAAGTTCAAGTGTCCCAGCAACTGCTGTAACTCGAGAAGGGAAACCTTGCTCTTCCCACGAAAGTCTGCAAGCCTGCGTCGCAAATCTTCAACCTTATCCATGGGGAGCCTCAATGATTGCTGGACGGTATCCAACTCAATGCCCAGAAAGGTCAACACCTGAGAAGGGCCCTCCGTCTTCTCATGTGCCAGGGGAACACCCAGCTCCCCTGCAAGAGAAACAAAGCCCTCCAACATTTGGGCGCACTGCCCAGTGCCCGCTGGCCCAACGAACAAAAAATCATCCAAATAATGACAGGTGTTCGGGCAAGAGAAACGGCGCCGCAACTCCCATTCCAGAAAGGAACTGAAGCGCTCAAATGCCGCACAGGAAATGGAGCATCCCATGGGGAGGGCCCTGTCCATATAGTACTTGCCCTCAAAGGAGAACCCCAGAAGCTCGAAGTCTTCAGGGTGAACAGGGAGCAAGCGAAAGGCCGATTTAATATCGCACTTCGCGAGCTCTGCCCCAACGCCGCACCGTCGAATCACCTTGACCGCCTGGTCAAAGGACGTATAATGCACGGTACAAAGTCCCTCAGGGATGGCATCATTCACCGAGCCACCCCTGGGGAATGACAAATGATGAATAAGGCGAAACTCACCAGCCGCCTTTTTGGGAACAACACCTAATGGCGAAACTCGCAAACATGGAACGGGGGGAGAATCAAATGGACCAAGGACCCGTCCCTCCGTGCATTCTTTGGCAATCTTAACTCGGACCACCTCTTCCATGCCAGCCACAGAACGTAAATTGGCAGACATGAAAGGTGCCCTTTCGCCCTGAAACGGAATACGAAAACCAAAACGGAAACCAGAAACCAAATATTCAGCGTCCTGACGCCTGGGGTAAAGCCGCAACAAGCGCTCAAGAATTTTCAGGTTTACCGGGCTGGGGCCCTTTTCCAACAGTATGCTGGGTGTTGCCACCCCCGAAGCGCTTACCGCCGCCCCCTTGCCTGGCCTTAGGACAGGCTGCGTATGAATGAGGTCCCCCGCAGGCGGGGCACTCATGCCTGTACTTGCAGGCCTTCCTACTGCACACACCCTTAGAAGTGAAATCCCAGCAGAGCAGCCGGAATTGAACCTGCTGCCCCGCGGAACCGCGGGTGCTGGGCGTAGCCTGGGGGCGCTGAATCAAATGGCCGCTATCCGAACGGTCCCCAGCATTTGGCTTGGCAGGGGACATCACTTGCAGCCAAAGCTGCTGCTGAATTTGGTCCCACGGCAAACTGGGGTTCAATGCGGCCCGCATTCTAAATTCCTCGTCGTATTGGAGCCAAGCTGGCCCCACAAAGTCCGAGTAACCCCGATAAATAATATTCAGGTATTGGAAAAGTGGCGCTGCCCTCCAAGGGTGCGCCCTTGCCAACACGCCCGCGTATATGAGGAATCCAGGCAACCAATTGGACCAACTCCTATCAACGCGCCTACGCCTGATCTTTTCCTTATCCCGTTCGTCTAAGTCTTCCTTGTCCTTCTTCTCCAGTTCCCTGAAGAGAAGGGTGAAGACATCGACATACTCCCCCTTTATAATCTTATCCCTAGTGGCCTGTGTCAGGTGATCACCCAAGGGGAGAGCGGTGTCACCAAATGGCAAGGCTCTATATGGGACAAAGCCGTAAGGAGAGGAGCCATAGGGGGGGAAAGCCCACTGTTGGCCGTGACCATAAGGCCAACCAGCCGCCTGAAGGCTCCCAAATGGATCAGCCGCAGGGGACTGCTGCTGACCAGCTGAAGGACCAGCATAGCCCTGCCAACTGGCCCCGACAGGAGGTACCCAGACCTGTGGTGTATGCAAAGCTGGTGTCGGTGTAGAGCCTGGAGGCCCGGAGGCAGCCAACTGACCCCAGGGCCCCCAAGGCCAGGTGCACCCTTGCGCAGGCAAGGAAGACTTACCCTCCTGAGTGGTTGGGTCCACAGCAATGGCAACAGGCCCTGGCTCTACAGCTTCGCACACTTCCTCTGGGGGAACCTCCTCGGAAGTCCTGGGTTCTGCGGGAGTGTCGCTGGTCATACCGCCCTCTGGAATAGCTGTGGACTCCAAAGCAGAAAGACGCATCATAACTTCCCTCTGAAAGGCGGCAGTAGAAGCCTTCTCAGTGGGCCGCCGAACCCTGGCCCCCGATCCACCAGACAGCGCACCCCCACGTGCGTGTTCCAGAGCAGCCAGCCGGGCCAAAATCTCCTGCCGGCTAGGACCACCGTCTTCATCCTCAGAAGACGACAGAGCCGGGGGATGAGGCCGTTTGGAAGCAGCCCGCTTAGCAGGCTGCTTGCCCTTAGATGGGCCACTTCCTTTCTTAGGCGGCATTCCTCCACCGACCTACTCCAAACAAAAGGAAATATGTTATTATTATCCAACCAACAAGACACAGTGCACTCCGTGAGGGCTAAAAGCCCCGCAAATTGCCCTTACAAGGACAGCAGTGGCTAATGGCACAGGCACAAACGTACCAACTGCCTTACTCGAGACCACAAAATGGCCGCTCCACCCCAAGCTCCAAAATGGCTGCCAAACGGCCACCGCCCTCAGGCAAATACAGCAAAGCTGAAGCCCAACGAGGGGCAAATAGCCTAAGGAAGGCTAAAAAACCCCTAACAGGCCAGCCGGGCTACTAAAGGCCGAGGCCGGGGGGGGGCGGAGATAGAAGGGTGTCCCGGGGAAGCCCCGTAGGAGAGCCGTCCCACTGCGCCGTTGTAAGAAAAACTGCGCAACACGGCAGCCCAGAACAACGGGGGCAAACGCACCCACCCCCAACCCGGGGGCACAACCTGCCGCCAGAAGCCTCTGGCTGCACAGCGGCTGCAGCGCGGTGCGCACGCTGAACCAGCCGCTCGTCCTCCGCCGCGACGCCGCGGGCCTCCTCACGCTAGGCGCGTGTAAGAAAAACTACGCCACACGGCAGGCCAGAACAACGGGGGCAAACGCACCCACCCCCGACCCGGGGACACAACCTGCCGCCAGAAGCCTCTGGCTGCACAGCGGCTGCGGCGCGGTGCGCACGCTGAACCAGCCGCTCGTCCTCCGCCGCGGCGCCGCGGGCCTCCTCACGCTGGGTGCGGCTCAGAGCTCGCGGCCGCGCAGCCGCCCGACCAGACCGTCTGTCCGTCGCCCACTCCCGCGCTCGGGGTGGTGGCCCAGTCGCTCGCTCAGGGAGAGCACGTTGCTTTCCCTCCGAGCGAAGAACGCGACTGCTGGCCGGGACGGCAGAGCAGCCTCTAAGGCGTCTGGCTCCGCCCCCGGCCAGAATGCCCGGATGGAGGGAGGGGGTCTGTCTCCCTCCCACAAGCCTGCAAATTACGGCCCCAGGCTGAACGCAGCAAGCTGCTGCCTGGAGTGCCGGATTCTCAGTAGTTATATGTGATAGACATAGTGCTCTTTCATATAGGCTTAAAAATGAAACAGATCATAGGAAGTACTTTTGTATTATTTTCAAGTCACCGGAAGATTGGCTGGGACATTCTATTAATATGCTAAATCAGGATAACTTTTCAAAAATATTCCTGGAATTTGATAATAAATTAAGGGCTGTTTATTGCTCATTCTGGATCATCTCCCCAAAAGGTTGCAAAAAGTAGCAGCTGAATAGATAAATGATGTTGCCACATGAGCAGGAGGTTGAAATTTAGGTTCCATATTGCTTTATAATACAATGAATGAATAGTAATAACCTAAACTGATTTTGGGAAAACTGCTCATAGCTTCACAGCCATAGAATAGCTTCTGGCTCTCCCACTCTAGATAAAGAAGGTAGGTTAAACTAAAGATTATTAATTTTACAGCCGAACTACTGAATTTTTTTTTCCCTTAACCCTTATAATGCAGGCTCTCTAAGAGGGAAATCTTCAGGGCCATTTGTTCACCAGCACTTGAGCTATCCTACCTGGCTTTAAGCTCAGAATGATAAAGTAGTTGCTCCTTACTTACCTTTATCTGCACACTGGACTGCGTCAAGAGATGCTACATGCCAAAACCATTCCTCTGTGCCAGACCACATGAACATTCAGTTTTTGATATACATCACCAACTGAGGTCTCTCCCCAGGGTTAATCCAGTTGAATTATTTCTCCTGACCTTTAACCTCAGGGTGTTTACTGATCTAATTAACTTCCCTAATCATACTACTTTAGTTAGTGTCTATACTGACAGCATCTAATGAATAAATATTGTCAGTCTCACAGCTATCGCATGGACCAGGCAGAAAAAAAATACCTTTCTCAACCTGTCTGAGACAGGCACAAAAAATTCCTGCTCAGCAGCTATGTGTCCTGCACTTCCTTGGGAGTTAGTTACCTAGCTAGCTGGACTGAGAGGGAGCTTGGAGGCGGGAGCTTGGAAACTGGAGCTTGGAGTACCAGGCTAGTGTAAAGTGAACTGGTTGATCCAGGACTGAAGCTCTGCCAAGCCTCAGCCTAAATAGACTCAGCTGGCTCTGTTCTGGCCATGGTCCTGGAAGGCAGTAGTCCTGATCTTAGTCTGCAGGGAGATGGTGTGTAGCCACCCTTGCATTTTACCTTCTCTATGCCATTTCTACCTGGGCCCTTTGATGCCACCATTCCCTTGGCATGGGAGGCAATCTGGAGAGGCTATAGGCCCTGGTTCGTGACCTGTCTAGTGGGGTCTCAGTGATGGGGCCCCAGGGCAGGTGTCTTGGACACATTTGCAGGCAGCAAGGACTCGCTTGTGGGTTCTAGAAGGTTGGTATCAGGTGCTGCTGGGGGATGGTCAGCTAGGGCCTTCGTTACAGTCTCTGGCAGTGTGGCCTCTGGCACACAGATGGCTGGCGCACCGCCTGGCCTATTCTGGTGCTGCTGATCCTCAGGCTCTTCCTCTGAGCCCTCCAGGCCTGAGTTGCTGGCCTGGTCAGAGAGCTGTTCAGAGGGGGTCATGACACTAGGTGAGTAACTAGTCTCATATTGTAAAACGAGAGAAGGGAGGAGGGGCAGATCAGTCAGTGAAAAGGCTGGCACCAACAAACATGAATGTTTTAAACAGCCCTTCACTGAATCTATCCAGTTGGCTGGATGGCATAAGACTGTCCAGCTTGCTTCAACAGTCCCTGTAGGAATAAAGCACTGTGGTCTCATTTGAATGTGCAGGGTGCTTGCAGAATGAAGGGCTTGATATTTTGTATAGTTTGTTCTGTAGCTCCTGAAGTAGCCCCTCCCTGCTGTGAGTGAAGATTCTGTTCTGTGTCAGTTGTAAAATGTCTGTTTCAGAAAACTGTCTCTCCTGTATGTGATGAATGTGTCTCTTTCAGTTTGTTGTATATATTATTGTAAATAGTTCTTAAATGAAACTCTTCTGTCACTAAACAAACTTATCTTAAATTATATTTCTTCTCACTGGACTTCACTATGTGCTCTGCTACACACATTCACGTGAGGAAAGGTGGTATATCCAGTGCTTTTTTTCTGGGGGGTACACAGGGGTACGCATATCCCAAAACATTTTGTGAATCCAACAGGAGAAAGTAAAATTTTTAAAATGTTGGAATTCCTGCTAAACCAACTCCAAACGTATTATGAATATTTATGTGATTTGTTAAGTTTTATGTAGCGTATGTTGGCAACAAAGATGTTTAGTTATATTTAAACTCACTAGGAGCGCTATTCATCTTACAAAAAATGGAACGTCTTTGAGCATCAAACATGCCACCAAGATCACTGGCATAATCAGTGATCGTTAGGGTGCAGAAAAATACAAACAAGTCTTCTCTAAGCCACTTGGAGCTCGGGTAGTTGGAATCTAGCATGGTGATTGGTCAGTCTTGTTGCTAACCCCGAGGGCGGTGACCAATTTGTGTATTTATGTACGTTTTGTGTGAAGAGTGCAAAGAGTTTGTTTATACCGAAACTCTTTGGTTGTGCGCACGTGTCACTATAGAGGGGCTTGGTTGGCAAAACCCATAATTCTCATCACCAACAGTCTTCTGACATCATTTCCTTTCACGGTGTTTCCTGAGTCTCAGATGGAAGCGAGTGTTTAATCTGTGAAGTAGTGTGGTGTTTTACTGATGAAAGTTTGGCCTATAACCTCATTGAGTGGTAGTATTACAATATGAGTAGGTAAATTACTATTTTACATCATCACAGCCAGAAAAGAACTGTAAAGTGAACGGTGACTCTGTAAAAACAAAAGATGCAACAACGGTGTTGTGTGATACAGCGTCTGCTGTAGACCACGTGGAGAGTGGGCACACAGCCCTGTCTTCTGTTGACCACGTGAAGAGTGAGCAGGTTCTTGGTAAGTTTGTCCATTGACTGCATTTATTTTTTCTGATTTGAACTATAAAATGGTGATTTCTTGAGTCAAACTGAGAGTACCGCTAAACATTTTTTTATAAAAAAAGCACTGGGTATATCCTTCACCAGGTGAGTGATGGGATATGCCCCATATTGAGGGTCACAGAGATATCCCGACAGATCTGGGAGCGAGCCATCCATGGTTTGGCTGGGGCCCGGCCGACATGGCTAAGTGGTTCACTCCCTTAAAGCTCCCCCACCTGGCTGTAAAGCTACAGGAGAGATGCAGCCACATGCTTTGCTCCTGTCTATAGCAGACACCACGGGCTAGGGCTGCAGCACCTACAGCAGTGGCGTGGGATCACTTTGCCATGGCAGGAAAAGGCAATGCAGCTGCTGAACGCTCCCTCTGAGATGCAAGGAAGGAAATTCACTACTGTGTTGGAACACTCAGCCATGGCGAGAACAGGAGTCGCCGCTGGGTACACTCCTACCCGTTGCCTTGGCTCCTCCCGGGTGCCCCCATCCTCATGCCGGAGAGGTAAGAGAAACACATCCTTTCCTCTCCGAGCACGAGGCACACTGAGATGCTGAAGGGTGGAGTGGCAGAAAGAGCCCAGCCTATCTCTGCTCCTTGCGCACAGCCCCGTTTTCAAGGCAAGTGCCGCTGCTGCCTCCTCCTCCTTCTGGAGAGGCAAAACATGGCCCCCAGCTGCAGCAGCTTTTGCCACGAGCTGGGAGTGCCATATTATCTGAACAAGTTGCACTTGTTCAGAACCCAGCCTCCCTTAGCTTGTTTCTTGGCTCACAAAACTTTGGTTCAGGCTTTTGGCCTAATCAGACCATAAGAGAAACTTCTGAGAAACTTACTGAAACAGACTTAGCTGTTCCCAGAGAGATAGACTTAGAGATGGTGTTCACTAGAGATGGGCACAAACAGCAATAGGGATCTACCCCTTCAAGTTCCAGGGCTGCTGCCAGGCTCTGGGGCCAAGCTATTATTTATTATTATTATTGGTACCTTTCCTGGTACCTGCTCAGGTCAGGTTTCTGGGAGTGGTGCAGTAGGGATCTTGACTTGGATGATGGCTGGAGGAGAGCCTGCTGGCCCCCACGAACAGCCAACCACGAACATGTTCATGAACAGGGCCATATTCGTGGTTGTTCGTGAGTCCCTGTTCGTGGATAGCAATGAACAATGCACATTGTGTTCATTTTTTTTCTGTTCGTGCCCATCTCTAGTGTTCACAGAACCCAACTGCGGATGACATCATTAAGATCATAGACTATCAAGGCCAGAAACAGAAGAGGAAGGTTCATTCCCTGCATTCCATTCCATTAACACTTAGAGCACTAGTGGGGGTTAGTTTTTCGGATTGTGAATGTGTCTCAACTGCAGACACATTCTATCTGAAGAAGTGAGCTGTAGCTCACAAAGGCTCATACCCTTCCACAAATTTTGTTAGTATTATAGGTGCTACTAGACTCTTGCTCTTTTCTACTGCTACAGACAGACTAACATGGCTATCCATCTTGATCTATCAACTGCAGAGAGACATGGTCATGCGTCTTAGCAGCACCCTGATTGGACCTTGTGGGCAACATGGCATAAGAATGGGTATTTCAGTTTGTTCTTTGGCTTTGGTTTACAGTTGGAGGACTGGGACCTTGGAGATCTGTTTGGATTTTGTAGTTTGGCCTGACAAGGTAACATCTAGAATATTAGGCTGTAACAGTCTGTTACGTAATTATTACATTTTAGCTATTTAGACCTTATTTTCTGTCTGATATGTAATCCTTTGCACAGATCTTAAATTATATTATACTTTCTGTGCTGTTATTGAACATCAGGGCTTCAATATGAATCCAGTATGTTGGGCCATTTGGCCTTTGCTACCAAACAATTGTTTTTGTGGAGCTTAGTCTGCACGGGCCTTACCTTGCAGAGCTAACTTCTTGAATAACACCTAGCATCGTTGGAGACTTTGTCTTCTCTGTCTCTGAACTTAGGGTTAGCTAGAAACTGGTGGTGGCTCATTACCCCGAGTTGCAAGGGGTCTTTCTACCCAGAAGTGTGTTTTGTTTTTGATCCTACCACATGTTTCTCAGTGATCTGGGAGAATTGGTGATAGGGGTAACATTGTGTAAAAAACTAAATGGATGCCTCAGTCAATACACTCTTTCTCAAGTTCAAATTGTTCATCATCAGAGTCTGTCTTCATCCTGTATGTAACTCAGTCTCAGGTTAGGTTACAGTTAGAAATGTGCCATTAGTCAACATAACATTGGTAAATTAATGTAAATGGAATAGTCTGAGGCCTCTGGGTTTTCCTTTAAATTTGGGTAAAATTAAAAAGGCTTGGTGGCCATAAATTACTTTAAGAAATTCCTCCTATACTTACACACTTTTATTATTCTGAAAGGAATATTGTTATTCATGTCAACATGGCTGATGCTTGAATATTTTATTTAACTGAGGGTAATAAGAAACTTTAATAGCCCAAACTAGTCTGAGCTCATTAAAGTTGGGGAACTAAGATGGATTAGTCATAGTTAGGACTTGGATGGGAGACCACCAAGGAAGTCCAGGGTCACTACCACACAGAGACAGGAGATGACAAAGCACCTCTTTTCATCTCTTGCCTTGAAAATCCTGTGGCAGGAGTCGCCAGAAGCCAGTCACTACTTGACAGCACTGGATTATTATATGAAATTTTAAGGAAATGAATAAAAATAGAACAAGCATGTGAAGGAAGCTTGATACTTCAGTAGGTAGTAATAATACTATCTGTGATTTTGAATATTGGTTGAAATCAAGAAAATGTGCAATAATTTCTGAGGGAGACATGTCTGTCTTGCACTCATTAAGCAATTGCTTTTCTTCTGGTGTCATGAGATAGCAGGACTTCCTCAGCCAATAGTACTCATACTGGAAAATGAGTTCCCCAATAAGTCTATACTAGACAAAGCTAGTGTACAAGCGAATTGAACTTGTGCTGGGAAGAAAAAGAAGGGTCAATTAGAGGAAGTAAAATAAATAACTGCCTTTAGATGCAGTCCTAAAAAGTAAGTCCCACTGAATCAATTGGGATTTACTACTGCATATACATATTTAGATTTGTACTGTTAGGGTCAAAAGAAATTATTTTCTCAATATTGTAATTCAATTCTGAACATGATCAAACTCTTGTCGGTTTTGATTCCTGTCATACTTATTCAATTCAGACTATCATGACTTAGGGTGAAGTGAAGTTCTGGGCTCAAATTTTATTATGCCTACACATGGACAAACTGGTGAAAGCTTCTGGCTATTATGAATAGAATCTGTCAGAAGCTATCACCCTATATTCCTCAGGCTGATTGGGTAATTCTTTTATCATTGGATATCATTTGCTCAAGAAAATATTACTAACCAATGATGAGCAATGTTTTATGGGAATGGGAGGACAAACAGTTTGGGAACAAGTGATAGAACCAGATACTGGAGAGCAATGTACCAAATAAAAGAAACTACAGCTTTTAAAGGCTTTGGAAAGATTTGGGAAACCTCCTAGCAAAGCTGATATACAAGACTGATAATAAAAGCAGTGCAAATTCTTGCTATAAAACTGGAACAGAACACTGCCACATCATGTTTCTAAATTACATTAAGTATATTATCATAATCCCCTTTAGAAAACTGAGGAAGAAATAGAACATCATGTCTTAGAGCAAAATGATACTGTCGTATCAGCTGTCATGCCTATCTCTGAATACTGACTTCAGAAAAGCCAAAATGTTTAACTGATACCTTTGGGGATTTACCATACACTCTGGCAAGTTTAAGTACATTATACACAACTGCTACAGTTTGGATTAAGTAGTTCCAAGAGAAGGAACGGTTTAGGCAAACTGTGATCCCATACTGTTTGCCATGAGTTGGGTTCAACTATAAACTTTATATTTTGGAATACAGACCTCGATGTGAGCCAAAAAGGAGCCATTGCTCAAACTTCATGTGATTTAGGAATATAGCATAAAATGTCAAAGATGTAGTACCACATTTGAAATAGCTTACAGTCCCTTGTGGATGCCTTTGTGCCCAGTATAGGCTGCAGATACGCAACATGCTTGAGATAAACCAAAAAATTCTCAGTTGTAACAGGTGCTTCACTCAAAATTCCAGTCCTTCTACTTGGGACAGTAAGTAATACAAGTTTACAAGGATAGGAGTGTAGAATGGAGTACTGATAACATTTCAGCAGGACAATGTAAACATAATGAAATACTAGCAAAAAGATAACTGTGTAGGACAGCAGGAAAAATTTAAAAAGGAATGTACAGAAACATTCCAGTCTCCAGCCCCAAACCCTTTCTATTGAAAGAGTTGCTAGCCATACTAGCATGATGGTCTGATGATACAAGACATTAACAGTTGCTAGCCATACTACTGAATAATGGTCTGATGATACAAGACATTAACTTAGAGAATGGTCATTTGAATTATCTAGTACCTAGCCTGTCACTCCAAATATCTGGTGTAAAAGATTTAATTTTCAGTCCTTTCTAAAGGCAGGTAAGTAATTTGCGTTCCAAATTTCATAAATGGATCATTCCATAGCCTCCATTACAGTCATTGTTAAGGTTCTGTTTCTGATGGCTACAGTACTTACCTCATGCTCTGTTGGCATACAGACCCCAAGGTCTGATTAAAAGAACATAAAAATTCATATGTGAAGCTCTCTCTGATATGAGGTGTCCCAGGCAATGAAGGGTTTTGAAATTCAAAATCAGGACCTAGAGCATACTGGTATCCAGTACAATTGATATAACACAAATGAATATGTTAACATTTTCCAAATCCATAGGGAGATGGGCAACTAAGCCAAGTCATCTTGAGGGATAGCCCTATATATAACTCATTACACAGCGAGACTGGAGGTTATAAAAGCATGAATCAGCATTTCAGGATCTCCATTTAGGAAGTAAGGATCCTTTTCAATAAATTAAACTGATAAACAGCAATCCTAGCAATTGCAGATAGCTGAATAACTTCTATCTGACTTCAAGCAAGGATAAAAATCCAGAAGACAGATAGCTGGGGAGGGGAGCCAGATGCCAAACACTTTCTAACTGAGAATGAAAAGTCTCCTTTATCCAGACAAGAAGAAATAGGGAGGGTGCAAGACAACCACACTGCCTATATGTATACAGATCCAAACTAGAGATGGGCACGAACCAAAATATGAACCACAGTTCGTGATGAAGCGGGTTGGTTCATGGTTCATGAACCGGCAGTTCATCAGAGCCCATTTCTGATGAACCGCCACGAACTTTAGGCTGGTTTGTTTTGTTCATTTTTTGGTTTGTCACTGCAGACAGCCTGGTGCCGATCAATCAGTTTCCCAGGCAACAGGGGATGGACTTGGATGTGAGGTTTTCATGAACCAAATGAACCGGTTCGTGAACCAGGACAGGTTCATGAAAGTTCATGGTTCGTGGTTCATGAAATGTGACAACTACGAACCGCATGGTTCATTTTTTTCCCAGTTCGTGCTCATCTCTAATCCATAACCAAGTGAGAATCCAAATTGAAACTGATAAATATAGCATATGTATCAACATGGAATTTCTCTAATATACAGTATACCAACTTTCCTAAAATGAAGGAAATGAAATTCCCCATCCCATAAAAATGCTAATTTGAACCTGGGCCTCCCAGTTCCTCTTCTGACACTCTAACCTCCATGCCACAATGGTTCTCTCTGGTAACAACTCTAGGGGTGTAGAATGTGGCACACATAATGTTTCAGAAGAAGAAGAACACCACTAGACAGATAAGCGTATATGATGGCAAGAGAAGTAAGAGGAGGAATGTGCAGAAAATAAAAGGGAAGCATAAAAACATCTTTTTCCTGAAGGAAAATATAGGCTTGGCTGAGTTTACAACTGATCTGAGCATAAAAACTTTATTAACCTAACAGCAACAAAAAGGTTTTAAAATGTGTTTGTCTTTTTTTTTAAGAAAAAGGTTTTATTAGAAGAATTACTTTAATAGTTCCCTCTGGCAGTTTCTAGTCATTGCTCAACATAAACAAGTGATGAGTCTTACTATAACAAGCACAGGGCCTCAAGTATGTAATCTCTCATTTTTGTAATAAAAAAAAAATCATCCTGCGTATGTTGGAGTGTTTGCACTGTATGAATTAGTACTTTTTTACTTCTCTGGCATGAAGCCAATAAGCTTTGACATGTTGTGCTATTTCTCCAAATACTTCATTCAAAATGATGTTTTCAATCAGTCTGACACTCCTATTGCATACGGAAAATGGAACACAAATGAAGTTTCCCCCAAACTCTGTAAGCCGGAAGTGGTGTTTTTATTTTGCAGTAGCCGTTAGATTCAGTTTCACTTATCATAATCCATTAGACTTTTAACTAATGGTTGGATCTTTGATCTTTACTTAGAGATACCAGAAATTGCTTAAGGATGCTAGTGAAAGATAGATTTGGTTTCGTTTTCCCGGCCATGTCGGACGTTCCTCTCCGCAGGTCCGGGGGGAACTGTCTGAGCAGCCTGACCGGGTGGTTGACCCGCGAGGGTTAACCTCCAGGACTCCCAGTGAGGGAGCCTGGATCCGGGGCGCCGCGGGAAGAACCCCCTGGAAGTAATGCAGGGGGTAAATTGCCTGCTTGCTCCAACGGAGGCCGGCAGACTTGCGCAGCACCGCGTGTGCTGCTGGGCCACGGAGAACGGCAATAAGCAGATTTAAGGTGAAGACCTGTAAGTAAGCGAATCCTTTCTGATTTTTAAGCGTATGCGAAGGATCAGTGGGAATTGAAGCTAAAAAGGCGCAGACTTCTTCCCCTGCACCGAGTTTCGGAACTTAGTTGGCGCCCCCCCCCCTAAGATGGCGATGAGAAAGCAGAGCCCAGCAATGAGTAAATCGGTGATGGCGACGTTACAGGGGAAGGGGGAAACTTTGGAAGAGTTGGTGAGACGAGCAGTTTTCGATGCTGTGCAGCCTTTTGTAGTGAAACTGAATGAAATGGGGCAAAAGGTTGATTCAGTGGAGAGCGAGGTGAAAGCCATTAAAGAAACAGCGACCGGAGCAGAGCAGTCTGCGCATGAGAACGCAGTACTCATGAAAGCAACAAGTAAGGAAGTGAAGCTTTTGAAGAATCAAATAATAGGATTACAAGTGGACCGTGCCCAAACGGTATTGCGTCTTCAAAATGTAAAAGAAGAGCAAAGTGAAAATTTAAAAGATTTGGTGTCTGGACTTTTGGCGCCATTCGCAAAGGCAACTAAAGAAGAGATAAAAAACGATATTTTGGAAGTCCGGCGGACATCTTCAAAGTATGCAATGAAGCGGCAGCTGCCTTGCGAGATTATTATTGACTTTTCGTCTAAGAAGACTCGGGACACCATCTTAGACAATTCGTATAATGTGGACTTGGATTATTTGGGCAATAAGGTTAAAATATTGAAGGATGTTCCATTTTTGGCTCGTAAAATAAGATTCAAGTATAAAGGACTTGCGGCTTTCTTGAGGAAATGTGATATAAAATATAAATGGCTGTTTCCAGAAGGCGTCTGGTTCAGATATAAAGATCAAACTTACAAGATCACATTGGACGCACAGCTGACAGACTTTTTGTTCAACCATCAGGAGTTTCAGCAGGAAGAAAGTTCGAAGTCTGAAGGGGAAAGTGGGGGGGAGGAAAGAGCGGGCGCAGCTGCTCCAGCTGCGCAGAGAGAATTGAGACCGAGACGCAAGGGGGGGGAGAAGTCCTGATCCTGAATATAATTTGTATTGTATAAGACCTACCAATCTGATAGCATATTAGAAAGTTAACTTTTAAGGAAAATTGCAGCATGAAGGGAATACAAGGCATGTAGTGTAGTGTTTGTTGTTTGTATGTTGATTTTCCCTTTCCCCAGTTCTCCCTTCCCTTTTTTTCCCCCCTCCCCTTTATACTTTTGTAGTCTTCTGTAGTTTTTTTTATGTTAGATATTAAAAAAAAATAATAATAATAAAGGATGCTAGTGAAAGATAGTTGTCAGAGAACTTTACCTCCTGTAGCAGTTCAGATCGCTACCCAAATGGAATCCTTGTTATTTAGATCTGCTGAAGAGATAACATAGTGAACAATGCTTGTCAATGTTAGGGCTCTAGGAAAGTAAATAACTTCCAAGCATGCCACTGGAGAAAAAGTTGTATGGATGACTTTCAGTAAATGTGATCGCATAGAGTTGACAGTAAGTTACATAGAAATGTGTGGTCCACCACAACTAGACTTTGTGATCTTTGTGGTCATTGGTTTCAAACTGGACTGGGTTGATTAGGTGGGTCCAGTAGGAAATAAATATCTTTCTGCAAAAAAGCAGAGTTCCAGTGGCCTAGAAAGAGGTACTCATGAGTTTTCTCCTGAAGAAGGCTTCCATGGATCTAATGACTTAAACAATTACTGCCTAATGGCCAACATTTATTTTTGGGGCCTTGAACAGATGGTTTCTATGTAGTTTCAGGTGGTCTTGAAGGAGATGGATTACTGAGACCCAGGGCTTTTTTTCAGCTGGAACGTGGTGGAATGGAGTTCCAGAACCTCTTGAAAATGGTCACATGGCCGGTGCCCCCCCCCCCCTGATCTCCAGATAGAGGGGAGTTTAGTTTGCCCTCCATGCTGCTCCAGTGGCATGGAGGGCAATCTAAACTCCCCTCTGTCTGGAGATCAGGGGGCGGGGCCACCGGCCATGTGATCATTTTCTCTGAGGGCAACCCACTGAGTTCCACAAGCTATTTTCCCAGAAAAAAAGCCCTGCTGAGACCCATTACGATCAGGATTCAGGTCTGAGTTTGTATCAGTCAGTTAGATTGTTATGATGTGGGGAATTTTTCCCCTGAAATTCACTTAGATACAGCCATTTGTAATGTTTTGCATATAAATAAGTTTTTGTATTTTATTCCTGCTGGTTACTGTGGTTTTTTAAAAAAAATATTTGTTATTCTGGGTTTAAATGCAGGCCTCTGAGGTGAGAATAGAGTTGTCAACCACCAGGTGGTGGCTGGAGATTTCCCAGAATTACAACTGAACTCAAGGCAACAGAGATCAGTTCCCCTGGCAGCTTTGAAGAGTGGACTCTATGTCATTGTACTCCACTGAAGTCTCTCTCCTCCTCAAACTCTACCATCTCCATGCTCCACCCCAAAATCTCAAGGGATTACTCAACCTGGCAACCCTAGGTGAGAATGAGGTATGGGTGCCAGGACACCCAGTCTTAAAACTGAGGGATGGGAGGATGGGTTGTGGTGTGTGTGTGGGGTGGGTTGTGCTCCTGTAGACCTTGCCTTATTGCACCAGGAATGAAGATGGGGCAGTAGATAAAAGGCAAGTTGTTTAGTGGGTTTGAAAGAGAGAAAGACATAGGGAAAGGTGAGTATATGGAGGCTGCCAACAGAAAGGAAAGAGGAAAAAGTGTGGGGAAGGGGATACAGGGAAAAGTGAAGTATCACCCACATGCCCTTGTAGGTTCCCCACCATGCAACTGGTCCATAGGGGAGAGGCTGCTGGGGAGGGTAAGAAGCAGAGAAGATGAAGACAGGGGCAGGCAAAGGCGGATGGGAAGCAGATAAGGAAGAGAAGAAAGCAGGAAAAGAGGGAGAGGCTATGGGGAGATTCAGGGAAGGGAAAGAGGACATTGTGGGGGATGGGAAAATGAGATGTCACCTGCAAGTCTTTGTGGGTCCCCCACTCATATTTTACTAATTGTTGAGAAGAGCACAGAATTACAGAAATTTAGACTTGAAGAAATTAGACTATAGGAGGAAGGAAGAGAAGAAAGAAATTGGAGGTTGAGGAACAGAAATTAAGTTTGAGAGGGATAAGCTGAAATGTGAGGGTATTGGTGGGAAAACAGCTTGAACAAGAGAAGAGAATCAAAGTAGAGATGTTTAAATCTTCCAAGAGTGACACCTAAAGATTTTATTTCATGTGGTAGGAGAAGATCTCCAGATTTCGTTACTTTTGAGAAAGCTGCCCAAAATTGGAACATTCTTACCACAGTTTATAAAATAGCTAGCCAGTCTCATAAAAGTGGCCTGGCAGAGGCATGATAGTTTCTCTTCAGATATCCAGAGGAGTTAGCCGTGTTAGTCTGTATTAGCAAAATCAAAAAGAGTCCAGTAGCACCTTTAAGACTAACCAACTTTATTGTAGCATAAGCTTTCGAGAATCACAGTCCTCTTCGTCAGATGCATGGAGGGCAAGAAGAAACTGGTCAGATATAGAGGAGGGGAGGGGAGGGAGGAGTAGATGCAAACAGCTCTCAAACAGCTCCTTCTGATATGGAAATCAGTTTGCTTCTGTAAAGGAAATCAGTTACTTTTGATAATGAGATAACCATTCATAGTCCCTATTCAGTCCCAGCTTGACAGAGTCAAATTTACATATGAATTCCAATTCAGCAGCTTCCCGTTGGATTTTGTTTTTGAAAAGTTTCTGTTGAACTACAGTGACCTTTAAGTCTTTGATGGAATGTCCTGGTAGATTGAAGTGTTCTCCCACTGGTTTCTGGATGTTGCCATTTCTAATGTCATTTGTGTCCATTTATTCTTTTGCGTAGAGGTTTGCTGGTTTGTCCAATGTACAGAGCAGATGGACATTGTTCAGAGCAGAGCAGAGCAGATGGACATTGCTCTGTACATTGTCCAATGTACAGAGCAGATGGACATGAGGGCATATATCACATTGGAGGATGAGCAGCTGTAAGAGCCAGAGCCAGTGTAGTTGATGCCATTGGGTCCTGTAATTGTATTCCCTGGGTAGATATAAGGGCAGAGCTGGCATCAGAGCTGACAGCCCCAGCCTGGGAAGTCATATGTGATGTTTGGGGCAAAGCTGGGAGATCTTTTAATAAAAGGAATACCTCAGCCAAAGCAGATACGGTAGAGAAAGTGAGGGATATGATGATACTTGACATTTTTTTTTTCATCCATAGGTTTGCACCAAAGATCACAACTTCTTGGGGTCATTTCATATCAGAAAAATAGCCCAAGAGAGAAAATAGGGTAATATATTCATTCTTTCATTTATTTATTCATTTAGAACATTTCAATGCTGCCTCTCCAGTGAACTTGTTCAAGGCAGCATACAAAATAAAACTACAAAACAGTTAATATATTACCCTATTTTTTCTCTTGGGCTATTCACGTACTCAGTTTTGTATCCATTGGTTTGCACCATGTATTGCAGTTCCCTGGTGTCATTTCAGATCAGAAAATAACATGGAGGAAATGCTTAAATCCTCCTTTCTTTTGCAGTGGTCCCAATCAGAAGAATTAGGCCCCATAAACCTGTAACTGCATGAGGGAGGAGAGGGAAATTTCATTAATTTCCAGTGTCTTGTCCGGTTTGGCCCCAAAGACCTAAATTGGTTTCATCCATTGTGGTCATGGACTTAGGGCAATGACTCCAGCTGGAATGGGAAAAGCATACTCAAAATCTTGTATCCCTGAACCAACAGGGTTGCATGCATTGATTGGTTCTTTCACAAAGATTATCGTTCCTCCTAGATATTTGGGAGAAGGGTGGAAGCTAGTTTCTGTCCCTCCCATTGTTCCTTTCCTGTTTCATAGCTAATCAGTGGGATTTTAACTTTTTGCAGTCCCAAATGCTCTATGCACACTCTTCTGGAACAGGATGGTAATTGTTAAAGACTATGCTTGCTTCACTTATGTATTAGGCATTACAAATGGCAACAGGCTTAAATTATACTCTAAATGCAATTCTTTTTCTTCTGTGCTGTTTAACGTTCCTGACCTAATGATTCATAAGTAGTGAGTTTTGCAGTCTTTTTATTTTAATTTGCTAAATGCCTTTAAAATTTGGAACGATATAAATCAATTGTGCTGCAACAAATGTGTGCTTGGCTTTTAATAATAATAAAATCATTAATTCTCTTCAAACCATGTTGGGAGGGCGTACGATAATTGTAGGAATGTGCTACAATTGTAAGAAGCACAGAGTACAGCACAGAGGAGCTGTACTCCAAAGCAATTGTACTACAATTCCTTTATTTCCATCAAATGACACCACAGGTTGATTCCTGAAATCTCACCTTAGGCAATCATCAGTGTTGTGCACCCCACCCTACACCTGCAGTCCAATTATACTCTCTGGGATTTGTCCTCCCTGTTTTAAGCATTTCTTTCTGATTAAAAGAATTTTCTTTTGACCAGCATCCCTCCTGCCGCTCAAGACATAGGTATTTAATTGTGAAATATATGGCTTGAAATATATCTGTGTAAATATATTAGGATTTTTTTTCCAATATGAGAAGCCGACTTGAATGACATTAATCTCAGCTCCTGCTCTGCTGTGATATGGAAATTGTTTTTGCTGGCCTTCTACTGCATGAAAATAAGATGATGAGGGTAAAGACTTGGGCGTTTTGGAAGAGCTTGCTCCAGCCAATGTGTATTTTGGCACTACAGCATGCAAATATGTGTGTCCTGCTCTTGCCTTTTGGAGCTGCCCTGAGCCTCCTCAACACAAAGCAGACAATATATTTTAGGGCCAGGTAGTTGAATTTTAGAGTCTTTTCGGTTGAAAGGGTGGGGTTTTTTTATTGCTTCATATTGTTATGTCCTGGGGTGATTAATTAATGGCCTGGTGCTAGGAATAGACAGGATCTAACTAGATAGTCTGGAATAGTGCAGTTTTTTGGTTACGGTAAGGATATTTGGTGAGTATCCTAAGGCATTTGTGGATGGGATGGTTTCATGATCCAGCCTCTAATGACTTACCTAGTGGTTGGGTGGGAGGGGTCACCCTCAGAACTGGGTCTCCATGCTTTTGAACGTTACTTCAGTCCAGTACATTTGGGGGTGGTGATGGAGGATCAGCTCCTCTTGCCATACCGTTCAGGCCAGGAAAATCTTGGTGTGGTACAAATGATGATCTGATAGAATCTTCTATAACAACCTGGCATTAAAAGTCTGAGTCTTCCAGTTTGCTCATCAGATACCTAGCATAGATCTTAGATGTTACATCAAGCAGAGTAATGGACGTATAATTGTTAGATGATGGTCCATGTGATTTTTGTTAATGATGTTATGACGCATCAGTGGTGGTAATTAAATCAAGCTGATCAACAGACTAAATAGTACTGATTATAAATGAAGGCGTGAATAGTCAAGGAAATGGTACTGGAAGCAACTGCAACTAGGCAACAAAAAGATGACCGATAGCATCAGCACAACCAGTTCATGGAGTTAATACTTTATCTGCATCTTTTCCAACTAAATTTAATAAGCTATTCAGGAAAATATTGAGTTTAGCAAATATTCAGTAAGTAACTTACACTAAATTATAGATCCTTTGATTTCCTGGAAAATACATACACTACAGAATCAGGATGAGAAAGGTTACAGTTTCAAACTGACTTTCCATTTATTAACAATAAGGAGCTGTAATTTTTGGCCACCTTTTTGAAGTGCAGAATTTCACAGCTTGTAGTCATCTGCTCCCTGCTAGGTGGAAACGATTATCACATTACTGCTATGTATATTTTATTTCACATTTATCAGGTTTGTTGTTTTCTTAAACACATCTTTGTTTTAGAAATGTCAGCCCTTCTCAAGTCAATCTTTCCCAAGGTTACACACTATTAAAATCAGAGAGGGGTAAATTTTCAAAGTGCTGTGTGGGAGGAATTACAGCAAATCCTGTTACAGATGAATAGATTTTGATCATGTGCCTCCCTTGAAATACTTCTTAAATATATCCTTTAATATAAAAATATCCTCAAATAAGTTTTTTTTTTAAAAAGCTGTCCTTTCTTTCTTGCCTTCTTTTGTCTTTCTTTTTAAATGCTGAAAATGCATGCAATTAACCTTTTGAGCAGAAAGTAATGGGAAATATAAGGTTGTGTGACCCCCCTCACAGAAGCTGTTTTTAGAGTTTATGTTCAGTTTGTACCCAGGGCCTTTTCAAACTGAAAGTAAACTTCAAAACAACTTGTTTCAGGACGAAAAGTCATTCCCCAACTGGCCCATCACAGGCTTGGGTGGCTGACTGAGTTTGGGAAGTCATATCTTTAATTTTTGAGTGGTGTCAACCATGCATTTAGTTGCTTGAATGGCAAAAGTGGAGAGGGAGGTGAGATTGAATATTGACTGACACTCTTTAATGTGCAGGCTAGGATAAACCAAGAGAGTAGACATGTTAGTCAGGTTTGGAACCAGTCAAGGTTTGCCCCACAAACTGGTAGACATGGTAAGCTGTTTGATAGGGAGGGGGAGAAACCACCATTAAAAGTGTTATGTTAAAGGAGACCAGTAATTGATAAAACCTAGTTCAATCCATATATTAGTCTTTATTTTGGGTACAAACATTATTTCACTGGCTTCTGCTGAATACCAAGCACTGGTAAATAAGAGATTTTCAGCATGTAAATCAAGTAGACCATATCTGTGGGAAAAGCCAACCCAGCAAGGGGCACTGGGGTACGTGTGGGGGTAGTTGTGAATTTCCTGCACAGTGCAGGGGGTTGGACTAGATGACCCTCCCTCTGATTCTATGATTCTATGTGTGAGCACAGAGAAATTAACTGTTTCTGTGGCTGAAGGCCACAATACCATGGCTTGCGTATGTGAAATCCCAAGGGGGTTACCAGTCTCCCAGTGGGAGTGGGAGATCCCCTGCTTTAACCCTATGCCAGCATTCACCTGGATGGTGGGAAGAAAGGCAAGGGAATAGGCCTCCCAGGTGTGCTCCCAGGGTGACATGATGACATCACTTCCTAGGAGTAATGTCATCTTACCTTCCTGAGAGAGCTCCCATGCTTTGCAGCAGGCCAACTTGGGCCCCAAATGTGCTGAATTGGGCCCATTTGTAGCCCAAATTGGCTCACTGTGAAGCACTCATGCTCTCATGCACCTGTGTGATGACATCACCCAGGAGGGACGGCACCAGAAATGACATCATTGACTGTGCTTTGTGCACACATGAGGGACATAAAGCAAGTGAGTGCCAGGTACCCGCCCACCTGGCAGGAGGGTAAGAGAACCAGTGATCCTACTTCACCTATTTTTCTTAATTTACTTCATTTATATGCTGCCTTTTCACAGTGGGAACCTAAAGCAGCTTACATCATTCTCCTTGCCTTCCATATTATCCTCACAACAACCTTGAGAGATAGGTTAGGCTGCCTGTGTGTGACTGGATCAAGGTCACCCAGTGAGCTTTCGTAGCAGAGTGGTGATTTGAATCTGGGTCTTCCAGATCCTACTCTGAAATTCTAACCACTATACTATGCTAGCTTGTGGCAGAGGGGTGCTCTTGAACAGTAACAAGCAGCCAGTCCTGGGTGAGTCATGCAAGTTATGTGGTATGAAGACATTGGGTGATTGCTTCTGGGCACAGCCCCAATAAGTCCTCCCTCAAATGCCAAAACAGGCCTGGAAAAGAGCCCTGCTCCCTCCCCCACCCTTTTACTGACAGAAACCATTCCTAGAATAATGGCTAAACTGTTATGGTTGCCTAGCAACAGCTACTGAGGGCCTCTGGTTAAAAGTACAAACACTCCTTTATCATTTGTGTTTTTTTTAAAATCCCTAATGCTTTTGTAGATTTCATATTTTTATGCAAACCTGAGGCATTTTTAAGCATATAGGAAAACTTGCCTTGTCCATTCACGGTTCTGATCTCCCCAGATCAGGGCCACTTGGCTATTAGTATGTAAAATAAAGCAGCTCAAGGAACTGACGATGCAGCCACTTAAAGCTTAAAGATCAGTTCTTGAGCTTGCATGGGGGATTTTCTTATTAGGAAAATGCAGCAGAGAAAGAGAAAAACAGAAACTTCCTCCTGCAGTTAAAAAAAATCTGCTAAACAAATTGAAAGAAAATCGTGGGTTTTTTTCTGTATAGGTTGTTTCAGTAGGAAATGTGTTTCATTTTAATATTAATTACTGTAATAAAGAAACACCCTGTTTGCATAATTATTGTAATTAATAGTGAAAGAAATGCACAAGTCTCATTTCTGCTATGCTCTAACGCTATAGTTAATACTCAGTGCTATCTCTAAGCAGAGTTATATTCTTCTAAACCCACTGATTTCAATAGACTTAGGAGGGTGTAACTATGAGGGAACTGTACATCTCAGGTGCCTTATAAGGTTTAACCTCTGTCAGGATGGGATGCCATAAGAAGGAAGTGGGACACCAAAATGTAAAGAGGAGAACTTTGTAGGGCTTCTAGGTCCCTGGTGGGGGTGGGGGATCCCTTGCTCCCAGCCTGTGGCCCCATGACACCACTTACCTGGCAAGGGGGGGGGAAGGCACAAGAAATGGGACCAGAAGTTCCTGGCAACCCTAGATCTTTGGCATCTTAAAGATGAACAAGATTTCATTTGGGCTTTCCTTAGCTTACTCCAAATTCTCCCTTAAAGGACTTCTTGCCTGGGAATGCCTTTCCAACTCTGTAAGGGTCTTAGTGGCTTTTGGTAGAGATTCAATTTCCAATGAAATAAATACAAAGCAAAGAAGCATAAAGGCTTTGTAATAAGAGGCATTAAAGTAGAGTTGATGCAGCAAGAATGGAATTTATTCTTCAAAATCTGTTTGCCACCTATTGAGCTTCAACTACATAAATGTACTAAAGTGGTTTTAACAGCTTGCCTATAAATCAGAAAGGGCAAGTGAAAGTATATTAACTACCCTAAGTCCTAATTAAACAGCAGTACGACTCTGATGAATGCTTATCTTCATATTGGAAAAAGTTACTTTAAACCTTTTTTTTTTAAAAAAAAGCTAAGGTCAGATTCCCCTTCATACTCATCTTGAGCCCACAGCTATTTGCATTATTAAAGCACCACATCTTGCATTTAATGGCCGGGGCTGAAGGAAAGATACATCTACAGTGGGCATCATAAAATGCTTATCTTTAAATAATCTTGTAAAAAGTTATCTAATGATCTTACTTCATCATCTCTTGAATACTCACATATTGGATAAGCTATGTGCATTAATGCCTGGGCCTGGATAGCCCAGGTGAACTTGATCTTGTCAGATCTCAGAAGCTAAGCAGGGGTAGACCTTGGTTAGTAATTGGATGGGAGGTCTCCAACAAAGACCAGGGTTGCAGAGGCAGGCAATGTCATATCACTTCTGTTAGCCATGAAAACCCTGCCAGGGGTCACCTTACATCAGTTATGACTTGAGGGCACTCTCCACCATGTGCATTACTAGACTAAAATTAATGGCATAAATGACTTGCATAAAGTCACTGATCAGTCATTATAATTTGTACATTGCCACCCTAGTCGGAATGAAGAGACAGACACCAAGTTTGGGATCTAAGGGCCACTTTGTTAACTTCATACAAATAAAACCAGCCAAAACAGTGGCAAGGGCCTAAAGCGATACAGGTCAAGCCATGGGGTCCACTGTGGACCATCTCCTTGACCTGTCTGGGTGAGCCCTAAAGCCCCAGGTGTGACCCATCCAGTGGATGGTGTGGACCCGGCTGGCCAGACAATTTGGTCACCCCCCTTCCAAGCTCCTGAACACCTCAGCCGTATAGCAGTGAAGGAAGGACTTGCACATGGGTCTTCCCAAAGGCAGCCTGCCCCTGCATCTGACAGCCGTCAAAGCAGTACCAGCCCTTCAGGCAGGCACCTCTTCCCACCAATAGGGAAGCTCCAAGTGTGCTCACCGGCCTGCACCCTATCTCAAACTCAAACCTGCCATGATAATACTAACAGGCACCACCCTTAGCCAGCAACCTCAACCCCACTATCGGTGCAAGGTAGGAGAAATACTCTCCTTTCCTGTGCCAAACTGGAAAGAGGGGAAAAATTCCTACCTGGCTCTGGAAACAGCAGTGGGCTAATCTTGCACCAATATGCTCCCCCCGCAGGATTTTATCCCTTGTTGCCTGGGTCAAGTGATCCCCAAGGGGTAAGACCATATCCCCAAACAGTAAGGCATTAAAAGGGACTTGGCCATAAGCAAGGGAAGGATGATAGAAGCCCCACGGGGCGCTTGCACACCCAGGCTACCCCATTGGCATACCCATGTAAGTCACAGATCCAGCCCCACCCCAGGCTGAATGGGCTGCTGGTGGCTGCTGAGAGGTGGTTGCGCCCGAGCCTTGGCCCGCCCAGGCGGTGTGACCTGCCGCAGTTGCTGGAAAATGGGGATATACCCCCTGGGGCACCATCGGAGCAACGCCAGCAGATCCCTGTCCCCATAGCCCCCAAGGCCAGGGGTAACCCAATTGTGGCAAGGCCTCCTTACCCCCAACATCCACTGGGTCAACTGCCACAGGGGGTGATTCTTCAGGCCAGTCCTGCTCCAACTCCACTGGTGGTTCCTCCACTTCCGTTGCAGATGATGTCTGTGTTGTGCTCCCCTCTCCAGCCATGGCTCCAGCTGTACCCTCCAAGACAGAAAGATGCCATACAATGTCCCTGTTCACAGAATTCCTAGAGGCATGTCTGATTGGCCGTGATCCCCCTAGCCCCTGAATTGCTGGGCCTGAAGCTCTTTTAACCTGCTCCAATGCTGTCAGGCACCTCAAAATGTCCTGCTGACAGACACCAGAATCCTCCTTATCCGATGACGATAAAGCTGGAGGAGGCGTCTTTGGGGGTACCTTTTTTTGCTGGCTGCTTTGCCTTAGAGGCATTGCCACCCTTCTTGGGCGGCATTGCACTAATAGGCCCAAAGAACTGCCAACACAAAATGGCCACCAATCACAAAATGGCTACTTCTGATCCCTCCTACAAAATGGCCCCCAAAATGGCCACCCCGGTACAGAATAGGGCTGAACAAAATCGCTGCCCTGCCCAGCAGCCACCCCTAGCCCTGTAACTCAGCAGATCGCCTGGGCCCTAAGCAATACGCGAGACTGGGAATGGGTGGTAGTGCAATGACCAGCAAGCAAGGGGACTCTGTTAAACAGACCCAACCAATAGTCCCCCCACTTTCAGGGAGGGTGTTAATTAAGTATCCCCCTTTATTTAATTTTTTTGAAATATCTCCAATGACCTACAGCCCCGCAGCAAACAGGGCCGCAACACAGAAAAAAGGGGGGGAAGGCAGGGAGAAGCCGCTGAAAAGCAAGAAAGGCCATGCTGCCCTAGAAAAGGCCACACTGCCCCACTCAGCCTACACTGTGCTCCCCGCTACCCTGGCCCAGCCGCACCTTCACCCAATTTGGACGCGGTGCCCGGAACGCAGCAGAAGGCAAGAGCCACGCCACTGGTGAGCAGGCTGAACCACTGTTGCCCAGCTATGCAAAGATGCCACCGGTGGCCCGACACAACTGCAGCAAAGCCGGTGGAAGCGCAAATGCCTGAGGTGTGCGACTCCGCCACCGCCTCAGAAGCCACTCTGCTGTGCGACTGGGAGCAGAATGAAGTGCCGCTGCCCGGCCCATGCACCACAGTCGCTGCTGTCGCCGAAGCCCAGCCATGGCAAGGTGATGCAGGCAGCAGCTCTATTCCTCTATGCCCTGCAGCTGCTCCATGGCCCAACAAGGCCACCACTGCTGCCCTGCTCCTCTCCGATGCCACTTGGTTGTTTGGGTGGAGAACACATCCTCCTCCTCCGAGTGACTTTTGCAACTAGGGCTGGGCAGGGTGGAGCGGTGTCCTAAGGCTCCTTAACTCCACCCTCCCAGCCAACCCTCAATTGCAAGGGGGAAGGTGCTGCCTCCCTCCTTCCAGGGTGGCAATCAATGGCCCCCAGCTTAAGCAGCATTTCCTCATGCTAGGAAGGGGCCAAACTTTGCAAGAAGTCTAATGTAAATATACAAGTTTCCACTTTTGCCGATGAAAATGGCAAAAACTTAGAGATGCAGGATTTGTACCTTGTGCTGTCTCATTATCTGTACACACCATCTATCTACCTTATTTTTATTTTAGTGATTAAACAAGCCTGTTCTTTTTTCAAATGCCGTTTTATTATTCTACAGTGAAGTAGTTACTAGATTAAACGGTTTCTTGTCCTTTTTACTTATTAAGGAATTGCTTTAGGTTCAGGTTCAACAGAGCACATACTTAATTTTATACCTCTGTTTGCAGTCCCAGGGATCTTCAGTGTTATTTCAACTTTAAATGTAATGGCTTTTAAATTTTAAATTTCTGGCATTTAATGCCATTTTTTTTCATAAGAACGGGTTCTCAGGTAGCTAAAATGTCACACTGTAATGGAAAGGATAAGGGGGAAATAGGGAGGGCACAATTTAACAGTTGGGAGATCTGTGAATGGAGCTTGAGCTCCCAGAATTTCTTTTTCTTGAAACAGTAGGCATAAGATTGCAGAAACATAGAATTAAGATCGGCTAAGCTTTTCTTCTGTGATATTCTCTTGACTTGAAAAACGTGAAAGTGATTTAACTTGTGTACATACTTTCTTCTCGCAACAGATGTTACAGGGCATAAAACGGCAGGGCAGGATTCAAAACTGAGCTTGGAAAGCTGAAGGCTGGGGGGTTGGCAAAATGGCAGTTACCAACTTCTAGTGCAATCCCAAGAAAACTTTCCTGGGAGTAAGCTCCCTTGAAAAGACCTGAGTAGGATTCTAAGTAGTTCTGCTTAGGATTGCTCTCTTAATTGCTAAAATTAGGGGTTCTAAATTACACTTGCCTGCAAATTTCTTCCTTCAGTATATACATTATCCCCTAATACCAGGTAAATATGTATCGGTGGTTACTGTGTAATAAAGAGAAAGCAATCTGGACATGTGCACAGTTATTTGTAGTTATTTGTAGAATTCATAGAAGTGTTACATTTTTTGCACTGATTCGTTCATATCCTCCTAAAGACTTGGTTTTTCTCCTGAGGCAAATTTTCCACTGCAATCAAAGAAGGCAACCCTCAGATGCAAATAACCATTTAAATACTTTTTTTGCCCAGTTTTCTAATTTATCATTATATACATTAAACAGGACAAAAATAAATAAGAAAGAAGCAAAAGGCCAAGGGAGAAAAGGTTATGTAACAGCGCAGAAGATAATGAATTTGGAGAAGAAAGGGTTAACTGATTCCGTTCAAGTCACTTGCAGGTTCTTTGCTCTCATTCCTTCTTGTCAATGGGGACAAAAACTGCCAGCAAGTTTCCTCTTACATCTCAGCAATAAAAGGGCTATAGAGTACAGACTTATTTTTTAAATGAAAGCTGGGAATTCAGAGGTGAGACATGATGTATTTCTGGGAGGCATTGTCCCCAAATGCCCCCTGTAGGCCTGGTATTTAGTAATCAGTTCCAAAATTCAATGCACAATTTTTGGATTTAAGTGAGTTTATCTAATTTAATGCTCCTTTTCAGTCACTTCAGCCCTGCTGTGTGTATATTGGATAATGTAAAATTTATCAATATATATTCACCTAGTAGACATCAATCTTCAAATCATCTCTGCTGCTCACTTGTTTTTATGTTCATGAGTTTATGTGCAATTTGCTGTGCTATTTAACAAATAGCTTGTATGCCACACAGAATACTAAATTATAGTGCAAGTCTACAAAGCAGAAGAGCTTGGGTGATCTCTTTACAATTATGATGGTTTTATCATTTGAAAAAATGTATTTTCATTAACTCTTTAAGTGCAGAATATTTAAAATTTTAAAAATAATACTTAAGCCCTTTAAAACACTTCAGTATACAATCTATAGATGAAGTATCACACAGAGTGTTAACAGGGTACAATCATTATTGATGCTGTATAATTTGTTGGGTGCTGCTTGAAGTGCAATCTTCATGGGCTGTGTGGTTTAGGACATGACCAAGTGTTTAATTTTTTTAAAATAGCAATCCTAGGCCTACATAGGCTGCTTAGAGAACCCAAGAAAGGCAATCTAGAATTGCAGTCAAAATGAAAAATGCCTGTTTGTGAATCATAACTTCTGGTCTGCGCACCCCTGCCACCACTAGTACACCTACCCTTGCCCCCTGATCACCATTGCTCCTTCACCTGCTGTCCACAGCTCCAGTCATGTGCCTGCCTCCTTTTTATCCCTCTCACCAATACTGTTTGTATCCCTCCACTTATGTGGAAGGTGGTGGTGGAAGCAGGGAGCAATGGCAATAAAAATAAAATAAAAGCCCCCCCCCAACATCAGATACAAGTGATCAATTGTTTTTTCCTACTAAGATATGTGGGCTATAATGGTATCTGTGCATGAATCTCAGTCACATTTTCTTTATCTCCCTTCCCACTTCTGTGTAAGAAACTGAGCCACCTCAACAGCTTCAATCATATTTGTTCCTCTGTGTAAAAATTATTGCTTCATGTGACTCTGCTCTTTCTCTCTGCAGTTTTCATTTTACATATAAATAACAGTTTCTGGCCTTTCTCCCCTAATCTACAGAAGAATTGTGGGGGGGGGAATCATTCTGTAATCTGTAGTTCATCTCTACTTTTGAGGGGGCGCTAATACATAAATTTCAAACAATGTAGACTGTAGCTATTACTTACAATATTGTACAGGGGATTATGGAATTTGTCTGGCTTTATAAATTATATGAGATTTTCATTGTCATCCTTCGTGACAATAAAGACAAACAATATGAGAGAACAAGCCAATACAAGGGCATATGTCATGTCTGTAATCTGTTTAGGTCAATATACCCACAATGTTACATGAAATCATGAAATCTATAGTAATCCAGTTGATGGTGGAAGTACTGTTAGGAGGAATTTTTACATAGTAAATCTGTGTGCCTACTGTTGAGGATCCTGCTTCTAATATCCAAAGAAAGATATATTAATGAGGGAAAACCCTTGAACTAAAAATAAGTAATGAAAGTGATGTACACTGGACCAAATCCCAGCTTTACAGATACACTGGACCAAATCCCAGCTTTACAGATACACTGATGGGATCTGAAATGATAATCACACTAGGCAAAAGATCTTGCGATAGTGAGAAACAGCTCAATAAAAGTGAGTGGCAGTGTTGAAAAAGGCAATATACATGATAGGGATTATTAGGAAGGAAAATTTCCCAGTACAGTAAAGCTTTTTCTATAAGATCTGTGGCGTGGCCCCATTTTTTCCCCCATTTTCAAATTCCTTTATTGATGTTCTTAAGAAGTTCATAATACAGAGATTGCAATAGATAAATTCAATTTACAAGAATATTAATGCAATATAATAATTGAGCATAACAATGTACTAGAAGAAACTAACATTGGAAAGAGACTATGTTACAAAAAGATCAGAAGAGTTTAGCTTACCAGTCATATGCAGGGCCAGTGCGCCCATTGAGGCCAGGTAGGCGGCTCCCTCAGGGCGTGGGGTGCTGGAGGAGGCGCCGGAGGAGACGCTAAGGGTGGGAGCACACACCACAGAGCTGCAGCCTCCCAGCCCTCCCGCCCTGTGCCACACTGCTGCTGCCGCCAGAACATGCCCCCGACCAGGCACAGCAGCTGCGGGCAGGTGTCTGGGGCGGTTAAGTTTTCAAAAAATACAGAAAAAGAAAATAGAACTTTTTTGTCTCAGATTTGTGTACAAGATACTCCATTATATGATCAGTATTTCAGGAAAAATTGCAATATAGACATGAATCCATAGAAAAGGAAACCCTCGATCTTTAATATATCAAATCTCAAGCCATCTAAGATTTACTACTTGTATTTTTATTATATAAAGGCAGAAGAAAAACAAAGCAAATATATAGGCAGACTTAGCTTAACCTATAATTTAAATTTAAAAATTAACACACTTATAAGGTTCTCTCTAGCTCCGTAGTGTTTCCCCTGTTAAACCTACCAGCTATCTTATATCAAAATCATTCCCATCCCCTTATTTAAAGGAATAAAAAGATTTCCAATAAAAAACATAAGAAATAAGAGGGGAAATAAGAGACGCCCAAGAGGGGAAATAAGAGACCCCCAAGACCCGTTTAAAGGGTCATACTTTGAATTTCATTTTTATTCCTCTTATCCCTCCCTCCAAAACAGTATTATGGCTCCTTCTTTCCTACAATACTTTTATTTAAGGAAAAGAAAGGAGCTCCAACAGAAGGAAAGTAAAAAGAAAAATAAGAAGGGGAGCAGAGGACTCCAAGAGCCCCTCTGCCCCACTCCCTCTAATCCAATTATCAAAGCCCCAGGATCATGATTTAAATTCCATCTTCTAGAAATAAAATAAATAAATAAAAAAAAGAGATAAGAGGGGAAATAAGAGACCCCCAAGACCTGTTTACCGGGTCATACTTTGAATTTCATTTTTGTTCCTCTTCTCCCTCCCTCTAAGAACCCTTCTATTCCACTCCCTCTAATCCAATTGTCAAAGCCACAGGATCATGATTTAAGTTCCATCTTTTTTCTTCTTCTTCCTTCTCCCCCTAAAATAATGTTGCAACTCTTTCTTTCTAACAATCAACCATAAACGGCTCTTCTTGCCTTCCAAGCATTTTTGCAAGATGTCGATGGATACATTACTATGTCTCTGATTGTCGTTCTTCTTCTTTGTGATGTATTTCTTAGTTGAAGTGCGTAGTGTGCTTTTTGTTTCGTACAGAAGTGATACACTAGATCTCTTCCTCACAGCCTTCCGTCCACGCCCTTCCCCCTTCTTCTCCAGCTTTTGTACTTTCACAGAAAGAGACTGGTTTTCTGTTCGCTTTTGTTTTCATTTCTCCTCCAATTTTCTTTTAAATAAATCTGTCCCAACAAGGTTTTCTTCTAATTTGGCATCAATCACATTGTCTTTATCTGATTTCAATCCAAGTGTCTCATCTGCTTTTCTTAATGCGTCATTCAACAGCTTGGAGATTTGCTGCAGCTTTGAAAATATTTCTTGAGGGAGCGCCATTTTATTCACTCACTTTCAGATAGTCACCAAAGATCTCTTAAAACATGTAAAAAGCTACTTTGCTCTTGCTGCTTATAATTCAGAAGATTTTTGCTACCCAGCTCTCTCCCAGGAAAACACTTTTTGCAATCACTCTTCAATGACATTCCTCTGGGTCATAAAACAGCCGCTTCTCCGGAGGATAATGAAGCATCCTTCCTCAAGCTGAATAGCCCTCATAAAGCCATAAACAATTCTCTTACTGGAGAGATGTCAAGTAGAATCACTCTTTTTTGGTCCTTTAGTTGTCTTTTCATATTATCTTGTCAGGAATCTTCGCTTTATTTTCGCTTATTCAAAGTCCCGGAGTTCGCAGTTTGAGAGCCATAGGGCTTCTTCCGCAGTCCTTGCCTTTGAGCCGGTGTGGGGGCTACATGGGGTTGCCAGTCCCCTTGAGCTCTTCCACCTTACTCTGGCCTGCCCCCCTCTCCATGGGGGGTCATGGGGCCCCGAATCCTTGAGTCCCAAGGAGTCGGGAAGATCACGGCACTGAGTTCATAACTCAGCTGCTGAGATGGCACTGCACCAGCCTATGCCCCCAGCTGGGCACAGCAGCTGTGGGCAGGCATCTGGGGCAGAGCAGGGCAACTGAGTAGGAGAGCTGGGAGGCCACCTGCACCATCCCAGCTGCCCACCTGGTCATATGTAAGATCCCAACATATTATAGAAGGAGGTGAGAGCCTGAGGGACATAGGAAGGTGGTAAAATGTCATGTTTGCGGAGATAAGTCAGCAGCAGAAACCAATTTTGTGTGAATTTGGTGTGGCCCTATTTACAGTACTGCATACATTTCTCACTGTCCCATCTCAGAAGCAATTAGAAAGGGCACAGAAAAGAGCGAGTCAAATGATCAAGGGTTGGGAGGGACACCTTCTTTGCTAGAAGGTTGGGGAGCTTTTAAGTTTACATAGAAGATGTGCAAAGTGGACATGAAAGAAGTTAATAAAATTATTCATCATGTGGAAATAGTTAACTTTTAATCTCTCTCTCATGATACAAGAATTAGGATCACCCAAGGAAATTGATAGGCAATAAATTCAAGACACACAGAATGGTACTTCTTCACACAATACAAGCCATGATTAATGGACACTGGCTTACATGGTTTTTTAAGGAGGCAATAGAAATTTATGGCCTATACATGGCTATTGGTGATATTATGGCTAAATAAAACCTCTGTGTTTAGAGTCAGTGAGTCCTTGAAATGGCTTTTACCTTTTTGTCATTTTTATAGGCCCCCTGTTTGGCTTCTGTAGCAACTGACTCAGCCTATGGCAGAAGGAAAACTTAAGTGAGTTGCCACTTGCCAGGCATCATTAGGAGTGTGCAATCTGGGGTTTGTGATCCAGCAAAAGAGCCAGATTTATGTCAATCCAGCCAGGGCCGGTGACACCATTGAGGCAGTGAAGTGGGCGCCATGGGCGCTGGGGTGCTGGAGGGGGCACCAGAGGGGGTGCCGGGGGTGGAGGCATGTGCCACGGAGCTGGCGTGGCTGGCTTGCAGCTGCTGCAGCCTCACACTGTCGCCACCACACGCCCCCGGCTGAGTCAGAACTTACAGCTGATCCAGGTGAAAAATCCAGCATTTTGAGGGTTGTCTCAAGGGAGGTGGCAATCATTTGAGTAGGAGATGAAACTACACGCACCTACACTGTTAAGTTTTTAAAAAAAAACAAACATGTTTTTTGAGGAGTGAAGAAACTGGACTTTCAACTTATTTTCTGGTAACTATCTTGAAAAGAAAGCAAAGCAAAACAAAATCAAGATGGCGCTTACCTGGTCATTTGGAAATGCTGCTGTTGTGTTTGGGATGCAGGATGCCTTAGATAGACAGATAGTTTATTTGGTATATAATCAACACAAGTCTCTATATTAAAACCACAGTAGCAGTATAAATACAGTATAAAGCAGTATAAATACACAAAATACACTAAAATCTAGGCTATTAAAATACGATAAAACTTATCTACAACATTTACATCAAGATTCCTCACTTTCTTTGAAACAATTACAGCCAAAGTGAAGGAAATACTCATTCTCTCAAGTCCACAACCACGTGGTCTACGACCACGACCTCTCAACTGCATTTACAAATTTTGAGGGCTATAGCTAAAAATTTGTTGAAATTCAGTATAAACTGGGGATTAGGGTCAAAAAGTAACTTTTGGCTTCTTTTCTCATCCACAAACCCATGAAGCCTCTTTAATAAGGGGTAAATAATTTTTACTCTACTGTTTTCATAGAACCTACAATGTAATAATATATGCCTTGAGAGATCCCTGGCCTCAGAGAAAACACTCTAGCCTTGGAAGCAAGCAATAAAATCCTAGGGTTTCAGTCTGGGCAGAACTAGTCCCCTTTTCTGGAGGCAAATAAGCAGAAGAACAATAACCATTGCCCACTTGCCAGGAAGAGGCATGATAGATTGCTTTTTGGATATTGAAGATGTGCTCATAACCAGGAGCACATCTTCAATATCCAAAAAGCTATGTGCTGCTACATGAAGCAATGCAGCACTGTCATATTCTACCTTTTCATCCGCTGTGTGTGAGAGCTAAGCTTTAGTTCAGTCTCTTTCTCTGGCACCTGGTCCATTTGCTTGAGGCTGTAGCCAGTGCAGCTTCTTTCTATAGTTGTTCATTCTTTGTTTCTTACTAATGTAAAACTGTGGTCAGCGGAGATGTCCATCCAGAAATGGCAGCGACACCCACAAAAAACAGATGGTGCTGTGCCAAGCCCCTCCTGTGTTCCTCCCCTTTCTGTCTCCCTGGCAGTCCCTGCTTCCACCATTGTCAGGTGGCTTGCCCTTTGCCCCAGCCTCACCTCCTGACTACAATACAGCCTGCCAGTAATTCTGTGAGCCACTTTTTCTCTGTCTTTACCTTTCTTTTATCAGTTTTCTTTCCTCTGCCCTTCTGCCCTCTCTTCTCTATCAAATGATTTTCCTTTCTCTCCCCCTATCAACTTACTATGAAAATTTTCTCCTTAGTTCCCTTCCTGGCTGCAACCAAATGTCTATCTTCTGGCCAATTTACTAACCAACTTTACTGTAGCATAAGCTTTCGAGAACCACAGATCTCTTCGTCAGATGCATAACGATGCAGGTGCTATTTGCTCTTTTCTATTTTGCTACTGTAGACTAGCACGGCTAATTCCTCTGGATCTATGGCCAATTTACTGTTAGCTTTATTAGACTATGGTTGTCTGGGACTATCTGTCACATTAGTACCTCTGTAACATGGGTTAGAGAGCAGGCTAAAAAATGACTGAGCCAAAGATATCCAATGACATATCTGAGAGGATATTTGAACGGTTGAACCCAGGTTCTTCCAAGTCTTTCCCCAACACTGACCACTACAGTTCACTGGCAAACTGAACTCTGAGAGTCAAGCTACAAGTGATGCCTGACACAGATTGGATACTTGTAAGCTTCCCTCAAGTTTTGATGGGAAATGTAGGTGTCCTGATCTTGCAGCTTGGCTCTCTGACTGCTGTCCAATGGACTTTTCAACTAGAGATGGGCCTGATCTGAATTATGATTTCAACCCCCCCCCCGATTTTGGCGTTTGCGCCATCGTGACTCAGCTAATCGGTTCTGTCCACGGCAACCGATCCAGCAGTCGGGAGTTTGCTTGTTTGGGACTTGATCGGATGGGTCAGTTTCTGTTCGGAATTGCAGACACTCTTGCGCCAGTAATTTATTCCCGGGGCAATGGAGTCAGGGGAATGAGCTGTGTTTGCCCTCCTTCTGTCGCCCTTGAAACACGAATGGAAGCCCAGCTTTCCTTGATTAGCAGGCTTCCTTCCAACCACAGAGCAGCAACCCAGGGGAGGGAGGGGGAAGGGGGTGTTCTGAAGCCATGGGCACAAAGGAAAGACAAAAGGCGGTGCGGGAGGCTAGGAGGCCGCCCGCACCATTCACCTTTCCCCAGGACAAGGGGCATGTGGGCAAGCCAGCCGCCCCTTGTCCTGGGGAAAGGCAAAAGGCAGCGTGAGAGGCTGGGAGGCCGCCTGCGCCGTTCGCCTTTCCCCAGGACAAGGGGCACTCGGGCAAGCCGACCACCCCTTGTCTTGTGGGGCAGGTGAACGGCGCGGGCAGCCTCCGAGCCACTCGTGTTGCCACCAGCTCCGCAGTGCACCGGGACAGCCAGCTTGCTGCGTGGGTGGAGGTGACTCAGGAGCGTACGCGCGCGTGCGCGCAAGAGCCTGACTACAGTTGCCCTGGGTGCTAGCCTCCCCGATTCCCAATTCCGGACCGGAAACGAGACTTGATCGGTTAGAATCGGTGACCTGCATTCGGCGGCAGCCCAGATCCACGAACAGCTTAATCGGAATTTTTTTTTGGATCGTGCCCATGTCCAACATTTCAACTGTCCAACATTCCTCCAAGCTGCCTACATTTCCCATCAAAACTTGAGGAGGCTGACAAGTGTCCAACCTGTGTCAGGCGTCACTTGTAGTTTGGTTCTCAGGTGATTGAGTTTCTCACCATGCTAGTTTAATCCTCAAATTCTTGAAACAAACATTTCATAATTTAAGATTCCTATCATAGGTCATTAGGACTACTTTAGGATGTCAAAGTACCTTTCCTTATATGCATTCACAAGAGCAGATGACATGAGAGCCAATAGTTTAAAGAAAGTGGAGACTTCCATGATGCTAAAAACTAAACTCTACATCCATGATCATGGAAGAAATTCAGCAGACATTGGTAGAGCAACATAACATAGGTTGTGCACATGGGCATCAAACCTAAGCATTAAAAAATCTTCCTGAAGGAATCACGGGGATTACAACTATAGCCACTTGCGTAAAAAGCTATCAGGAGTCAATCTTGAAAAAAAAAAGAGACGTGAACCCTGGTTAGATGCTAATAAGATAACCATGATTGCAGCTTTGCAACAAGAAGCACATATAAAGCTGTAATGGAAAAGGAAGCATTGACTGTCATTCTCGTTTCCCTGTTGGTTCTGCTTCCCCTGTCTTCCTATCTCCATGAAAGTGCTTTGTGGACATTCCTTTCAGGAGTATGAGGGGCCATTAGATTGAGAAACTATTGTGGTATGGAGGGAGAGGCAGCAATCAAATGTTAACTGAAGCAGAACCTGACTTTGTTATCCAAACTGTCCTAGAATCCTGTCTCAACAGACTTATAATTTACCACTGTAGTAACATCTATACTAGAAAGAAAAGAAGAAAACCAAAACAATTGCCACTCAGTCTGTGAAGTCTTGGTAAGGAACTTTGAAGAAACATGGAAGACTGAGAATGGCAAGGGTTGCGTAGAAATCAGTGCAAAGGATTGAACAGATAGTAAATATTATCTGTATAACATGGGCTACCTATGGTCATAATGGGAGCAATCCGAAGCAGGTCTACCTACTCTCAGGACAGTGTCCTTAGGAATGAAGCCTATCATAAAAGTGAGATATGTTTCTGCATGACCTATCAGAAAAATCACAGTGGTTAAATGGTTTGGCTGTGAATTTGCACTCTGCTGGTTTGCATTCCACTACTGCCATGAGCTCAGTAGGTGGCCTTGGGTAAGCCACTCCTCTCAGCCCCAGCTCCCCAGCTGTATTGTGAGGATAATAATACTATTAACTTGTTCACTGCTCTGAGTGGGGCACTAATCTGTCTAGAAGAGCAGCATATAAGCTCAGTTATTATTATCTCTTCTTGAAAAAATTAGAATAAACAATTATTACTAAATTGAAAGAGGCTTGAAAAAGCAGCATCTCAAAACTATATTTTCACACACTCCATTATATAGAGCCAGAATATAGAAAAAATGTATTTCAATAAATTACTGTGACAAAAACACGTTCAACAAAAGATAGTACTATGCTGTTGCTGTTCTGCACTTTAAAGAGGTTATTTTAACCATATATTTAAAGTCAAGCAATTCTACTTTAGTAAAAAAAAAAAAAAGTTATGTAACAGCAACAGCAGCAACAACGAGTCCCATCAGTTCAATGTTTTAGCCATTGCAGAATAGACTGAAATAAAACTATATTACAACAACGCTCCTTTTAAAGCTTTATTAGATAAGGATGAGAGATCTTTGATTGGATGACCAGTGTCTTCAATGTTCTCAAGAAGTAGCCATTGGACACCCATTTTTTATTAGAAAGTGGCATGGTGATGCTAACCTTTAAACCTGCTCTGTTTCCTTGGGAGACACTGGGACTCCCAGCTGCCATACGCCCTGGAATACAAAATAACAGGCAGATTGTTGTTTTCCCATACTAGCCTTAAAGCACCTGGCTGTGACAGAGGATTTCTCTTGGGAAAACAGTACGGGGACAATTTTAACTTATTCTTCATCTTTCTCCAGCACTGAGGCCCCAATATAAGCTGGGTTCTCAAATGGCTACTTTTAAAGAAAATTAATGATGTCAGAGACCCAATCATAAATCTTCCAGATTTCATCTAGTTAAATATTATGCAAAAAAAATGAAAATACTTAATTTTTATAAAATATATTACAGGGCTCAGTTCTTCACGTATGTTATTTTGGTAAACCCTTTAGGTAAGAACAAAACTATAAGGTGGATAACTGGGGGACAATGATTTTCTTAAGGCTACCTTGTATTGTGAATGAGATGTACATTTGAAATGAGAGCTTTTGAACTTCGACTCTGAACCACTACACTATATGCTGACATAAAAAAACAAAACATGATATTTAGATTTGTCACGGTCTCTAATAGAGGTTTGCAAAATGAAACAGCTTGGAAATACACTCAGAAATTGTTGGTTTGGTTTGTTAATGTGACTTCCAGTTCATTAAAACCTGATTTATATGTCACTCCATGGAAGAAATGAATGGAAACTAGACTTCAGTTGTTGGGGCTTAACAGTAGTGAGTTAGTGAGCATGGGAAGTTTAGCAGCATGCACTTTGGCCCTTTTCGCACTTACGGTTTAAACCGCCATTTATAAGCATTCGCCCCGATCGCAGTGGCTTCGGCATTGCACCTGTTCATTTCACACTATCCACTGCAATTTCGATTTGGTGTGTGCAATTTTGGGCTTTCGGGGCCTTGCAATTCACGTCACACTTTTTAAAAAAAAATTGAGTATGCGTAGTAACATTGCGATGTTGGAACCCTTCCCCCCTTTTTGCTGATTGGGCTGTCCCCTGCCCACTGGAGAGGCAATTGGTGGCAGAGTTCTGGGGGAAAACATGTACCACTCTCATTTTTTTAATCAAGCCAGGAAAGGGTTAAAATGCTGCCGATTCATCTCCTCCCAGGAAGCAGAGGCTTGTTTCCAAACGGCTGTGCAAAATGCTTGGGTTTTCCCCCCCTCTTTGGCAAAGTCTGAAACATGCCTGGGAGGGAGGGAAAAGCAGCTATTTAATCCTTTCCTGGCTTTTAAAGCCAGGAAGAAAGTGCAGTAACATTACAACGTTGCAACCCATTCTTGTCTTTAAAAAAAAAGAATGTGTGTGCATACCCTAAGGGAGGAAGGAGAAAGCAGCTATAACACTTTCCTTGCTTTTAAAGCTAGCAGGGAATTAGCAGCAAGCTTAGGAATCATTCCTGGCTTTTGAAAAAAAATAAAAGAGCATGCATACCGGGAGGAAGGAAACCAACGAAGAAGCAGCCTTATGACCCTCACCTTGCTTTACTAAAAAAAATGGTGGACAAGGAGTTCAGAGAGCTGAGGAGGGTGGGAGTGGTTAATTCTGTACAAACCAATCAGCTCCCAGGGAAAAGGAGGGGGGGGAGAAGCAAAAAGGGGACAAAAGTGTTCACATTAGCAAAATGCGGGCCAGCTGCCAGTCGGCAGCGAACTTAAAAAAACATCGGGGTATGTCTGCAGGGGGAAAAATCGGGGATACAGTGGAAAAAAGTGGGACTGCATCCCATGACTGCTTTTAAGTGTGAAAACCTTGCAAACATGGGATATGCAACAGGTACAAACGCGCTCTAAAAACCAAGTGTGAAATGTACCTTTGATGCATAAATGCTTGTATACTTTGGATCTTTTGAGTACTATAAAGGAGAGCATACCCTACAGGCTCTCTGCAGGAGGTGCGTTTCCCCACCTCCCCCCCCCACTGGCCAGGCAAGCGGTGGTAGGGGGCAGATGGTGGGAGTGGGAGATCCCCTGCCCCAAGCGGGGGAGTAGTAACCCTACTTTGACTGCCACAGGTCCTGCCAGACCAACATCATCACCTTCTATGACCTAGTAACTTACTGAATCATGGGAATACTGTTGATGTAGTTTATCTGAATTTTAGTAAAGCTTTTGACAAGGTTCCTCATGCTGATCCGATGGGTAAACTCAAGGACTGTGGACAGGACTCTTGGATGGTTAAATGGATAGAGAATTTGCTGGACAACTATACCCAAAGAGTAGTCGTCAATGGTATTAAGTGCAAATAGAGCTGCCCCAGATCCTCCTTCCCCAACCCCCCTTGAAAAGAACAGTATGTGTGTGTGTAAGTGCAGTGAACACCTGCCTTGCATTTGTGCAATGGGCTGAAACTCATGAAAATGAAAAAAACCAAAATGGATTAGATTTGCACTGGCACCATCCTACCTGGAACAAACCAATAATGCAACTGAGTTTGTTTGGAAGCTCCAGATACAAAACTGAAATGGAAATTTCCTCAGTGCACACCTCTAGTTTTTAAGTGGTCCCATAGATCCTTTAAAACTTTAAAAATGTTCCCCATATAATTTTCTTATGCTCATGATAGATTATACAACAAGACTATATTAAGTATTTCTACTTAAATTCAGTATTCCAGTTTAGTCTTATATTTGCAAAAGCTGACGAAGAACAATTACATCTAGTCTGATTTATCCTGTTGGTATAGATTTATTGAGCTAATCTTAAGCATGTCTTCTAAGAAGTAAGTCCTATGATACTTAACCAGACTTACTCCCAGGAAAAATCCCTTAAGAATGTAGTTTTAATGGTCTGTGCTACTATGGAGGGTCATGCCATATTACAGCAGGACATATCGCACACTATGCAGTATCACAAGCAATGTGGCATAATTCATTTTAGCATGAAGCAATTCAGTGAAGATCCCTCAAGGATCTCGTATGCGAATGTAATGATTGTGGTAGAGAGCTGTGCCTCTCTTAGCAGAAACCCTACAAGGCTTGCAGTGCTACGAGGTAGCAATAAAATCTTAATTAGTAAAAATAAATGGACATTTCTTGGAGCATGCAACATGCGCAAGGACAGAGAATAAAATTAAAATGGACTGGGCATCATAAATTTTAAAAACTTGCGTATCTGCCACCTAATGACTGCAGGGGCCACAAATTAAATTTCTCTCTAGTGCACCATCAATCCTTCTGAAGGCTGAATGGTTGAAGCAGATGATGACCCAGCCAGATGAACAATGTTAGCAGTTCTCCTAGGAAGGGAAATAATTAGATTTGGTGACTGTAGATGAAACAACTGAATGCAGTACTTACTTTCCTTCAATTACATAGAAGAGAAACAGGAGCAGGGTAGCAATTCTATGACATGGATCAATCTCAACTGGTCTATTAGACTGTCTCTAGACATACTCATCTTGAGTGATGAGCCCACAGTGGATCTGCAGTCACACATCTTTAGACTTCCAAGGTGAATCCAGCTTGGGTGCAAAAGGTTTTTTTCCTATTTCCAGGAGAAGTCAGAATTCTGATTAGCTGTCCCTTTTCACAAATATTAAATCAACAACCTCCTATCCATCCAGTTAGACAGAGGAATGATTGGTTATACCTTTTGTTAATAATGAAGCGATTTCTCATTTTACCCATAATTCTAAAAGACCCAATCTGTTTTGCTTGGTGTGAAGCAAGTAAATGAATATACTGATAAACATGCTGACCACCTTGAACAAAAAGTTCTTTAAAAAATCAAAACCTTCCCTAAAGCATGGAGAGGGTGGAATAAAAGGGCAGATAAGCAAAGCTTATCCTGTATCAGAAATAAGTACCTATTCCTGGAGGGAGCTGTATTTGTATCTTCCTCCCAGAAGACCTGACACCAATACCCTTTAAAATCTGCATACCTGCTCAACAATTCACACAGCGTGCTTACAAGAGAAGGCTTTAAGATTATCATCTGAGACACAGTTATCTCCCTTCACCCTTGGCCAAAATCTAGCCTCATAGAGAGTTTTGCAGAACTTGAAAGCTTGTATACCGCTTTTATCTTTTTGGTTGTTTCTAATGCAAGGTATTAATTAGGCTTTTCATTTTTGGATGCCAGTACTTTGAATTAGAGGTGTACCTTTTGATATTTCTGAGCCCTTATTATGCTTGAATTTTGACTTGGGAATATCCAAAGTGCTGAATTTTGACTTAGGAATATCTGAAATAACAAGACACTTCCACAATTTCAGATTTCTCCAGATTTATATCCCAACGTTTTAGGATTTTTGGGGTCATCTTGGCTTTGGGGTAGACCCGGCATCTGAGTCTGGATGCCAGGTCTACTACCACTGCAGCCTTCAGATGCCAGGTCTACCAGCCCCTGAAAACAATGCAGGTAGACTTGGCCTCCAAAGTCCAGATGCTGAGTCTACCACACAAAGAAAACAATGGGCTACAGATGCCTGATTTCCCACCCTTCCAATTACCTGAAAGAGATTCCTGAAATGGTTTTAATAATCCTGAAATTCTGGGATAATGGTAGTCATGTCCTTTCTAAATACTGAAATGATACTAAAATGAAGATTTTTGAAGTGCTCATCCTTAGTCCTTGTTGAATCTAGAAACAAATGGGCAGCCAATCCAAGAACTGGCATTAACCAAATATAGAGATGGGTGCATCTGGAGGTTTAATTATGAAAATGTATAGGTGGTTATCTTCATCAGATTAATGATCTCCAAAATTATGGACAATCTCATTCAATGGTGTTACATTGATGTTAATAAGCATGGGTGATAGTGTGGAGCCCAGCAGAACTTCACAGGCGAAATCTCAAACTGCAGATTGAGAGTTGCCAGGAATCACTTTTGAAACATGACCAGAAAGAAAGGATTTAAACCAATCAGTCTCCATCTTCCTAATTCCTATCCCAGCCTTTAAGCACTTTAATAATATTGAATGGTTGAAACCTCAAATTAAAAAAGGGTGAGCAAAGGTGGAGCAAAACTACCACATCTTGTTTATAACTGAGAGTAAGCCATACTCACTGGAGAAGTTGGGATTGGGGCTGTCCCACATTTTTGTTGGTTTTATAAGTTTGATTTTCTGATTAGACTATAATCTTTTAATATCAGAATACACAGTTTGCAATCAATGCAGGGCAAACTAAAAATACCTTATTTTTACTGCCTCAGAGACTCTTGAAGCTAGGGGTCTAGTGCAGCTCTGGCATTACAAAGGCAAGAAAAAGTATGATTTTAATGGTCCCAAGCCAGATCACAAACCTTTTAAATCTTGGATGAAGTGTGCCTTCCATAACATAGCAACACAGAAAATACCTGATCCAGCAACAGGGAGCTTTTCTTTTCCTTGTCCTTGATGAATTTGAGGGCTGCCATCCAGAATTGTGAATATAAAGCAGATCCTATTGCAGCTCATTGGACAATGGTAGACCCCTCTTTACATGCCACAAAGCTTCTGAACCAAAAAGGCAAATATGCCTTCCCCTCCCTGCAATCTGCCCCAGACATTTCCCAGAATTTTCCAGAAAAGTCGCTGTGATGTAGATTCTGATGGGAGTGTAACTCTGTCCTTTCCTGTTTTGTACCAGACTGATATCCACTGCTAATCAACATTTGGTCTAGATGATCTTATTTGGCACCTTCATTATGGGTACTTATGTTAATTTGATTCTAAAGTTAGGTAAGGAATAGATAAAAACTCTGCAATCAAAAGCCCGTCATTAGTGACCTTTTTCTTTGAACAAGAGAAGGAAATGCTGACTAATGACGTACCTGGTAGTTCTCTCAAAATAATTGTGTCCCTATAATTGCTGCTAGGAATGGATTTCCTGAAAGTATAATTTGGTATATAGTTTCCTGCCTAGAAATGGAGTTTATTTATATTCTCTATATGCTTCCTTATCACATGTTCCTTTGTGATGCTTAAAAAATAATGAAATCTCTGTGATGATTTGTTGCCCGTTTTCTATCTTGCTTGTAACAAACAACTGGAGAATTTCTACCGCCTCTTTCAAAGGGACTTGCACATTACTGCTCAGAGAACATAAAAGTTTGTGTTGTGTGAAACTGAGCTTGTCACAGTGATATCAAAGTGTTTGAACTGAATAGGAAGAGGAGGTGCCTGACTTATTTCTCACCAATTTTGTGATAGCTCCTGCAAAAAGTGCGAACTAAAAATCAAAGGTCATTTTCAGGGGATATGATGGAAGCAATTTCTTTAAAAGGTGATCTTGAAACATATCTTTACACGATGGGAGGGATCCAAAGAGCCATGAGCCAAACTCCCCTTCCGGAATGAATCTTTCCTTCTCCACAAAGTAACTGTTATTCAGATAGAACCTCATGAAACTCTATGCAGGGTGGTGAGCAGAATCTCAAGTAGGAAATCTGCAGAAATTGTGCTCTCACATTCACAGGTAAATTCAACAACCCCCTTCCCCCTTTTTTAAAAAAAGCAACATTAAACAGTTGAGAATGGTACAAGAACCAAGCCTAAAAGGAAGCTTGAAAAGAAAAAAGGTGAAAGGGATTCCTAACAGCTGCTTTTTGTTTCTCGTGAGTAGAAAAAAAATAATAAAGAAGGAGACAGGGAGTGAAAATTGCTCACATATTTTTGAGACAGAATAAACAGACAAAGGGAGAATAATAGCACCCCAAATGCAAAGTAGAATAATTGAAGGAAAAACATGAGATGAGAGAGAAAAATATGGAAGCATTATAAGTGCTTAAAATAATTTGTAAATCATTCAACCATGTTGATTATACAAAATTAAAGAAAATAGAAATGTGTTTTCCCCCTATCTTTTTTCCCAAGAATAATTTGTTTAAAAGCTGGTGGTGGTATGTCATAAAAACAGCATACACGATTTCTTCATTTTGTAGAGTTGCATGGCTTACTTGGGCAGAGGGGTTGTTTTGTTGTCATAATATTAAAATACTTGAAAAACCTAATAATACATACTAGTAACAACGAATTAATAATGGAACAGCCATGAGGCCAATAGTTGATAGAAAACAGACATTTAAACAGAAATACATGGTATGAAAAGTAATAAAACTGTCAACTGATCAACTGAAGACCTGAGGGGATAAAGGAAATGTTTCCACCTAACAAGTAAAACTAAGAGGTTAGATCAGGAGTCCCCAGCGTGGTGCCTGCCAAGTGTTTTAGAAAGTGGGTGGGGCAGGCCTGATAGGGCTTTTGCCCAGCAGAGCTTCTGATTGGCCATTAGAGATCTTATTGGCTGTGCAGATTTTTGAAAAGGTTACTTTGGCAGCAGCTGCCACCACAGCACAATGATCTGCACTGTGTGACTGAACATAAGCAGTGTGTATGCAAAAAATAAAATAAAAATAATGCAGAAGATTTACTATTACAGTTATCCATAACCTCATGCCCTGACTTCTGAGGTTGGCTCCACCTCCTATTGTAATCATTTTGTGGTTAACTCTGCTTCCCTAGGCAGCCATTTTGTGGTTATATCCAACACCTTGTGCTGGAATTCCAAAGGTGGCCACCAGCTCAAAAAGACTGGGGACGCCCAGGATAGATGATAGAATGATCTCTGAGGTGAAATCATGTGTGTGGGGTGGGCTCTACCACAGAGAAAGCTCTGGCTCTGATAAGCAAGGGTTACCAGAGAAGACACTGTACAGAAAATTTTAACTAACCAGCAAGTATGTGTAACAGCTGTCCATTTGTCCTTTGTTTTTGTGGCTGCAGTCTTGAAGAAAGGAATTCTCATTTCTCCCTTCTTAACTGGCTGTGTGAGGTTTAGGAGTAGATAGTAGAGCTTCATAGAATCATGTGCTGGTTCATATAAATTGTTGTACAGAACAGAAGACCAAGTGAGTGGTCAGTTTTTATTATAGTGAAATTTATTCTATTTCTAGTTCATCATTTCCATTTTCAAACGCATCTTTAAAAGCTTTTTGAAGCTGTCATTTCACCTTGCCTGAAGCTCAAATTTTGAACGTTGTTTCAGGCTGCAATTCTCATAAATAGCTTAATGCAATTAAAATGGAATAAAATATTCATTGGTGCAAAAAGATAGAGCTATGCTATGTGTATATGACTGATACAATACAAGGCAATCACAGGCTGATGAAGGCTGTGGGGCTTCCATGAAGTCTACGATGCCTATGGTGAATATGTAGCTGTATGTCAAAATGACTCAAGTCAGCCTATAATACAACCAAGGGAGTAAAATTGAACAGGTCTACTCAGAAGTAAGTCCAATATTATTCAGTTAGGCTTACTCTCAGGGAAATGTTCTTAGGATTGCAGCCATTGTCACTGAACAGGCTTCATTTCAAGAGATCTGGAGGCTCAACTCTGTCTGGAAATACTACTTCTACTATAAACCACTCCCCTTAACAATCAACCTCTTTAGTTGTTGAGCAACAAGGAAAATGTACCCTGTGCCTGATAAAGGGAACTATTTTTACATTGTGTGCTAGTGTTGAAACCTGCCATTCAAAATGAATAACATCTAACCCAAAAGCCATAGGAGACATTTTTACTTATATACCTAACATGTATTTTTCCAGTATTATATTTCTGTCATCATTGTGGCACGTATTTTTCAAAGTAGTGATTTAATTTAACATTTTTATTTCCCTTTCACCCTGTACATGATTGGTAAAACATGCTAAATCTCAACCAAATGAGAAGATAACTTGACCATTTTTATGGGGGTTTCTCTTGAAATCTTTAGCAGCTTATCTATTAAGTCCTTAAGAAAAAGAACGATGACAGACAAATGAGTCTAAACATTAGTGAAGCTACTTCCTACTAGTGTACACTCCTTGAATCTAACACTACGCTTGCTTTTTAGCAGCAGCAAAAGAACCTCTGGTTAGCTCCCAATGCAGCTTTCCCACAGCTGCGTTGAAGTCCTCACACACCACCATCGTTACTCAAACATGTTTTGGCATAAAGAGCTATGTAATTTGAAGTTGTCATTAAACACAAACTAGTATTTTAATTTTAATCTCTAGTTAAACACAAGGGAAATGAACCTTCATTTGCCAAGCAAAATTGGTAGTTTTCCCCCTACAAACACACACACGAACACACACATTTCTGAACGTGGCCTCAGAATATGGATCAAAAATGTGCATAATTGGATTTTTTAAAAGAAGGGTTTCCCCCCCCCCCCTACAAACCTGGGACAGCTCTTAGGTTTGCAGGAAAATCTGAAAAGAGAAGAAAAAAAGGCAAGGGAGATTTCACCTTTTTACAGTTATTGAAGCGAACATTTTGTGATGCTACACTGCCTACCAATGATACAGCATGTGGCAGCAGCCTGAGATGATGAGGAGAGACAGAGAGAGGTGGTGGCAGAGAAGAGAAAGAGATTGAGTAGGAGGTGGTAGAAAGAGAGTGAGAAAAGGTGGTAGCAGATTGAGGAAGAAAGAGGTAGTGGCAGGACCAATGTGAGGAGGAGGAAGGAGTCAAAATTAGTTGAAGGGAGAAGGAGGTTGTCCTGCTCCATTTTCACCCCCACCCTCTGTCACTGCCTTTCTCTCCTTGCTCGTCTAGTGCCACCACTTCCACTGCCTCTTTCCTGATGCACCTATCCTGGATGCTTTGGGCTCCAAGTCTCTTGCTGCCACCAAGCAGCCTGCTGATGTGGGGGAGGAGAATGTAGAGGAAAACATGGCCCAAGGGTAGCCCATCACCAGCCTAATGCTAGTGGCAAGAAACCTGGAGCACAAAACATCCCATGCTGGCTTCCTCCTCCAACAATATCTCCTCCTCCACCACCCAGTTGATCCGACACCTTGGTAGCAGGGCTGGGTAGAGAAAGAGGTGGCCATGGGAAAAGCTTAGGAGAGAAGCTGGCAGACGAAGTAAAATAGTTGGGAAGAGAGAGTGGGGAATGGGGATGAAAGGGAAAAAATAGGGGGGAGCATCGGGATATTGTATTTCCATCCTTTGTGGGACTGGTAGGTCCCCAGCTTGTGTGTGTGTAAGCATCATAAATCTAACCACAGTTAATACCCCATTTGTCTTGTAAAATCCCTTGAAAGAGGATAATTAATAGAAACTAATTTGAGATGGGAGCACGTTCATACAGTTGCTGTTTATTTATCAGGTCTTAGACAGGTGAATGCAGAATAATCATATATTTCTCATTTCATATTAGTCATTGACAGTGAAGGGAGGTTGGCCAGTCAGTCGGTGGTTGGAGGGTCTCCTGCTGTAGAAAGAGAGGAACAGATAAATTGGATTTGGGATGGGAATATCGGTTGTGGATCCCATGGTGTTCCTAATGATGTTATCCAGAAAATCAGGGGATTCCAATTCCTTCTCCCCAGATCAGTTTATCTGAGTCTGAGTATGAGATGAACCCAAATTTTTCAGTGGTCATAAGTGCCACAGCGGATGGACAAAACAGAACATGGAGACTGAAAAATTTGGGAGAAATCTGAAGACATTTTAAAGAGATATTAGGAAACTTCTTTTATTGACACATTGCTTAGCATGCAAACTACGTCAAAGACTCATTCTTAAGGAAACAATATTGTGAAATGCAATGCACTGTCCAGAGATGCAGGCACAGTAAAACTGTTTTATGAACACCAGAGATGCAGGCACAGTAAAACTGTTTTATGAACACAGCAATGCTATGAAAGTTATTCTGACATGTATATAATCCAGTGTTAGGTAACTTTGTTAAGTGCCCGTTTAAGGCATGAGGCTATGAGAACAATTGAAACACAACACAATTGACAGATCCAGGCCATGAAAGGGTGTTATGTCTTAAAGAGTTGTATAAATACACTGTTTTGCTTGGTGTGACTATGCTATCACAGTGATTCAGTGCCCAAATCAACAGTCACAGAAAATAACAGGGTGTTTGAGTTAATTGGTTTATTCAGACCAAAGAAACCCAATTAGTTCCTTTCACCTTGATGGATTGGTACATAGATAGAGGCACAGTGCAATCCTAAGCAGAGTTAGATCCTTCTAAATCCATTGACTTCAATGTGCTTAGAAGAGTGTAACTCTACTCAGGGTGGTACTGCTAGTCTCAGATCAAGAGTGATTTGGAAATCTGTCTTGTCCAAAATTCTTTCTGGATTTGGAATCCCAAATTATCCCATTTTGTTTCTGAAGGGTAGGCAATCCATTAGGTCTTGTCCACTGTTCTGCCCCCCCCCCCCCCATTTTATACATGGTACAACTCACATTTCCTTGCCTATGCACCAATATGTGCCAAGAGATGTTCATCAGCATCATTCACCTATGGTGATCAATGTGTTTATCAACATGATAATGTTCCACAAAAACTGCTCCTGCCCCCCCTTTAGTTAGGACCTAATCAGTCCCAAAGTACAGGCCTATTTATTCTAACCTCCTTCCTTACACAAGACTGTAGTATTAAGGGTGAGGCAGGAGCAGGGGCCAGTTTTAGCCAGAAAAATGGCTGACTCAAACAATCAGGCCATATACATGCTGCTGTGATTGACCCTTCTAAAGCTTAGCAACAGGGTGTCCAATCCCTCTGTGTGTAAAGTGCCATCAAACTACAGCTGACCCATGCTGGGGTTTTCAAGGCAACAGACATTCAGAGGTGATTTGCCTTTGCCGGCATCTATGTAGCAACCATGGATTTCCCTGCTTGTCTCCCATATACTAAACAGGGCCTACCTTGTTTCGCTTCACATATATTACCAGGGCCTACCTTGCAAGCTTCCAAAATATGATATCGGGCTAGCTTGGGCCATCCAGGTCATGGGGTCCAAATCCCTGGCACCTCCCTTTTTAAAGCTGCGGTGCAAGCAATTAACAGATCCCTGCTGACAACAGAAACTGTTTGCCCTCCATGCATCTGACGAAGAGAACTGTGATTCTCGAAAGCTTATGCTACAATAAAATTGGTTAGTCTTAAAGGTGCTACTGGACTCTTTTTGATTTTGTTTTTGTAATGTCACCAATAATTTTCTTATTTATTCCATTCCATTCCTTCCTTTGATTTAATTAATTCATTCATTTATGCTTCTCATTTTTTCCATGGTGGGGACTCAAAGTAGGTGTCAGGCCTGCTATCCACAGTAACACCATATTGTTTTCTGATGCTTTCTGATGCTGTAGTTTTCCAGTGTTGTTTGCCTACAGGTTCACAGAGAACCAGCTGTGTTCCCAGGAAGGGCTTATCTAGCCGGACTAGACATCGACCTTGGAGGAGCTTCCCTCGCCTTCCCAGGCATCTGCTGTAGCCGGGCAATGGGGGGGGGGGAGTGGAAGGAGGTTTTGATATATTGCAACTTGTAACTAACACGTCATTCTCAACAAAGCTTCATGGTCAGCCAGAAGCTTTCATGTCTTTGGATTACTAATGGACACCTGTACTTTGAATGTAATCTTTCAATAAAGAACCTTTGAACCCAGAAACCTTGGATTTCTTGCAGCAAGGGGTGGGAGATGAACTCAAAGTAACTTGAATTCCATAAACTGACAGTAGCTTGCAAAGCAAAATGCATATTTACACAATAGAAATTTAAACAAAAATGTATAAACCCAACAGTTCCTTCCAGTCAAACTTAAAAACAAATTATGAGCCAGAAGGATGTTCCCTGCTAGTGCTGGTTCTGCTACCTAAGACTGGTACCTTTCAGTCAAGCTCAGGCTTTCACTTCCTTGCAAAATAGGAAAATGTTTAGCCCAGCTCTTACTCAGCTGACTAAGATGTTCTTACAGGACAGAATACATGACTGTTCATCTCCTCCCAATTCATCCTCACAACAGTAATTGTGGACAAGACTACATCTTGAACAATGCTAGAAAGGTTGGTGCGTAAAGCCTTCTTCTCTGTACATGATGAATGTGCATTGGGCAGTGGCGTTAAACATAACTTGATATATGGAAATTAAGATCTACTTAGGATGCTAAAGGCACCAATTGTTCTTGGACAAGAGAGATGATACACTGATAACTTCATAAACTGAATGGGATACTATCCATCTGAAGCAGTATAGTAAATGTCAGGTGTCACTATTAAACAAAGGCTGCCCTTTATGGGTCTTATAGTGCAGGGGTAAAACAGTACTATGCCGCCAGGCAGCCTTTGAAATGATTAGTAAAATGTTATTTTCCTCTGTAGTTTTCATTCATTTGATTATTAAGATGTTTCCCTGGCTTTTATAATTTCTCACTCACAGGATCTGTAGGACAAATAGGTTTATGATATCTTTTACAGTATTTACTTATAAAACGGATACATTTCAGGTGACTGCAATCAAAGAGATTTCACCACCAATTTTTTTTTTTTTGGCTTTAGTGTTTCTTGTTAGATAGACAGGGAAACAGTCGCTGATGCAATGTCCCTGGCAACGGTTTCTGAATTCATGGTTCCTTTGCTGGATCTGCCAGGCAACATCACTCATACTAAAATGTGAGAGTAATCTCTGGTCCATAGATTTCACTTTGCACAAGAGAGCACCAGCACCTGTCTGAGTCAAACTTTTCTCTCTAGCAGTGAACTAGCCCTGTTCCTGTTTATTTTGGATTTGGAAGATCCAAATTCTGCTCACATGGTACCATTGGTCAAGTCACTACTTTTCAACCTAATCTACTTTATACGATTGTGAAGATTAATGAATGAGACAGTAAAATGAGTTATTGACTCCAAACCTGAAATGTATACTAATGAGGACAAGGAAGATTGTAGGCTTTTGATACCTCTGCTAGATCTGCTGGGCATCGCTAGTGCTAAATCCAAGTTATAAAGTCTGTTCTATAGTTAATGGTGACATCTAGGTCAAACAAATAAGAGGCCCTTTAGTTTTATTTGATTTACTGATAGCATAGTCTATCAAATCATTATATACCTTAATGAGGGAAGAGAGAAGATTGGGAGGTTTAGGCTATTTCCCTTTTCTGATATAATAATTATTTTTCATTTTGCCTGAGCAGTGTAACATGGGAAAAATCCCAAGAGATCCCCAGAGACTCAAGTAATCCTTAAAATAGCCCCGTATCAAATGTTTATGAAATTTAATGAAACTAACAATTTAGAGAGAGTGAGGATCATACCAAAAGGCAAACCACCACTCCTCATGTCAAGCAATAACAAGAGCTTTTCCCTCATGGGAGATGTAGGATGATGCCATGGCAAGCTCTATTTCAAGTCCAGTCATAATGGAAGGGTTCTGGATCCAATACAACAAGAGATGAAGATTTTAACTAGAGGGAGCAGGGGCTGTATTCTGAGTCATAATTCAACATGAAGTCATTCCATGTACTACATCTGAAATATGAATTGGTATGGATACTAGTTGGAATTTATATAGTGCTTAGTAGAGATGAGCATGAATGGAAAAAAACCCGAAGGTGATGTTCGTTGTTCGTTGTCATCCACGAACAGGGACTCATGAACAACCACGAACATGGCCCTGTTCATGAACATGTTTGTGGTTGGCTGTTTGTGTGGGCCAGCAAGCTCTCCTCCAGCCATCATCCAAGTCAAGATCCCTACTGCACCACTCCCAGAAACCTGACCTGAGCAGGCAGCAGGAAAGGTACCAATAATCAATAATAGCTTGGCCCCAGAGCCTGGCAGCGGCCCTGGAACTTGAAGGGGTAGATCCCTATCCCACCACACACAAAGAAATTTCAAGCTCCAATGCACTTTCTCTATCAAAATGCCAACAGCAACTCTCTCCCTCTCCACTGTCTGCAAACTAAGCCAGAGCTGGGAGCACCCTGCCCCCTGGTCTTTGCTCCATTTTAACAAATGTGAATCTCCACACTTAAAAGGACCTACCTATCAAGCTAAATTGGGCTTAGAGTGGGGTTTCCAGGGCAACAGCAGGAGTTCAGACAGAGTTCAGACAATCCCTGCCTAAGTTGCCAAGGGAATTGATTGCAGGTACCAGACTGTCTGGCTTGACGAACAGCAATGAACAGCAACGAACGAGGCTTGCAATGACCACCTGTTTGTTTAGAATGGGGCCTCATGAACAGCTTGTTTGCGAACAGCAGATTGGGATGTTTGTGGCTTTTTTTTGTTCATATTGCTGTTCGTGCCCAGTTTTAGTGCTTAGGTGCTATATTATTGACTGTAAATTTAGCTGAGATCCTAAACTGTACTATGGCTGTGAAGGGATGGGAGAAAAGGATTTGTATTTTACTCGTATTGAATTTTTGCCAGAAAAAAACATCAGCCAGGAGGGCTTAGGATACTAACTTGAGACTATCTATTAATTTCTTGGTGGATATATAATATAGGGCTAATACTAATTCTGCTTTTTGTCTTTCAGGATCTAAGCAAGTGGGGAACAATGTTTTGTTGCAAATTATTTTGTGAATTATTTGGCTGCAAAAGTGTAAGTCCCAGTGATCCTCAGGCAAGCTAAAACCGGTCTCCTCAGGGCTCTGAGAGAGAGGGGCTGCTTGGACAGTACTGGCAGGTGCTCATTCACAGCTCCAAGGATGCCTGGAAAGGGAAAGTGTGTGCTACCCCTTTCCTGCTCTACCTCTTTCTTGTGGCTCTGATGGGGTGCCTGCTGGGTCTGCCCTAGCAGGTGTGCTGTTGATGATGGAGGAAAAAGGAGGATTCAGGAATACTTGCGAGGAGGGGAAATGCTTCTGGCCTCCATATCCTTCTTCCCTTTGCAGACCCTCAGTGGGGACAGCAACACTGCCCCTGAAGGCCCCATACGTCACTGCCTGTTAGTGCTGGGCTTCCTGCCCACACTTCCATATTCCCCAAGACCAGCAGCTTCTCCAACATCAGCACTGCACCTAGCTTGAACCATGGTTGGAATTGGTAAATGAATTCTTGCTTCCCCATTGCCTTCCCATCTACCTCACTGGTCTCAATTGCCCCCCCCCCCAGCTGAAATTTTGGGCTTTTAAACTCTCCCCGACCTTTTTTCATTTTTGATTTTTTGTTTTTTGCAGATCTAGGGGATCCTCTAGGTTTGTAGATACCCCCATCTGTATAGGGCTCAATTATAAGGATTTAAAAATCTGCACAAAAACCAAGTAATGTTAAACTCACTGGGGAAAAAGACAATGGATCCCTTCCATTTGTGTGTGCAGAAAGTATTTGGTAAAGTGTTTGCTTAAACAAAACCTGAGAACAACGTTGTCCTCGCCCATCTCATATCTTAGGCCTTTGTTAAATATAATTATGGCTGGTAAGAAGAACGTATGAACTAATATGCTCTTTTAACTGGTTAGTACCACTGTAAGTGCAATATTAGCAGCATATCATTTTACATCTTCTGTGCCTACCAGGCAAGTGAAACTTTAAATTGTTTAAAGAACAGAGACACTTTCTCTTATCTGTTTCAGTGGAAATCCCTAAAAGGATGGATATTGGGAGGGATCATGGCTCAGTGGTAGAGCATCTGCTTGGCATGAAGAAGGTCCCAGGTTCAATGCCGGGCTTCTCCACTTAGAAGCACCAAGTAGCAGGTGATGTGAAAGAACTCTCTGGAGACCCTGGAGAGTCACTGTCAGTCTGAGTAGACAGTACTGACCTTGAAGGACCCATGCTCTGATTCAGCATAAGGCAGCTTCAAGTGTTCACACACACAATCCTGAAGAATTTAATACCAATGGATGGGCAGGATATTACTCCTGGAAATGTTTTCTACTGTTTTCCTAATAATACTAGCTTTATTAAAGAATTCTGTTCAGGTTTTCAAAATGATGTACAATATTGCTCTGAATCCCTTCCCTCTGGACATGAAAGATCAATTTAAATATAATGGCTAATAGCTGTAGATAGCTGTATCTTGTTAAAGTAATATAAATTCATTTTTAAGTCATCTTAATCCATTTCTGTTACCACAGTAGAAAAGAGCAAGAGTCCAGTAGCACTTATAAGACTAACAAAATTTGTGGTAGAGTATGAGCTTTTGTGAGTCACAGCTCACTTCCTCCAATACCAGGTATCTTTTCTACTGCTGCAGACAAACACGGCTACTCATCTTGCTCTATCTCCATGGCTGTCATCACAGTGTCTGGTAGAAAATTCAACATGATCATTGTCTGCTGTAAGCAAAAAGTACTTTCCATCCTGAATCTCCGATTCTCGGTGACCCCCCCCCCAACATTATGAGAAAAAGATGGAAATTTCTATCTACTTTCTCAGCACTGTTTAAAATGTGCAAGCCTGAATCAAGCCCTCTTAGCTACTTTTGCAAAAATAAAAAAGTTTCATATCTTTTAGCTTTACCTTGTTAAAAACAAATATCATTTCTCTGTATATAGCCTTTCTGTATCAACAAGGCTTCTCTGATTACATAGGTGTTTTGCTGCTTTGGCCTTCTTATTCTTTTTTTAAAATTTATCTTTATTGTTTCACATGAAAATAGTATTTGAATAGATATTTCAATTTGCTCTTCAGTGTGACATTTCATACTTGTTTGGCTGAATGAACACTGTCATCACACCCTGTTTCCCGAGGTTATGTTTGTGAGGGAGGGGGCTGAGAGAACAAACTCCTTATCTCTGAATTCAGCCACTGCTTTCCATGTTTATGTTTATTGTCCTTTGTGCTTTCTGGCATCACTCTGAGACATACATACTGTGAGTTTCTCCGTCAGCAGGGGGCGCCGCGTCCGTCGGGTCCGTTGTGGCGGGGGTGCGGTCAGCGCAGCCGGCGGGTCCGGGGGGTTGTCCCGCTGCTACCTAGGCCGGGCAGGCGGCCTGTCTGCTGGCTCCAGGGGTCTCAGCTTCCCTTTTGATTGGCCTCAGATGGCCCCAGGGCTGTTAAACCGTGTCTGGCAACAGGTAAGCACAGCCTCTGGGCCCAGGGATGGTCCTTCCCTCAGGACAGCCTCCCTGTTTCTCCTCCCTGGCCAGGGAGCCTCTGACCCCTTTTATCCCCTCCCTCGCTAGGGGCAGCCCCGCCCCGCTCCCCAATCGCCAGCGCCCCAGGTGAGGCTCATTATCTGTCCCAATGCCGGCAGCAACACCTGCCTCCAGCCTTTCCGGGGTGGGAAGCCTGGTGCTCCTTCCTCCCGCCTCCCAGCTGCCATTGGGCGCCCTTCCCCCGTCTCCCTGGTGGGCGGGCGGGCCGGCCTATCGCCTGCCGACGCCGGGGCCGGTTCCCACCCCCTCACTGCCTCGCGGCCCCGGGCGAGGCTCGGCCTCGCAAGCGCGGGCCTCGCGGCTGCGCCGCCTCGCCTCTGCCGTCGCCGCCGCCACCGCATTGGGGCCGTCTGCCCTGGAGGCGTCTGCTCTGGCGGCCGCCCAGCCTGCCGGTTTGCTTCCCCCGGGTCGCTTCCTCCCGCCCGGGTTGCTGCCGCCGCCGCCTCCTCCGCGGCGCCGCGACAGCGCTTCGCCCGGCCGCCGGGCCGGCTGCCGCGGCCGCGCCCGTCCGCCGCCGCGCCTGCCCCGGCTAGGTGAGTTGTGGGGCCCCTGGAGGCGGGGGCGGCGGCGGCGAGGAGGGAGGGGAGGCTCATCCCCGGACATGCCCTCCCCCTTTTGCTCCCAGATGCAGGTGGGTCTTCCTCGTGCATTCTTGACAGGAAGTCGGCGTTCCGGTGCAGGTGCCCTGGTCGGTGTCTCGTCACAAAACTGAAAGGTAAGAGCGACATATACCATCTAAGTATGCGGGCATTGTGGTCCTTCATCCGCGCCATCCACAAGAGGGGGGCATGGTCCGTAACCAGGGTGAAGGGGTTATTGGTGAGGTAATACTGGAGGGCCCCCACCGCCCACTTGACGGCCAAGGCCTCCTTCTCCACCGTGGCATACTGCCGCTCGGCCTTCTGCAACTTGCGACTTAGGAAGAGGACTGGCCGCTCCACCCCGTCGATTTCCTGAGAGAGCACGGCTCCGAGCCCCGTGTCCGAGGCATCAGTGTGGACGACGAAAGGCTCATTGAAGTTGGGATTGTGGAGGACCGGGGCGTTGGACAGGGCCCCCCGGAGCGCCTGGAAGGCCTCATCGGCCGTTGCCGTCCAGGGGAGCTTGGTAGGCAGTCCTTTCCGGAGGAGATCTGTCAGGGGGCTGGCCCGGGATGCGAAGTTCGGGATGAACTTGCTGTAATATCCGACCAATCCCAGGAAGCGTCGGAGCTGCTTCTTGGTGGTCGGACGGGGACAGTCCTCCAGCGTGGCCACCTTCTCGGGGACCGGCCTCAGCACGCCGCGGCCAACTATAAATCCCAGGTATTTGACCTCCTGGAAGCCCACCCGGCTCTTCTGCGGGTTTGCCCGTAGGCCGGCAGCGTCCAGGGCTTGCAGAACCCGGCGAAGGTGTTGCATGTGGGAGGGCCAGTCGGGGCTGAAGACGAGAATATCGTCGATGTAGGCGGCGGTAAACCCCTGGCACTGGGCTAATGCCGTGTCTACCAGCCGCTGGAAGGTGGCGGCCGCCCCGTGTAGCCCGAAGGGCATCATGCGAAATTGGAACAGCCCCTGGGGCGTGGCGAAGGCTGTCTTCTCCTTGTCACCTTCCGCCATGGGCACTTGCCAATAGCCCTTCGTCAGATCCAGGGCTGTCAGATATCGGGCGGTGCCCAGTTGGTCGATGAGGGTTTCCGCCCACGGCATGGGGTAGGCGTCAAACTGCGCGATGCGGTTGACCTCCCGGAAGTCAATGCAGAAGCGGACGGATCCGTCGGGCTTCGGCACTAGCACCACAGGGCTCCTCCATGGGCTGCGGGAGGGCTCGATAACCCCGAGCTGGAGCATGTCAGCTACCTCGCGGTCCACTTCATCCCACTGCTTCCGGGGCAAGGGCCGCCAGGGTGCCCGGACCACCCGCCCCGGCGGGGTAGGTATGGCATGGGTCACCGTCGTGGTGCATCCCGGGATCCGTGAGAAGCTGTGGGGGAAGTCCCTCAGCAACTGTTCCACCTGCTCACTCTGTTCCGGGAGGAGCGCCGGGTCTAGCGTGGGGGCCTCCGGGGGGCCCCCCCGGGGGGTCCAGGGCAGGTTTCCATCGGCGGGCTCCAGGGGGTCGGCGGCGAGTTGACACGCCTGCGGCTCCCGCTCCCGCCACGCCTTGATGTCGTTGACGTGCAGCCTCTTGGCTTGTCGCCGCGAGGGGCCCCACTGGACCAGATATGTCAGAGGGCCCAGCACCCGGGTGATTGTAAAGGGGCCCCTCCAGGGGTCCCCGGCTTGTTGCGGGCCAAAGACTCGCCGGTTGACCAGGACCTTGTCGCCTTCCTGGAAGGTGCGTAGCCGGGCTCCCTTGTCATAGCGCTCTTTTTGGGCCTCCTGGGCCTCAGCCAGATTGCGCTGAGCCGTCTCCCGGGCGAGCTGGAGGCGTTCCTTCAACTCCCGCACGTAGTCCGGCGCCGCTGTTGCGGGGTCGTCTCGGGGGGTCGCCCATTGCTCCTCGACCACCCCCAAGATGCCTCGTGGCCGCCGGCCGTACAACAGCTCGAAGGGGGCGTAGCCGGTGGATGCCTGAGGGGTTTCCCGTAGGGCGAAGAGGAGGGGATCGACCAGAAGATCCCATTGGTTTGGCTTGTCCCGTGCCAGCTTCCGCAACATGGCTTTGATGGTCTGGTTGAGGCGCTCCACCAGGCCGTCGGTCTGCGGGTGATAGATGGACGTAAAGATCTGGCGGATGCCTAGGGTTGAGCAGAGCTGTCGTGTCAAGGAGGCCGTGAAGGGTGTCCCACAGTCGGTGAGGATTTCCCGGGGCAACCCCACGTGGGCGAAGAACCGCATCAGTGCTCTAGCGACGCCGGCCGCCTGCATGGACCGCAGGGGAATCGCCTCGGGATAGCGGGTGGCGTAGTCAACCAAGACCAGTAGGAACCGGCAGCCGCGGGCCGTACGTGGCAGTGGTCCCACGAAGTCCATGGCCAGGCGGTCGAAGGGGGTCTGTACGAGCGGCAGGGGCATCAGTGGGGCTTTGGGGGCCGGTCGGGTGGATGCTCGCTGGCACACTGGGCAGGAGCGGCAGAAGGCCTTGACGTCAGCAGCCACGGACGGCCAGAAGAAGTGGGCCAGGACCCGGGCCAACGTATTATTGGCCCCCTGATGGCCGGCCCAGGCGTGGTCGTGGGCGTAGGAGAGGACGGAGGCCCGGAAGGCCTGCGGGACCAGCAACTGCCGGGTCTCAACCCCCCGACTGGCAGTCAGCCTGTACCAGAGGCCCATTTCCTTGACAATTCGGGGGTAGCGGCCAGCCCTCCGCCCGTCCCGGATGCACCCCTCACTTACCGCCACGGCGTCCCGGAGGGACTCGAGGGTAACATCAGTCGCCTGGGCCTCCCGGAAGGCGGGATCGGCACCCCAGGAGGGTGGCGAGGGATCATCAGGCGATGCCGAGGTCCCGGCATGGGGCTCGGGGTCAGTGGTGGCGGGGAGGGCCTCCGCTGGCGAGGTCTGCAACCGCACCTCCAGGCCTGGCGCATCTCGGCCCAGCAGTACCGGGTAGGGGAGCGCGGGCACTCGGGCGAGCTCCAACTCCCACTCCTGTCCTTGGTAGCGCACCGGAACTCTCACCACCGGGTACTCTTCTGCGTGTCCGTGGAGGCACGCGACGGACGTGCGCCGCACGACGGGCAGGCCCTCGGGCAAGAGCCTGGTCCGTATCATTGAGACGGAACTGCCGCTATCTAGGAGTGCCGACAGCCGCCGGCCCGCAATTTCAACGATGACCAGTAGGGGCGGGGGCCGGACCGCGCGGGTGGCCAGTGGTAGGGCTTCCTCCCACCCTGCATCGCACTCCATTAGGGGGCAGTCCCTCATCAGGTGGCCCCGCTGTCCGCAGCGAAAGCAGGGCCCTCGGTCGGCAGTGCTGGCAGGGGCCGGGCCGCCGGGGGCCTTCATGTTGGGTGGTGGTGGTCGCGGCCAGCGGGGCGGGATTCCGCTGCTGCTAGGTTTGGCCCCGGTGGGGGGGAGGGCAGCGGAATCAGCCCCCAGGGGTCCACGGGGCCCTACCCGGGCCCTCCCGGTGGGTCGGCCGTCGCGCCCTGGTGTAGCTCCGTCCTTGTTGGGCTCCCTTGCCTCTGCCGCCATGAAGTTTTCCAGCAGGGCCGTGGCCTCCTTGAGATCGGCCGGCTTGCTACAGGCCACCCTGTATCGTGCCTTGGCTGGCAGAACGTTCAGGAGCTGCTCCAGGACGACCTGATCCGTGATGGCCTTTTCGCCCGGCGTCTCTGGCTTGAGCCATCGGTAGGCCAGGTCCCGGAGGGTGGTTACGAACCCCCGCGGCCGATCACCCTTGTTATAGCTCAGGGCCCGGAACCTCTGGCGGTACGTGTCGGGGGTGATGGCGTAGCGGTCCAGAATGGCCTCTTTCAGCCTCGCGTAGTCGGCCGCCTCCTCCTTTGGGAGGGCCTTGAGCGCGGCCTGCGCTTCCCCGGTCAGGTAGGGTCCGAGAATGAAGGCCCACTGGGCGGGGGGCCACTGGGCAGCCTCCGCGGTGCGCTCAAAGGTTTCCAGGAACGCGTCCACATCATCCTCTGGCCCCAGCTTGGTGAGTTGGAACGGGGCGGCCCTGTGGGGGCCCCCCGGGCCAGCTGGGGCTCCGGCGCCGCCTTGGGCGTCCCTTAAGGTGCGGCAGACATCCCGGAGGAGGGCTGCCTGGGCGTCGCGCTGTTGGGCCACGATGTCTTGCAGAATCCGCCCCTGCTGCTCCGTCTGCTGCGAGGTTATGTCGCGCAACAGGCGCCCCTGTTGCTCGGCCATCCACTGCCCGAACTGGGCAAAGTCAAACGAGCCGCTGGGGTTGGCAGGCGCTGCCCCTCCGCCTCCTCCTCCCTGGTCCATAGCTGTCGGGGGTGTAGGCGGTGTGGTGGTGGGTCCCGGAAACGTTGGCGGACGGAGGAAAGACCGGCTGCTGGCCCACCCCGCAGGCGTGGGTAGGTAGGGGAGGCGCTTCACTAGCGGTCGAAGGCCTGCATTCTCCACCACGTTGTGAGTTTCTCCATCAGCAGGGGGCGCCGCGTCCGTCGGGTCCGTTGTGGCGGGGGTGCGGTCAGCGCAGCCGGCGGGTCCGGGGGGTTGTCCCGCTGCTACCTAGGCCGGGCAGGCGGCCTGTCTGCTGGCTCCAGGGGTCTCAGCTTCCCTTTTGATTGGCCTCAGATGGCCCCAGGGCTGTTAAACCGTGTCTGGCAACAGGTAAGCACAGCCTCTGGGCCCAGGGATGGTCCTTCCCTCAGGACAGCCTCCCTGTTTCTCCTCCCTGGCCAGGGAGCCTCTGACCCCTTTTATCCCCTCCCTCGCTAGGGGCAGCCCCGCCCCGCTCCCCAATCGCCAGCGCCCCAGGTGAGGCTCATTATCTGTCCCAATGCCGGCAGCAACACCTGCCTCCAGCCTTTCCGGGGTGGGAAGCCTGGTGCTCCTTCCTCCCGCCTCCCAGCTGCCATTGGGCGCCCTTCCCCCGTCTCCCTGGTGGGCGGGCGGGCCGGCCTATCGCCTGCCGACGCCGGGGCCGGTTCCCACCCCCTCGCTGCCTCGCGGCCCCGGGCGAGGCTCGGCCTCGCAAGCGCGGGCCTCGCGGCTGCGCCGCCTCGCCTCTGCCGTCGCCGCCGCCACCGCATTGGGGCCGTCTGCCCTGGAGGCGTCTGCTCCGGCGGCCGCCCAGCCTGCCGGTTTGCTTCCCCCGGGTCGCTTCCTCCCGCCCGGGTTGCTGCCGCCGCCGCCTCCTCCGCGGCGCCGCGACAGCGCTTCGCCCGGCCGCCGGGCCGGCTGCCGCGGCCGCGCCCGTCCGCCGCCGCGCCTGCCCCGGCTAGGTGAGTTGTGGGGCCCCTGGAGGCGGGGGCGGCGGCGGCGAGGAGGGAGGGGAGGCTCATCCCCGGACACATACATACATACATACATACATACATACATACATACATACATACATACATACATACATACATACATACATACATACATACATACATACAGGGCTTTTTTTCAGCAGGAACATGGTGGGACAGAGTTCCGGCACCTCTTGAAAATGGTCACACAGCCGGTGGCCCCACCCCCTGATATCCAGACAGAGGGGAGTTTAGATTGCCCTCCATGCTGCTGCACAGAGGGCAATCTAAACTCCCCCCTGTCTGAAGATCAGGGGGCGGGGCCACCGGCCATGTGACCATTTTCATTGAGGGGAATTTAATCTTTAAAAAACTCCCCCCTTATTCCAGCTGACCCAAAGTTATGTCATTGTGCAGTCCTGAGTTCCACCATTGAGTTCCACCACCTCTTTTCCCAGAAAAAAGCCCTGCATACCTACATACATACATACATACATACATACATACATACATACATACATACATACATACATACATACATTCATAACCAAATGCATATTAAATAATTATTTATTGGCGCTGTAATGAGAGAAGTGGGGGAAAGTACCACTGGGTTCATTTTGATGTGTTATGCCAGAAAGTAAACAGAGCAAATTTGGGGGAAAGATTTGGAGACAAAGAATTTTGTGAGCATTCTTGTACCTTCTTACAGTTTCCATATCCCTTTAAACTCCATGGGATTCTTAATGACAGTAGCCACCCGACTTTTACACAGAGTTTTAAATGTAAATATGCCATTGTGAAACTGCTTTAAAAAACCTGTTCAAATCCTGAGTATATATGTGAAACTAGGATTGCAGCCTATGTGTGATGTAGTGGCTGGGGTCCCATTGAATGACACACAGACACAGCATGTTTGGTTGAATTGGCCACAACTTTATTGATTACAGCCCTTGGAACATTGACAAGGTATAACGCAGTGGATCCACAGCATCAAAAGGCCCCTTGCTGTTCGATGCAATGTTCCCCAGCAAGCCTGCTGACCCCTGCAGGATGGCAAGTGATATTCTGCCACCAACAGTGCTCGATGGAGCTTACCACCCCTTAATAGGCACAGTGCACTGCCCATTCCACACCACTTACCCCAGTGGATCAGGCCCAATGCCTCAACATCACCAAACCACCTAAAGTTGTGGCTGGCCCCCCTTTTCTCCTCCTGCCTGAGTGGAGGGTGGGCAGTAAAGCATCCTGCCCTTTCCACTGTCACCTGGAAATGGTGGCAACCATGCATCGGTTGTGGACAAGCGATACCTTTCTTGGCTCCTCCTCTTTCTCGCTTGGTGTCCTTTGTTCCACCCTATCCTGGCCCTCGGCTGCAACTTTGCCCACAGTGAGTCTGCAAGCTTCCTTTATCTTTTACTCCAATGTGCATCAATTTACAATTACCTAACATTTTCAGGGTTGGCATTGCCATCCTAAGCAGAGTAATTCTAAGCCCATTCATTGTCATCAGTAGACTTAGAAGGATATAGTGTTGTTTAGGAATGAATTTTGCTGTGAGTCCTTAGGATATCACCTTTTAAAACTGGGGTAGCTACCAGATTAGTAGTCTTGAGTAGACATGGGCATGATCCAAAAAATAATCCCGATTTAGCTGATCGTGATTCCGTGGCGCCGCCGAACCCTGGTCCCCAAACCTCACCGATCAAGTTCCATTTCCGATGCAGAATCGGGAATCAGGAATCGGGAAGGCTGACGTGGGAGGGCGCCCCGCGGTTTCCAGTGCTAAAGGAATGGTGGGTGATGGCGGCCGCTGGGCCCAGCAGGCCCAGGGAGGCGGCAGCGAGCTGCCTCCCCTGCGGGTGGTCTGGCCGCTCACCGGCAGCACCTCCTATGTACCCGGCCGCCGGGCCAAAGTGGAGCGGGGCGTATTCCCCGCCAAGGAAGGAAGGTGGGTGAGGTGATTCGAGGAGATTTGAGTTCCCATGGCTACAGAAGAACATCCCCTTCCCCCGCCCTCCCCTCTCTTCTCCCAAATGGATGAGATGGGCGCTCGCTTTTCTGGCTGCACCATGGTTGGAAGGAAGCCCTGCTGATCAAGGAAAGCTGGGCTTCCATTCGCGTTTCCAGGGCGACAGAAGGAGGGCAAACAGCTCCGGCATTCCCCAGGCTCCGTTTCCATGGGGCTCCATTCCCTCGGGAACAGATGGCTGGCGCCAGACTGTCTGAAGACTGCAATCCCAAATGTAAACTGATCGATCCGATCGAGACCCGATAGAGCGCCCCACCTGAGCGCTGAACCGGGAGCCATGGATGGAACCAATCAGCCCAGTCCCGATGGCACAAACGCCAAAATCAAGGCAATTTTCAGACCGTAATTCCGATCGTGCCCATGTCTAGTCCTTAGACTTAAATCATGTCATAAATAGTTCTCCCAACTGGGCCATCTTAGATGGTAATTTCTTTCTTGTCAAGGCTTATTATTTAAAATGGGATTGTTAAGAAAGTGACAACTAGATTTCCTTAAGTTTTATTTAATTTGTCTCAAATTCCGTCGAAAAGCATTGAGTAATTCAATCCTTTCCCAAGGGAAAAGACATTATCATCTGCATTAATAGGGCGAAAAGGAATGATTCATGAAGAAATATGTATTTTATGGTATAAGTGAATATATAGAGCATGTGTTGATTGATGTTTCTTAGTACAGAATAATTAACTTTGCTTGTCATTTGTAGGATAGCTGCAAGTAACCTTTGATTTCTTAACTTATAAGGATTAAATTACAGTTCTCAACAGTATATTATATAATTGCTGCCTGCAGTGAAAAGAGATATTGTGACTTGACAATTTTTAAAATTAGAAACCACATTACAGCAATGAACACTGTAAATTGATCTGCTTTACTATACCACTGCCATTAAAAATGATCAAGTACAGTGATCCATTAGTATGTTAACATATTTTGAAACAATAATTACATGATGATCTTTCCCAGGGGATTACTTTATTCCATTCCTCCTCCTTCCTTTCACTTCTTAAAATATAGGCTATTTCTATATTTTATAACATGGACAAACAGCTGTGGCCCATGAGTACTACAGGTTCAAATATTACTGATTCTTTCCCTATCCCATTCCAATAGATTATATTCAGAGCTATATCTGGGCAATGAATGTTATCACCTAGTTCTCTTTGCACTGAAAATATCAATTCTCTATTTTCAGTCGAAAAACAAGATGTATGAGAGAAGTAAACTCAATTTCAGTTGAGCATGTGTGTGCAACTGAAGAAAACAGATAATATAATCTTCATTATATTCTTCACACAATATTGATGCTGAAGAAAGACATAGCTTCCTTCTAACTGTTTCATATAAACAGGTGGCTGGCATTTTTGTCCCATGTAGCACTAACTTAAGATACAGCAGTAAAATAGCAGTAAAGAGATTATTCTTTTACCAAACTACCCTATCCTAGCGATATTTACAAATTCCTCCCCAATTCTTTGTAAGTTGTCCATACTGTGTTACAAAACTATATGTGATTTCTAATCCCAAAGTACAAGGTGGCCTAAATTTTCCAAATTTGCAACTTTATTATGAAGCTGCCATATTAACGGCGCTGCTTAGAGTAATTATGTTCAATCCAGATGAACAAACAAGCTGGCAGCATATTGAAGAGGCCTTTTGTGACAAATGTACAATTCTAGAAATGTTTTGGAATTTACCAACAGATAGAACATCCCTAGTCCAAAAAAAATCAATTTTTAAGGACATCTTTGAAAATTTGGGATAAATATAGAAGTGAACTTCTTCCCTTAACTTCCAGATATGCCTCTTATACTAATCAATCTTGGTTCCTTCCTGCTCAAGGGAATTCTCTTTTTAGACAATGGTACCTTAAAGGGTTTGTTAGATTGGTGGATTTTATTTCAAATGGTCAAATCCTTTCCAAACCAGATATAGAGGCTGCAAGGCAAGAAAATATATCTTGGTTAAATTATTATCAGATTAGACATATTCTAGAAACCCTAGGTATAGTGCAAAATTGGGCAATGCCTTTAACTGCTCTAGAAGCACTATTTAAGTAAAGTGAGAGAGGCCATAAAGGTCTCCTTTCTAAGATCTATAAAGTACTATTATCAACATGTAATAAACCTATTATAACAGCTGAAAGAGCTTGGATTGCAGATTGTGAAGGTAGAATTTACAAAGAGGAGTTTGAAAAAGCATGGAAGGCCCCAAGTTTTAATTCTAAAATTTTAACAATTCACTTTGACTCATTTAAGATATTACATAGAAGCTATTTAACTCCAATGAGAATTGCTAAATTTCAAAAGAAATTGAACTTAAAATGTTGGAAAGGTTGTGGACAGACAGGAGACTTTTTTCATTGTTTTTGGCTTTGCCCCACCATTAAAAGGTTCTGGAATAAAGTATTATTGCAAATAGAAAGTATAGTGGGCCAACAGATTCCAAGAAACCCAGAAAATATTTTTCTAGAAATAGATTTGTTAAAACAAGTAGATAAAAACAAGCTGGTTACAATAACAACTTTGTTAGCAATTGCTAGGATAGAGATTGCCAAGAAATGGAGAAATAAGAAAAGGCCCTCACTACAAAATTGGTATGATTCCATCTGGAACCATTTTATATCAGGTAAAGTGGATTGCTCTACAGGCATTCAGAATTTGGAAGCCTATCGAAAAAATGTCCAAGCAATATGGTTTCCTATTGTGCAATTTTTGCAGGAAAAAGAAATTTTCTTCTAACATTCATTGTCAAGAACTATTGAATTTCTAAATGTATAGCACTCCTTAGGAATTGTCATATTTTGAGTTTTGTATGGTTGTTTTAAGTTAATGTGGAATGAGTTTTGTATGGTTATGTTTTAAGTTAATGTGGAATAAATTTATTATTAAAAAAACCCACAAAACTATATGTGTGTTGTTTTCTCCCATTTTCTGTTGCAGTTCCCTAGATTTGGGCACTGGGCTATGATATTTAGATATGTAGTTGTGCTATGATACATATTTTGATGCCCTGACCTGGATAGCCCAGGTGAGCCAGAAGCTAAGCTGGAACTAAAGAGTAGGAATACCACGTCAGAGGCTTTGAACTAAAGAATTTACCAATAATGTATATCAATATATTATTATTTTTATTTTCTGTTAGACTTTAGATATATGTGAATAAAGTGCAAAGTTATGAATAATAAATAACAGTATTAAATATATCACATCCATAACATTCATACGAAAGTCAGTTCATTCGATAAGTACTATTCCAACAAAGCTAAATTTCTATATCAAAAGCATTGGCGGTCCATACATAGATAAATGTTCATTGAAGCATAGGAGTAGTTTTCCTTGTTCTTTGCTTTTTTTCAATGTGTCATGGAGGACCCCAACGGTATCTGTCTCACAAATCCAGGTAAGTGAAAGGTTTACATTCAAGGAGTAAATCTGTATTCACCAATATTTATCTTTTCTCTACAAATGGGACCCCTCTGGAGGGCACAGACAAGAGTCTGTATACCCCCTGCCCAATGGGGGACCGGCTATTCAACTACGCGTTTCATGCAAAACTTTCTCAAGGGCATCAATATTTTGGTCCAATCCTTCCTTATATCAAGTAGTAGACTTCAGCTCTATCCATTGGTAACTCACTCAAACCAAATGGCCAAACATTAAACCAAACAGCTAAAAAGGTAAGCAGGAGCAGCTTTGGTTAGTAATTGGATGAGAGACCTCCATCAAAGACCAGGGTTGCAGAGACAGGCAATGGCAAACCACCTCTGTTAGTCTCTTGCCATGAAAACCCCACCAGGGGTCACCATTAGTCAGCTATGACTTGACAGCACTCTCCACTCCATTTACTTTGATATGTACAAGTGGGGGCCCTCAAAGACTTGCAGGAGGCATCTAATTTTCCCCTCCCCTACAAGTCCTCTTTCCCATCCTTGCCCCCATATCTATTCCCCTTTTCCTTCTTCTTTCTCTCCTTCCCACCTACTTTTGTCTGCCGCCAACTTTACCTGCACTCCGCAGTAGCCTCTCCTCTATGGCCCAGGTGCATGGTGGAGAATCTGCAAGGACTTTTGTAACGTACTTCACTTTTCTCTGTATCCTGTTCTCAACACTATTTTCTCTTTCCCTTCCCCTGGCAGCCTCCAGATGCTCCCCTTTCAGTACATCCTTCTCTCCTTCAAACCCACTAAAGAACTTATCTTTTACTTGTCCTCTATCTTCATCAATATTTATTAATTTGCTTCATTTACATACTGCTTTTCTCCACAATGGGGACCCAAAGCAGCGTACATCATTCTTCTTGCTTCCACATATTATCCTCACAACAACCTTGAGAGGCTGCTTGCTTAATTGTTTCTAATTTTGGATAAATGCACTTATTTTTTCAGAAGTAGTAGCTGTGCTGTTTCCAGCCAAATCTAACAATAAAAGGGCATATAATACCTTGTATCAAACAGAACTAAACAGCATGAAAGCTTCTAAATTCTCTAGATTACTTAATCTACCTTAATACTAAATGGAGGAGGAGCTGATGTTTTGGATTTTTACAGCTGAACTCATATGTATCTGGTTATTGTTGTTAGCTAGGTTTCCTAGACAGAAACTTTGAGTGTTACACAAATCCAGTCCAAAACTCCTGTGTGCAATTCCACAACAGCAATTGTGAAATGCTGTATGAGCCATCAGAGGCATTGTACCTTTATGCCCAGTTTAATGTATCTAGTTATTACCGGTTGCTTTTATAGCTGCTCATTATGGCTCCGTATTCATTACTCCAATGAGTCATTATTTATTCAGTAAAAAAAGAATTTATTATAATTAGTCTTATTATAAAATAGTTTATATGATGCCGTGTGCATATGCGATATTTCACCAACCAAAATATTTGTTTCTCTGATTTGAAGAGTGATGCAGTCCCACAGATGGGTTACCCTGCAAAGCTGATTTTTAAGTGTGCACTTATTAGACATCTCTATGATGAGTTGTTCTGTGAGTTGTTATATTTATTTGAATGTGAGTGAAATCAATCAACAACACTGTATTGCTTAGAGTGTCAGTCTGGGAACTGGGAGACAGAGGTCCAAATTCCTGCCACAGAAGCTCAGTGGGTGAATTTGGGGCAGTTACTGTCTCTTAGCCTGACTTATGTTGCTCTTGTGGCGATAAAATTGAAGAAAGAAGAATTATGCTTTGTAACACTTTGGGTTCCTGCAGGGAGAAAAGCAGAGTATAAATACATCTAAATAAATAAGAATTTATTTATGGATTTATTTATGAATTTAAATGCTAGAAAGATATTACTGATTTGGAAGAAATTGTGTTGTTGATGGTTGGAAATGGATAAGCAAAAAATTCTTGTACATGAGACAGAGATGGGGAGTGCTAAAAATCTTTCATGGTTCTTCTATTGCTCATAATGATGAGAAGAACCCCACTCTTTTTAGAATCCCAAGAGTTCCAGCTTTCATTTCTTCAGAAGTTCCCTGTCCTTGTGGTGGTAGAGGTAAATTTGAAAATATAATAGCAACTTTTTAATATGATCCTCAGTGTCGAAATTGCCTGTCTTGGCATTCTCGCCTTAAGGTATAGCTAGAAATCGAAATGAGAAGGCAAGATTTCTTGTTAAAATTATAAGGGGAAAAATGACTCAAGGAAAAATAGAGATGCTGGCACTATACATTGCCAGGTATTATGAAGTATATTATCTATGTTTTGTACAACAGGACTTAAACACATTATAGCATTGTAGCAAGACAAAGTTCACTGCTATTGAGGAAGGGGGAGCCTCAATAATTAAAAAGCAATATGTGTCCTACATATATTTTATTTCTTAGACATTTTTAAAAAGGATCTGTTCCTTGGAATTTTTACTGAATTTTGATCAGTTATTCATCTGGAAAACTGATAATACTATTCTTCTAAAGTTTAAAGACCATTTATCTGTGACTTGACTGATGTGAGGCCTGTTCAACTACCACAAGGGCAGGTAGCCTATCAGCCTCTCTTTAAATATGATTTAATGTTGTCTTAAAAGCCTTTTTTTTTAAAAAAAAAAGGGAGAAGCTTCTGTGTCAATGTTATATATACCAAGCCTGGTTCATACATTTAGCAATATATATGTGAGCTGGAAATGTATGGAAATATCATATGTGCACTACACATAAGGAGATGCCAGTTCTTACATCCCTGTTCATCCGGATGAGAATCCTAAATTAATAATAATATGTTTATTGCTTTTCCGGCCGAAGCCATAAGCCATACAAACATCAACAAAATATGAACTGTACACTTGAACATACCCAATTCACACAGACATAACTCGTCATTATCACTTTAAACTATCTAAGCTCATGAAGATTTTGTTTCTTTATCACCGTGGCTAAAAAGGAAGCCACTATAGCAGAGGTTTGATTGTCAGGAAAGTTATCAGACAATAACACTGAGATTGCCCAAGGAAGGAAGGGAAGCTTTTCTTTTAACATAATAGGAATAATAAATCTCTCTCTTTCCTTACTCCACTTAGGGCAAAAAACTATTATATGATCCAAGGTCTCTAACTTTCCTTGTCCACAGTCACAAACTCGTTCAGAATAAGGGAGTCCAGAGAAACGACCAGAAAGCACTTTAGAGGGGAAGGAGTTAAGTCTAGCCAATGTGAAGGCTCTGCGTTGAGCTGGAATCTTTAAAGAATAGCAATAAGATGGAATAGCCTCTGGAGGTGAAAGTCCCAGGGATAAGCGCGAACATGTACGTCTGGCTCTCTGGAGAGTACTGCTGTAATCGAGATCCTTTAGTTTTAACTCTTAGGGCCTCATTTGTCTGTAAAGATGTTATATCAATATCCAGAATTTTTAGTTTCTGGTTAATTAAATTAGTTCGGCTACTCTTATAGGTATCCTGCGAGATCAAATGTGCAAAACCTACTTTCCCTGAATTGTCCTTGTAAATTTCCTTGTTCAAGAACAACTTAAAGGCTGTAATCCATGCTCTCTTCTCAATTGAGGGTTGGGCGAATTCCACCCTAAGTGCAGTACCTGCTACGCATCTCGGGACTGCCGCTACACATAAGGAGATGCCAGTTCTTACATCCCTGTTCATCCGGATGAGAATCCTAAATTTTGAATCAATAAGCATAGGATTGCACTGATATGATCTAAACATTCAGTCCCCCCTTTGCTGGCACAAGTGCATATTTTCAAATTACATATAGTTTAATCCCAGATGGTTGCAAAATATATTTAGCCAAACAAGCAAGAAGGCAAAGAAAAACCTTTCAAAAATTGAACCACTTTATTCAAAGAACAATTATTATGATGTAGATGGCTAGAAATGGATATTTGCGTAATTATATTTCATAATTAGAAATAACTATGAACTTCTGAGATGTGAAAATTTGGTTTTTAAACCATAGCTCAAAGGATTAGTGTTCCTAACCATAGTTAGATATTATGTTTGTTTGAGGCCAGCAATAGCATTGATTTAGCATAAAAAGATATGAAGAAGGTATAGCAAACAACAGAGAACCAATGATCCATTATATTATTCCCAGAGAATTGTTAGAAAGTATCTACTTTAAAGCCAAATAAAATGTTTTTGGCTGTACTAAATTAGTATTTGGTCTGGAATTTTTTAATATGAGGAACTGGAAAAAAGACTTGGCCACAGTGGTTGAATGGAAACCCTAACATTATTTACCATCAGGGCTTTTTTTCAGCTGGAATGCGGTGGAACGGAGTTCTGGCACCTCTTGAAAATGGTCAAATGGCTGGTGGCCCTGCCCCCTGATCTCCAGACAGAGGGCAGTTTAGATAGCCCTTTGTCTGGAGATCAGGGGCAGGGCCACCGGACCATTTTCACCAAGGGTGATTTAAACTTAAAAACTCCCCCCTTGTTCCAGCTGACCCAAAGTGACATCATTGTGCGGTCCTGGGAGCGTGCGCGCACTTTGCACACATGCATGTGGTACCAGGGGCACCACCTCCCACCAGGAGTTGCCCCCTGTGCTGGCAACCCACTGAGTTCCACCACCTCTTTTCCCAGAAATAAGCCCTGTTTACCATGAAGTCACTATTTACATTTGGATATTTAGGGTGAATATCTATATATATATAAAGACAGATCTCCTGACTGACTCATCAACGCCCAGCCCAAACCCCTGGACCTAGAAGTGTGAAATTTGGGGAGAATGTTCCTTTTGTGATATAGAGGCTCACTAAGAAGGGATTTTAAGAAATTCAACCCCTAAGGGAGTTAAAAGGGGTCAAATGTGTTTTTCCATAGGGATACAGCTTCCCTATGTGGCTGGGAGGCTGCTCATCCCCCTCCCCCTCGGCAACTGCCAACTCAGCCACTCTGTCCTGAAGTCATTTGCAGATGTAGCCTTGATTGGTCATCATCACAACATTCTAAACAGTACTCAGGACACATTCAATGATTCCTAGTCATTGAATGTGTCCTGAGGTAAAAATACACCTCCTCTCTAGGGTTGCCAATCTTCCTGTGGGGCCTGGCTTTCCTGTGTGGCTTGCAGGCTGATGGGTCAGCTGTGGAACTGTGTTCTGAGGTAAAAATCAGGCCAAGGAAACTGCAGACAGTACAAGATTCCTGAAAAGGGATTTTATATACAAGTCAGTATGGCAGCTGAGTTTTTAAATGTTCATGGGGAGATGGTGCACGACCTTTCTAGGGGTCATTTCAATGCAAACCTCTCACATGAACCTGCTGAATGGCCCACCACTCCACCTCTCCCTCAGTCCAACTCCACCTCACACCTCTTGCAGCCATCACCTCTTACTGCCCCCAAGAAGCCTCCTGGCAGATGTTGTGCAAGATACACCGATGCTAAAAGGAGGGAGCAACTTAGAGACACGGCAAAGAAATATGCACATCATACTCCTGCAGTGTACTGAGCAGCAGTGGGCAAGTACCAGCAAGTCACAAGTCCAAGGGAAAGGTGACCCATCCCTGCAGGCCTGGGCACAGTAGTGATGACCCTAGCAGACCTAACTAGGGGTCATTTTGCAGAAAAAGAGCTGCAGGAACTCATTAGCACAACTCATTAGCATAATTCATTAGAATATGCCATGCCCCTTACCAGCACTGAAAGTATGTCATTAGCATAACTGATTTGCATATACCACACCACCCTGACCTCACCTTTCCTGGCTGTTTTGGACCCAATTCTGGCCATTCAGGGCTGGAATTGGGCCCAAAATGGCAAAAAGTGGCTGAAAATGGCTGAAAAGGGGCCCAAAATGGTCAGAATTGGGCAGCTGCTGAGTGAGAGAGTGACCACCACTCGTCAGAGGCCTGATTCTGGCTGTTTTGGGACCAATACTGGCTGTTTTTGGCCTGATCCTGGCCATTTTGGGCCAAATCCAGGCCAAAACGGGCCCAAAATGGCCAAAAATCAGATGGGCAGGGCCACCTGACATGACCTCTTTGGAAAACTACCGGAACTGTGTTCCTGCACGTTTCCCCTCAAAATGAGCCCTGGACCTAACAGCCACAATATACCCTGATATCGTCACTATCATGAAGAAGTCCATGGATGGGCTATGCAAGCAAGCCACTCTGACCCCCAAGAAAGACAAGGCTGCCATCATTAATGAAATACAACTTAACTCCCTTGAAGGGGCAAAAATGGGGTACAGATCTGTGGACTCAGTGGTGCAAATGGATGATGCGGTCCACTACCCTGTGGAGTTCCTCAACATGCTCAACCCTCCTGGCTTCCCAGCCCACAAGCTTCTCCTCAAAGTGGGGGGAAACCACCAATGAGGTCTACAAAGAGATCCTTCAATAGAAAAATAAGGTTGTGTGCATTTTTCACTTTATTTATTGCACTACAATCTTTCCCTTTTAAAAATCTCTTCAATAAATGTTACATTTCGAAATTCACTTCATCAGTTTTAGGCATCAACATGCTTCGCTTTATTCAAACACTTTTGTGAAGGTCGGGTACTATGCTATTATACTACAAAACCAACTCAACATCCCCCCCCCCCCCAACGAAAAAATGTTACATACCCATAAATATTATAACTGGATTTAAAGTAGTTAAATATCGTAGCGAAGCACGAGCATCAAGCTAGTTTTTAATAACAACAACATCCAGTTTGACAAGTGTACTTATGCAGGTACGCATACTCTAAGGCCTATACAGAAAACCGTTTTGCCATACATCATTTTACACATCTGCTTCTGATACACGATACAATATTTCTTATCATTTTGCAAGATGATACAGATGGCTAAGCAGTGGTACGTGGACCAAGATTAACATCTAGGGAGGCTTAAATATCCTCCAATTACTTACATGCTACTTGCCAGCACAAGCAGTACACTAACTTTTCATTGGCAATTCAGCTGTCTATGAACAGCTCAGGTCTATTGTGCGGGTTATTTTCCATATATTCAAACTATACAGTACAATGCCACTAATATTTGTTAAACTCAAGAGAGGGCAAACCAGGCTTTAGGAAAACTCATTTGTAGCTATGGAATTAGATGCCATCAATATGCAAATAGGACCCAGCTTTTATATCTCACTATCCAAATCCTGGGGTGATGCAGTAGAGATAAAGTTTCTGCTTGACAGCTGTTGGCAACTAGCTGAAAGCAAACAAATTGACATTGAAGCCAGACACGATGCAAGTGATGCTGGTTAGAAAAGCAGACAGTTAAGAACCTAGAAGTTATACTAGATCTAGCACTGCTGTTAGAGAAGCAAGTAAATGCAGCTACAAAAAAGGCCTTCCCACAATGGCCCCTTCCTTGACACAGCTGATCTGGCCACCTGGATTCATGACACAATAACGTCAAGACTAGACTGCTGTAATGTACTTTACATAGGCCTCCCCTTAAAGTTGACTCAGAGACTCCAGCTGGTTCAGAATGCTGCAGCTTGATTACTCTCAGGAGCTAGACAGAGCATGCAGTTTCCACTGCTAATTAGGAAATGTTTGGTTGCTTGATAAAGCTGTTTCATCACTTGCTGATATTTTGGACAGTATTTTTTTTCTTTAAGCAAGCTAGTGCAATGTGTTCTGAAACCTGTGCTGAAATGTAAGGTATGGAACCTTACATTTTATCAGCTTGTTAGGCTAACAGAGATGTGGATCCACAGCTGTGTATGTGTGTATTTCTATGTATTTCTCTGTGTATCTCTATCTCTTTGTGAATTTTTGGTTTTTTATTATTAAATTAGAACCTATAATGTTTTTTCTTTGACAGAATCATCTTAGAACTGAAGACTGACCATCAGTTATGGCATACCATGAAGGACTTGATTAAGCACAAATAGGTCTTGAGAACTGTTATCTATAGTGCAACCTTATTCCAGCCTAAATCTATCGAAATTGACACAATCCCTATTTTCCATCTACTGGCCCAGTCCTAGAAGCTCAAGAACCTGGAATGAGGTTCTTACAGTGCCAGCTTAATCAGAAATACATCCTTCTAAGCCTATTGCCTTCAATGGACTGAGATAGATTAAGTATGCTTTGGATGACACTGTTAATATCTGTGCAAACAGGCACAAATTGCTTGACTCTACCAGTATTGCAGCTGCCACCACCATCATTTTATACCATTTTGTGTTATATTATCATCTTTTTTTATAGATCAAGGAATATGGAAAACAGAATCAGTGTGTCACCATGTACCAGAATTCATGGGAATGTGTTTTTTCCCCATGAACTACATCACTACTTTTAACATATGTTCAGTATCTCAAGGCTTGCAACTGGGTACCAACAAGCACTACCCAGAGGTCTGGTTTGGGTTAAGGGTTGCCTTTGCTAATAGTTGCTGTGGAACTCAAACATAGTATAGAATAAATTGATCTTTCTTGCCAAAAATGTGATACAATTGACTTCTTTGTTTTTCTTCTAGACTTGTATGAGCAGAGAACTGTATGACTTAGAAACTATTCCTGTGGGGAACCAATGAGAATCCATGTCAACAATGAATGTGTCCATTAAAAAAATCCTGATGGTTCTAATGGAAGCTGGTCCTGAAATAGTCCTGTAGTTTCCATGCACCATGTACACCTTCTACAGAAGTCAAACAAATGTTGTTCAGGGGGAAATGTACAGCAGATTATAACATGTGAATTAGCTCTCAGTATATTCTTTGCTTCTGATTTTTCTGAAGCATTCTTCACTGTTGCAGTCAAGATACTGGAGATACTTGATAATTTGACTGACCTATTTAGGTTATAATCTTAATAGAAGGAGTATCAGGGAAGGCACAGGCATGAATAACATGTAGGTGGCTGGCAGATTGTGTCACTAAGCGCTTTCAGTGCTTTGGAGCTGTAATCTGATCTATAGAGATCAAAAATCCTGTCTTCTATGTACAAATTCTAGTCAGTGACTTCAGAATTGGAGGTCACAGAATCTACAACTACAATTACCACAAATCAATGAATCAGAGAAGAGTTTGCTTCTATTCTTACCTCAGTTTGCTAAACCACTTGTTAAACTCCCATTTTACATGCTCAAACTTGCACCAACTCTAAGGGAATGCCCCAATGGCACTATAATACTGAAGGCAGCTGCTCTCCACTCCAGTGTATTGGGTTGCCAACTCTGGCTTGGGAAATTCCTGGAGATTTGAGAGTGGAGTTTTGGATGGGCAGAGTTTGGGGAGGGAGCTCAGCAGGGAAGTGATTCCACAGAGTCCATCCTTTGAAGCTACCAGTTCCTCCAGGGAAGCTGATCTCTGTAGTCTGAAGAAAAGTTATAATTCTAGGAGATCTGTAGGACCCACCTGGAGGATGGCAGCCATAACGGTATGAATTAATCGAACTTCCATCCTGAGTGTGTCCAACTCAGATAACAATTGGGAAAACATGTAGGCCCATGTTTTTAGGGTAAAACTATACTTATCATATGGGAATATGGGGTTTCCAGTTCAAGTTCTCCCTTGTAAAGCAATGACAGAGTGTATAATGCTTGTAGAAGATGGGGAATGGTGGATGGTGATGATTAATCTTTCTTTCCCTCTTTTCACCATATCTTCTCAACAAATGACTCTTCTCTTGGTCATTTTAAATTTTTTCCCTCACAGCTGGGCTCAGATGGGAGGAAAACAGCCCCGGAGGCAGAAGAGCTTTTTTGGTGAGAATTTGTAGACAAAAAGTTAAAGAGCATTTCTCCTATCCCACCAATTCCTTTGTAGATGACCTCATCTTATATTCTCTTGGTGATGGCAAAGATAAGCTTGGAAAAATACATTTGCTGAGATAACATCTGCCTTAGTCCTATAAACTACAGATTACTGAACATGAATGGAAATTATTACTGTTTTCTTTAATTGGGAAGTATAAATGAAATTTATCAGTCCTCCTGGTATGAAGATACATGAAATATCAGTAAAGCAACCCATAAGGATATATTGTTTGCAACACATTCTGAATTCTTAAATTTCAGTGCGTAACTGTTCAGAAGAAAAAGCTGAATGTATATTAAATATCTGCCTACAGGGGCGAAAAGGTTGTTCATTACCTAGAGTGGTCTAAGCATTTCTGCAAGAGAACCTTGAAAAAAATCAATAGATCATTTCATAAGATGATTATGAGATTCTATATCATTGGGAGTTCTTAAATTAACATTTATTGATGTTTTGTTATCCTTGTAAATTAAATGAAACGTTCTGTGAAACATTTCTCTTAGCTTCTCTTTTTTTCCAAACTAGTAAGCTCAGATATATTTATTAAACTGAATCTTTGGTTTTATTATTATGGCTCTAAATAGCATACAAATCAACGTATTTAAGGTGACTTAAATATCATTTTTATAGAGTAAAAGCTGCAAACCAAATTGGATTTTTACTGCACTGTGTTTTAACATGCCACTAATTATCTTTCTAATGGGTTTTCTAGAAATTTTACACGCCCTATTTGATCTTTGAGCTCAAGAGTTGCATGGGAAACATGCATAAGTGAAAAATGAGGCAAGATGTCTTTAATCCTCTACTGCAGTATTAAACATTGTGAGCATTGCCAAAGGCAATATATTCTACACTATGTTCAGAGCCTGCTAAAGGATGTTTCTACAGCAACTTGTTAGCAAATGGCTGCCTTTGACCCCAAACCATACTTCTGAGCACCTGGTCCATTCATAAGCCTTGAGATAGGTAAAGGTAAAGGTAGTCCCCTGTGCAAGCACCAAGTCATTACTGACCCATGGGGGGATGTCACATCACAACGTTTTCTTGGCAGACTTTTTATAGGGTGGTTTGCCATTGCCTTCCCCAGTCATCTACACTTTACCCCCAGGGAACTGGGTACTTATTTTACCGACCTCAGAAGGATGGATGGCTGAGACAACCTTGAGCCGGCTACCTGAACCCAGCTTCCACCGGGATCAAACTCAGGTTGTGAACAGAGCTTGGACTGCAGTACTGCAGCTTACCACTCTGTGCCACGGGGCTCTTATTTACTGTTTGTTAAAATTAGAGATGTAACTGAGTTGCAGCATCATGATTTTTTTGCTTTAAAAATACTCTTTTTTATTGAAAATTCAAAACTGATAAAGATTAGGCTTATGCACAGAATATGTTGTCAGCTTAAGATCCAGATCCTACTTGCTTTTCTGAGCTGAACTGAACTGAAACTTAAGTGAAACAGTGGGCAATACTCAGCAAATTCCTGTCCCTTTCATGGAGGTCTAATGTGTAGAAATGGGCAGTTGAAGCTTGTTAAAGCATGATATATTGTCAAAGGCTTTCATGGACGGAGAATGATGGTTGTTGTGGATTTTCCTGGCTGTATAGCCATGGTCTTGGCATTGTAGTTCCTGATGTTTTTCCAGCAGCTGTGACTGGCATCTTAAGAGGTGTAGCACCAAAAGACAGAGATCTCTCAGTGTCATAGTGCGGAGAAGATGTTGGCAGGTAATTTATATCTACTCAGGAAGGTGGATTTGGGCTGAGTCATCCTGTAAGAGTTTCCCACCCTGAGAGATCTCTGTCTTTTGGTGCTACACCTCTGAAGATGCCAGTCACAGCTGCTGGCGAAACATCAGGAACTACAATGCCAAGACCACGGCTATACAGCCCGGAAAATCCACAACAACCAACTTGTTAAAGCTTGGATTTTGCAAAGCTTCTCAGCCCAGCAATTAATGGATTACTTACAAGTACTTTATGATTTTTTATTTCCCCCTTTGCTTTTATACTCTTGCTTTGCTTTTGTTTTGTTTTTTTTGGCTTATGGAAAACAAAGGGCAGGCCAATACTTCCAAAAGCCTCAGTGTGAGATGCATTTGTATTATGTAATTCCTAACAATACGTGGATCTCCAGTTCTAGAATGTGGCAGATGCACATAACCATTAAAAATGATGTTCCAAGTACCCATAAAGCTGATCCTCACCAAAAAATGGTATTTTTTAGGGGTGGGGGTGGGGAACACTAATTGGTCTTTCTATGATAAGTAATCACAAGAGGAAAAAAACCCTTTAAAATTCTTTTACAAACATGTGGATATAGTCATACCCTACTGCTGTAATGAAGTCAACCTCTAATTAAATTGAGAGGGTAGGAACATGGTTCAGTGGCACGCTCTTAGCCGTGGTAGCTATGGTACCTCACTCTTCACATGCATCTTTTGCATTTTCTTTGCTCACAGAGAAAATCAGAGAGTATCTATTGAATTTGCAATTACTTAAACTATATCACACCCTCCAAAAAGGGTGTGCACTGAGAAAACTTCCATTTCAGTTTTATATCAGGGGCTTCAAGACTAAGAGCCAAACTACAAGTGACACCTTACACAGGTTGGACACTTGTCGGCTTCCCTCAAGTTTTGATGGGAAATGTAGGCATCCTGGTTTTACACCTTGGCTCTCCATTACAGCTGCAAGACCAGGATGCCTACATTTCCCATCAAAACTTGAGGGAAGCCGACTAGTGTCCAACCTGTGTAAGACGTCACTTGTAGTTTGGCTCTAACTCTGTTCTGTTATCGGTTTGTTCTGGGTGGGCTAGTAATGGCTCAGATCTAATCCATTTGTCCCCCCCCCCCCTTTTATCAGTTTCAGTATGATGTGCACATGTAAGATCCAGTTTGGTATAGTGGTTAAGAGCATGGGACTATAATCTGGAGAACCGGGTTTGATTCCCCACTCCTCCACTTGAAGCCAGCTGGGTGACTTTGGGTCAGTCACAGCTTCTAGGAGCTCTCTTAGCTCCACCCACCTCACAGGGTGATTGTTGTGGGGATAATAATACCATACTTTGTAAACTACTCTGAGTGGGCATTAAGTTGTCTTGAAGGGCAGTATATAAATAGAATGCTATTATTATTATTATTATTATTATTATTATTATTATTATTATTATTATTATTATTATTATTATTATTAAGGTGGGAGTTAGCTGCACATGCACAGATGCACACTGTTCTTTTCAAAGGGAGGTTAGGGAAATGAGTGTCTGGGAAAGCTGTTTTTGCACTTAGCAGCACCAAAATTGCTTCGAACACAGTCTTCCCTTCAAATCATTGATGATCCACCGAGCACCCACACGACAACAATAGGGTTCAGTCATGGACCCCAAAGAGTTCATGGGGAAAGGTGTCAAGGTGAGTGTTATGTGGCTGCACATGCACACGCTGATCTTTTCAGAGGGGAGGGTTTTGGGAAAATTAGGCTTTATTCATGCTTAGCCAAGCACAAACTGCAAATTCAATACCAACCATTAGTCTTTCCTCATAGGGCCAAGCTACAAGTGACACTTCCCTGGGTTTTAAACCTGTGTCTACTGACACTATTTCCAACTGGTTTGTAGTTTTTTTTTTTTAACATGGAGTCATGAGTAGTCATGGGCATGAACGGGAAAAAACCCTGAACACCCTGTTCGTCGTTTGGTGCCATCCATGAACAATGAACAACGAACATGGATGAACATGAACTGTTCAGACAGAGTTCAGTCCCTCCCTGCCTCCAGTTGCAGCAGGTGCCAGACTGTCTGACTTACCAAATGGCTGCCAACGGCAATGAACAAGGCTTGCAACAACCACCTGTTCGTTTAGGATGGGGCCTCATGAACAGCTTATTTGAGAACAGCAGATTAGGCTGTTCGTGGGTTTTTTCTGTTCGTAACGCTGTTCATGCCCATGTCTAGTCATGAGGCCCCCCTCCAGAACAGGTGCACACTAGGCCAGTCTTAGTTGATTGGGCTTGCTGACCAGCCAGCTCTCCCAAGGAAGATGCAAGAGGAAGACAGTGACCCAGGTGCCTGTCTGCATTATACTTATAAAGCAGACTTGTACTACTTGCCCTGCTTCCTCTCGCCCAGCCTAGCCCAGAAACTGCTTGCAGAGAGAGAAAGGCTCGAGCTCAGCTTTGGCTTCAGCAGCACTTCTTTGCAAAGGGGCCAAGGTGAGGGAGGGCAGGAAAGGGGTGCTGGCCTTCAGCAGGCACAAGGAACTGGGGGAGTCTAGCCCCCCCCACATCATCTCAGGTCCTTCCACCCACTTTGGAAAGTTCCCTGAATCCATCGCTGACAGTGTTCACATGACCCTGTGCAGGGTCTGTAAGCAGGGCAGAATCTGTGCTTTCATTTGGGCACTATCACAATGCATCCCCCCTTTCCAGGATAGTTAAGTGCTCTTGAATCACTATGCACTAGTCTTGAGAAACATGTCTGGGTCAGCTTTTGAAAATAAAGAAATACAAGTCAGTTCATAATACAAAATCTATTCATTTTTGTATACAGTGAGGATTGTCAAGTGAGACCCCCAAGCACAGAAAATAATCCACCAGTCTCTTGCACCTTGAACACATTTGGTAGGTGTAGTTAGAGCAGGAAGAAAGTGGTGGGACTCGCTAGTTAGGAGGCAAAAGGAAAGCAAGTCTGCACGACTAGGGCTGCCCTACTGTGCACCTGTTCTGGAGGAGGGTCTTGCAGCTTTGTATTAAAAAACTACAACTCAATTAAAAACGGTGCCATCAGACATGGGTTTAAAACCCAGGGAAGCCATAATTTTTAATTGAGAATTCAAAACTGATAAAAATTAAGCACATGCACAGAATAGGCTGTCATTTTAAGCCTATTTGCGGTTCTGACAGAGCTGAACTGAATTGAAAGCTCCATGGAGCAGTGGACAATTCTCAGCAAATTCCTGCCCCTTTCATGGAAGCTTAATGTGTAGAAATGGGCAACTGAAGCTAAAACATGGGTTTTGCAAAGCTGATGGATTATGTACAAGTACTTTATTATTGTCTATTCCCCCCTTTGCTTTTATACTCTTGTATAAAAATCTCCTAGTCTGAAAACCCATTAATCCAATGAGTTTCTCCTGAAACAAAACACACATACACAACAATGGACCTCAAAGAAGGCTAGTGTTGGCGGGCACACATAGCAGCAGGAAATTAGCTAGCAAAGTGGCAGCGATGGGCCAGTGCCCAAGCAGGATAGTGCTCCATTGCCAACCACAGTACAGTGCAGTGAATTTTTTTAAAAAAAACTCACTTAATGATAGTGCAGTGACAATAAAATACCTTTGCATCCTACTGTTGCCTGTTGTGCCATGGTTCTCTGTGCTTTGTAGTTGTATAATGTTCCCTTCCCATGGGTGAAAAGATTTCGATGCTCGAGAGGAACCCCCATCAGGTGCATCTGACTGAGCTCCATCAGGCTCCACTCCAGAACCAAAAAGCCCGCAAAAAGCATTGAATGTACAGCTCTTCCCAGGCTTCCAAATTAAGAGCAAAGTGCTTCCAATAAAGCATCAGATTTCATGTCGCAGTGGACCTGCTATCACAGTGGAGAGACCTGCTGGAACTGTGACTGGCACTTCATTTGATGCCCTCTGCCTCTCAGTACCTGTTGTTCTTTGAAAGTTACTCTATTTTTGACTACACTAGACCATGCAAACCATTGCCATGATCCTTTGCATTTGGCCCTTGATCAAGTTTGACTTGACAAGGCTGCAATGTTGTTTCAGTCCATTCCCAAAAACTTGATAAAGCACTGGCAGAGAAATGTTGGGGGCTGTTGCTGCCATGCTCTGAGATCTCCAGTGCTCTGAAAGCCTTCAGTGATTCATTTCCTTCCTAAAACAGCCAACGGTGAGATTGGGATCAGGGAGGGTTGGTTTTGTTTTGTTAATGGGATGAAAGGATGACTCTCTTTGTTTTCTTTATTTTTTATGAACAAAGGTAGGAGACTGGGTAGGTCACCTGGTGTCAGTTTTCCAACTAAAATCGTTAACCCAGAATTGAAGGATAATAAGTTAAATTGAAGCCAAGGCAGCCCAATATTAGCAGACCAGTGCTTCCATGTCGAGTACTGATCTGGAAAGGCTTGATCCAGAGGAGTTAGCCATGTTAGTCTGTAGTAGCAAAATAGAAAAGAGTCCAGTAGCACGTTTAAGACTAAACAACTTTACTGTAGCAGAAGCTTTCGAGAACCACAGTTCTCTTCATCAGATGCATGTCAGATGCCCATCAGATGCATGAAAGACTTGAATGGAACTGTGCACAATGCACAGCGCCTGCACTACCTTCACCTCATTTAACGTTGGGTTAACAGTTTTAATCGAAGCCCTGGGGGAAAAAGGATTTTCTGTGCAAGATGAAGCGCCTTCTGTTGTTCTCTGACCCATTATCTTTGGTTGACTTCTACAGTCACAGCTGGTTTGTGGTGGCAACTAAATGAAGAACAGCAGCAACAGAAGGCCACTGAATGGGCACCAACAACTTGCTCCGCATGCTTAGTTCTCAGTGCGGTTCTCCCTTAATAATTCTTAATTATTTCCAATTTTCACTCTGATGTGCATGACTTGAGCCTTTGCGGCAGCCCGGGAATGGGAGCCTCCCCTCCTTCTTTAAACCTGCTCTCATGATAGTTGGCTGCTGACATTTCTTTGCATCATGGGTCACAGCTCATGGAGCACTGGCACTGCGCAGGGCACAGATCTGAGCATTGGTTGACCCATCTGCCATCCCTACATCCCACCTGCTGAGGGGGAAACCACAAGATGGAAGTTTGTGGGATACCACATGAGTGCACACCTCTGCGTGGATCCCCTGCCACCTGGGAGCGAGTATGTTCCGACACCCTTCAAGCTGGAAATGCAGCTGCCATGCCTCACTCCCAAGATCCTTTAAGGGGATCCCTAAATGGGGAAACTGGGCTCTTCAACTTGTTATCTTCAGAGGACTTCTTTAGACACTGTGGTGGCACTGGCATAGCTTTAACAAACCAAGCCAGCAATTTTGTGTGCATTTCCAGCTTATTCCTTCTGTTTTGCACATCCCTACCCTCCACCCTGAATACCTTATGTTTTAATGCCAGGGGAGATTTTTTTAAAAACAAAGAATGAATGGGCAGCAAGCTGCTCCACACATGCCTGGATCTTTCTCAACAATCTTTCTCTCATTTAATCATCTTTTATTATTTGCAATTTTCACCTTAACTAGCATAACATGAGTCTTTGTGGCAGCCAGAGACTTGGGAGGCTGGAGTGGTTGTGCTTGCCAATGTTTCCTTGCATTGTCTTGTGTGTAAAAGTGCACATAAAGGGAGAGTTTCCTCACGAGAAAGGAAATGAAGGAATGATACTGTTTTTTTTTAATGTTTTATAAGTAAACTGGACAGTTCACCCAGTCTCCATTTTTGACTAAAACCATTAACCGAGATCTGAATGAAAAAGGATTGTAAAGGCAAAGTGAAGTACCGAATGAAGTAAAGGCAAAGCGAAGTTTGAGGGGAAAAGGTAACCAGATTGGTCCTCTTGTGATTTGGAAAGACAAATGAGACCCCACATGGACAGCTAAGGCCATTTTCTCCTGTTCTTTAACCCAGGGTTAACAGTTTTAATCAGAAGAGCCCAGAAAAGACAAAGGTTTTTCCAGGCAGAATAAAATTCCTCTTGCTCCTCATGTGACCCATTATCTTCAGATGATTTCTTTAGTCACAGTTGTGACATGTGAAGGACAGCAGAATTCTATGTTGAATTACCTCAGAGATTTTCAACTCCTGATTTCACCTGACCTTTCCTCTCTAAAATAAATAAAATAGTTACTTTTGAATTTTAAAAATACCCCATCTCTCATGCTATTTCTGCTGTTTAAGGAAAGAGGAGGAGGGAATGTCATAGCAACATATCTGCAGATGCATCTTTGCAGGGGTAATTTCGTAGAAAAAGAGCTGGAGGAACTCATTAGCATAATTCATTAGCATATGCCATGCCCCTTGAGATCACTGGAAGTGTGTCATTGGCATAACTGATTTGCATATGCCACACCCCCTGGCATCACCTATCCTGGCTGTTTTGGACCCAATCCTGGCCATTCATGGCCGAAATTGAGCCCAAAATGGCAAAAAGGGGCTGAAAATGGCCGAAAGGGGGCCCAAAATGGTCAGGATTGGGCCGCTGCTGAGTGGGAGAGTGATCCACCACCCATCAGAGGCCCGATCCGGGCCATTTCGGCCCCAATCCAGGCTGAAATGGGCCCAAACTGGCTGAGAGTCAGGTGGGTGGGGCCACCTGACATGTGACCTCTTTGGGGACCTCTTTGGGAAATGAGCCGTGCATCTTTGATATTCTTTGTATCAATATGCAGCCCTGGCTACTTGATAATCCAGACACTAGTGTATTATTATTGGATTATTATTTATTATATTAGGATGAATCAAATTGCTTTATATGAGGTATATTCCAGTTACTCATAAGTCCACACTAACATGACCTCTTCTTACCCCTGCTCTTTTACTTCCTAATTCAGTGCACATCATTTCATATCACAAGTCAGACCATGTGTTTTTGTAAAATCATATCACAACATGAAGCGTTTTGCTAACTAAATTCAGAAAGGATATATTGCTGTGGAGGCACCAATAAAGCCCATTTTGCATGTCTTCTGCTGTGTTTTATGTTTCAGGGTCAACTTGAAACATCCCATACTGATTACTTAATCATTTTGAGTGCATAACATTATCTTCCTGCTTTATGTTTATTTAGATAACAGGAAGAGTTCAAGCTGGTGCCATTTTGTTTGCTTTCCTCCCGTGTTTGTTGCTCACCGCTCCTCTTTAAGAGACTATTTCTCTGGATGTGAGGGATTCCTCGTCCATTGCCACTTACCTTGAGGCTGAAGAGACGACGAAATTACCGCAACAAAGACAGTAAAAGACTTGTGGCTATTACGGTCGAGGCTTTGCCTCAGTTGGGACTTTAAATGAAAACACTTGATAATCATTAGAAAGTTTATCTGTGTATGAGAACTATTCAAGTACATTTTGTATATTGTGTAATTTGCATAAGATTTATGAGTTGAATATATAAAGTGTTCTAATTTTGGTCTGCTCATTTTTCCTAGTGCCAGTTATATTGGTGAGCAGTATCATAATAGCCCTTTCTTATATCACCTTAGAGGACAAAGCATGTAAAAGTGGTTCTGTGAAGATGACCTAAACTTACTTGAAATATACATGCCAAATGCAAACACTCTCACAAGTCAGTTTGTAGCAGTTGGTTTGCACTCCCTTATCACTGTACAGTTGTTAAGTCCCCATTTCCTGGTTTATCTATAGTTTCCTTAAGAAGAAAAGAAATAAGATATGTTAAGAGAAACATCAGGTATGGCACTATTTATCTTTAAAAATTCTGATTACGGTATGTTCCTGTGATATATCAATGCAAGCATTGATTCAATTCTGCATTTCCCATTTTTGAAAGAGAATGTTTTCCCCCTGTTAAATTAAATTTGTACTTTTTTGCTGTAGTGAGATAGATCTGAGAAGTTCTTTTACATGCAGCAGCACAAAGAGTAGTGAAGAATTAACATTCAAAATATTAGTCTGCACTATAATCGGTATAGAATTAAAATATCCACAACCCAGCAAAGTTTCTCCTCCCTACCACCGTTTCATCCCGTTTTATCCCTGAGAAGGTGGTCAGGCTGAAAAATAGTGACAGGCTCAGGGTTAATGAGCAAGCTTCCTGACAGAATGGGAATTTGAATCCATCTCACAATCCTAGTTCGATCAACCACTAGGATTACATTATATATGGAACATAGCCACACAAAGCATTATTCTAGTTAACATTATTAGAGATTGCTACTGAAGGATAAAAAGCATTATCTGTATCGAGAAATTATTTCCCTCTCATAATTCAGACCACAGTTCTTAAACTCCTATATGGCTTCCTCTCAGCTCCCAGTTGCAGCTCAAACTACTCAAAATCCTTCAAAGTTCTTCACAGAATGATCTCTCCACCTTCATGTCTTCATAAATGCTTGCCCATGACCTTCCTTCCCTCAGTGCTTCACCATCAGCTGTCTGAACATTTCCACTGCATCTTTATAAGCAGCTCTGCATTTAATCCCTTGCTGCCTGTAATACCGGGAGCTCCTTTTCAGAACAGCTATAATGATACTTTTCTTTCTTCTTTTAGTTCCCTCCACAACAACTAGATCTTTTGTGAAGCTTTGGCTTAACCAATTAGTCATAAATCCCTAATTAATACTAAGCCTAAGTATGTGTAAGAGGAGGACTCTTCCCTTTGTCTTATCTTCCTGCCTGTCCTTTGATAATTGCCTCCGGTGTCCAATTTTAGATTTAAAACTCTTTGGGAGATGGACCAGTATTTGCGCTTGCTACTCCATAAAGTGCCAGGCACATGGAAGGCATCTTAGTAAGAGTAATAATCATCAATGTCATTCTGGAGTCTACTCAATTTCACAGTGTATGAACTCTACACCATCCATGGACATGGAAACAAATGAACAAATGAGATAAAATGATTACTCCAGAAGAACCTGATGATTTCATCTACATCAGTGTAGCTGATCCTGCCCAAACGATTCTTTCAGCTCAAACATGGCCTACATTTCTTGGAAGAAATTGTTTCACAGCAATCCCAGCATTGCAGCAGATAAGTAACAGGCCGCATCAGCTGATATGTCTGTCTCTGCAATGTTTTTTTCTCATAGCCTCTCATAGCCCTGCCTGGAGAAGGATTAGAAGATAGTAGCACAGTCTAGTATCCTAAAATAATCTGGCAATGACTTGAAACGAACCACTCAGGTCCACTGACAGAACAGACTTTCGGTTTGCTAAAGAGCGGACTGTGATTTTCTTTACACTGCCTCCTAATGCAGACTTCATTTGGCCTCTTATGTTGTTCCTGACTGGCCCAGGATCTACATGGGGAGGGGGAGTCATTAGTAGAGATGAGCATGAACAGCAATACGAACAAAAAAAGCTACGAACAGCCCAATCTGCTGTTTGCAAACAAGCTGTTTGTGAGGCCCCATTCTAAATGAACAGGTGGTCGTTGCAAGCCTTGTTCGTTGCTGTTCATTGCTGTTCATCAAGCCAGACAGTCTGGCACCTGCAATCAATTCCCTTGGCAACTTAGGCAGGGATTGTCTGAACTCTGTCTGAACTCCTGCTGTTGCCCTGGAAACCCCAATCTAAGCTCAGTTTAGCTTGATAGGCAGGTCTTCCTTTCAAGTGTGGAGCTACAAATTTGTTACAAGGGAGCAAAGAGCAGTGGGGAGGGGGGCTCCCAGCTCTGGCTTAGTTTGCAGACAGTGGAGAGGGAGAGAGTTGCTGTTGGCATTTTGATAGAGAGAGTGCATTGGAGCTTGAATTTTCTTTGTTTGTGGTGGGATAGGGATCTACCCCTTCAAGTTCCAGGGCTGGGCCAAGCTATTATTTATTATTGGTATCTTTCCTGCTTCCTGCTCAGGTAAGGTTTCTGGGAGTGGTGCGGTAGGGATCTACCCCTTCAAGTTCCAGGGCAGCTGACAGGCTCTGGGACCAAGCTATTATTTATTATTGGTACCTTTCCTGTTGCCTGCTCAGGTCAGGTTTCTGAGACTGGTGCAGTAGGGATCTTGACTTGGATGATGGCTGGAGAGCCTGCTGACCCCCATGAATAGCCAACCACAAACATGTTCATGAACAGGGCTATGTCTGTGGTTGTTTGTGAGTTCCTGTTCGTGGATGGCAATGAACAACGAACATAATGTTCTTTTTTTTTCTGTTCGTGCCCATCTCTAGTCATTAGGCTACAGCAGGAGCAAGAAGCAGGAAAGCTGAACATCTCCAGGAAAGCTGGCTCCACAAATTCTGTAGATAGTTGGATCCATCCCTGGGAATCTCATCATAAGAATTTTTCCTCTCTCACTAGCCCTGTTCAATGATTTTTCTCTACCAAAGTTATAATGCCATTCAAAGTTAATACTAGCAGTGCCAGTTTAATATAGTCTTTGTTACTGTTGGTAGCTAAATGTTTTCAATTTTAACAGGCTTTGGGTTGGATATCTGCATATAATGACCTAATAGCATAGGCTAACCTATTTGCTAAAAGAATATGCTATAGAGCCATGTCCCTCCCATTCTGCCATTATTTACTGTTGAAGTTATATGAACTGATCAGTGTAATTAACTGGCAGGGTTACCGCCCTCCAGATGGGGCCTGGAGATGTTCTAGAATTACAACTGATTTCCAAAGATCCATTCGCCTGTTGCTTTGGAGGGTGGGCATTGTGGCATTATGTACCACTGAATTCCCTTGCCTCCAAACTCCATCCTCCCCAGGTTCCAGCCCCAAATCTTGAAGAATATCCCAACCAAAGCAGAAAACCCTAGTTACTGGTGTCAGTGTGCTGATGAAAAAGTATTGAAAATGCACAACAGTAGAATGCAAAGGCAAAGAAAAAGGGATATCAATTATTGCCCCAACCAGGATTTTAAAAATATTCCTACAGCTCATGGCTGGGTTGTTACTCTCTTGTCAAAAAGATGGGGAGCAGTGATCATTTTTCAAGTGGCAGAAAAACTTGAAAATATTGTTAATCTAGCCAGAAGGACAAACAGAAAGTTCTCTGTATGGCACAAGTTCAGAAGATCACTCTCTTATAAAGTAGACAGGAATGAGTGCAGGCATAAGCCTGTGCGTGTGGGAATGCATTTTCTGTACTTCCTCCATGGTGTTTATGCTTACAAAAGAGGAAACTGTGGCTTATATATTATGGACAGAAAATGGTTCCAGATAAGATTTACCAGCCTGTCAAATTTAGCACTGGTGCTCCAAGGAACTGCAGTCAAGTGGACAGAGCTCATGCCCAGCACTGCCTTTGCAGATGTTTTTGCAATGAGAGTAAGTGGCTTTTAAAAAGAGGTGGGCTTTAGCTTATTTGTGTTAAGTATCTGTGTTTTAATGATTTTAATAGCTGATTAATTTTGTATTATATTCATTATGTTTACCCACCTTGGGTAGTGATTTTGTTGGGTAAAATACCCTAAACAAACAACTATCGTAATATCATCAAAATGACTTAAAAACCAGTCCCTTCTCTACCACACAAAAAGTAAATAACACTAGTAAAAGCAGAAACAAGCACAAATGAAAGCACAGATAAGAGCTGATGGAATGCCAGCAAATTTAACACAAAGCCACACATCAAAAATTCAGGGCAGAAATTCAAGGCCCTCTTTTCCCTTAAGCTCTGAAATGTACTCTTTGTCTATTAATGGCAATAAATACATGAAAATTATTTGGTGCTCCTCTATGTTTTGATGTTTTGCATCCTGTAAAATCTTACGAAGCATCAACCTGAAAGGCTAAGAAAGCAGCGTTCCTATGAATTGAAACTGAATGGAGACAAGATTGCTTGCAAATACACAGACTGGCTTCACAACAAGTGCCCTGGGAATTCTCTCGTGCTGGCTCCTTATCTTAACATGTAACCCAATCACCAATTAGTGTCAAAGTTACCAGACCCATCAGTTTCCAATTGCATTAACCTCATGCTCCGATTCCAGGGAAATGCAATCAATCCACTCTGAGACTAATTGGTAATTTTTATGTTATCATTAAATAACTTGAACCCCCGTATTAACATAAGTCACAAAGCTAAGTGGGGGAGCAGAAATGGGAAAAAAAGAGAATATGTTAATCCGAAACCATGTAGGCAATATGATTTTATTGCATCAGCTTGCTCCGAATATTTGAGAGGTCATAATTTTAACCTTGCTTAAGTTGGAGCTATTGGAAAATGATTCATTCCATTGAAGGCCAGCTATAATTCTTCTAATTCCTTGGCATATTAATTGCCAGCAATGAGTGAACCCCCTTAAGTGTCTCATTTATTGTTTTAAATATGAAAATGTTTTAAAGATTAGAAAAGAAATTGTTTGAATTAATTAAGTGAACTGGCACTCCAGGGATCTGGTACAAGATTTTCAGACAAAGGCTGGGAATTTACTATAATGGCATTTCTTTCATGGTTAGAAAATATAGCACCAGAGGGACTCTGAGGCACTCTTAACATTTTAGTTGATGTCTGTTGGGGGCTGGAGATTCCTCTGAAAGCATTCATTTTATTCATTGGAGTCTCCTCTCAATTACAGTATGAAAAGGCATCACATTAAAATAGCCAGACGGCCCACATATTTCGCCATTTAAATGGAACTGGATAACTAGTACAATGAAAACTCAGAATGTAAATGGAAGCTATTAGAGTAATGGCATCATTTAAGGGAAGAAATCTTTTTTTGCTCAAGAGGTAATGTGTAAAAGATAAAACACAGAGCTGTGTTGAACATGCCCAACTTCATCAATTCTTTCATTTCCCTTTGTATGATGTGTCTTTTATAAGAAACTCTCCTGCATGAAGATGCAAACATGAACTATAGGCTATTGGCCGAGTGCAATTACAATCAGAAAAACTTGCTGGTCATAGGACTTGTATTTGTTTCATAGGAACATGGAAATCTTTTGGAGGCTGGCTTTTCTCTGCCAATCTGCCAATTGATCCCCCTGCTATCAAAAAATCTGGGAACAGTTCTCAAGGGTTCCCATAACTTTAATAGCTGGATGAAAAGCAGATGCATCTTTCTCTGGTCTGGAGGTAGAGTGATGGAGAAGCTATACCTCTTAAACACTGAACAAGGGAAGGCAATCAACTCTTTGGTTCAAAGAAAATGAAACCAAAATATTTTCATAAACTTAATAGTGATAGAATAATTAACTGCTTATAAATACTATAACCAAATATGTTATTCAAACACTTAAACATGTAGTGCACTCTGTTAGCACAATATGTGAAATAATATGTATTGTCGAAGGCTTTCACGGCCGGAGAACGATGGTTGTTGTGGGTTTTCCGGGCTGTATTGCCGTGGTCTTGGCATTGTAGTTCCAATGCCAAGACCACGGCAATACAGCCCGGAAAACCCACAACAACCATGTGAAATAATATGTAAAATTCAGGCGGGCAATACTATTACCATGTACTCTAGAATTAATAGCCATAAAACCTCCAGCTTCTTAGAAGATAAATACTCCTAACCATGCTGAGGTTTTTTGTTTTAATTCTAACAGGAGACCTAGTCACGACTAGAGATGGGCACAAACAGCAATATGAACTAAAAAAAGCCATGAACAGCCCAATCAGCTGTTTGCGAACAAGCTGTTGGTGAGGCCCCATTCTAAACGAACAGGTGGTTGTTGCAAGCCTCGTTCATTGCTGTTGGTTGCTATTCGTCAAGCCAGACAATCTGGCACCTGCAATCAGTTCCCTTGGCAACCGGAGTCAGGGACTGCTTGAACTCTGTCTGAACTCCTGCTGCTGCTGCTGCTGCTGCCAAGGGAGCTGCTTCCATCAAGGGCTGGGCTTTCCATCTGCCCCGCCCCGCCCCTTGTTGCTCCAGCCTACAAAGGTTGTTGTAGCCTGCACTGCTGCTGCTGCTGCTGCCAAGGGAGCTGCTTCCACCAAGGGCTGGGCTTTCCATCTGCCTGGCCCCGCCCCTTGTTGCTCCAGCCTACAAAGGTTGTTGTAGCCTGCACTGCTGCTGCTGCTGCTGCCGCCAAGGGAGCTGCTTCCATCAAGGGCTGGGCTTTCCATCTGCCCGGCCCCGCCCCTTGTTGCTCCAGCCTACAAAGGTTGTTGTAGCCTGCACTGCTGCTGCTGCTGCTGCCAAGGGAGCTGCTTCCATCAAGGGCTGGGCTTTCCATCTGCCCGGCCCCGCCCCTTGCTGCTCCAGCCTACAAAGGTTGTTGTAGCCTGCACTGCTGCTGCTGCTGCTGCTGCTGCCAAGGGAGCTGCTTCCATCAAGGGCTGGGCTTTCCATCTGCCCGGCCCCGCCCCTTGTTGCTCCAGCCTACAAAGGTTGTTGTAGCCTGCACTGCTGCTGCTGCCGCTGCCAAGGGAGCTGCTTCCATCAAGGGCTGGGCTTTCCATCTGCCCGGCCCCGCCCCTTGTTGCTCCAGCCTACAAAGGTTGTTGTAGCCTGCACTGCTGCTGCTGCTGCTGCCAAGGGAGCTGCTTCCATCAAGGGCTGGGCTTTCCATCTGCCTGGCCCCGCCCCTTGTTGCTCCAGCCTACAAAGGTTGTTGTAGCCTGCACTGCTGCTGCTGCTGCCAAGGGAGCTGCTTCCATCAAGGGCTGGGCTTTCCATCTGCCCGGCCCCGCCCCTTGTTGCTCCAGCCTACAAAGGTTGTTGTAGCCTGCACTGCTGCTGCTGCTGCCGCCAAGGGAGCTGCTTCCATCAAGGGCTGGGCTCTCCATCTGCCCGGCCCCGCCCCTTGTTGCTCCAGCCTATAAGACTGCTGCTAGGGGACTGCTCGCCTTGTTACTGTTTATTGTTTTTATACTATGTGTGTTAGTTACTGTAGTCTATGTTGTTAATTTGGTAGGGTATTGGGGTTTTGTGTATGTTTGATAGCTTAGTCTGTGATAGTTGGTGGGCTGTTGATTTTGTGAGGGTGGTGGGTTAGCACTATGTTCGTTGGTGAGGAGGCCGGCTTGGGGTCGGGGATCCCAGTGATCCGGGGACGCGGGAGGTATGGTGGTGGGAGCAGATTATGGAAGGGAAGGGCATTGAGACATGGTAGGGCTCGGTGCCCTTCCAATCTGCGTCCCATCCCAAGATATACCTGTTGTGGGGCTAGCATATTAAACCACTCTCCGACACTGGTGCTGTGCAATGCCAGGTCCATAAATAATAAGACCAAAACGCTGCAAGATTATCTTGCAGCATTGAATGTGGACCTGGCTTGCGTGACCGAGACATGGGTGAGGGAGGGCGAGACGGTCGCTTTGAAAGAACTAGCCCCCCCAGGTTATACGGTCCTCCACCAGTCCCGGACAAGTGGTCGGGGGGGAGGTGCGGCTTTGCTCATTCGGGAGTCTTTCTCCTTCAGACCACTCCCCACCCCAAAAATTACTGGCATTGATTGTGTGGGCCTAGTGTTGGACGCCGAGGAGAGGTTGGCAATATGCGTGGTGTACCGACCGCCTACTGCACCTGCATCTTCCCTGTCTGGTCTCTTGGAGGCGGTGGCCAGCTGGGCCTTGGAATTCCCGAAACTTTTGGTTCTCGGGGATTTCAACGTCCATGCTGACGACGATGCCTCCATGCAGGCCATTGACCTGGTGTCCTCCATGGCGGCCCTAGGACTCTCCCAGTTTGTTTCGGCTCCCACGCATCAAGCAGGTCACACGCTGGATTTGATTTTTGGGGCAGGGATGATGGTGGTCTTGGATGCCTATGATGCAGTGCCATGGTCAGATCACTTTGTTCTGAAGGCTCGTCTGAGCATGCCGCTCCTTTCCCGGGTGGGCGGTGAGCGGATTTACGCTCGCCCGCGGAGGCTTATGGATCCAATTGGTTTCCAGGCGGCTCTGCGGGATCCGATGCCCCCTGGCAGTACGTTAGATGAGCTGGTGGATGATTGGCATGGCCGTCTTTCCGAAGCCATCGACGCTATTGCCCCCTGCCGTCCTCTCCGAGCCCGCAAACGGGTAGCTCCTTGGTTTACCGAGGAGCTTCGCCAGATGAAGCGGTCTCTGAGACGACTAGAGCGAGTGTGGAGGCGGGGGCGCGACGAAGAGGCAAGAACATCTTATAGGACGTTTATGAAAGCCTATGAGGTGGCAGTGAAAGCAGCAAAGAGGGATTTCTTTGCTGCTTCCATTGCATCCGCTAGCTCACGCCCGGCTCAATTATTTCAAACAGTTCAGTCCTTGGTCTCCCTCTCTCAGGGAGACCACCAAATTCTTAATTCAACTATTGGCTGCGAGGCTTTTGCGAGCTATTTTGCGGGTAAAATCTTGTCCCTTCGCCGTGGCCTGCCACCCACTGTTGATACAGTAAGGGAACTGGAGACCCCTTGGCCGTCTTCTGGGTCCGTATTAGACCATTTCAGCCTGCTCTCTCAGGACGATGATGACAGGATCCTGCAGGGGATGAGGCCAACCACCTGTCCTCTGGACCCCTGCCCATCCTGGCTGGTGAAGGCCAGCTCGGAGGGGCTACGGGACCATCTGGAGGCCATTGTTAACATCTCCCTGAGCTCTGGGGTTTTTCCAGGAGTGTTAAAGGAGGCGGTAGTGCAGCCCCTCCTGAAAAAACCATCTTTGGACCCCACCGACCCGTCCAGTTACCACCCAGTGTCGAACCTCCCGTTCCTGGGCAAGGTGATTGAGCGGGCGGTGGCGGTACAACTGCAGGAATTCCTGAATGATGCTCTAGTCCTGGACCCATTCCAGTCTGGCTTCCGTCCGGGCCATGGGACGGAGACAGCCTTGGTTGCCCTCACAGACGACCTTCGCAGGCATCTGGATCGAGGCGGGTCAGCACTGCTTGTGTTACTTGATCTCACAGCAGCGTTTGACACGGTTGACTATGATTTGTTGACCAGCCGCCTTGCCGACGTGGGGATTAGGGGGACAGTCTTACAGTGGCTGGTCTCCTTTCTCCAGGGTCGGGGACAGAGGGTGGCGCTCGGGGGAGATCTATCGGCCCGTCACCCTTTGGTGTGCGGGGTTCCCCAAGGGGCGATACTCTCCCCAATGTTATTTAACATCTATATGCGCCCCCTCGCCCAGTTGGTGCGGAGGTTTGGGCTGGGTTGTCATCAATACGCGGATGACACCCAACTTTTTCTGTTGATGGACGGCCGGCCAGACACGGCCCCAGACAATCTGGCCAGAGCTTTGGAGGCTGTGATGGCACGGTTGAAACAGAGCAGGCTGAAATTGAACCCAGTGAAGACGGAGGTCCTGCAGCTGGGACGGGGGCTGCCAGATGTTGGGATCCAGCTCCCTGCCCTGGATGGGATACCACTGGCAACTTTGCCAGTGGTAAAGAGTCTGGGTGTGTTCCTGGATGCCTCCCTATCGATGGAGGCCCAGGTCACGGTGGTTGCCAAGTCTGCATTTTTCCATCTTCGTCAGATCAGGCAACTTGCCCCCTACCTGACGCCCCAGGACCTGGCTACAGTGATCCATGCAACGGTCACCTCCAGGCTAGATTACTGTAACTCACTCTACGCTGGGCTACCCCTGGGCCTGATCCGGAAACTACAACTGGTCCAGAATGCGGCGGCACGGGTCCTGACTGGTATACCTTACCAGTCACACATCACACCTGTCCTGCGCCAGCTGCACTGGCTTCCAGTTGAATTCCGAATCAGGTTCAAAGTGTTGGTTCTTACCTTTAAAGCCCTGAGTGGGTTGGGACCGGCATATCTTCGGGACCGCCTCTCCCTGTACGTTCCCCGGAGATCGCTCCGATCAGCGAATAAATATTTACTTGTGGTCCCCGGCCCTAAGGAAGCCCGCCTCGCTTCAACCAGGGCCAGGGCTTTTTCAGTCCTGGCCCCAGCCTGGTGGAACGCTCTGTCAATGGAAACCCGGGCCCAGCGGGACATATTATCATTCCGCCGGGCCTGTAAGACAGAGCTGTTCCGCCAGGCGTTTGGTGATTGAAGGGGGCGGTGCCATGTCGGCCTCCCACCTTTGGGGTGGGGAAGGTTCTCCCCACCACTGCACCTTGTTAATTTGTTTTATTATTTGTATATTGATTTTAGTTTTTGTTTTTATCAATTTTAACTGTTCACCGCCCAGAGCCCCTGGGATGGGCGGTATATAAATTGAATAAATAAATAAATAAACTCCTGCTGTTGCCCTGGAATCCCCAATCTAAGCCCAATTTAGCTTGATAGGCAGGTCTTTCTTTCAAGTGTAGAGCTCCAAATTTGTTACAAGGAACCAAAGAGCAGGGGGGAGGGGGGCTCCCAGCTCTGGTTTTGCAGACAGTGAGGGAGAGACAGTTGCTGCTGGCATTTTGAAAGAGAGACAGGGAGAGTGAATTGGAGCTTGAATTTTCTCTGTGTGTGGTGGGATAGGGATCTACCTCTTCAAGTTCCAGGTCTGCTGCCAGGCTCTGGGCCAAGCTATTATTTATTACTGGTACCTTTCCTGCTGCCTGCTCAGGTAAGGTTTCTGGGAGTGGTGTGGTAGGGATCTACTCCTTCAGGTTCCAGGGCTGCTGCCAGGCTCTGGGACCAAGCTATTATTGGTACCTTTCCTGGTGCCTGCTCAGGTAGGGTTTCTGGGAGTGGTGAGGTAGGGATCTTGATGGCTGGAAGAGAGCCTGCTGGCCCCTATGAACAATAAACAACAAACATGTTCATGACAGGATCATGTTCGTCAGTGTTTGTTGTTCATTGTTTGTGGATGGCAACGAATAACGAACACGTTTGGGTTTTTTTTCTGTTTGTGCCCATGTCTAGTCACCACCTTGAACGTGCATGGTCTTCAAGGAGTTAAAATGTTAAATATGAAAAGAATATTTTAGCAGGATGTTAATATAGGAAATGGAATTGTGTCTCTGTTTTAGGACTGATTTGAGTTTTTTTTCCTTGTTGTTTGAGTTCCCAGATCCCTATGTCCCTTTATTTTTGTTCAGTTTTCTTATTTCTTTTACTGAATTTCTCCCGTATAATGTACATATTTTAAACATGATTTGTGTGTCAACAAATCAGCCTTCTACATTATATATATACATATAATGCACATTGCATGCATAGCTATCACATAATATAGTTGATATACATTTGATGTATTAAAAATACCACATACTGCATACATCAGTATAGCACACACGTTCAATATAAAATAATATGCAACACCAATAGAAAAATCTGAGAATGTAGGCAAAACATAAATGTTTAAAAAGGAACGATTAGCTTATTCCTGCTCCATTTGGCAAAGCATTCTTCTTCTTGCCTTTTACCTATTGCTGAACTCTCACATGGCAGAAACCCTTGCTAGTAAGAATGTCATGTTTCACTTCTCAAAACGCTTCCTTATTCTTTATAAGGAATCAATACTGATATTCAATAGGGGTGTGCATAACCAAAAAAATGAGCTGAAATTACATAGAGAACTGGGTGTTTTGGCTCATTAAAGCAGCTTTCAGAAAGCTGAACCATAGGCTGTAACAACTCCCAGTCAATACCAAAAAGTTTCCATGTTTTGTTTTGGTACTTACCATGCAAAGACCGTGCAGGCAGACCAGAGAGTTGGGCTAGCTGGCAGCGTCTTATTTTCTTTAACGGCAAGTCAGTTTGCACTTGCAACCAATTGGCTCCAAAGGGGAGAGACTGAGCCCTTAGTGTTAACTAAGAGGATGTGTGTGGCATGTATGAGTGCAGTTTTTCCAAGTGCTTCCTGAGCGATGGGGTTATGGAATTGGCATTGAGTGACTTATAGGGAATCAAAGGTTTGCTTTGCACTGGTGAGAGGAACAGCAGACAGCATGGTGCCATCAGGGTCACTATCACTATCCCATTCTCTGCTCTTTTACGTACAATACAAGGAAAGGTTGGCCCGGCAGCATCCATGTGGGTGTGTACTAGGGATGTGTGTTTCGGCTTTCTGAATGCCGAAAGAAAGCCGAAACAAAAGTGTTTCGGCTTCTTTCGGGTTAGCCGAAACGTTTCAGAGAAAGCCGAAACGTTTCGGCTTAGCCGAAAGAAAAAAAGCCGAAACGTTTTGGCTTCTTTCGGCTTTCTTTCGGCTTTTCAATGGGAAAATGCCTCCGTCTTCCCGGACGTCTGGGGGAGGCATTTTCCCATCGAATCAGCCCAAAATTGGTGGGGACCTTCCTCTAACCCCTCTCTAACCCCCCCCAAGTTTCAGACCGATTGGACTTTGGGGGGCCATGTTATGGCCCCCCAAAGCAGGTCCCCCTATCCTCCCATAAGAAAGCGAAGGAGCAGCATATTGTTAGCATGCTGCTGCTCATCTTCTTCATTATTTCCTATGGGGAAAAAATGAAGAAGCAGGCTTCCTTTGCCAGGGGTGGCATTTTGCATGCAAAATACCCCCTTACCCTCAGGGGCCCTTCTCCCACCCTTCCTCCCACCCCCCACCAAGGCTCAGCCTGCTCCCACTTGGGGGGGGGCATTTCATGGCCTCCCCAAGTAGGTGCTCTGCTCTCATCTCTACCACTGACAGCTGGGGGAGGCTTGTCTTGCCAGGGGTGGCATTTTGCATGCAAAATGCCCCCCAGCCCTCAGGGGCCCTTCTCCCACCCCTCCTCCCACCCCCCACCAAGGCTCAGCCTGCTCCCACTTGGGGGGGCCATTTCATGGCCTCTCCAAGTAGGTCCTCTCAGCCCCTAAAGTCCACCCCTTACAGCCCCACACAAACCCAATCCCCCCCAGCTGCCACACACAGACCCAAATCCCCACATTAGCCCCTCACAGACCCAAATCCACCCCCACCTGCCCCACACCCATAACCCCAGGAACAGGCTGGCAAAGGCCAGCCCTCTCCCTTTGTTCCCTATGCTGGGAACTTCTAAACTCTCTTTCCTTGGGCAATTCTGCACAGCCCAGGGGTGCCACAATGGTGGGCACACTTCTGAGTGCCAGCTGGTCCCTGTGAAAGAGCACCTGAGCCACAGACACCCTCCCTCAAATTCCCCCACCACCTACAGAGATGGCTGGCCAGCCAGCCCCATGTTCCCTATGATGGGAACCAACTGCACAACAAAGAATAAAACACGAACAACACAAAATAAAGTTTTTTAAAAATTATTTTCTCCCTTTCAAAGTACAAGTAGGCAAAGCATTATGACACATTACACCAGCAGTCCCCCACACAGAAAAATTAACACAACTCACTTAACATCAGAGAATCACAAAGCACGATTCCTGTCAAAAACACTTTATTTCTTGAACAGCTTTAGGTTACACAGCAGGGGCGGGGGCACACCAAAGGGCATTCCAGCATTCCACCTCACAAAAATAACACAACTCACTTAACATCAGAGAATCACAAAAGCACAATTCCTGTCAAAAACACTTTATTTCTTGAACAGCTTTAGGATACACAGCAGGGGGGTGCACCAAAGGGCATGATAGAAGTGTACTACACAAAATAATACAACCAATCACCGTTTTTGACAGCAGTTGTGTTTGTGTGATTCTCTGATGTGAAGTGAGTTGTGTTATTTTTGTGTAAGATAGTGCTGCCATGCCCTTTGGTGTTCCCCCCTGCTGTGTAACCTAAAGCTGTTCAAGAAATAAAGTGTTTTTGACAGGAATCGTGCTTTGTGGCACCCCTGGGCTGTGCAGAATTGCCCAGGGAAAGAGAGTTTAGAAGTTCCCAGCATAGGGAACAAAGGGAGAGGGCTGGCCTTTGCCAGCCTGTTCCTGGGGTTATGGGTGTGGGGCAGGTGGGGGTGGATTTGGGTCTGTGAGGGGCTAATGTGGGGATTTGGGTCTGTGTGTGGCAGCTGGGGGGGATTGGGTTTGTGTGGGGCTGTAAGGGGTGGACTTTAGGGGCTGAGAGGACCTACTTGGGGAGGCCATGAAATGCCCCCCCCAAGTGGGAGCAGGCTGAGCCTTGGTGGGGGGTGGGAGGAGGGGTGGGAGAAGGGCCCCTGAGGGCTGGGGGGCATTTTGCATGCAAAATGCCACCCCTGGCAAGACAAGCCTCCCCCAGCTGTCAGTGGTAGAGATTAGAGCACCTACTTGGGGAGGCCATGAAATGGCCCCCCCAAGTGGGAGCAGGCTGAGCCTTGGTGGGGGGTGGGAGGAAGGGTGGGAGAAGGGCCCCTGAGGGTAAGGGGGCATTTTGCATGCAAAATGCCACCCCTGGCAAAGGAATCCTGCCTCTTCATTTTTTCCCCATAGGAAATAATGAAGAAGATGAGCAGCAGCATGCTAACAATATGCTGCTCCTTCGCTTTCTTATGGGAGGATAGGGGGACCTGCTTTGGGGGGCCATAACATGGCCCCCCAAAGTCCAATCGGTCTGAAACTTGGGGTTTTTTTAGAGAGGGGTTAGAGGAAGGTCCCCACCAATTTTGGGCTGATTCGGTGGGAAAATGCCTCCCCCAGACGTCCAGAAAGACGGAGGCATTTTCCCATTGAAAAAGCCGAAAGCCGAAAGAAAGCCGAAACAAAGCCGAAAGCTGAAAGCCGAAACGGCTGGCCGTTTCGGCTTTCGGCTTATTCGAAAGAGATTCTTCTTTCGGCTTTCGGCTTTCGGCTTTAGCCGAAATTTTTTGGCTTGCACACCCCTAGTGTGTACACACAAGTGGATTTGAGGAGGGAGGGGAGGACTCCATCCTCTGAGCCCCTGGCTACTGCAATGGCTCATGTTATGCAGATTAAGGTGAAAATTAGAAAGAAAATGCAATTATTAAAGGAGAGCCATGCTAAGGAGCTCCCAGGCATGTGGAACTGGTTCATGCCCATTCAGTGGCCTTCTGCTGCCCATGGTGCGGATAACCCAGTGTTAAATGACAGGGAGGTAGTAGGCATATGCATTGTATGTACCCCAAGTCTTTCCATGTGGAAGGACCAATCTGGTCAGATTTTTTTAGTTTTTGGAATAGCAAGGAGACTCATTGAGTTCTTCCAGCCATTTTGTCTTCTTCAATTAACTCAGGTTAATGGTTTTAATTGGAAAGAGAGACTAGCAGCCAGCAACCTTCCCAGCCTCCTACTTTTACTACTTCCCTTCCTGAGATGGGAAAACCAACATCTAACCCCTCTCTTTTTCTGTACTTTTACACATGGTGCAGGAATAAGCTGGCATTTGGTGAGTTAACCGCGAGTCTTGGGCTGCTGTAAAGGAAATTAGGATGAGAAGGATTTGCCCCTCGCTGTGGAAACAAAATTAGAAGGCAGAGAGAGCCATGGTATAACAGCAGGAATCAAAGGTAAAATTTATTGGCTTTGTCAACAAAGCAGGAATGTTTTCTTTTTAATTTTACTGCGCTTTTCTGGATTGGTTGGCAATGGAGTGCTCTCCTGCTTGTGCACCGTGCTGGTGCCACTTGTTTCCTGCCATTGTGGTGCCTGGCCACTGCCAACACTTGCTTTCTTTGGGGTCCATTGTCGTGTGAGTATTCATGTACTTGAGGAGAATTTCATTGTATCAATGGGTTTTTGGACGATGCAAAAAGAACAGCGTGTGTCTGCCTGTGGAGCTGATCAACACTCACCTTGATGTTCGCCTTCCCTATTCCTCAGGGTCCATAAAAACAGAATCCCATTTTTTGCATGTTCTCAGACTCGTTTAGAGGGAGGAGCGTGTTTTCTGAGCAATTTTTGTGCTGTTGTATACAAAAACAGCTGTCCCAGAGCCTTACCCTCTTGAAAAGAACAGCATGTATTTGCGCATGCATGGCCAATGCATGCACAAGGGGCTGCAACTAATGAAACGAAAAACCCCAAACGGCTCAGATCTGAGCCGGCACCACCATGGTCAAAACAAATGGGTAATGAGATGGGATTGTTCCACAACCCCCAGTACTGAAACTGAAACCAAACCCAAAGCTTTCTCGATGCACACCCCTACTACTCACAACTATTCTGCTTGTATAATGGCCCGCACTGTGTATAGTAACAATACAGCATTTAAAGACATAGGTGTTCTGCCAGAAAGCGTGGCAATTCTATGTTAGAATGAAGAGGAGGTAATATGTCAATATTCCTAATTCAATTAAGAGGGAAAATTGTATCCCATGCCTAAGGCTGATGTGGCCACAAGCTCCCCCCCCCCAAGCTAAGATTATACATTTTTTAAAAAAAGAAACTCGAAAGCTATTCCAGCATAAAAGGATCAAATTGAAATAAGACTTTAAAGTTCACATCATTTCCATTTGGTTTTTAAGTTGCAGGCTTTAGAAGTCTTTATTTTTTTCCTCAGTAGGGGAATCCATTCCCTGAAATACCAGCTGTTAGAATTTATTTAACATAACCTGATCTGAAAAAGCTTTAGGTGATATAGTCTGATCACTGACTTTTAGTACTGCAGTAGCATTAATAAAGTACTTTTTATTAAGTTACACAACCTTTGGTTTCAAACCAATGATTAAACACAAACTACCATTGCTTCTTTGAATAGAAATTACTGCTTTCAAAATATTAATTGGAGGTATACAGTTCAGAATAATGCACTAATCGATCACAATAGGGAAGTATAGATTTAAAGTCTGACATCATGAGCAGCGCAATTGCAGAATCCTTAAATAGTTGAAGCCAAGATGGATTCATGCACACATAGCACAACCCATTTGTAGAAACTGGCTTATTTTATATGTTAATAAAAGAACAATTAACCTCATTTTTATCCTGCCTTTCCTCCAAAGAGCTCAAGGCAATATACAGGATTCTCCACTTGTCAATTATAGCCCTCATAAACCTTCAAAGTAAGTTTGGTTGGAAGATGGTGATGAACCCAAACTTCCTCACTCCTATTCCAGTGTTCCAATCACGATACCATACTGAAAGAACCAGAAACCTTCAGGAAGCAATAGTTTACATGAGATACAAATCATCTAATGAGTTTTATCTGAACTATTTTAAAATGTACCGCAGGCTGACTGTTCTAACTGCTATAATTTGTCATTCCTAAATAATTACAATAGAGCTTGTCATTCCCAGAGGTGACAGATTTAAATACAGATAGCTATATATACACTTACTCGTGAGTAAACACCATGACTAAATATGTACTACAAACTAGTACACAGAAGATTACTGATAAGGCAGCAGAAAATGTTGCAATTGCTATTTTTCCTTTCCCAATTTCTCCATGGGATCCATCATACATCCCTCTTTCCTACATACTCTAGAAAAAAAAGACAGTCTTGTTTTGTCTATCTAATACTGGACAAGGCTAAGTAAAGAAATCAGTGGACAACATAGTGAGATTTACAATGGCTATAACTAGCACCACCGCAGTGGGGATCATAGGGAAGACAACTGGCTTTAACAAATGTTGCTTTATATGTGTGCTTTATCCCCCATTACCAGCATTTCCATGACCCTACCCCAAACAACTAGAAGCTGCAAAAGAGCAACGAGGTCAGAACCAGTGTCCCCCAGCCAGATGACATTGCTGATGCATGGAGGGTACGTGCCATCTTCTCTGAACAGGTTGGCCATTTTGAAGGACACTGTATAAACCTATTTTGATGAGCCTCCAAGAGGACATGGATCGCCAAGCTGACTTTTTTGTATACCCCATACAGTTTCCTAGGGTTGAGAATCCCCAATTTGGATATTTGATAGTTAATTTCCCTTACTACTGCACATCAAATGCTGCACACAAAATGGACTTAATTATTTTGGAACTCCAAATTCTTCCTAAGCACAGGCAGATGGTCTGCTGGTGGGACAGCCTCAGCTGAGCACATTTCTGATACTGATTGGCAGGAGGCCACAGGATATTTGCTGGCCTGGAAGAGATCCCTGCCCACGATGCTGAGTCCTTCCATGCATCCTTGCCAGCTGCAGTCCTGAAAATTCAGTCACTCCTCCAGCATCTACCCTGTTCAGCTGAAAGCCCCTCCCATCAATGGCTGAGGGTGGAGGTAACTCCTTTTTCATAAGGTTGCAGCAGATGTGAAGGAAATAAACCTGAAATAAACCCACCTGGAAGCTGAACTCACTAATCCTAGTTACACGTGGGGTGGGTTATCATAATTCAGTGATGAGAAAAGCCTGTACATGGTCCTTTTCATGTTAATTTGCTGTACTGTATAGGTCCACACAAATGTTTTTATATTATTCATTTAGTAATAATAATAAGTTGGATCCCACTGTGAGCAGTCTGTCCAGCCGCCGCCACTTTAATAGCTGCTTATGATATAAAGTCATAAGCCACTGAATTTAATGCGCTTCAAGTCACATTAGCAAGCCATCTGGCTAAACAAAGCGTTGCTGGCTCCCGCCCGGGAGACTAAAACATGAATGGAATACGAGTACATGCTGAGTGACTGGGCATGATTAGTTCCTGCCCTTCCAAGCTGTGGATGTGCTATCTTTGACAAGGTGTTCATTCTTCCTGGGAACCTTTAATCAATACTCTAAATTCATCAGCCAGCTTCGGAACATTTCTTTGTAAGAGCAACCAATCTAATTCTTTTGTCACACCCCAACAGCACCAATCAAGGTACTCAAGCCTTTTGTCCATCCCCAGAGACAACCATTAAGGTCTTTGTCTTACCGGCTGAAGTCACCCTCTAGCCTCAGGGTCCATTCAGCCCTATAAGAATCCCAGCTCTGCACGAGTCAGATCAAGCAGTGTGGTGGGCACCTCCTTGAACCTTAGCACTGCTCCCTCATCTCTTTCTGAGCCTTCCTCCCTGGCTGAAGATGCTAGACGTTCAAAGCCCTCTTCCTCCATGGACTACTCTACTCCTCTGATGGTAACTCTCTCCCAAATTCCACACTCTATTCCAACCTCTGGCTAATTTCCTAGGACTCTGGTGTGTTTATGTGGACCATTTATTTGACTCTTGCATGTGTGTTTTTCCCTTTTAAATAAAAACTGCTCTTTATTTTGAAGAACACCTGTCTCATCAGTTTCCTTAGGGAGGTGACCCTGTAAAAATTGGTGGAGGATCTCACTTGTTACATAGCCTCACATAGCCTTCTCCTTGCTGCTAATTCCCCTTCTCACAAGGAGACCAATTACGGTAACACCACCAGATTTTTTACTTCGTTCCACCCAGTTCCTCTTGTTAGCACAGCCTTGTCTTGCATGAGTTTTGCCTACGTAGGTCCCCTGATCCTCAGCTTAGCATTTTTGATGACGATTCCTTGTTCATAAGATAGAAATCTGGTTGCATTCAACCTAATAAGTTCAGAGATTCAGCTTGGGTTGGTAGTGACTGGCTGGCATACAGAAATTCAGCTGGCTTTAGTGATCGGGAGATTAAAGAATACAAAAAGTTTTACCTGCTTAATTTCCTTTCCATTGTCTTTTGAACTGCAGACATTTGACAATGGACTAATATATACTTGGTATATTATTCAAAAGCAAGGTATAAACAGTTCCAACAATGGCCCTTTATAAACATTTGCTTAACAAGTCCTGCTGTTTCTTTTCTTTGTTACTGGCATGAAGTATATTTTTAACTGCAGGAACAAATGGATTTCATTATTTACTTCCTCCCACTCCTCTTCTGCTAACCAACAGTTATATGCAGAAGTTATCACAGCATACCTGGGAAATATTTGGAAGTAGGAGGGAGATGTTTATAAAAAGCATTTTTCAGATTGTATTTCTAACACCTACCATGCAGATGATTTTTTTCTGAAATGACGAGATTTAATTTTAGTATTCTAAGAGAGCAATCCAAAGCAGAGCTACATCCTTCTAAGTCCACTGAAGTCCATGGGTTGAAAATGGTGTAGCTCTGATTAAGATTGCACTGTAAGACTATGATCCAATGCACTCTTTCTTGGGAATAAGCCTAACTGTACTCAGTACTTTGAAATACACGGGTATATTATTGTAAAGAAATGTATTATACAACTTTTGCTTTTGGATTTTTTTTGGACCAACACAGTTACATGCATTAGTAATGTGAGAATATTGTATGGCTTAGTTTTGCGACTTTTCCGGTAATACTAAAAGTCTGCCATCAAATGGGAGAAACAAACATAAACCTTCCTGGAAACCGGGGCAATGTTGGAGCCATAAGGTGTATGGGATCTTCTGGATCTTTGGGCATTAGACCAGTGGCATAGAAAGGGTACATATAACAGCAACTGTTTCACTCTGCTAATGTTATGTTAGAAAGACCCCTAACTGATCTAACCACATTTCGCTTGATAAATACCTGCTGTTCCTATATGAGGATGCATTAATTTGATACATTTCCCTAAACTTATATAGATCCTTATTTTATTTTGAATTTTATATAGCTGAGCTATGGCTGAGCCATGAGTGAGATGTGCCTTTGGGAACCCACAAACTTCACAGCAAACAGGTCTGGCAGGGGCACTAGTTCAACAGGCATTAGTGCTTGTGCAGCAAAACTTTCACTCATCACTGTTCACCTCAAGCAGCTGCTGATCAGCTTGATGGCTGTTCAGTAGTGGTAGAATTTCAGCTTTATTTCCTTATGCTCCATGCTGTTTTTGCATCCATGCAGTAGGAACGGATTCTCAGTTGGCTCTCCCTGCTCTGGAGTCATAGTGGCAGGGGGGGGGGGAGAATGAGTATAAGAGCATCCAGCATGATAACTGATAGTTCTGCTGGCCCTACTGCAGATGGTGTGAACAGGAGGGGGAGACAGACATGATGGGAAAAGACACACACACACACACACCATGTGTACTCCCTGGTTTCCCTTTTGCACCTGTCATTTAGACAGAATGCATGCCTGAAAAAATCATGCTAGCAGCCCCATTCATACAATACCATTCTTACATAATTTAGAGTGCCCCATGTCTAAACATCCTTGAAGCTCACCTGCTGGAACTGCCACAGCTAGCCATCAGAGGCTTGGAGATGCCTGGAAAATAGTTCTGCCCCTTTCCAGCCATTCTTTAGGCTGTAAGAGTTTGCCAGCTGGCCTGCTCTCAGAGCCCTGGGCATGCCCTGGGCGGGGTGGGAGAGGGGAAACTGTTCCAGGCATCTTCTTGGCTGCAAAGGTGTACCTGCTGGAGTGATCCAGCAGTGCAGCCTCACTGTCTGAACCCTGAGGATGTCTGGTGGGGTAGAACACTCTTGTTTTCCAGGTATCCTCAGGAAAGTGAGAGTTCACCTGCTAGAATTGTTCCAGATCTCACAATACTTTTTCCAAGTATCAAGTCCATCTTCATGCTTTTCTCAAACAATGAACAATGGCTAACTACTGGTTTATTCTTTCTAGGTGGAGTGAGTCATTTAATCATTTAAATATTAACCAAATCTTTTCGTTCCAGTAGTTGCCTATAAGCACATTGTCTAGTACTTACAAAAGGCATCATCGACCAGCTTTACGATTTGTTAAAGAAACCAGTTTCAAAGATGATCTTTTCAGTTTGACTGTATGATGATTTTTGTTCTGTTGATAGTTTCGTGATCATGATAAATGGGAATTTGGTGGGTACATCTTCTTATGCATGGAGGTTCAATGATGTGAATAAGAAGAATCAAAGTCTGCATCTAAAAAAGAATTTCAGAAAAAGAAATTCTCCATCCCATAACAACCCTAGCGGTATCTTTTGCTGTTCTTTTTTATTGTTTGAGGATGTCAAAATGATATTTGCCCACATCAAATCTAAATTTACAATAACAGTTGTATCATTTGTTGCCCTAGATGCAACCATCATTCTCTTGTTGTTTTCATAATATCATTAAAAGATCACTCTCCATCTCTTCTGGAAAAAGAGAGACATGAAAAATCAACATGATCTCTTTCAAAATGGAATCTCTAGTATGAATGATCTATGTGACATTGTTTAGTAATCTAAATATATATTTTTGCCATTTGATGGATTATCCAAGACCATTTACATTTTCATGGCAAATTTTTAGTATCTAAAAGATGATGTTGACCTTTCACATACATCTTTCTGCAGCTCTGCTCTGCCACCACTAAAACATTCCAAGTATTCATTCCCTCTTAATGGGAAATGCACAGACACAATACACACAGCATACATGCCCAATATCCTCAGAATATGTGGTATATACAAAAGAAAAAAGTCCAACCCACTTTTTGGACAATAAAGCTATGTCCTGGTAAACATTTAATTGTAAAGGGACATCTCAAATATAGGAGCACAACAGATAGAATTTTCTGCCTTCAAGTCAATAATAGGTCTACCTATTTGGGGACATGGCAGTGTGGCTAGCTGCCCCAGAAAAACTTCTCCCTGTGTTTGGGATTTACATAGCAGTGCTTATATATCACATGCTGGTTGTGTGGCTTTCAGTGATCAGTTTCTGTGGCAGCACTGCTATATTGGTTATTGCAAGACACAGGGCTGCTTTAGAAGATGTCAATTGGGATGGATTCCTATAGCAAGAGGTGGTGTCCCTCTGAGATATGCCTTGCTGTTTTGGAAAATGTCTTCATTCTATTCCTGCTCCCTGGAATGTCATCTGGCTATAGTGCTACTTTCATTGAAGTGAGCAATAGGAGAGCCAACAGCAATGCCTATGGGTGGAAAGTTTGTTTCCCATTTCTTTGTGTGGAAATTTATGTTTTCAACTTCTTTACCATGTGACCAGTGGGGTGTAATGTTTTGCCATATAAATATTTTTGTGTGTTTTATTTCTGCTAATTAATGTGGGGTTTGGAGGTATGTTTATTGTTGTTCAAAATGCAGGTCTTTAAGAGAAGAAAGAGGGAGAGTTGGATGGGTGAGTGAAGTTCCTTATGACTGGATGGTAACTGTACTTTAGGGGACAAAGTGATCAGCAGCTCAATCAGAGTTGTTCTGAAGGAAAGAATGGGGTGTATTGTTCAAGTGTTGATCAGAGCTGCTCTGGAGAAAGAAGGAGAAGGAGTGAAGTATTGTAACCTAAGGGAAGTCTGTGTATTCTTTTCTTGGTGGATATTATTAGCCTAAGTGACTACAAAGTCTGTTTAGAAACATTTGAATATCAGTACCAATCTTGAAACCACTAAGCTTATGAACTGCTCTGAAACCATTACATATATGTATTTATAAATAAACTCTATTTCTGTTTGAGCAAAATGACTATTTTATCTAGAATGAAGGATCCCTTTTACCTGACAACCACCTGCATGTGCTGACTGTTCTGTCAATCTACCAAATATGACTAAGCCTTCCTATACTGTGAGTCAAACTGAAAGAGAACTAAGGCAAGAGTCTTTGGTGGCAGCAAACATCTAAGGGTTCACTAAGATAGGCAAGGAGGCAGTACAATATAAGTCTCATAAAAGGAGAAAAACACTACAGGTGAGTGGTGGGCGCTTGCCAATTACTTTGTATTTCCCATAGAAGTTTCTTTTTGCACTGTGTATACCTGCATTGTGTATTCTTTGTAGCGTCTGTTGATCTGATTGCTTGCAGCTGCTATTTGTGCTCTGGTTTTTGAGGCATTGGGCTGGATCCCAACAGGGTGAGCGGGCCTGCGAGCTGCTTACCCCAATGGATCTGGAGGCACGGGTCGCCAGGCAGGGCCAGCGACGGAACAGCACGTGCCGTGGTGGCCAGCGGGAGGCTGGCAGGTGATGCATCGGTTCAGCAGCGAGGCCTACGATGCCAACGGGGATTCAGCCCAGATGCCAGGCCAATGGTCCATACATAGCTGTAATCAATAAAGTTGTGGCCATTTGTAACCCACACAAGTGTCTGGTGTGTTTACTCAGCTGCAACACAGTCCGACATAGCCCCTAGGTGGCAAGTCTCATAAAAGGAGAAAAACACTACAGGTGAGTGGTGGGCGCTTGCCAATTACTTTGTATTTCCCATAGAAGTTTCTTTTTGCACTGTGTATACCTGCATTGTGTATTCTTTGTAGCGTCTGTTGATCTGATTGCTTGCAGCTGCTATTTGTGCTCTGGGAAACAATTCTTAGCCCTCTGCAAATCATCTCCAGTTTCTTTCTTTGCGGTAGGTGTTCCAGGGCAACAGAGAACCAGCTTTTTTCTGGGAGTACTTTGCATACATGGTTACAGCTGCAGAGTCCAGCTTCCCTGTGAGGATGCTGAAAACATACAGCTGCCACTCTAGCATTTCAGTGAGTCTGTTGCTTTAGCTGGATGTTTGTGCTTGGATCCCTTTTCAAGAATGCATCCCATTACTGATCTCACCTTTCCCCACCTGGTGCTTTTTTATACTCACTGTTTCACTCTGGCATCTCTCCACATTTATTCTCTTTTTATTTGTGTTAGGTGATGTGAGAGCAGAGTGATGCAGTCTAATATGTATGGCCCGTTTCCCTGCTGTGGCTTAGATGTACCCAAGGTTGTGATATCATTGGCTACTATGCTCTCATGTTGTCCTTTTTCAAGAAGAGAGCGAAGAATTCCTGTGTTTCAATGGCCGCATGTTTGTTATATTGTGTAGTTGTTACTTGTCACCTGCACAGGTCTGTATAAATGACATGCATGTTCCATTTGTTATAAAGTTGTTGACCTTTAGCTATAGACATATGTTTTAATATTAACACTGCTGTGTGCAGCACTATACAGTTGAAAGGAAGGATAGTCATCTGGAATGGGGTGGGGCTGTGGCCCAGTGATAGGGCACCTGCCTTGCATACAGAAACTCTCAGGTTCAGTCCCTGGCATTTCCTGCTAAAAGATCATCTACTAGGTGATATGAATGACCTCTGCTTGAGACCATGAAGAACTGCTGCCAGTCTGAGTAGACAATACTAACCTTTATAGATGAATTATTTGATGCAGACAAGGCAGCTTGCAGTGTTCATGTGGACTCATGATTAGATTAACAACTGAGGCTGCCACTTTTTGTCATTTCTTATATTTGAAACTGTGCGAGCCAATCGGATGGGCCTTGAGTAAACAGTGCTCAAATTGTGAAGGGAATGGTAGGAGTCAATGGAAATAACAAAGCAGGAGACTCAAGAGATATCCTACCCTGGGTCATACCATGTATGGTTCCAGATGCAGTAAGCAAAGTAATACAAAGCTAAAGATGAGACTACCCTGATCAGCCAAGCATGTACTCATGGAGGCAGAAGGTGACAGAGAGGTTCAGGCAAGAGGGCCATTGGGAAACCTGGAATAAAAGTGAGAAGCAAATCATATCTCCTAGGGCTTTCTATAATAGTAACTAAGAGGGCATGTCACAATAGGACTAATAGAGCCCTTTTGAGCCTTAACTGTCAAATGAAGGTCTGGCCAAAGGAGAAGGTAAACTTGTGAGAGTTCGTTGAACATGAAGTTTTGTCATTTCATAGTTTTATCATTACATAGCTTGGAACTTTTAAATAGTATGTACCATTTGTTTGTGTATATATATAATAAAAACCACTTATACTGAAATTAGAAATATTAACAATGTAACACAAGGTGTGACATCTGTTAAGACTTACTTCTGACACAAAAGTTGGAGTCCAATGATTTGTTCTAAAATTAAATTTACTACAATATGTTCTTCACACCCTAGTAGGAGTTTAATTAATTTATGACGTTACAATCTGTGGAAGTGTGATACTCTGTTATCTTCCACAAAGTATATCAAAAACTGGACATGAAAGCTTCAGAATCTACCCTCACATGCTTCTTTGAAGAGGAAAACATTTAGAATCCCTTCCATAGCAGCATATCCATGGGGTACATGTCAAAGCTGAAATCTACTTAAAATCCACAAATATTGTTTTAGTTTGCCGCTAAAAGTCACACTGAGAGCTATTGTGAAATAAGGTCCTAACATTTCCTTCCTTATACAAAGGAGACTATATGGAAAGAGTTTTTGTTGCATGTAAATCTCAAAAATGCCACACCTCTACCCTTGTGCATGCTGGAATATCATCTGGTCCTCCCAATCTGAGTAATATTCATTCATGTTCATGAGGGATTGAGAGAAATGGTGGCTGAGTTGCGGCGTGCTGGGTGATGGAGGGGTATGGAGGCATGGTGGTTGCCATATGGTCTCCCTGGTGGTCCTTACATTGACCTGCGCCTCGGAAATTCAAATCCTGGAACTGGCCAATTGTGGGCTGGCTAGGCAGGCAGGCCAGGGGCAGGGGTGAGCACCAGATCTGGGAGGCACAGGTTCCTATCAGGTCTGGCAGCACAGTTCTTAAGGTTGCCAGCTTCTCCCTCTCCTCACTTTGTGTTTTCTTGGTGACGGTGAGGGAACTCCAAGTGGCTTTTGGCGGCAGCTGTAGCAACCTTGGTGAAAACTTTGGCAGTGGCATCGGTGGCTTAGCAGTGACTTGGCAGCAGCTCCCTCTTTTCTGTAGTGGCTCTGGAGCTCCAGCTCCAGCATCGGCAGCATGGCTCCTGTGTTGGCTGGATGGTGGAAAACCAGGCATCTGCAGTACGGCAATGGTTTCTACTTCCTCAAGGGTGGTTTGGTGGCAGCTTCCTAGCCACCGTGGCAGTCCCTTCCTGCAGCTTCCAACTGGCACTGTGGGCATCCTGTACCCCCATTACCTGAGAAAATGTGGAGTGAGGAGAGGGAGGAGCCAGAGGCCCTTAAGAACTGTGCTGCTGGGCCTGAAACTGTGCCTCCCAGATCTGGCACCCACTTCTGACCCTGGCCAGCCCCAAGATTTGAACTTCCCAGGCACAAGCCAGTACAAGGGCTGCCAAGGAGACCACATGGTGGCTGCTATGCCTCTGTACCACCAACCTGCAGGCCACAACTTGGCTGCCAGGTAAGTCTAGGGGCTGACATTTGCAGTCCAGCATAAGTGGGTAGAGGGGGGGAGGGAAACATGGCAACAAAAACCACAAACACAGCTGGATAGAGTAAAAGGAGGCCACAACTTTATTGAATAGCTTATGAAACATTGACGATGCATGGGGGTCAGATCCTGGGCATTTGCTGACCCTCCTGCCAGCTGATGGACTGCCACATCCCCTCAGCCCTCATGGGAGGAAACCAAGGAGTGGCAGCCAGCAGGATACCACATGGCCGTATACCCCTGTGTGGCTCCCCTGCCACCTGGGACTGAGTATGCACTGGCAGCCCCTGCTGGGCATGCACCACCATAACTTGCTCCCAAAATTCCTTAGGTGAATCCCCTTACTGGGGAGACTGGGCACACAGGCCCCATCTTCCCCAAAGGATCTGATTCCAATGCCAAACTGCCATAAGAGCCACAAAATGGCTCCCACCAATGCTCCTAAAGCTGCAGCCAGCCCAGCTGTCCATCCTTGACATCCTGCAACCAGATGTCCTGCCCCCAGCTGGACAGGGGTACACCATCTGGGCAGAATAAGGCCTCCATCTGATGGGAAACGTCTGGGAAATATTCATTCATGTTCATGAGAACAAGGAGAGATTTAGAGAATAACTCATTCTTCCATATTCAACATTTCGGTATCCTATTCTCATGCGGTAGGAGATGGGAGTGGCTAGGAGTAGGGGTATGCACCACCCCAAAATTGGCTGAGTCTGGATCTGGGTTTCAGGGATACCATAAAAATTCAGTATTCCTGAAATCCAGATCAGATTCCCTAATCTGGTTTGGCAAGATTCGAGAATCCCAACTTTATCTTGCCATTATTCCCTACGGGGGAAAATATCCCTGAGGTCCAATTTTCCTGAAACTGGGTGTGTGTGTGTGTCTTTAATGGACAGGAAGGAGCAGGTTCCCTGCAAATTTGGTGAGGACTGGGAGTATTTTTCAAGCACACCGCACCATATTTTCAGGGAACCTACTCCTTCCTGTCCATTAAAGATAGCCCCCCAAATTTTCATGAAGATTGGACCTCAAGGTCTAATTCTCAGGGCCCCTGAACAAGGTGCCACCTAGTCAAGGAACTGTCCCAATAGACTCAAAGATCCAAACAAGAACAAGAACATGAGAGGAGCTATCCATCCAGGAAGCTGGAGCTGCAGGACAGAGCAAGAGCTGCTATGCTGCAAAAGCATAATCCAAGCAGCTTCAGAAGAGCTATACTGCTGGCCCTGTACTTTTTTTTACTGAAACTGGCCCTGGTTTTACTTAAGCCTAGTATCTTTTCTTCCAAGTACAACTAGCAGATAGGAGGCTCTGTGCTGGAAGCAAGAACTCTGCCTTCTCTTCTGGGCTTCATATCAGGCCCTGTAACTTCACTACTGTTATGGTTTTGGAGAAGATGGAATGGGGTGATGTGCTTCAGCAGGTGGTAATGAGAGCACCAAGTTTCAGCAGCAGGTTGTTCTATGTCCTCCTGTAGTGTACACTGCTACTGACCATCACAGTCTTGGATCTGGGGGAGCAGGACCCTTTTTAGAACACAGGAAGCCCTGTGACTCTGCCTCCTCCTCCTCTGAATTTAAGCCTTGAGATTCAGGCCCTGGGTATGTATATAATTGGCAGGGAAGAGATTTAATTAATGTGTCTAGATCTAGCCCTTTGGCTGCATTTATGCCAGCCCACCCACGCATCTCTCATTTTGAGTCTCTCTACACAAGATGCCTCGGTGCGTGTTTGTCAAGTATAGGGAGGTGTAAAGTTAGCTGGGAAGAATAGTTTAAAAAGACAGAGCTGGTGAAGATCGCTTCTCAGACGGTTTGTTAATTTCATGTTTGCCTCCCTGAAGGCTGTATCTCACCTCTCCAGTCTTAAAGTGTGTGGGATCGCAACCAGAGGGCAGTGAGGAATGGAAACGGGCTGGAGCTACCTTCCAGAGCTTTCCACACTTTTCTAAAGATCCCAGGAACAGCATTTTGGGAAGCAGAGTAGACTGCAGATGAAAGGACAGGAAAACATGTATCTGCTGAGTAAGTGAAGCTCCATTTGTATTTCTTTTGGATCCAGTTTATAACGAACAAAGAAATGCTACTTTCCCTCAGGTATTATGCCTAGGTAAGCTGTTCAAGAACCACCTTTTAAGTATTTTTTCCACATTGTTCTTTAGGGAAATTTAATTGCTGCTTTCCTACCCAAACCCTTTGCTAAAATGATCTGTAGTGAACCATACTGTCAAGAGAGAAGAACTGGAACGCTGCTTTTAAGCCTTCACCTTTGACTAATTTCTTATTTTATGTTCAACAACACTGTAAGTCTACATTTCACAGAACCTACCATTTGTTGGAAGTGAGAATGAGAAAATCAAGCATTGCTAACGTTCAAAAATGGAATCAAATGGAAATCAAATCATCCCACAAAATCCATTTGGTGCTTATTTATAGAGCCAACCATAAGCTTATTGAAACTTATGAATAAAGGATTTTCTCACTGCCCTCAAATGGAAACTGAATGGGTATTTGCCAGCCCACCCACGCATCTCTCATGGCAAGCATATTTTGAACATGCTAGATAAGGGCCTCATAATTTACAACATCGCTTTTTCTCCCTGAAAAAAAAATCTATTTAGCACAAAAGGGAAAAACAGGATTACTGTTCACTTTTCTTGCTTATTTGCTTTGGACTTGACTGGCTTGTACACTGCCAAGTGTAGCTGGCTTGGAAAGCTCCTGGGGCATTCAACACTTTCTAAGTTTAAGCTGGCAAAGGCTTTATAAATGTGAACAGCTGATCAGCTGGTGAACAGCTGATCAGCTGGTTTCTGGTCATGAAATACCTTTTTGATTTAAGACTTAACCATCCTGTATTAAATAGGGATATTCGAGGACCCACCAGTTTGGCTAGCCAGTCACAATCAGGGATCCATTTTTTATCAAGCAGTTCAGCTGTTCATGAGCAGCTTGAGCCTGTTTGCTGGGATATTTTCCACATATTCAATCAGTACATTACAGTGCGATCGGTACCATTTTATGCATACATAATCCTCTCCCACTTCCAGACCTGTCACTGTGTCCCACTTTACATATAAACTGGCTGGGGAGCATGGGTGGGAGGACAGTGTTGCTGTCATCCCAGTTGAGGGCTTTGTAGAGGCAGCTGGTTGACCTCTGTGTAAACAGAATGCTGGACAGGATGGGCCTTTGGTCTGATTCAACTTTTCTTACGTTCTTATGTTCCTATGTTTTTAATTTAGTCAGTCAATTATTTATAAACACTTTTTTAAAAAAGCCTTAGCATTTGTTGTCCATCTAAAGCCATGTTATGAACATGATTTTGCACAAATTCATTTTCAGACAGACTTATAACTCATCCATCCATGACCCTGGAAGAGAACTAATTTTAGGTACTGCAGAGATACAGAAATGGCTACAAAGCAGGAGGAAGTTAAACTCCAACACTACGGCTCCTGTGCAACACCAAAACTGTTCAGTAGTTTTTCAGGTTGGAGGGCAGCAATGCAAAGAGATTTGATGTTTAGCTCATGAGTGATTGCAGCTGTCAAAACTGGGGTGTTCACCTGCCAGACTTGTTCATTGTGAAATTTGCATCATGCCCTCTAATATTAAATGACATTGTAAAGGAATTCTCTACTAAATATTGCCATGGCTGGGTATCTAATATACTTGCTACTGAAGAGAGCACCAACAGTCTGGGCATCTAAAGATTGCATTCTCAGTTAATATCTTCATCTGATGCCCTTCTTAGTTTACTCAGAGTTTCCCTCTTCCTTTGGAGTGATGCAGGTGGTTTCCAGAGGGATATCCAGATTTTTGAACTCTTAACATTCATGCATCAGGTAAAATTCTTCCTGTTCTCGGCTGCTTCCACACACGTTGGATAATCCACTTTCAATACTCTTTAGTGAACATTTGAAACTGATTTTCCATGTGTGGAACAAAAAATCCACTTCAAAAGGATTGCGAAAGTGCATTGAAAGTGCATTATTCAACGTGTGTGGAAATGGCCCTCTTGTACTTCAGCATCCTTTCAGCTGGATTTTCTTCTGTTGCTGTCATTATTTTGGTCAAGAAATACCTTTTAGATTTAAGAGCTAATAATCCTGTATTAAATACTATTACTTCCTCTAGAAATTTTAATTCAGATTTTAACTATTTTACTCATTTTAGCACATTGATGTACTTAATTTTTAGACATGTGTAAACTTAAAAGTAATGTACTCTTACAGTTAATTTTATTCTGTTATCCTTTTAGCAGTTTGCTGTAATGAAATCACTGCTGAGGTAGCAAGATTCTGCACCCTGATTAGTTTAATTAGATAGACTACCACAACTCCCTTAAGAAATTTTAACCAATATTTAACAATTTTATGTATTTAAATATATTGCTCAGTTTCCTAGATATGCTTAGACATGTAATCAATGTATTTGTTATATTATTGTATATGCTGACTCAAATTCTGATCCTAGATCATAATAACAATAAAACTCAAATTCTGATCCTAGATCATAATAACAATAAAACTGTAACTTATACAAACTGATAAAAACATGACATGAAAGGTATTAAATAGGGAAAACATCAACATTTTGAAAAATGCCTGGCACAATTCAAATACTCTTATTTCAGGTTGTGTTTTTTCCCCCTTCCCCAGGGGTTGACATGGCTTTTCTGTTCTCCTGGCCAGATTTAAACATAGCTGGGTCAGAACAGATGCATGTCACCAGTGACAAGGTGGAGACTAGAGGTGGGCACAATAAAAAAAAAAATACCGATCAAGCCGTTCGTGGATCCAGGCCGCTGCCGAACCCAGGTCACCGATTCTAACCGATCAAGTCCTGTTTCCGATCTGGAATCGGGAATTGGGGAGGCCAATGCGGGAGGGCGCCCCACTGTTTCCAGCGATATAGGAATGGTAGTTAGTGGCAGCAGCCGCCAGGCCTGGCGGGCATGGGGAGGTGGCAATGAGCCACCTCCCCTCAGGGAGGGAAGGGATGTTCACACACACACACACACACACACACACACACACTTAGAGCAGAGGGGGGGAAACGTTTTTAACCCAGCAATGAGCCGCCTCCCCTCAGGGAGGGGACATTCACACCAGGGCCGGATCTGTGGTTGCCAGCACCCAGGGCAAACATAGTCAGGCTCTTGTGTGTGCACGCTAATGGGCCGCCCCCCCCGCCCACGCAGCAAGCCAGCTGTGCCAGTGCGCTGCAAAGCTGGTGGCAGCATGAGTGGCTCGGAGGCTGCCCACGCTGTTCACCTGCCCCGCAAGACAAGGGGCAGCTGGCTTGCCCGCGTGCCCCTTGTCCTGGGGAAAGGCGAACAGTGCAGGCGGCCTCCCAGCCTCCCGTGCTGCCTTTTGCCTTTCCCCAGGACAAGGGGTGGCCAGCTTGCCTGCACGCCCCTTGTCCTGGGGAAAGGCGAACGGCGCGGGCAGCCTCCCAGCCTCCTGCACTGCCTTTTGCCTTTCCCCAGGACAAGGGGTGGCTGGCTTGCCCGCGCACCCCTTGTCCTGGGGAAATACGAACGGCATGGGCGGCCTCCCAGCCACCTGCACTGCCTTTTGCAGAGAGCGACAGACAGAAAAACATCCATTACTCCTACAAAGCCCCGTTTTTTTAAAAAGCAAAAAACCTTTGTGGCTTCAGAACACCCCCTTCCCCCTCCCTCCCCTGGGTTGCTGCTTCGTGGTTGGAAGGAAGCCTGCTAATCAAGGAAAGATGGGCTTCCATTCAGTTTTCCAGAGTGACAGAAGGAGGGCAAACACAGCTCAGGCATTCCCCTGGCTCCGTTGCTAGGGGAATAGATTATTGGCGCCTGAGTGTCTGGCTCTCCAATTAGATTACAATGCACCCCCCCCAATCAAGCCCCCCCCCCGAACGCTGGATCGGTTGCCGTGGACGGACCCGATTAGCTGAGTCCCAATGGCGCAAATGCCATTATCGGGGGGGGGGGGGGCGGTTCACATCGTGATTCTGATTGTGCCCATCTCTAGTGGAGACTGCCCGCTCAGCTTGGGAAAGTTTAAAGAGGAGATCAGGCAGTGAGACAGGGGTTGGTGGTACTAAGGAAAGCACCGAGGAACAGCATCACTGAGATGAGGAACATTGAATAACAGGGGTGTGCAAAAGGAGGCAAACACCTGAAGGAGAGCAGAGACTTACCTGGGTGGTGTTTCCCCCTCTGCCAAAAGGGACAGAAGTTTAAGGAGTCTGAGAGAAATGGCAGATCTCAGAAGCATTGGATCAGCTGGGGGTGATGTGGAAGGAAACTGTAAGTGAATAGAGGAACTATAAGTTGGGAGACCAGTGAAAAAAAGAGGAGGGTCACCCATCACAGCCAGAAAGAAAAGCTGGTAAATGGCCTTCAGTCTGACGAATGGTGTGAAAATGCTGTAAATCTATTTGCCAACAAAAGCATCAGAAGAGATGAAATTGAAACCAATGACAACTATACAACTTCAGATTTTTCAAAACAAGCTTTTAGAATTATAGTTTCAAATGGGGGAATTGGGAGAAATGATGAGGAAAAGCAAATCCTTCCACCCTTCTTCTCCATGTTCCTGGTTGCTATTGTCTCCCCACACCTCCTGGCTACTCTCCCCTTCCCCAGTTTGCTGCAGTCTTATCCTAGATGCCACCTCCAATGATGAAAACCGTGTCTTGAAGCAGGCCTCTTGGCATGTATTGAGGTGAAAGATGCCCAGATTCTGACCAGTGCACTTGTTCAACAGTTGCAATATGCACAGTATTCATTGGTCAGATTTTTAGGTGGGCTGCTTTCCCCAGTTTGCAGAACTTTCAGTCATCATAGTCACTCATAGCTTCCCTTGTCAGGATTTCATTATTTACAAGGGGACCAGCAATTCACAATTAGATACTGTGATTCAAAGTCTGACTCTGCTTGTATTGTTGTAGAAGAAAAGATGAATTATGACGTTGAAAGAAAATTACAAAATAGCCTAGCATTTTAAGTATACGTCACTGTCTATTATTAAATGAAGTTTTTAAAAAGTCAGGGAAATCAAATAATATAGCTCACCACAATGGGCGGGACTTTTATTGATTGCCTTAGACACAGATAGTTTGATGGTGTTTAACCATAGAGGTGACATAGTGTGAGAGTGAGAAAACAAGAAATGGGTTTTTGACAAGGCTGTTTGGCTCCCTGTGGGACAGCCAACGAGACTAGTATAAGACTGCTACAATAAAACATCTCACAGCCAGCATCCACAGTGTGAGATTATTGCTATTATCTTGCCTATCCACATGTGTGATTAATCTATTACCTTTGTTTCCTCCCACTTAGAGGATAAACAGCATCCAGTGTTAGAATCCTTTCTCCAAATACTGTTTTTGCAAGTTAGGGTTCTGCAAAACAGCAATTCCCATTACCTGGTAATGGACTATGGTAAAAAAAAAGTCAGATTATATTTTTTGCCTTCAGATAAGTTTGATTGTTGTTTGCCCCCTACAGAATCACAGACCATCATTGATAGGATGGCTTTAGACGTGTCTGAGAGAATGTACCAATCAGAAATGATGTGGCTTCATCATAGCCAGAGTGGGATATCCAGCCACAGCTACAAGTAAAAAATTAGTTTGGTATAGAGAATAGAAGCTGCAACTAGGAGTGAGAGACCCAAGTTCAAAATTTATACTCAACCATGAAATAATATTGAGTGCTATGATTACCTCATTAAAGCTCCCCAAATGGAGAATGCAGTTATTTGAATATAAAACTAGGCCAGAAGATTAAGAGTGGGCCCAGAACATGCCTGCTTTTCTGACTCAAGACAAGGGAGCCATGCAACTTGATCTAATGGTGTGGATTCCCATTTCTGTTTCAAAAGATTTGTTCATTTGCATCCTATTTAATATTTTCCCCATTGATTTTCGTGCCAATCCTATGCAAATTTACTTTTAAACCAGTGCAAAACCACAAAAAACTTAATAAAGATTTTGAAAAGAGAATTAAATATGTCAAAGCTAAAACCTATCTGGGCGGACAATATAAAATTAAACAAAAAGTTAAGTAGCAAAAAGAGGAGAGGGTAAAATCAGTCAAAAAGCCAGGACAAACAAATGCATCCGCTCGATGCTGAAAATTCAGAAGAACTGACAAAAATGAATGGCTGATGGAAGACATTTCACAGTTGGGATGTTACAACTGAAATGACCTTTCTTCTTGAAATAGCCCATTTAGAAAAAAGAGGAAGGCAGAGTAAGGTCTGCAATGAAGATCTTATATGGAAAAATACACATATACCCACAAGATTTGAATCCAATGGCACCTGAGAGGCTGAGAGCAACAGATTTTCAGGATATGAGCTTTAAAGAGTCAAAGCTCCCTTCTTCAGATACAAGTCTCTTACTTGCATCTGAAGAAGGGAGCGTTGACTCTAAAAAGCTTAAACCCCGAAAATCTTGTTGGTCTCTAAGGTGCTACTGGACTCAAATCCTGCTTTTTTACTGCAGATCCACGTGGCTCCCTACCTGAGAATATGCCCCCACAAATAAGTCCAACTGATTTCATTTATAGACAGCCAAAGCCCTCAATCCTACATATACTAAACTGAGAGGAAATCTTAATGAATGACTGCACGTTACTTTGGGTAGAACTTAGCTGCAAGTCTCTTACAAAAGATAGTTCCTTCCTGTTCCTAGTTGTTTTAATCTAAACAGTGTTAAGTACTCAGCTCACACTAAGAATTACCAACCCTAACTTCATCTGAATTATATTCACTTGCTGTTCTATGGTCTTTGGAAGAAGAGCAAGGTATCTAATAGTTAGCTAGAATACGATTATTAGTGTTTTGGACTTCTGTAAGTCCAATATGATTACTTTTACAATGATTACTTTTACAACGATTACTTTTAGTCTTAGCAAATCTTTGGTTCAGATTATCTAGAAAGGGTATGCTCATTTTAGAATATATTATGGTATCATTAATGATGATTCCTTCTGGCATTTCGTTAATTCCCTACTACTGCTTAAGATCTCCACTTCACTCCATGCTGCTCCAGGGGGCTGGGGTCCACCAGCCCCTAGGTGCAACATTCTGGGGGACACAGCAAGCTTTTGTATGCGTGTTTGTTGAGTACTCTGCCAGGTTTGTTTCCAAATGAACATACTAAAGAGAGACAATGTTTGAGGGTGAAAACAAGATATATATTCTTGGGACACTGGGGCAATTAGAAAGTTCACTTGCACGGCCACTGTTCTGTTCAGGCTAAATAGGATTCAGATGTATGTGTGTGGATAACTCGGTGTGATATATATATGCATGCACTAGCACAAGTGTTAGGAGTATAACATTGTTATTTGTGCAGTGATATCACAGCTGTTAAGTTGCATTCTAGTCATAAATACATAACTCAAAATGTATGCTCCTGATATAGAGCATTTAAACAAGGTTATTCCTTAACAAATCCTGCATGTATACCAAAGAATAGACTTTTTTCAACTTTTTTAAAAAAACACATCCCCTGATAGGGGCTTTCGTAACAGAAACACTGAAGAACAGACTTAATGTGTACATTCTGTTAGATCCCATAGCAATAGAACAAACTGGTTTAAAATGAAGAAAGGGTTTTTGAAATCTGTTGGAGAGTGGCACAGCTAACAATACCTTCCATGCACCTGCAGGCTTCTTTTTCCTGGTGAGAAAATCAGTCAACCTTTATGTCGGAGGGAGGCAGCTGCTCCAGCAGGATACCAGAATCATTGTCTCTTGTATGAATGTTTGTTGAGAACTCTGCCAGGTTTATTTCCAGATGAACATACCAAAGAGAGACAATGCTTGAAGAAGAAAAGCACACAGGAGAAATAAGGGGGGTGGGATGGACAAAAAATATATTTAAAAAATGTGTTTTGGGATACTTCAATTCAAGGGCTTCATTTCCCCCTTCTTTTGTGTGACTAAAACACTGGCAACTCACAGTATGATTTGAAACCAAATTTTCCTTTTTCGAAAACTCCTCTCAAGAGTCAGTATACTGTAATTTCTGTTGACAGTTAACTTTTAAACTGAGAGAAAAGGTTTGTCTCCCCCCAGCCTTCATGAAAAGGTAGTAGAAAGCCAACACGTTCTGTTTTCCTGTTATGTGGGAAGTTTTGGCACATGTCTATCCTACAGTTCTGGCCAATAAACATTCTCCTGCGATATCACATGAAATACAAAAAGAAAGAACTGGAACAATAAAAAAGTCCCCTGAAGCCTCCGGTGGGATTTTGAAATATAAACTGCAGCTCAGAAGCCCTCTTATACTGATATTAAACCTGTCAGTGTTGCTTTGTAGTTCTAAGCTGTACATTCCACCAGCTAAGGTGAAATAAAAAGAGCTTTCCATTTTTATTTTCAATTTCAAAAGTAAACTTCTTCACTTAACCCTGATCTTTTCTCAGTAAGAACTCTGGGTATTTTTGTATTGAAAACTGGATATTTTTACAATGATCTGAAAAAATATATAATATTTGATCTCATTATTTATTAATTAAAATATGTATCTCCTGCCTTTCCCTTGTAGCTCTAGGTGGCTTACAATTCTAAGATTAAAAATGTACAAAATATAATAAACCCCGTCAACCCCTTTCCTAACAAAATGCCTACAGCTGAAAACCTATTTAAAAGCCCCCACAACTAAAATTGCCTTAAGGTGCCTCCTAAAGACTTCTAAAGATGGTACCCCCCCACCTCTCCAGGGAGCCCATTCCACAAAGTGGGAACCACTATATAGAAAGGTCAAGTGAGACCTCTGAAAAAAGTGAACAAATAGAATGTTGATGGCATGGCATATTTTAATAGATTACAGAATGCACATGATCTTTCCATGATACTGCTTTGCCAAAAATCAGGCTATTTTTTAATGCTGAAGGGGAGAGAACGTACATTATTAGAGATGCAGTATGTAATGTGTAACCACCAGTGTTAGATGCATGATGTCTCCCAGATCAAGAACAGTTTTAGTGATTCTGAGGCCCTGAGCAAAAGATAAGGATGAGCCCTCAGAATCACTGCCACTGTACTGCCAATACTCCATGCTGGGGCCTTACCCTGTATACAGTGGGTGAAGCCCCTGCTGCCACTGGAAGCCAGTGGCCCAAGCCCCAGATGGGCCCAGTGCAAGCAGCAGCAGGAACCTGCTCTTCTTCTTTTCCACCTTTATTGGGAGGAGAGCTGTAAGTGTTTGGGACCCCCTCATGTGTGGGGTCTGGGACAGCTGCCTCTGTTGTTCACTGACTATGAGCCTAACTATACAAGACAAGTTTCACGAGGCTAAGCAAGTGCCTAGAACCATGTCTGCTCCTACCTGCCCATGTCCATTTTACCCCGGGTGAACATGTGTCCTGTAGCCCTAGTTCATGCACGTGTAGGGGAACTGGTGTAGTCATGGTTGTGAGTGTTCATGGTCATAATCAGTGAGTTGTCAATGCAGAGCATCAATTTTGGGAGGCTTATACTTCCCTCTTCCCTCTTTTTGCCCTAAGATCCGACTTACACCAAAACTGTTTTGCTTTTAATATTGCATGTTTTAAATTCTCCCATTTCTAGTTGATGCCACCGCCTCCCTACTCCTCCTTCCTGCACCCTCCTTCCCCCATAACTTTCTCCTCCTCTTCTTCATGCAGCATCTTCAGTCGGGATAAGGAGGAGGTGGGAAGAAAGATCATGGCAACATGATTGAGCATCTGAGCAAAAGTTCAGAAACATGCCTGATACATGAGCATGAAAAGGATGGCGTGTGTGGGGGGGTACTTGTTCTCCAGTTTTGCTTTGCAGTAAAGAGCAAATTGGGTAAAATTTGGCTATTATTTCCAGTGGGAAATATGATTCAGGGCTTTCCAGGGGTCTGGAGGGGGCATTTTAGGACCAAATTTTACCAAATTTGCTGGGTACCTACTTCTAGATGTTCTCTAAAGGCTCCCAACATTTCATGAAGATTGGACTTCGAGGGGCAACTTTATGGACCCCAAAAGAAGGTGCCCCTGCCACCTCTAATCTCCATTATTCCCCGTGGGGAAAACTGGGAAAGCTATCTCAGGGGCTGGCGTGGCATTTTGCAAGCAAAATCCTCCAAATTTGCAGGAGACCTACTCCTAACTGTCCTCTAGAGGACCCTCCCCAAAGTTTCAGGGAGGTTGAACCTGGGAAAGGCATGATCAATGGGTTTCCCCAGTTGCTGTCATTTTCTCTCCACATTAGTAAAAAATGGGGTGGCTGATGGCACTGTCTTTTGGGAGGGGGGCTAAAATGGCTCCCAAAGTTCCAATCTCCCTGAAACTTGGAGAAGTCTTTAGAGGATAGTTAGCAGTAGGTTCCCTGAAAATTTTGTAGATTTATTTTGCAAAATGCCATCCTCATCCTCCTAGACAGCCCCTATAGATAATAATGGAGATCAGAGGTGGCTGGGGACAAACAGGCAGGAGAGAGTTGATTCTGGCTGACAGCAAGAAATGCTGCCATGGCTTCCAAAGTGGAGATTACCCACCCCCTTTTGCATAGATGCCCTCCCTTCCTAGTGGGCCGGGCTGCCAGATCTCAGCAGACGTATGGAACCCCCATTTTCAGCCCCCCCCGAAACTCTGTGGAGTTTTTTCCCCCAATACATACAATTGAGTAAACAAGTCTCCCTCTAAGAAAAGCTGCAGAGGAAAGTTTGAGCATATGTGAAGAGAAGGTGCATCATGGGATTGCATCTCTCATCTGGGAGGAATGGTGAAGTAACATGTGCCAATCCCAGCACGGGATCGAGTGCAGTGTGGCCGCAGTGTGTGAGTGAACAGGAAAGCAACGGGGAAACTCATGTAAATGCATTCAGGTGTCATACGCATGTAATTCGTCTCATGTAGTTTGGCTGTATACCATCCTTGCCCAAGATGAATGTGAATGCTCTGGTCTTAAAGCTTCCTGAGGCTCCAGCAATCTTGCTAGTGCAAGTGGCTGTTAGCTGCTAAGATCACAATCTGCTATAGTAACTCCTGGGGCTTGAGTGGCTATGGGAGGCCATGCATTAGCATGATGGCCAGATTGTGCCCCATGTGATGTCCAGAAGAAAAGGAAATACTTGCCCAATAATAACTGCCAGGGTTTGTTTCCCTCTTAAACATTTACTGCTCTCTGTCATTTGATGTAATTGAAATACAAAAATTTGATTGTATGTCCCAACTGCTAAAAGAAGCAAGCAAGGAAACAGAAGAAGGGAGAGATCAAGAGCAAGGAGTTGTTAGTAAGCCAATGAAAAGCAGTGTGGGAGAGTTACATTGAAATTGATAGTTCATACTTAACCTCAGTGGTTTGCTTGCTTGCCATATGCCAGAAGGACTAACCCATGAGTGCCAAAAATGATCATTGATCAATAGTTTGAAATTGCAGCTCTTGAACTCTCACCTTCAATTTTGCTGTGTTGTAGCAGGCATTCACACATCAGCCTTTGCAGAATGATTCGTTCTGGCTTTGGATCAGCATTACACAGTCAGCTCCAGAATGCAAAGCATATTTTGTCCACTGCTGGATAGTAATGCGAATTCCTGTATGGACTCCCTACACAGACATAGGTTAAAGCTATGAAGTCACCATAAGTCAGCTGTGACTTTAGACACACACGGAATTGTCTGATAGAGTGGACAATGGAAGTAATGACTGGCTTCCTAAGGCTGTCCAGTTGGGTTGGTTCAAATCTGATAAGAGAACAGAGCATCATAAAAATTGAGATGCCACCAAAAATAAAGATTTTCTATCTTCCTGTATGTCCATATCTTAACTATTCTCTACCAGTTTCATTGTGCCATGTCAAGCATTTCCTATTATCAGTTCGGTATGCAGCTATCCTGTTATGTTTGGTTCATGAAAACGTCACATCCGGGTCAGAAAACCATCACTTTCAGGTCAGCAGAAGGTCACTTCTGGGCCAGCAGAAGGTCTGTAGGAAGTCCATCCCCTGTTGCCTAGGAAACTGATTGATTGGCACCAGACTGTCTGCAGTCACGAAGCAAAAAATGAACCAAATGAACCAGCCTAAAGTTCGTGGCAGTTTGTCAGAAATGGGATTTGGCAAACCATGGTTCGCGAACCATGAACTGGCCTGGTTCGTGCTTAATGGCCTGGTTTGTGCTTTTAGTTCGTATTTAAGATCGTGCCCATCTCTATCTGGGACCTTCTGCATGCAAATCAGGTGCTCTTCCACATTTAAGCAGAGTTAACAACCTTCTAAGTGTATTAAAGTCAAGTAATCCTGCTTAGGATAGCACTGTCATTCTCCTTCAATACTTTCAGTATTTAAAATTCCCTGCTGGAATGACTTTGCTGTATAAGAATGTCAATGTACGAATGTGTGAACGCTATCTATTAATTTCTTTTATATTCACATATTTTTGTCAATGCTTTTGCTTCCCCATTTGTTGTTGTCTTTGTAATGTTTGTGTTGTGTACACATGTTGAATATACAATTGATACAGACAGTGTTATGTAATATACATATAATATATGCTACTGATTTATTGGCACAGAAATAAGGTTAAAATACATAGATTTTATGAGATAATGTCATTGTGGGAAAACAGAATATGGTGCAAAGAAAGGAATAATAGGTTTAAAATAAAGAAGCAAAATTGAAATGTGGATATGAGGGTCAAAACAGAAGGGATGAAATGTTTGGAATCATCCCTGCTTTCAAGATGTCAGTTTGGTGTAGTGGTTAAGAGTGGCAGAACTCTAATCTGGAGAGCCGGGTTTGATTCCTCACTCTTCCACTTGAAGCCAGCTGGGTGACCTTGGGCTGGTCACAGCTCCTCAGAGCTCTTTTACCTCACAGGATCATTGTTATGAGGATAATAATAACACACTTTGTAAACCACTTTGAGTGTGGCATTAAATTATCCTGAAGAGCGGTGTATAAATGGAATGTTGTTGTTGTTATTGTTAAGATAGTTCTACACTTATTTTCTTACAATATTGCAGCCCCTCCGGCCTTCATGGCTATTATTTCACATGGGTTCCACAACTCTGGGAATCAAGTTTCCCAGGGGAACTAAAAGTAGATCTGTATGATCAGCACCTTCCACTAATGGATTGCTATATCCAGCTCCAACTATTCAAAGAAACTTCAGCCTTCTGCCTATTAAGGTGTGCCCCTCAATTGCTTTCAATACTGAGTAACTTTCATTTCCTGGTATTCTATTTGGTGAAATTTTTACTAATTTATGATTTTACACAGTAGCATTCTCTAAACTGAATCATTTGCATCTCTGTATGTTGCCTATAACCCAGAGCTGGAGTGTTTCTGCATTCTTGCTGGGAATGCTTACTGTGTGAGAAAGGCACAAAAGGAGGGAAATTTGCCATATTAAAAGGAATTCAGTATCCCCCCCCCCCCCAATTCAACAGTTTTTCTTATCAATGCAGAAGAATCATGAAAAGGATTGTGGAATTTGCTGCACCGCAGTTCATGCTAGAACGAGCAAGAATAGACAGTAGGAGTCATTAGCAGTGCCAATCACAGAAGCCATTAGGTTGGTCTTGCCCTCCCTGCAGCTTCAGAGCGCTGCTGACGATTTGAATAGGTGCTAGCTTGTCCCTGGAAATGTCAGTGCTTGGAAAATTTCATATTTTAAGAGCAGGAAAACTCTTCACTTTTCTAACAAGATTACATTTAGAGACTGTTATGATGGACTCCTGAACTAATGTGCAGTAATTTTATAAGGGAGGGAGGGAGAGTGTAGAGAACAGAGAGCAGCAAGAGCACAAGTGTCTGCAAAATCTTACCGGGATTTTTATGTATAATGCCTTGCATGCAGTTTTCAATGTATATTTATTTATTTAGATACCTATACCCCACTCCCCCCCCCACCCCAATAGAGATCCAAGGCAGTTTGCAACTGTTCTGCCCTCCTCTACTTTATCCTCACAACAACCCTGTAACGTAAGTTAATGATTGGCCCAAGATCACCCAGCAGGATTCTATGGCAGAGTGAGGATTTGAACTTGGGTCTCCCAGTTCCTAGTCTTCTGTTCTAACCAATACACCTTGCTAACTCTTCAGCACATGCAATATTTTAATGCTAAGCTATCAGAAGGTGAACCTGAAAACGTATTCAAGACTGCTAATAGGAGAGTTTCTGTACAGTGCAAGTCTGAGCAATTTCCAATGCAATCCTAAGAAAAGTTTCTCCAGTCTAAGCCCATTGAAATCAATGGGTTTAGACTGGAGTAACTGTGCTTAGGACTGCACTGTTCTGGTTCTTAGTGATAGTCAGTCCACTGTCTAATTTGACAATGATAATTCACTGGAAAATCAAAATAAGAGGGTTGTACATGATATAGCTCTGTGGTTACATGTTGGGAAAATAAGTTCGGTTGCAGGTAAGCCTGTTTTGGGGTGGGGGCAGTGTTCTGGGAAGTCAGAGAAGCATGGTTGTCATATGGACAGGGATTGCCTATCGAAGGAGGCTGAATGCAAATAGTATGGTGGGTGAGAAGCTCTTGCTGGTTGCCCTGTTAAGTAATGTTTTGTTTTAAAAATTGCATATGTTAAATTAAAATTATCTTTCCACAATATTCATGTTGTATATATGTAATTTTTAAAAGAAAAAGAAATAGGAAAGGTTAACAAAGCTTCAAAATGTGGCATGACCCTTAATACATTATACTTGAAAATAAGTGGTGCACTTCTACAATCAGCTTGGCTGCAGGGCCAAATCAGAATTCCTCATCCTCTCTGCTGCCTCTTTCTTGAATCAGCAAGGGCTGTTCTCTCTTATACAAGCCCCATTGAACAGAATGTTAGCAGTAAGAGCACCAAAGTCTCTTTCTAAGCAGACTGCTGCATTCTAGGCTTAAGACAAGAGTAAATGTAAGAGTGGAACATTAGGAAGCTACTATCATAGGAAGGAGAAGGGCACCTTTGCTCTCCCTTATCAAATAACAGACTTCAGAAGCAAAGGTGAAGTCCATGAATTGAATGCTCAATCAGCTGTATGTATCGATCCATTGTTACAGGAAGACAGTGGTAATAGTCAATTGAATGTGCTGTGAATTGCTACTCAAGCAACACACGTATTTAGACTTTACTTTTCTTGCATCTCTTCCTACCTCCCTCTACTTGAGCAACGCCCTCTTATTATACTGTTTTTTTTTAATTCTGTTCTGGCCAGAAAGGTGAAGCAATCTATTTCAGAGTGAATTAAAGGCCCTTAACACAAACCCTTGGTATATAAAACAGAACTTTAGAATTGCCTGAGCAGTTATGCTGATGCACTTGGCGGTTTGGCTCATGTCCTGCTCAACAGTTGAGTTATTCAGACATGGCCTTTTGCATGCTTATGACTGCTTTCTCACATATTTACAGCCCATTCCTAAGTGGGGGCCCCAAAAGCACTCAGGGAGAGGACTAAGGGGTATAGTCTTGTAACTTGCACCCCCGCCACAGCCTGACAGCAGCCAGGACAGGTGGACAGACAGAGGTGTGAGTGAGGCATAAGTCCCCACGCCAGTGCTGGGTGGGGGGGGGGGCAGGCTGCAACTTAGTTGGCTCCCCAAGCCACTCCAGGCCCAGACACATTCACTACAGTGGCAGAAAGTTACACCACAAAAAATGGTGGCATAGTCCATTGGCACCCATTGTGTGGGGAAAACTCGCTCACTGGCCCAATGCCTGGCCCTGCCCAAGCAGCTTGGTGGAGCATAGGATGCCAACTACCACAGGGACCAATCAGTGTGCAGCTGCATGCTGCTGTGCCCCCATCCACATGCCCAATCATCTCCCCAGGTGCCCTACATAAGGCCAGGGTGCCCATGAACCCAGGTAAGTAGGGGGCGGCCAGAGGCTCTGCTCAGCTGCTCCTACCCACGGGAACTTAGACTGTTGTTTGGATGTCCTTAGGAATTGCTTCAATTGCCTAGTAGAAATTATTTCCATAGTCTCCTTGTTCTGTAAAAATGGTTGCATCTCCACTTGATCCACAGTAGATAAAGAAGAGGAGACAACGCAAGGCAATGAACATCTTAAGCGTAGGTGTTGACAGTTTTTTTTATATATATATATATATATATATATATGACTGGGAGACTGTTGTACTTTGGCATGGCAGAAGTGGGCTCTAAAATGTTAAAAGTTCAAACCCTCCCCCCCCCAGCTCAGTGGCACTGTCCTCACAATGTTAGCACGCATTGATTTGGGATTAACTGAGGCCTATCTCCCCACATCACATTTTCATAGCACGACACCAAGCACGCCTGTGAAAGAGGCCAAAGCAATATTTATTAACTGGCCTGCCATTGTTTGGCACTTTTTACTGCTAGCCATCCTGGATGTAAATTGTGATGGTGCTCTTGAGGTACCCTGTCCCCTGCCTCGGTAAAGTCAGTTATAATCTTTTCGACCCTTAACACTAAAGAAGAGAACAGAGATTGAATGTGTGTGGTGGAGAGTAAACTAGGGATTTTCAGGACCAACGTTATACCACTATGTTTGTGCATGTGTGTATGACTGAAATATGGAGAGTTGAGAAGATTTCACTCCAGTGGCACCTTAGAGACCAACAAGATTTTCAGTGTACACTTTCAAGAGTCAGAGCTCCCTTCTTCACATATGAGTAAGAATGGAGATCCCTGAGCCGTTATATCCTGGCCAAAGGCGAGTGGGGTGTTACAAGGGAGGGCATCAGGATGTAAAGGTAAAATGCAGCTTGATTAGAGCAGAAATTAGCATTTGTAGTGAGATAAGAATAATCTGTTCAACCCTAGGAGGTGTGTGTGCATTTGTCTGTGTGTGTGTGTGGGGGGGTGTCCATTGTTCTGCATTTGTGAATAACTCAATTTCAGCAATGTCATGTTGTAATTGCCTCTTAATGTTTCTCTGTTTGAGGACAGCCACTTTTAGGTAAGCAATGGAACATCCCGGAAGATTAAAATGTTCTCCCACTGGTTTTTGACTGCTGTGATTTCTAATGTCAGATTTATGTCCATTTATTCTTTTGTGTAAGCACTGACCTGTTTGTCCAATGTAGAGAGTAGAAGTGCATTGCTGACACTTGATCGTATATATAACATTGGTAGATGAGCAAGTGAATGAGCCTGAAATGGTATAACTGGTGTTAGGTCTAATAATCATGGTGTTGGAGTAAATATGGGGACAGAATTGGCATCTTGGTTTATAGCATGCCCTGGCCACGGAGTTTGTTTCCATGTTGGAAAGTGCATTGTTGTGAGGGAGTTGTTAGGGGCTGTCTGTGGACAAGAAAAAGTTTGCCTCCCAATGCAAGTAACTGATGATACATTGAACTTGTTTGGGCTGAGACATGTATGCGACCACTAGTGGCATTCTGTTGCTGCTCCATTTGGGAATATCTTGTAGCAGGTTATTCCTTGGTATCAGTCTGGTTTTGTCAGTCTGTTTTCTTACTACATCAGGTGGCTCCTAAAAATGTCTGTTGTAGATCCTGCAGGTGATGGAGAAGATGTGGTTGTAACAGAGCTTGGCTGTAGACAATGGATTGTTTGGTGTGTTTGGGATGGTGACTGAAGGCATGTAGATATATTTGACAACAGGTGAGTTTCTAGTATAAGGTGGTTCTTAAGGATCCATCATTTATTTGTACAGTGGTAGCTAGAAAAAATGCTGAGAAGTGCTGTTCCAAATCAGTCATGAAAATGTCGTTGTATTGTGGTGTCATGCAAGTGTCCATGGCTGTGACATTTATTTGAAGGAATAAGTCTTCACTGAATCTGAAGTAGTTGCAGGTGGGGACCAACTGGCAGAGCAAGGTCAGGTGTGGTGTTGTCAGTGATGTTGTTCCTAATGGCTTGTAGTTCATCTTCATGGGAGATGCTGGTGTATAGAGACTTAACATCCATGGTTGCCAAAATAGTGTTACCTATTATAAATTATCTATAGATTGTACTTTTCTCAGGAAGTCTGTAGTGTTTTGTCTATAACTGGGGGCACTGATGGCATAGGGTCTGAAAATGGAGTCCAGGTGCCCAGACACCTGAACAGTGATGGGTTATATGCCTGAGACAATAGAACATCCTGGGTTGCCAGTCTTGTGTATTTTGAGCAGAAGATGGAAAGTATATGTTCAAGGTTCCAGTAATGTGTCCATATAGATTTGTTCCTGTGTGTGTGTGGGTAATTCCTTCAAAATTCTTTTCAATTCTTTTTGGTATTCCTGTGTGAGGTCTGAGGTTAGTCATTTGTAAAACGTAGTATTGGATAGTTGTCTTTCAGCTTCTTGTATGTAATTAGATTTGCCCATGATGACAACAGCTCCTCCTTTGTCAGGTTCTTTAATGTCTAGATTATTTCTGAGGGTGTTTATAGCATTCAAAGTGGGTTAAGTTGTGTTGTGGGAGATATTTCTTGATCACATAGGTTTGGAGAGTGGAGAATTAGCCAAGAACTGCCAAGTTCCCCTCAAGTTTTTATACTTTTCCAATGACCATTAGAGCCTTATTAAAATGCAGACCTCAGCCCACCCTAATAGCTTTCCAGCCACCTAAAAAGACTACATGTGAGATCCATATACCAGTGCATGCCACACTAGGCCATTACACTGAACTTTCACCTCAAGACAGAACAAGATCTCCAACCTGTTAACAGAATCTTTAAACCCTATCTGGACCAAACCTCAATTAAATGGATCTATTCCTCTCTCCTCCTCCTTCTTCCTCCTTCTTCCAAGGGTTCTAGCAGCGCTGATTGGTCATTTCCAGCTTTTTCTCCAGACTAGCAGGGTACAAAGGGAATTTGCAGAAACTGGAACCAGGGGTGGCCTTGGCTCTGTCTGTCACAGAGACAAATAGAAGCTCAATGGTAAGAAGCAGAACATTGAGGAGAAGGGTTCAGTCTCCCCAGTTTTGCTATCTTAATTTGAATTAGTCTCTACTAGTAGTTGTTGGCATTTTTGCAAGTGTCCTACATTCAGTCATGAATGAGTTAAATTGTTATTCTGTTTGTTTAGTCAGATAGCTAGTTAGTATAGGACCACTTAGGCGTCAAGAAAAGTTCCCACCAGAGAAAGTGGGAGTCTTTAGTAGAGATGGGCATGGAACAAAAAAAAATGAACCAGGAGGTTCATGGTTCATGGGTTTCATGAACCACGAACCACGGAACTGGACCAGTTATGAACCAGTTCGTGGTTCATGGTTCATGAGGTTTAAATGCCCCTTTCCAGCCTTAACAGCGGCAGAGAAAGGGGCATTTAACAGTTTAACGGGCCCTTTCCTTCCTTGCAAGCGGCAGGTCCCTTTAAACTATCAGGTGGCAGGTGGGGGGGATCCCCCCTCACTGCCTGCCAGCTGATAGTTTAAAGGGCCCATACTTACCTTCCCATTCAGCATGGCATCCTTCCTCTCCTCCGGAGAGGGGCACAGGGAGGCCAAAAAATGGCCTTCTCACCCCTCAAATGGCTGCAGCAGAAGAGGCCAAAAATGGCCTTCCCACCCCTCCCAGGAGGAGAGGAAGGATGCCACACTGCAGGGAAATGTAAGTGTAGGGCTGGGGCTCGGCCTGGGGCTAGAGGGTAGGGGGGTGGGGGGGCTGGGGTTTGGGCAGTTTAAAGGGATCCCCCTGCCACCTGTCACCTGATAGTTTAAAGGGACCTGCCCTTGCAAGTCCCTCAAAGGGACAGTTTAAATGGCCATTTCCCTGGGGAAATGGCTATTTAAACTGTCCCTGTAAATACGACCCAATGAACCAGTATACAGTTCATGGAAGTTCTGTGAAAAGGAGCTTCCATGAACCCTGGTTCATGAACCCCAAACTGGCCTGGTTCGTGGGTTTTTTGGGGTCATATTTAGGTTCGTGCCCATCTCTAGTCTTTAGTCTTCATGAGGGAATCCAGCAAGCTCCATTGGATGAGCCAGTTTATTAGGAAGCAATTAGCTAGCAACATATACTAAGGTTCTATTGCTCTTTGTTCAGTCTCTTCTCATGCAGTCCAGTCCAGTCCAGTATGTCTCTTCTCATGCAGTCTAAGTCCAGTCTAAGTCTCTAAGTTTCTCTCTCTCTAAGTACCTAGCCTAGTCTTCAAGATGTAGTCAGTCAGTTGTTTGTTGTTTTCTACCAAATGTACCCTTTTTATCCTATGTAGTAAATATTTTTATAGAGCTATAGCACATAACTCGGGTGAGCACATTTCAACTCGGGTGAGCACGTTATGTACTACTCGGGTAACAACAATGAAAGAAGACGTGGTGTGGCCTTCATCACCAATAAGAAGCTAGCAAAGTGTGTTGAAAATGTCAGGTACATCAGTGACAGGGTAATGAAAATCCGCATTAGAGGGAAACCTCTAAATTTAACCATTATCCAAGTCTACGCTCCAACAGCAGATACAGATATGGTGGATATTGAGGAATTCTATGCGAATGTCCAGAGCACACTCAACCCGACCCCCCAAAATGACATCATTTACATCACTGGTGATTTCAATGCCAAAGTTGGCAATGGGGAAGTCACAGGAGTTGTTGGCAGTCATGGACTAGGAAAGCGGAATGAAGCAGGTGACCATCTTGTACTGTTTTGCCAAGAGAACAAATTCTGGATTGCCAACACTTTCTTCATTCAACCAAATCGCTGCCTATATACCTGGACATCTCCATGTGGTCAGCATCGAAACCAAATTGACTACATCCTCTGTCAACAAAAGTGGAGAGGCTCGATCCAAGCAGCAAAGACTCTCCCAGGTGCAGATTGTGGAACAGACCATCAGCTTCTTGCCGCCAAAATCAGAGTAAGACTCAGCAAGATCAAGAAACCAATCATACAGAAAAAATTCGATGTGAGCAACATTCCAAAACAGTACAACATAGAGGTAAAGAACAAGTTTGACATTCTCAACATTGAAAATGACCACCCAGATGAACTGTGGAAGAAAATCAAGGATATCATCATTGAAACTGCACAGGAGTATGTGCCATACAAGAAACAAATCAAAACCCAACCATGGCTCACAGAGGATACCATCCAGATTGCAGACAGGAGAAGAGCTTCCAAGGCTATGGGTAAGATGGATGAGGCAAGGCGACTAAATGCAGAATTTCAAAGAGAAGCCCGGAAGGATAAAAACAAACATTTGAATGCTCACTGCGCCAGTCTCGAAGAAGCATACAAGAATGGACGCACCAAACAACTATTTGCCACAGTGAAACAAATAAAAAAGTCTTTTTCTACTCGTCAAGCAACCATCAAGGGGCGAGATGGAATTGAGCTAAGTGACCAACATGATATCAAAGAGCGATGGCGAGAGTACACAGAAGAACTGTATTCCAGCCCTATTAATGATCAACCAGATGACTATTTAGATAATAGCGAATTGGAACCAGACTTGTTGGAGAGTGAAATAGAATGGGCAATTCAGCAACTCCCAAACAACAAGGCGCCAGGCATTGATACTATTCCAGCTGAGCTCCTCAAGCCTGTCCCAAGAGCGGCACTAACAGCTCTATGTTGAGTGATCTGGAGGACCTGTACCTGGCCAAAGGACTGGAAACGATCAGTATTCATTCCCCTTCCTAAGAAGGGTGATGCCAGGGATTGCGCCAATTATCGCACAATTGCCCTTATACCACATGCCAGTAAGATCTTACTGAAAATCATCCAGAAGCGTTTGGGGAACTTTTTCGACCATGAACTCCCTGATGTCCAAGCCAGCTTTCGCAGAGGCAGAGGAACCAGGGATCATATAGCCAACCTCAGGTGGATTATGGAGAAATCAAAAGAATATCACAAAGACCTCTATATTTGCTTTATTGACTATGCCAAAACCTTCGATTGTGTCAACCATAGCAAGCTCTGGCTTGCATTGAAGCAGATTGGAGTACCAGCCCATATAATCAGACTGATCAGATCACTGTACACTGACCAAGAAGCGACAGTACGAACTAGATATGGAGACACAGATTGGTTTAAGATCAGAAAAGGCACCAGACAAGGCTGCGTTCTCTCTCCATTCCTCTTCAACTTATACGCAGAAGTAATCATGAGGAAGCTCAACCTGGATGAGATGAACATTGGGGTAAAGGTCAGTGGCAGAACAATCAGCAACCTGCGATATGCAGATGACATTACACTGCTAGCAGAGAAGGCTAAAGATCTGAAGACTCTGATCATGAAACTAAAGACAACAAGTGAAGTAATGGGGCTTCAGCTGAACATCAAAAAAACAAAGATCATGACCAACACTAACAAACGAGTCCATATCAAGATAAACAATGATGAGATCGATGTGGTTGACAACTTTGTCTTCCTAGGTTCACAAATCAATAACAGGGGTGACTGGACACCTGAAGTAAAGCGGCAAATCACACTTGGACGCTCAGCAATGGTCAGCATGGATTCAATCTGGAAATGCAAAGATGCCACAATAAGCACCAAGCGCCAACTGGTCACAGCCATTGTGTTTCCTATAACAACCTACGGATGTGAGACATGGACCTTAACAAAAATGGACAGGAGAAAAATTGACTCATTCGAACTGTGGTGTTGGAGACGACTCCTGAGGATCCCTTGGACAGCAAAAGTAACAAACCAAGCTGTCTTGGAACACATAAAACCTGACATGTCTCTGGAGGGGAAGATTACAAAGCAGAAGCTCAGCTATTTCGGGCACGTAATGCGGGCCAACTCACTAGAAACATCAATGATGCTAGGAATGGTGAGTGGAATGAGGAAGAGAGGAAGACCAAAAACCCGCTGGCTGGATACCATCATGAAAGACACTGGACTGAACATGAAGGAATTGAAAGAAGCAGTCAGAGACAGAAAGGCCTGGAGGGATACGATCTACAGAGTAGCCAAGGATTGGACACGATTAAATGGCTAGGATTGGATTGGGATACCACATAAGTCTGTCTACTAATTTCCACTGCACTATTATCAAACTCTGTTATACTGCTATCTTATTTATCTTATTAAATCTGCACCCCCAACACTAGTCCATAAAAAAACCATAGGAGATCTGTTCAAAAAAGTTACATCTAGTTTAACAATTAGCTTACAGCATCTCATGTCCTGGCCAGATCAGTCATTTCCCAGAAGTTGGGTAATCAGAAGACGAAAAGCTTGCAGGCAGATCACAGAGAACTGAAACACCATTGGCTGCTGTAGTAGGAAAAGAGATAAATTGGAGAAGAACATTAGGCAACAAGGATTTTTTTTACTAAATGATATTTTTAACTGCATTTAATGTAGAAAAAATGAGCACCAAGATTTGTATAATAACACCTTGAAAAAGGAATGGGAGATAGAGAACAATTCATCAGAAGAGCTTCAAACTGGAAAAGGATTCAAGCGACGTTTGTAATGGTTTCAAAATTAGGAAAGAGATTGATCGCAGTCATTTTTTTCAGTAACAAAGGAAAATATGAAATTGACCTTGGCAGGATGCAGGCATCACAAAACGTTACCACTCTTCCTGTTCTCAGGGCAGAGAAGAAACATTACCAGTTGTCCAGGTACTATTTTTTATTTTGTTTTACTGCATTTCATCATCAAGTGTTTAAAGGAGAGGCTTTTATGTTGCAAGAGAAGGTGATGGTTTATAGCTTACTTTTACTGCTATTAAGATCTAATCTATCACTCGTTCAGTCGATTGTATTTGACAAGCTGCTTCTTAAACTTGAACTTTGTCATTTGGTGACAGATAACCCTGCCTGTTTGGCTCAATTTCCTCTTTTTTTTCTTTTCTTTCTTTTTGTTTTTGCAGCAGCTTTGTTGTGAAGTGTCTTACTATTAATCACCACCTTTAGATGTGATTTATTGTACCATACAGGCTCAAGAAAGAAAGAGATGAAAACAACGAGCTAGAGGGGAAAATCCTCAACCATGTAGCATCACCTTGAACAGGTGGTGAACATTATTCTCCCAAAAGGAACCATAAGGGAAAAACCCAGTAACTTAAGGAAGGCAACAATTCATGCTGAACATAAAATGTCCATTATTGGTGGTAAAGGAGGTATAGATTCGCTTCCTGCTGATCACTGGAGAATCTCAAAAACATCCCTGAGACCATTCAGATTATATAACTAATAATAAATTGGTTCTAGATGATAGGCTTAGATATGGAGAGAGGTAGAAAGCATTTTTGCCTGAAGCAGACTAGCTAGACATCTGGGAGGGGACTTTTTTCTCATAGAGTGTGTGATTCATCTCTGTGTGCTTGTGTTTAACCAAAGTATTGCCATGCTTGGCAGTCACCTCTGCATCTTAATCACTCCTGCACTCTGGCTCGCTGATTCTGGAACACAATAATCCAACTGAGGCAGGCTACTCTTTGGCGTAGATGATCTGTCAGCCTTTGGTAGCTACAGAACAGTCTCAATGAAAATAGTTCAACAATGAAATCACATGGTCGACATTCTTCTGGATATATTTCATTGTTGAACTATTTTCATTGAGACTGTTCTTTATTGACTTTATGAGCTACTTGGAAGCATTATAGACTCTGGTTTTTGGTGTTACCTATTATGAGACATTTGACTGATTGACTCATTGATTGTGTTCATATACCTTGGAAGTTATTCATTTCGTTGATTGATATTGAGTAAATTGGTTGTAATTGTTGAATGTAGTTTCATTGTTCTGTAATATCTTTTGGGGTGGAATTCTGTGGTTCTGTACTGTTTCAGTTCCCCCCTTGGTGCCTTTTGCCCTTGTGCTTAGCCTTTGGTAGCTACACAAGAAGACTGCCATTCCCTTTTCCATTCTGAGAATGTTATAAGTACAGAGAGCTTTGTCTAGGACACTTGGATAGGTCAATATCAGTGCAATTCTAAGAACAATTTCCTGGGACCGTAGACCCCACTGAATAGATGATAAAAGGACTCTGACTAGACTCACATAGGACTGCAATTTATACTTAGCAAAGATTTTTCTCTGTTGAACCTCTCCTGTGGATGCTGTCTAAATGTAAATACAAAGGCCCTTATATATATATATATATATATATATATATATATATATATATATATATATATATATATATATATATATATATATATATATATACACACATATATATATATACACATTTTCATTTGGTGATTCCCTTTCAATATGTTTTGCATCAGAAATACATGTTCTGACTGTGGACATGATATAGTGAAGTTTAATAAAAATGGCACATTAGGAAATTGTTCAGTGTGCTTACAAAGAATCTGGTAGGTCTTCTAACTAATAATTCTGCCCCCTCCTTGTTTTTCACATGGCTCCACAATGTATATCCATTCAAAGTGAAAATGAGAATATTCTTGGGTGATATTATTTTATGCAATAAGAATACAGATGCTCAGTGTTCTTGCCCATGTGTATAAAAGTGAATCGATGTTTGAATTAGCAACTGTAAAGACAGAGGTGCATGTTTCTATTTTGTACTCTATAATAGCAAATATTTGCTGAGGGAATATGACTCACCCTGAGGCTGCACGCAGCTTGAGCAGGGAGTCATGCTTTGCAGCCCTGCCGGAGGAAGGAGGCAGTCTCCCTTCCTCCCGGGCATACGGGGCTTTGGCTGGGGGGGCGGAGCCAGGAGCCGTTTTCGGGTGGCTCCGCCTCTCCCTGGCCGCAGTTGGGACGCGTTCTGTGGAGGCAGCAGCAGCATTTTTTCAGCTCTGCTCCTCCAGCGCGTCTTTGAGGGTCTGGCCTGGCAGCAGTGTGCTGCTTTGAGCAGTGAGGCCCGGCGGCAGAGTGCTGCTTGGAGCAGCTCTTCCTTGTAGCAGGGTCTCCTGGCCGCTTCCGACGGAGGCGGCGAGGCATCCGGACGGCCACAGTCACGCGGCCATGTGATACGGCGGCTGATCGGTGCTGGAGCGGCCACTTCAGGAGGGCCGCTTTTAAAGCGGTCGTCTGTTTATGTGGCCGCTTTTTCGGCTGCTTTCACTGTGCCTGTGGTAGAGGCACAGTTGTTTAAGCAAGATACACAACTACACTTTATTGAGGTGGCGAGGGGTAGGGGTAGCTAGAGGGTTGGTGGGCTGCGGTTCCCCCCCTCTTTTACTTCTCCCCCTTCCCCCCCCCCCTCCGGGTAGCCCCTGGCCAGTTGGCAGCGGCCATTATTTTCCTTAGGCTGGGTGCAGAGTGGGACAGGGTGGTGTAAATTGGGATACTCATGGGGTAATTTTCATCCCCCCCCCCATAAATCCCAATAGCACCTAAACTGCCATATAGGGCCCGGCTTGTCCTCCTCTGGGTGGCCATTTTAGATTGGCTTTCGTGAGGCCACTTTTCCGTATTGGCGCCATCTAGTGGTGGCTCTGTGGCTTTGCAGGTTTTACTAGATTATAAGTGCCATCTGGTGACTTGCTTGGGTTACTGCAGGAGCTAGCCGGGACTGCTAAGCAGTGCCCTGCAGTGTAGAGTGGTAAGCTGCAGTACTGCAGTCTAAGCTAGGCACCCAGCCTGCGGTTGTTATAACAGAGCGGGTTAGGATGCCCACTATGAAGGGTAGCGGCCCGTCTAAAGGTAAGCAGCCGGCTAAACGGCGTGCACCCAAGAGGCCAACCCCAGTGATTTCTTCCTCAGATGATGAGGGCAGTGGTCCGACCAGGAGAGAGCTCATGGAGCGCATAGCAGTGTTAGAGAGGGAACGGGGGGCCAGTTCAGTAACAGCCCAGGCACGCCCGGGCGGCCAAAAAGGTGCCTAGGGAGGTCTTTTATAACGAGTTCTTGTCTCGTTTGTCTGCCCTCGAGGGATCATCTCGGGACGTGCCAGGTTCTGTTGGTGGCGGTGGGCAACCTGTTACGTCCATGACTGACGTGGGAGGCGAGCCAGAGGGCACAGCGGAGGAGGCTTAGGTGGCCATAGTGGTGGAGCCAACTTTTGATGACGGTAAGTCCCCCACACACCAGCAGGAAGGTTCTTGGCCATGGGGGCCCATTGGCCTCGGGTGTTGCCTTACATCCGCCAGTCCAACCGCCAGTTTATCCCTCTGTGGGGCAGGGCTGGCCTTCCTATCCTTCCACCTCAGCAGGTTTGCCTGTATCAGGCCTGTCGGTGTTGCCGGCCTGTGCACAGCAGCAGGCCCCCCCCGCGTTTGGGGGTGGATTGCCACTTGCGGCTGCAGGCTGGCCGTATGGGTATGGCTCTCAGTTGGGGACTTTTCCACCGGTGTATGGCACTGGGCCTGCTTATGGCACTGTTCCATATAGTGCCTTGCCCCCGGGGGATACGGCATTGCCCTCGGGGGATCATTTGACTCAAGCTACCCGAGAGAAAATTATCCGGGGCGAGTATGTGGACGTCTTTACCCTTCTCTTCAGGGAACCGGAGAAGAAGGATAAGGAGGATCTGGACGACAGGGATAAAGAAAAAATCCATAGGCGGCGGATTGACAGGTCCTGGGCTCACTGGCTGCCCGGTTTCCTGGTCTACGCTGGGATTTTAGCCAGGGCTCAGCCACATAGGGCTCTCCCCCTATTCCAGTATATGAATATCATATACAGGGGGTATACAGATTTTGCTATGATGAGGAGTTCCGCATGCGTGCGGCCTTGACCCCAAGTCTTCCCTGGGACCAGATCTTAATTCAGCTTTGGGTGCAGGTCATGGGTCCCGCCAAGTCCTCTGCAGGGGACAGGACCGACAGCGGGCACATGATTATTCGGCCCGCCCCAGGTTTTGGTTCCCGCACCTCCGCGGGGCAGCAGGTTCAATCACGGCTGTTCTGCTGGGACTTTGCGTCCAGAGGGGTGTGCAACAGGAAGTTTTGTAAGTTTAGGCATGAATGCCCAGTGTGCGCAGGACCCCATGCACATACAGCTTGCCCCAGGGGAAGACAAGGTGGAAAACGCTTCGGGGGTGGCGGCGGTCAGCAGGGGCCTGGAAAAGGGGCCCAGCCCAGTAAGGCTGAGGGTACTTGAGCGGTTGCTACAAGTATACCCAAGGCACAGGGACGCTGACTATTTGCTTTTAGGTTTTAAGTTTGGTTTTCGAATCCCTTTTCAGGGCCCCAGGACACCTTTCATGGCAGCCAACCTTAGGTCAGTGGCTGGCATGGAAGAAGTAGTCCGCCATAAGATTTTGAAGGAGTGTGCTGAGGGCAGGGTATTAGGGCCTTTTAGTACCCCACCTGTCCCGTCCCTGAGGGTCTCTCCTTTGGGGGTGGTGCCAAAGAAGGCGCCGGGGGAGTTTCGCCTCATTCACCACTTGTCTTTCCCCAAAGGGAGATCGGTGAATGATGGCATCCCCGATGAACTCTGCTCGGTGCATTACACGTCCTTTGACCAAGCAGTCAAGGTTGTGCGCCGGTGTGGGGTGGGAGCTGAGATGGCAAAGTGCGATATCAAGTCTGCCTTTCGCCTGCTCCCTGTTCACCTGGAAGACTTTGATCTTTTGGGTTTTGCATTTGAGGGCAAGTTTTATATGGACAGGGCCCTTCCTATGGGGTGTTCCATATCTTGCTCTGCTTTTGAGCGCTTCAGTTCCTTTCTGGAATGGGAGTTGCGTCGTCGCTGTGCCTGCCCAGACACCATTCATTATTTAGATGACTTTATGGTATCTGGGCCTGCTGGCACTGGGCAGTGTGCCAGGCTACTGGCACGGTTCATGGAGCTCGTGGAGGAACTAGGGGTTCCCTTAGCTCATGAGAAAACTGAGGGACCAGCTGTTGTCCTGACGTTTTTGGGCATTGAACTGGACACAGTTCAACAGACCTTGAGGTTGCCACTTGAGAAAGTTGTAGACCTTAGAGCTAGGTTGGAAGACTGCTTGAGTAGAGACAAGGTATCTCTCCTCGAGTTACAGCAATTGGTTGGCCATTTAAACTTTGCCTGTAAGGCTGTGGCGCCTGGGAGGGCTTTCCTCAGGCGGCTGTGCGATGCTATGGGGAACTTGCGGTTGCCCCATCATCGCTTGCGAATTAATAAGGGAATGCGGGAGGATTTATTGGTGTGGAAGGAATTCCTTGCCACCTTTAATGGGGTGACCTTCTGGAGGGAGGACCTGCTGTTAGAAGCAGAACTCCAGGTCACCTCTGATGCCTCCGGGTCCACAGGCTTTGGAGTCTTTTTCAGAGGGCATTGGTGTGCTGACCAATGGCCTGCAGATTGGTTAGCCCAGGGATTGTCCAAGGACCTTACGTTTTTGGAGTTCTTTCCCTTGGTAGTGGCCTTTTGGCTTTGGGGATCGCAATTGGCGAACCAAGCGGTCCACTTTTGGTGTGACAACTTGGCTGTAGTGCACGTGGTCAACACCATGGCATCTAGATCCCCCAGGGTGATGAGGCTGGTAAGAGCCTTTACATTAAAATGTTTGCAGAGGAACATTTTGTTTAGCGCCAGACACGTTCCTGGGGTTAACAACGGGGTGGCAGACGCTTTGTCTCGCCAACAGATGGAACGATTCTGGCAGTTTGCCCCCTGGGCCAACAGGCAGCCGGCAAGGATGCCCCAGGAGCTGTGGGAGCTTGGACGGCGGAAGTAAATAGAGCAATCCAGCTGTCCATTGCCCCCAGTACACGCCGTGCCTACAACCATGCAGTAGGGCAGCTGTTCCAATTCAGGGCATCAGCGGGCCTTCAGCAGTCGTGGCCCATTCCACCTGGGCACCTGCTGCACTTTTGTGTTGTGCAGCGGGGCCGGGGCCTTGCCATGAAGTCCATCAGAGGACAGCTGGCAGCTTTAGCTTTTGCCAGCAAAGCACATGGCTTTCCTGAATTCACGGGTGACTTCAAGATTAAGAAGATGCTGGAAGGATGGGCTAGGGAGATAAAGACACCGAGTGACCCGAGGCAGCCCATCTCCCCATCGATGCTGAAGGGGCTGGAAATCGCATGGGTGGCAGTCTGTGCATCCGTTTTTGAGCAGAAGCTTTTTCATGCCACTGCCTTGACGGCATTTTTTGGGGCCCTGCGTGTCAGTGAGTTGGTGGTGTCATCACGTGCTGATGCATCTGGCCGGGCCTTCAGCGCCCAGGACATTAAATTTGTCGGGGCCAAAGTTAGCATTGGAATTAGAAGGTCCAAAACAGACCAGAGGCAGCGGGGGACCACCTTGCTCTTAGGCCCCTGCGCTGAGAAGGAGTTATGCCCTGTTAAGGCCCTCAGGGAATATGTCACGCTTCGTGGGGATGCCCAAGGGGTCTTATTCCGCCACGAAGATCAAGCCCCGTTGACTAAATATCAAATTTGGGCTGTGACTGAGAGGGCTCTTAAGAAGTTGGGCTTGTCAGGGGTAAAATTCGGAACCCACTCCTTCCGGATTGGGGCGGCCTCCACAGCAGCTGCTATGGGATACCCTCAGCAGGCGATCCAGAGAGTGGGCAGGTGGCGGTCAAGGGCGTTTCGGTCCTATATCCAGCCCCTGCAACTGTTTTAAATGGCGAACTAATTGCTCTTTCCTCAGGTGCCGTGTCGGGCCATGCGAGGAAGAGGATATTGATTTGTGGCCACAGCATGGTGCTCTGGGCAGCTTACCAGGCCAGGAGAACGGCGAATGGATCTCAGCTTGGTTTAAGCGCTGTGGCCACAGTGGAGTGGCAGGGCCGTAGGGGCCTCAGATGGCCCGGCCTGCTGCCCCTCTTGTTCCAGGACCGAAAGGGTCCACCACCGCACGTTGTGGTCATTCACCTGGGTGGGAATGACCTTGGTTTGATGCAGGGCAAAGCCCTGTCGTTGCAGGTAGCTGAGGACCTGAGCTTTGTAAGCAGCCGATGGCCGGGCGTGCTTATAATGTGGTCAGAGATGCTACAGAGACAGGTTTGGCGGGAAGCCTTAGATCCCAGGGCGATAGAGAGGGCCCGACGCAAGGCTAACCACGCCATTAAGAGGTCTTTGGGGCAAGGCTTGGGCATTTACCTGCCACACCCCAAGATTAGGGCCGAATTTGCCCACCTCTACAGAGGAGATGGCGTACATATGTCACCAGAGGGCAATGAGTTATTCATAGACGACCTACGGCAAGGGCTTCGGTTGGCTTTAGGCCACCTGTGGGGCGCAAGGGTCTAAGCCGAGGCTTGGCCCTTGCGTTGGCAGGAGATTTTGGGAATAGGGTGCGGGATGGTGAGCACCCAGTGGCGTTTCCCCAAGTGTGGGGAACAGGGTCTGCCATTTATTGCGGTATGCTTGTTGACGGCTACCGTACCACTGGCAGAATCCTGCGGGGATCCCCAAACACAAGGCCTTCCCTCATGCCGTACAGCTGCGGCGTTAGGTGCTTGCTGGGGGGATCCATTGCCTGGCTGGCCGGGTGGCAGCCATTCATGGAATGGCCTATACCCGGGGCGATGGGGCTCGCCCAGGCAGGTCAAGGCGGAGGTCCAGGTGTTGACCCCAGGGCTTGACCTGTACCGTTTAGTTGGCCCTTGCCTTGTTAAGTTATGGTCTTGTTAATAAACGGCCCTTTAATCCAAGCCTGTGTTTGCCTCTTCATTCCGGTTGGGGTTGCAAATTGTATATGTAGAATAAAGCACATAAGTCTGCTATCCTGAACTCAGTTAAATATAACTGTAACTCAAGTCCTGCTGAAAAAAATCCAGATCATTCAATGTAATCTCTTTATTCTCAAATGATGCATAGAGCAGTGTTTTGTGACAAATAGCCTCTCATCCCTAAACTTGTTTTTATTTAATAAAATGGCAGTGAACCTTGATAACCTGTGTATGTAAGGAAGGAGCACAAGTGATAAAAGTGTTTAATGTTTTGTTTCTTATTGTAACATGTTTTATGGTTTTGCTTTGTTCTTTCTCCTCTGGTAATTACTGAGCTCCTCACTGCATTTTGAGGGGGAAGGGCTCCAGAGGAAGTAAGGAATAAGGATGCGGGTTAGCACTATTCTTGCAGACTATAAAGAACAGTAATAATCTTATTTGTCCTGAGATTTTCCAGGTCCTTCCATAAGGGCTCCAAGTTGATTAGAATACTGGGAGGGGCTTTGGAGAGAGTCCCCTCCTTTAGTTATCTTGGTATCACTTTTAATTACAATCTATCATGGAAACCACATATTCAGGCTGCTCTGAAGGCCGCAAACATTTCAACAATGGCAATTAAAAAATTCTTTTACTCCAAAGGAGCAAAACATATACCAGCAGCCATTAGGATTTTTAATGCTAAGGTTATCCCACAGATACTTTATGGGTGTGGAGTGGATTGAAGGTGTATCCGACAACCTTGACACCCCTCTACACACATTTTTGAGGGAGATAGCGGAAGTCCCGAGATGCGTAGCAGGTACTGTACTTAGGGTGGAATTCGCCCAACCCTCAATTGAGAAGAGAGCATGGATTACAGCCTTTAAGTTGTTCTTGAACAAGGAAATTTACAAGGACAATTCAGGGAAAGTAGGTTTTGCACATTTGATCTCGCAGGATACCTATAAGAGTAGCCGAACTAATTTAATTAACCAGAAACTAAAAATTCTGGATATTGATATAACATCTTTACAGACAAATCAGGCCCTAAGAGTTATAAAATTAAAACTAAAGGATCTCAATTACAGCAGTACTCTCCAGAGAGCCAGACGTACATGTTCAGGCTTATCCCTGGGACTTTCACCTCCAGAGGTTATTCCATCTTATTGCTATTCTTTAAAGATTCCAGCTCAACGCAGAGCCTTCACATTGGCTAGACTTAACTCCTAACCCTCTAAAGTGCTTTCTGGTCGTTTCTCTGGACTCCCTTATTCTGAACGAGTTTGTGACTGTGGACAAGGAAAGTTAGAGACCTTGGATCATATAATAGTTTTTTGCCCTAAGTGGAGTAAGGAAAGAGAGAGATTTATTATTCCTATTATGTTAAAAGAAAAGCTTCCCTTCCTTCCTTGGGCAATCTCAGTGTTATTGTCTGATAACTTTCCTGACAATCAAACCTCTGCTATAGTGGCTTCCTTTTTAGCCACGGTGATAAAGAAACAATATTTTCATGAGTTTAGATAGTTTAAAGTGATAATAATGAGTTATGTCTATGTGAATTGGGTATGTTCAAGTGTACAGTTCATATTTTGTTGGTGTTTGTATGGCTTATGGCTTCGGCCGGAAAAGCAATAAACATATTATTATTATTTGTGATAAGGCTTGGTAGATAGTAGCCACAATTGTTTCAGCTTTTTTACAACAGTGCAGCAGTCATGGCATTCACCTTTTTAAAAAGTCAAGCCATTCATTTTTGAGTCTTATACATATCATGAGGGTATTCATTTATATAAACAGGGTATCTAAACTCACATAATACAGATAATTTAGATAAATGATAAGTGGATGACTAGAATTCTCCATTGACTTCCCTCAACTCCACTAGATGCTAGTTATGCTAGAAACAAAAGCACAGCAATGTACCAGTTCGCAAAGATTTTAGGATGTTTGCCACACTAACAAAATAATCCCAGGATCACTTCACCAGAACCAGTACCATCAATTTTTGTAAGTTTGCCTGGTGAATTGATTTGTGGCAAAGATCTTGATATCCCTAGTAGACACTCTGAACTAGAGATGGGCACAAACTAGAAAAAAAATGAACCATGTGGTTCGTGGTTAGTTAAATTTCACGAACCATGAACTTTCATGAACCTGCCCTAGTTCACAAACCAGTTCATTTGGTTCGTGAAAACGTGACATCCAGATCAGAAAATCATCACTTCTGGGTCAGTAAAAGATCACTTCCAGGCCAGCAGAAGGTCACTTTCGGGTCAGGTGGAGGTCTGCAGGAATTTCATCCTCTGTTGCGTAGGAAACTGATTGATAGGCACCAGGCTGTCTGCAGTGATGAACCAAAAAACGAACCAAATGAACCAGCCTAAAGTTCATGGTGGTTCATCAGAACTGGAATCTGACGAACGGTTGGTTCGCGAACCACAAACCAGCCTGGTTTGTCATGAATTTTGGTTCGTATTTTGGTTCGTGCCCATCTCTACTCTGAACCTGTCTTATAAGGAGAACAATTAGAAAACAGAGGCAACCTTGATCCAGGAAATAGTTGGCACTCATTGAAATAATCCTCTGAAAACACCTCGGGAGAGCAAGAAAGAGCCCACCAAAGTAGGGACATTCCTTTCATTTGTTCCCAGTCCTGCTCTGTTCTTGAGATTCTGATGATGTAGCGCCAGACCCACTTGCAATATCAGAAAGTTCTCCATTGCTGCCACCACACACAATTCAGAGATAGTGGCATGCTTTCTAGGCTCATTTTGTTGCACATTTTTTGACTCAGCTATGGCCCTCTTCACCTCCCGGCAGAGTGAAGCTCCACAACTGTCTAGCACTTGAATACTCTAAGATCCTTTGCTGCCTTCTCTTCTGCTAGTTGACTGAGAACTTAAACTCTCCTGTACCTACCATTGACTTCTGTTGGCAGACTGTCATACAAAAGTCTTACAAGACCTTTTGATTACAGTTGTCCTTTCAGCGTCTTTTTGGTTTTGCATTAAAGAAAACAAATTGAAGTTGCATCCTACTCAACACATCCAGGTTATTAGAGCTATGTTGAATTCATGTGCTGTTATACAGTCCTCCTTTGACACTGACTTTTGCTATAATATCTTGGCTATTCAATTATCTTGCTCAGAGTGCTCCTCAAATTCAGTGCCTTTAAGATCTGCTGTAGCATAGTGGTTAAGTGGCTGAGTTGCATATCAGCTGTTTGCTGGTTTAAATCCCGCTACAGCCATGAGCTCAGCAGGTAGCCTTTGGTAAGCTACACCTCTCAGCCTCAGCTCCCCAGCTGTATTTTGAGGATAATAATAACACTGACTTTGTTCATGATTACTCTGGGTAGGGCATAAAGCTGTCTAGAAAAGCGGTATATGAGCACACTGTAACTGTTGGTTTCTACAATTTATGGACCTCACTACACAATACACTTCCAAATGGGCATGCCCTGGTTTTAATGTGCTCCCTACAGACAGGGAGAATTCCTGCAGGGAGAGGAAAGGTTCCTGCCCTCCCCCCAGTGCAGTTCTTTCACACAGATTCTCTATGGAAAGTGAAACATTAGTGACATAACTCTCCCTCGTGTGCTGTTTTTGTGCAGGAAAATGGCTTGTGGTGAAGGCAGGAGTGATCCCTCCCCTTGGAGTGTTGTTCTGAGCTTGTTTCAGCTCTCTCTTTTTAAAAAGAAGCAGTTCCCTTCAACTGACATGTATCTTCTGGGTGTATGTTAAAACCAGTGCATGCCCATGCAGAAACATATCTTGTAGTGAGACCCTATATCACCATTGCTTAGGCTTATCTATGTACAAGGCACTTCAAAACTTTGGTTCACCTCTGGATTTCAACATCATGAAGATCAGTAGAGAAAGTTACCTACCTCTGTTCCTTCCACTGGTGGACCATTAAAGTACTTCTCCAGTGAGTCCCTTCATCTTGATAGTTGCCCTCACTACCTTGCAATCAGTATTCTGGGAGTTAGCCATGGTCCTAGGTACAGTTGATTCATGGCTAAACTTGCATTGCCAGTATATTTCTCCATCCTAAACCAGAAGCAGCTATGATAAATTCAATATATTTTGGACCTTATTGACATTTATTATTATTGTTGTTGTTGTTAGCATTAGTGTTAGCATTTGTATGCCACTTTCCCACCTAAACAGTGTCCCCAAGATGGCACCTACATTGGTAGACTTACAGCACAAATGACTTCATTTACTTAATTCCAGCAGCTGTTCGAGACCACTGGATCGAAAGAGCAGTAACAGAAAAGAAAGACTTAATTTATACACCACCTTTCTCCCCAATGAGGACACAAAGCAGCTTACATGATTCTATTCTTCTCTATTTTATTGTCTCAATAATCTTGTGAGGCAGGTTAGGCTGAAAGTGTGACTGGCCCAAGGGTACCCAGCAAGATTCCATGGCAGAAGGATTCAAACCTGGGTCTCCCATATCCTAATCTGACACTCTAACCACTGTACCACCACAATATTGATAATGTCTAATAAACTCTGACATATTATGTTTAGAGATGGACACGAACAGCAATACGAACAAAAAAAAGCCACGAACAGACCAATCCACTGTTTGCGAGCAAGGTGTTCATGAGGCCCCATTCCTGGTGAACATGTGTTCGTTCCAAGCCCTCTTCGTGGCGTTCATCAGCCGTTCGTAAAGCCAGACAGTCTGGCGCCTTTCAATCAATTCCCCTGGCAACATAGGCATGGACTGTCTGAACTCTGTCTGAACTCCTTCTGGCTTTCCTTCTGGCTTGTAACCCCTCAAAGTAGCTTCCAGCAGACAGTCCAGTTTTTGCCACTATGAAAAGAAAATGACAGGAAAGGGAGGGACCCATGGATCATAGCTTTCCCAGTGTCCAATCTCTCTGAAACTTGGGGGATCTTCAGAGGACAGTGAGGAGTCTGTCCTCTGCAAATTTGGTGGGTATTGGACATTGAGAAGGTCAGTCTGTAACCCCTCAAAGGAGCTTCCATCAGACAGTCCAGTTTTTGCCACTGTGAAGAGAAAATGACATGAAACGGGAAGACCCATGGATCATGCCTTTCCCGGGGTGCAATCTCTCTGAAACTTGGGGGGGGGGGTCTTCAGAGGACAGTGAGGAATATGTCCCCTGCAAATTTGGTGGGTATTGGACATTGGGAAGGTCAGTTTATAACCCCTCAAAGTAGCTTCCAGCAGACAGTCTAGTTTTTGCCACTGTGAAGAGAAAATGACATGAAAGGGGGAGACCCATAGACTCTCCTTTCCCCGGCTCAAGTTCAACTAAGTTCCAAGGGGGTCATTTTGGCTCCCACGAACTTCCAACTACAAACATGTTCATGAACATGTCATGTCTGTCGATGTTCATGAATCCCTGTTCGTGGATGGCAACGAACAACGAACATCATGTTTAGTTTTTTTCCTGTTCATGCCCATCTCTAATTATGTTCCACCTACATATCCCTAATTTTGTGACAGTAGTAGAATTTTCTGCATTGTTTCTAGTTGAGCAGCAGTTATTATTTTTGGACACCAACCAATGTCATTAGATATGAAGCGTATTTGCATAACAAATAAATGATCATCCACTGAAATGGTAGATTTAATTAACAAACAAGACATTTCTTCTCAATATCATTACGATGCATGAAGCCATCTGCAGCACCAGAAATATTTGTTTATCTGTAAGCCATTTAAAAAGTGGCCTTCAAGATGACTGATTTCAGAAAGTATTGGCAAACTGTCTCTGCGCACAATGTGTGTCGGGGGAAAAAAAACATTAGTTTCCAAAGCATTTGAATATATCTTAATATGTGATGGTGCAGCCATAAAATATTTTCAAACTGGGAAAGTATGTGCTATGTACATTTTAACAGTTAGATGTTAACATGTATAGATGTTAAGAATATTTTATATAGAAGTGGATGCTTGGTCCTCTGCCACCAGATGGGACCAACGAGGACCACTTGGTGTCAGGTTCAGAATGCTTTCCTGTATGCTATAACCAAAGAGACTCCATTTTAATTCTTTTAGTGTTCTGAGTGCTTTATTCACAGGTGCCAAGATGTTCCCTAGCAGCTATCTCACAGAAGAGGAATGTTTTGACTACAGCTTTTCCAGCCCTGGGAAACTTTCACTTTCTCAGCTTCAAAGGGATTGTTTTGAGAACTATGGGGGGAGGTTGGGCCTGCTGGGGCTTGATACTTTGTACCTTGTTCTTTATGCGATCTCCCCGCCAGGATTCCTTTCACTAATCCTGTAACTGCCAAAATTCCGGCAACTACTGCTATGGTTCGGCTTTGTAATTGTATCCACGTGTGTTCATTCGGATCTTGTTGCCCCGTCCACGGAGCGACTTCCGCATAGTCCCAACTCATCACATCACGGCGGGACGTTTCCCATGTTTGGGTACTCTCCGAACCTCTTCGATCCCACTCCAACTGGTCGGCCTCACGGTTCCAATAATACCAAGGTTGGCTACTGGAATGCTCCGCAATAACACCTAAGCTCCGTCGGCCTTCCATTGGGGGCTGCACGAACACAGTACTCGCTCTCCTTTCCCTCGCGTCTCTAGGCCTCGATCCCCACTGTGTCGGTGTCGGTAAGGATATCAGTGGGTCAGCTGCTGCTGTGGGCCGGGTATCCGTTCTGCTTGGAGCGAGGGTATATATCGTAGTAACGGAAGACCCTGTTCCCCTTTGAACGGGTCCTTGAGGTTCCAGTCCTTCCGAACCGGGGGAGGCATAGGGATCGAACAAAGGGTCCCTGTCGGGATCGACTTTAGTTTCCGGCTGCCCCGGCTTAGGCATTGGAACAGATGTGATTCGTAACAAAATGTCAGATCTGTGGCTAAATAATAGTTGTATCCAGACTACCTTCTGCAATCAGACAAGAGTCTGTTGTTTTCAAAAGATTTACTGAAAAAAGCAACCATTATAGTCCACTGGCCCAGATGCAATATCTGGGCTGGTACACGTGTATTGTTACGAATGAGAGGCAAAGAACAAGGTACAAAGTATCAAGCTCCAGCAGGCCCAACCTCCCCCCATAGTTCTCAAAACAATCCCTTTGAAGCTGAGAAAGTGAAAGTTTCCCAGGGCTGGAAAAGCTGTAGTCAAAACATTCCTCTTCTGTGAGATAGCTGCTAGGGAACATCTTGGCACCTGTGAATAAAGCACTCAGAACACTAAAAGAATTAAAATGGAGTCTCTTTGGTTATAGCATACAGGGAAGCATTCTGAACCTGACACTTGGAAGTTGCACCTTCTCCTTCCAAGGAAGAATACTACAGTGAAGAGAGATCCAGCCTTGCTTCAGTCATTGCCAGAGTAGGGTCAGGGAGTTTGTTTCATCCCTTCTGCCAGAAAGAATTCTGATAGAACTGTCTGGTGACTTGTAACTGCAGAGATGAGGGGAAGGCTACTGTCATTAGCCAGAGGACTTTGGGTAAGTTTCACCACCTGTTTCCCATCAAAAATATCAGCAAGGGAAGATCACCATGACACCATTCTAATGTTAATTCATGTCAACATTAATTTATTTTAAAAGTAATATGAACCACGCTCTCAGCCAGTGTCTCGCAAATCACTTTACAATGTTAAAAATGAAAAATAAGACTAAGCAGCAATTCACTACTGTGCTCTGGCACTGTCAATCTGAACTCCCTCATCAATGTTTTCCTTATCCGCTCTGCTTTCATTTTGTGCAATGTCTTTGTAATTCTGGGGGCAGGGTGTGTCCCTTTGCTTCTGTTGAGGGCCCACCAACAGTATTTTGGATTATCCCTGTGAATTGAGTACGATGTTTTTATTCCTGAACAAGGGCAAAATGTATAAATAATGCTAAGCTGATATGCTTTTCAGACTTTTCCTCTATTGAGGAAAATAAAACAATCCTTTTATAAGCTACAAAAATTTCTTAAAGTGGGCCAAAGCATGCTTCAGTTGCTGACAGCCTCAGGGAATAGCTTAGAGATTTAGAAGGAAGTTTAAAAATTCAGGGGGTTAACATACTTTGTACTTGAATGATAATGCCCCTCCTTCTCTATGTCACTCACTGGCCTCTAAAAGAAGAGAAAGGGAAGCTCTTAAGTACTAAGGATTATCTGCTATCACATTTTTTATTTTTTTGATCTTGTATGTTGTCACTGTCATCAGTTTTGATTCACCTTTGGTCACTTGGAAATATTTTTATTTTTATGTTTTTAACATATTCACAAATTATACACCATTTATATGTTATATACCATCTGTATACTATGAATACACAATAACTTGGAGAAATGTATGAATTTGAATGGGAAGCATTTGTTGTGAGGCGAGACAAACTCGTTTAGCAATGAAGACTCATGGGCTTGTTGTTGTTGTTTTTAAGATTTGAAGTGGGGATATTTCAATTGCATCAGACAGCTTTCAAAATTTATAGTGCTTTCCTAAGGCAAGTTACACCTTTCTAAAGCCATTCTCTTAAACAGACTTAAAATGGTGATTCTCTGCTTAGGATTGTACTGCTAGACTCATCCTTGCTAAGTACATAAGGTTCTGCTTTACAGACAATTCCACTGAAGCACACTGTTTGCAAGCTGCTCTCCAGTGCTATGAAATCTACATGCACACTGGTAAATGGGATGAGCCCCTACTCTCCTAGAGCTCTATATGGAATCACTTAATATTCACTAGATAATAACAACAACAACATTTGATTTATACACTGTCCTTCAGGACAACTTAACAACCACTCAGAGTAGTTTACAAAGTATCCAGAGGAGTTAGCTGTGTTAGTCTCTAGTTGCAAAAAAGTCCAGTAGCACCTTTATGACTAACCAACTTTATCGAGGCATAAGCTTTTGAGAACCACAACTCTGATGCATCTGACAAAGAGAGTTGTGGTTCTCAAAAGCTTATGCCTCAATAAAGTTGGTTAGTCTTAAAGGTGCTACTGGAATTTTTACTAGTTTACAAAGTATGTTATTATTATCCCCACAACAATCACCCTGTGAGGTGGGGTGGGGCTGAAAGAGCTCCGGAGAGCTGTGACTGACCCAAAGTCACCCAGCTGGCTACAAGTGGAGGAGTGGGGAATCAAATCCAGTTCTCCACATTAGAGTCCCACCGCTCTTAACCACTACACCAACTGGCTCTCTTACACATTAGAATAGAACTAGCTAGGGTTAATAATTTCTATCTTAATAGTGGGAAAACTTTTGGTTATAAACTTTGTATTTTTATAATCTTCGTAGCACAAAGTTATATATCTGGTTTAATTTTCCTCCCCCCCTTTACTCCTTTTCTTCTGTACCCCCCTATGAATTGAAAATAATTTTTTAAAAAAAGAATAGAATTTGTTCATGTTAATGGCTAAGATGTGTGGTTATAAACATCTCTCTCTCTCTTTTATTAACATGAAGATTTTACTATAGATTGGCTTTTAAATATGCATATGATTGATTTCAGACTCTATAGCTTCCAACTGATTTTTCTTCAAAAATCACGTTGCACCAAATTTTATATCGTTTCTTGTCTTGTATACTGAATTAATTTTCCTTTTAAAGATTAAATCTGTATCCTGCAGTGCTCAGTTTATGGTTAGTAATCTGCACTTAGAGAATGTATTAATCAGTTATGCTTATTATATGTATACACTAATTACTAAATAACAACTCTAGTAGAGCAACTCTTTTAAAATATGTAGATAAAACCATTACGTGTTCTGTATAAATACTTGTTGCTGGACATTGAATAAAGGAAATAATTGGCCAAATAAAAGAAATAATTGAACACATTGTAGTCCCTGCATTTGCTTTTTATTAAAGTTCACCCTGGCTCCAAACTTGGCAAGTGTTTCTGCTGGCCTTGTTTATCCTTGCCTGCACTTGCTGAGAGTTGACACACCTCATCCCCTTCTCTGATGTGCTATAAGGCCCCTACCAGTTTTGGAATGGTGCTGCTCATGCAGTGAAGTTACTTGAAATGTCTAAGCTGGCAGTCTCTGACAGCACCAAGGGCACTGCCTCTCAGTATACCCCAACATAAGGTCTGTGATGTCCTGTGCTGGAGACACCCTTCATCATGCCCAATGTCTCTGAGTATTTGCTAATTATCCCTACTTTCCTTGAGCCACCAGCTGCATTCCTGCCAATTAGTTGTGGCCTAACCAATCTAAGACCAGGCCTAATTAACCAAACACTCCTCTTTCTGGGACATTGGAAAGCTGGTGAAAAAAGTTTTCCCCAAAACTCAATCCAATGAAACCCCCAACGTTCCCATAAAAGCAACTGGCTAATTCTGCAACATCCCATATGAGGGTGGTGGGTCAGCAACAAAAAGACTGCATGGGAGGGATATAGCTGTTCTATATAGCCACTTGCCACTACCTTCCCATTGGCTGGAGATTCTTGAGCCCTGACCAATCCTGCCCTATGTCTCCTTTGAAAGAAGGGGCCAGGGCAAACATATTTGGCAAATATCCAGTGCAAATGTGATAGGCTAACTACAAAGCACAGATTTAATTTGGAATATATGGAAGATAGATGAAATTGGTGAGGTCCATGTGTGTGGATGAACTCATATCATAAACTGAAGCACTGAAATAAAGCAATTGTGTTTTTTAAGGTGGAGAAGTTAATACTTCTGTTCTACGTTCAATATCTTGGGTGACTGGTGATATCTAGATTTTTACTAATCTATATAGGCATGCTGCAGTATTTCCCTTGCTGCTGATGAAAGGTACATCACCCTCCATAAGTCAGATCTTTGCTCCTTGGTCTAACACCAAATTAAACAAATCAGAGCTGGGGACAATCATATTCATGATATCTGTGACTCAGAATGTTCTTTCATCCTGTTTCTTAAAATTTGTTCTAAGAAAATTGACAAAGTGAAGAAAAATCTGACTGAGCTATGCCTACAATAATCAGGCAGATAGGAGCATTATTCTAGCCAATGATTAAATATCATATGCGGCATGTAATAAGATCCCAAGAGATCCAAAACTGCATAAAAATAGAATGTGATCTCATTATGTCCAAACTACATGCTAATGGTAGGTAGACATCACTGGCAAACATCTGGACCTCTGCTTCAAAACTGTATATAACCAGCTGTGGAAGCAAGTCAAAGAAGTACCCAGGCCCCTTTTAGCAAGTGCCCTTATATCACTTTGTTGGGGGGGGGGTTGTTATGACCTGTACTTTCTTTAGGGTGGATTTTGCTTTAATCTTTCCCTTCACACCCTCTGAGTAGTTAGCTGCCACCAGGAACATTAAATTCCAATATATTTTATTTAAGTTTTCCCTTTGGTAACGTGTTTATGCGTCAGGCTCCTTCGTGGTTCTATGTGGCCCTGAAGATAGGAATGGGAGATAACAATGACTGCTACTCTGGGATATAACAAAACAAAATAAAAGTTTATTTTTTAAGAAGTGTATTGGTTACATAAAAGTAGTTCTTAGTTCTTCTAGTTGCTTCATCCAAACTCATTCACACAAATCTCTTGTAAGGCTTCACACACAGCCTCTTTCTCTAGGCTCTATATTTCTCTCACAGAGAACTCCTCAGACAGCACACAGCTAGCCTGTTATCTTTTCACTCTCAATTCTTTCTCTCTCAGGCGCACACACAGTTTGCCTGCTTCAAATAGAATGAATATATAGTCTCACAGGCACACTCAGTTCAGGCTTCCACTCAGGTTGCCTTTCCCTCACAAATACATGAACACACTCAGGCTGCACACAGCTCGCCTCTCTTGCCCTAACTGAATCTTTTTCTCTCCCTCAGTAACTGAAAACTGCCTTCACTCCGCCCACTCTCTGTCATCAACCAATCATATCACTCACTCATCTCTCTCTTTCACCCCCACTCTTCACCTATCTCACCAAACATTTAAAGACGCATGCACCCATTTCTTGAAATCATTACAACCAGCTGTGGAAGCAAGTCAAAGAAGTACCCAGGCCCCTTTTAGCAAGTGCCCTTATATCACTTTGTTAATTGGGGGGGGGTCCATTTAGATAACCTAAATTAGATCTTCTCACTCTTGATCTCCTCCTGCTTTTTCAGTTTTATTTAATAAGAATGTCTCTGTGTATATGAATCAATTGACTATGATATGATTACTAAAATATCTGTATTAACCAAAAGCCTATGGAACATATTATTCGGTCCCCTGACTTCAGTGCTTTCCCACTAATTCTACGAGACACACAGTCTTCAGCTTGGAATTAAAATGGTTTTTAAATGTCTTATCACTTTGATCTTGATGAAAATTTCTTCTGGCTATCTAAATGACTTTCCCCCGTAACACCTTTTCCAATACCGAAAGTAACTCATTTGGATCCTCCTTTGTATAAAAGGAGCAGTAAAACCCTACAGATGTTCAAAACATATATTAATGTGTAGACATGATATAGTAATTTGAGGGCCCTTAATTAAAATTCTCCTCAGGTGTAAAATTTTGGTAAGCTACTGGCCTGGGCCTCAGAAAGGGGCCTGAAATTTAGACATTTGTTAAGTTTTTGACATTTGATAAGTTTCACAACTTATTTTAATGCACACCATGTGACAACTTTTTAAACATTTTTATTATGGCTAGGGGCTTCGTATGCTGGATGTAGCCTGGGCCTCTCTGGAATTCTGAGAGAACTTACATGGGATAACTTTGTTCATATTGCCTTGAGTTTGGGATATATGTGTAACTATAAATAAATAATCCATGTTTGATATTTTTTAATAAGAATATGACATTTTTAATTGGTTGGCAGTGTTCTGTTTTTTAGTTTGTTGAATTCCACTGTTTTATCTGTCTTAACTGAGGAATGGTCTTAATTTTTGATTTTGCAATGGATGACACAAAGGCAGTTGTCTTTCTCAATGCCTTTTGCCATTTCATAATAATGAATAGGGGTGTCCAAAAATGAAACAAATGAGCCAGAAATACACATGGAAATTGCTGTTTTGTTTTGTTAAAGAGGCTTCTGGAATGGTGAACCAAATCTAGGGAACCAACTTATAATGACACCCTCCCACCAAAAAGTTCATTTGTATCATTTTGGTTTTACTACATAGGGGCAGTGGTAGGAAGGCAGGAACTGGGCTTGCAGCATCTTGTTTTCCTTATCAGCATTCTCTACCAATTAGATCCCAAGGGGAGACAGCCCTTAAGTTATGTTATACCACCCAATTAACTCCTTTAGCAGGAAGAAGGAATATGCACAATGTGTAGGAATGCATCATTTCCCCCCCTGGCACTACCCAGGCAATGACATTGTCTCTCTGCCAACTGGGTTTTACAAGCGGAGGAGAACCGACCCCTTCCCTCCTATCTGCTTTGGAAACGTTTTTATAACTCTATTGGAAGAAAGGGGGAATGTGCATTTTTTTTTGTAGTGCTATCTGAGCAATGGTATTGTTTCCTTGTTACTGGTTCAACACTATAATTACTTAGAGAAAAATGTGAACAAAAAGATTTTTTTTTTAAAGTCACTGTGCTGAACTGGTTGGAGCATTATCTTGCTTGGGCACTGCCATGCTGTCATCACCCTGCTACCACTTTGCCAATTTCCCTTCATAGTGTGCATCTGCCAACACTCACCTTGTTCATGGTCTGTTGTGTGTGTGTGTGGTTACTTAAGAAAAACTTTGGTGGATTGATGGTTTAGAGGAAGGATGTGACTTTAGTGCCTTTAAGCCCCAATACAATTGCCCTCAAACCTCTTTTCCCTTTGAAAAAAACAGTGTGTAAATATGTAGCCAACACTTGCCTTCCCCAAGCATTCTTTGTTGTTGCGTGTGCTCAGACTTGGTGGGTCGGTAGGTTAGAGGGAGGACTGTGTTCTGTGCTATTTGGGGGGGCAGTGAGAACAAAAACAGCTGCCCCAAAGAGCCTGGAAGCCCTCAGTGTCAAGAATGAGTCAGAACTCATGATGATAATGACAAAAACCAACAGAGCTGAATCTGCAATGGCCCACCTGGAAAGCATCAATAATAGTAAATAATTTGGAAACCCCAAATTTGAAACTGAAACAAAAAGTTTCTCAATGCACTCTCCTAATAATCAGTCAAAAGTAAAGCCTCGAGTGAAAATGAAAGTTTTACAAGATGCAAAGCAAAGAGGCGGAATGCAACTGCCCAATCTAAGACTTTATTATGACGCAATTTGCCTAGTGTGGCTGAAAGATTGGATGACGTTGAAGAATAAGAAACTATTGGCCCTAGAGGGATATAAAAAAATATACGGATGGCATGCATACCTATGGTACGACAAAGTAAAAGTGAACTCTATGTTCCTACATCATTACATACGGAAAAGCCTATATGCAACCTGGAAGAAGTATAGAGACTTCCTACAAGAAGGAACCCCCATGTGGGTAGTTCCGTATGAAGTAATAGATCCGAGAGCTGTCTATACTGAGCAACAGTGTTTAACATATAAGGAGATAACCCAAATAGAATCTTTCAAACTTAAAATAAAGACACAGGACGAGTTATCACCTAACTATGATTGGTTCCAGTATAGGCAGATCAGAGACCTCTACAACTCGGACTGTGCAAAGGGAGGCATAAGAACAGAGAATTCGGAACTAGAGCAGACACTTTTAAAAGAGGATAAGAAGGAAATTTCCAAGGTATACCAAGTACTGTTGAAATGGTATACTGAAGATGAAATAGTTAAAGTACAAATGGTGAAGTGGGCCATAAACTTTAATAAAGAAATAACAATGGAGGCATGGGAACACTTGTGGAAAAACACAATGAAGATTACAACGTGTTCTAATATTAAAGAGAACATTTACAAAATGATCTATCGTTGGTACATGACACCAAAGAAGATTGCGCTAGGGAATTTGAACACTTCTAATAAATGCTGGAAATGTAAAAAACATGAGGGCTCTCTGTATCATATGTGGTGGACGTGTGAGGTAGCTAGGCAGTACTGGGGAGAAATAATAAAAGTAATAAGTGAGATTTTACAATTTCAAATCAATAAGAACCCAGAACTCCTGCTACTGAACTTGGGAATGGAGAACATTCCAGCCCAACATAGAACATTGCTATTTTACATGACAGCAGCGGCCAGACTTTTGTATGCGCAAAAATGGAAAGTACAAGAAGTGCCAACTATTGAGGACTGGACTTACAAATTGCTGTATATGGCCGAAATGGACAAAATGACAAGAAAACTGAGAAATCTGGACCCAGGACAGTTCAACACAGACTGGGAGAAGCTGAAGCAATATGTGTTGAAGAAATGGGAGGTGGGAAGAGAACTGTGGCAGTTTGAGAACTACTGAAATATGACAAAATGTAGAGGGGGGTGACTTTACCGGAGGGTAGAGAGAGAAATGAAAATGTCTAAGCAGCTATTTTGTTAGAGTGTTATACATAGAAAAATATATAGAAAATGGATAGAAAATAATTATAAGGACCGACTAATTAACATCGTTTCTGGTATAAACGTGTAACATGTTAAACTGAATGAACCTACGTGAAGAAATATATGGATCAAATTGATTGATAACCTTTGAGGATAGTTATACAAAGTAATATACGGAATATAAGTAAAATTGGTTGACTTATATAAATGCATGGGTTATAGGGTTGATATGGTATATGGTTTATAGAAATATTTGAAACCAGGAAATTATGAAATTATGTTAAAAAGCGATAAATTGTTTGTCTAATATGGAAGAAAGGACTCCAAGATAAGGTATAGAGTAATAAAAAATAGTTAAAGAATTATTGCTTAGATCAAAGGGAAAGTATATGTTTGTTAGATAGATGAATTTAAAATGAGTAAGAGAAAAGGGACAAAGGGTTGGAAAACTGTTGGAAGTCAAAAGAAAAGGGGGGAAAGGGAGGGGGTTAGAAATTGGGAAATGGGAATTGATTGTAATGTGAAATTATATTATTCTAATTCCAATAAAAATTTTATAAAAAAAAAAAAAGTACATTAGATGTTCTCCAAATAATAACCATGGTCCCACTCTAAACTTATACACATCACACCATACAATCCTGTTTATTCACAGGGCAGCAACCACAAACCAGAAAAATATATTCAAGATCAAGTTGTATTTTTCTTACGTGCTATATACAAACAATGATTCTTGTATTATTCTTGCATAGTCTCAGTTTGGTTTAATATATTGAATGCGTTTCTATGCTTGTCATTGTAAAAATCAAATGTGAATTGATTTGGTTGTAATATTAGCATATGCCACTGTAGTTTTGCAATTATGAGCATTGCAAATTTGTAAGGATCATCCTTTCCACATAAACACTTCAATTACATTTCTCTTCTCTCCACAAAATCTGTTTTTCCCCATAAGAACAACAAAAGATGCTGGAAATACAATGAGTTTCTTGTTCCTGCCAGCATTGCTTTGATAACCATTTCAATAACACAATCATCACAGTTGTCACTCTCTTGATCCATTATGCTCCCAAGAAATACATCAAGAGATGACACTGGCTTAGACATCTCAGAGACTTGATTGCACCTTGTAAATTTTATTATAGCGGCACTGCTGTAGTAAAAGTTGTGCCAGCATTTTCATTATAATCCCAATTCTGAAGGAGTGATAACTCTTCTGTAAATATTGGTAAGGAACTCAGCTTGGACAGTGTACAAGGTCACATAACCTTGTGCCATTTTTAAAATAAATGGATAGATATTTATAATAACAACTGTCTCCTTTTCACTCTAATAGGAAATCAAAAGAAATTAACAGATTTGATCACATATAACAATGAAATAAAATAAATGTTCGTGAGAGCCAGCAATAAAAGAGTGATCATTATCTACAAAAGGCTTATAAGAGTATTGCTCTGCTTAGCATGGTACTGTAAGACATCTAGCTCCATTTTGTACATATTGCTGACAAGTCAGGTCTCCTATATCACCTGTGCTTTTGATTGGGGGTGGGGGTGGTGTACAACCTGTTGAATGTCACTTTGTTGGCCTTGGTCAGTGTTTCAGCCTATCAAGGTAATTTTCACTGGGCTTAGACTGGAGTAACTCTGTTTAGGATTTCAGTGTTTGAATCCTAAATCTGTATTCTTTAGTTGTGTCTCCTAGCTTCATTTTGTTTATCAGTTTGGTAAGAATCCCCTCTATGTCCTTAGCCAGGTCTTGTATAAAATGTAGAATAGCATAGGAGACAGTCTTATTCCACACAAGTCTTTTCTCCTGGCTGATGCGAAGCTATTAACAAGTTTTTATTAGATATCATAGTTCAACCAACTATGAATCCACTTAACAGTGGTATGTGCCAGCCTGCATTTAACAATCTTTTAGACAAAGATATCATGGGTTATGGTCCAATCCCTCTGTCTGTTCTAATTCCTCTGACAGAGATTATCATCTGCAGGGTCTGTATCAGACATTTTTGGAATTACAATACCCACCTAATGTAGTAAGGAAATAGATTGACAAAGCGAGAGTGATACCAAGGAATAACCTGCTACAAGATACGCCCAAATGAAGCAACAACAAAACACCACTGGTGGTCACATACAGATCTCAGCTCAAACTAGTTCAATGCATCATTAATGATTTGTAGCTTATGCTGTACAATGATACTCTTCACTCTCAAGCATTAGGAGGCAAACCTGTTCTTGTCATGAAGTCTCATAATCATAAACAAGTCACTCATCATAATGCATTTTCTAACATGGACATGGACTCTGGAACCAGGGCCTGCAATAAATCAGGGTGCCAGCACTGTCTCCATATTCACTCTGACAACACAATCACCAGTTAAGAGCACCAGTTATATCATCACAGGTTCATTCACTTGTTCATCTCCCCATGTTATATATGCTACCAAGGGTCAGTAATGCCCTTCCACTCTCTATATTGAAGAAACAGGTCAGTTCGTATACAAAAGAATATATGGACATCAGTCGGACATTAAAAATCACAACACTCAAAAACAGTGGGAAAACATTTTAATCTTCCAGGACATTTCATTGCTGACCTAAAAGTGGTGGTCATCAAACAAAAAAGCTTCAAGGGCAATTTACAATGTGAGGCTGCTGAACTTGAGTCCTTTAACAAGTCCAGAACAATGGAACCTCCAGAGCTGAACAGAGACTTCAGATGCTAATTTCTACTGTAATAAAGCTGTATTGTGTTTTTACATCCTGACGTCTTTCTTTGCTCACCCCTCCAACCACCCAACTAGGATATAAAGACTCAAGGATCTCCACTCCTCCCCATATCTGAAGAAGGTAGCTTTGACTCTCTGAAAATCTTGTTGGTCTCTAAGGTGACCTACATGTTTTTGGTTAGTAATTGGAAGGAAAACCTCCAAACAAGAGCAGGTTTACAGAAGGAGGCAATGGCAAACCACCTCTGTTAGCCTCTTGCATAGAAAATGGTTGCCGTAAGTGAGCTATGACTTGTTGGCACTCTCTACCACTACCACCACTTGAATGAGTATAGGTGGTTGGAAGTTGTTTTGAAATCACATTCCACCCCTCAGAAATCTTTTTCATCAGGCCTTTCTATTGCTCCCTCTCAGGGACAATATACCTTCTCTCTCAAACAATGTTCCAAAACCATACGGTTGCACATATTTGACACAACCGGTAACACTGCTAAACCTTGAGCTTTTGTTTTCATTCGCTTCTTTTTCTCATAAACTGAATAAAGTGAAAGAAGATGTATAAAGTGCGAGTATCATTGGAAGACAATACTTTAATATTATTAATCTTGAGATCCTGAACAATTTTCTCTAAAGTAATACCATTGACTGAAAAAGAGCCTGCTGAACAACAAATGGCTTGAGAGTTATAGAGAATTAATACATTACAGGACTGTCCAGTTTCATAAGGAAATAATACAGTGTGGAAAGGAATAATAAAGCAAGAGGATGAAGGATTAAGTCACTTAATCCTATTAGGAAATCATATTATAGCTGAGAAACTTGCCATACATGTTACTGTTATTATTACAATTCACTCAATTTAATTGGGACACACTTAGTGGCCAAATGAAGATTACACGAAATATTAAATTGGATAAAGTTGTAATGCTTTACATATATTAGTAACTATAGTATGCTGACATAAGTTCAAGTCTGTAGCCATGGCAGAATACTTTGTGCCCGATATATTCAAAAGAGTTGAAACCAGAGAAAGGCATAATTTTACATGGTAAGGCTATGAGTTAGAATAATATGAGTTTAAGCACAGTTGATTGATTGACTCTATTTCTAGCCCTCCCTCCCTGCAAATGGGATCAGGGCGGGTTACAGTAAAATGCTCAATGAGCATTAAAACATATAAAACACATTTAAAACCAAAAAACACCACAAATATATACAAAAACAGATGGTGGGGCCCCTCCAATTTCCCAAATCATGCTACAAACAAAGCAGAACAAAAGGGAGCATGGGGGCACAGTTTATAATAATCCAGTGTCTGCGCTTATAGGGAGGTAGATGATTACATTGCTCCCCTGGTGGGAGACCAGTAGAAAGGCTCCTAAACGATCAAAGATTCGCCTCAACCGTATGTCTGGCAGAACATTCCTGTCTTACCGGCCCATCAAAAGGATCCTGGCGGGCCCGGGTGTCCTCTGACAGAGAGTTCCACCAGGTTGGGGCCAGGACTGAAAATGCCCTGGCCTTGACCGCGGCCAGCTTGGCCTCCCTGGGGCCAGGGACCACCGGTAAGTTCTTATTTGCTGATCTTAATGCTCTCCGGGGTACATACGGGGAGAGACGGTCCTGCAGGTATGCTGGTCCCTGTCCATTTAAGGCTTTAAAGGTTCAAACCAAAACCTTGAACCTAATCTGGAAATCGATGGGGAGCCAGAGCAGCTGCTGCAGGATGGGAGTAATATGTGCCCCGTATTTTGTGCCCATCAGGACATGTGCAGCAGCATTCTGGACCTGCTGTAATTTCTGGGTTAGTCCCAAGGGAAGCTCTGCATAGAGCGAGTTACAGTAGTCTGTTCTGGAGATGACCGTTGCATCGATCACTGTAGTTAGGTTCTGTGTAGTAAGGGAGACATCTCAAGAACACTTTCCTGGGAGTGAGTTCCTCTAAATATTATTTATTTATTTACATTTATGTTCCGCTCTCCCTGTAAGCAGGCTCAGAGCAGATCACAACTGTATAAATTATACAACAAAAATATAGAATACAATTTGGCAGCATAAATATAATCATAAATAGGAACATAATATTTAAAAACAGCCACGCTCATATTGCGCCGCCCACTCAGCTTAAACAATCCATTGGGCAGAAGTCAATGTAATTCCTAGTTCTGGTAGACAGGGTCTACCATCTTAGGATACCCAGGGTCTTGAAGGGTAGAAAAAAACTGCAAGTGGCTGACCTGGGTGGCAACAAATTTGCACAGTGCAACCAAAGCAGATTAACACCCTTATAAGTCCACTATAGACAATGGGCTTGGAAAGGTGCCATTCTACTTTGGATGGCACTGACAGTCAACTTTTAATGCATGTGATATACAAGCTATTAGTTCACAGGAATGTTGAGGTCCTTTTTCTGAGTAGGATATAAAGGGGATAGTCTGACAACAGTGCAGCAGTATATTTAACATCAGCTTTGGTGTAATTTAATTAACTTCATTGTGTTGTTGTGTTTCTGTCCTAAAAACCAATTTTATGCTTTTATGGGACTAGTCTGTACTTTCATTACCAATAATTGAATTTAATATTTTATGCTGTACCCATTAACAGCTGCTCATTTTATTTATCTGTCCACACAAAACATCTCACAATCTCATTGTGATCAAGAAATGAAAAACTCAACACAAAAGAAAGGTTACTAAAATTATGTTCTCAAGCAAAGTAAGCATCATTCTCATAAAAGAGATGGAATCTAAAGCTATAAACAGAGTGATATATTCTATTAATTATTTTTAAACTTCTATACTCTTTACCTTGTGCTTAAACTAACAAAAATATAACAGGAAAAAAACCCAGATGAAATTAGGCTATGTGGTTCTGCTTAATGAATGCAAACAGGTTAATTGGTTAGGAATAACAGATTCTCATTCAACCCTCATGGATTTCTCATCAAGAAGTAATATTTAAAAAGGTCCTAAATGAGCAACCTTAAGTCTAACATGTTGCATTAATTTTGACAGGCAGAATTGGACTGCAAACTTTCATATTGCCCCTTTCAAAATTAAGATACAGTTATAGGTGCTTTGTTATATTTTTAAATATAGTTTGTTTTCAGCATTCTTTTTCTGAGTAAAAAGTATGACAATTTAATTAAAGTTTAAAATTTACTGGCTGTTGAAAATCACACACAATCCAATTACTTGTTATTCAATTAGTTCAGTAGCAAACCACTTTGCTATAATTAAGATAATCCCCCTGCTTTCTTCTTCTTTTTTCCTGTTTACCATTGGCCTAAGTTATCTTTGTGGAAATCTTACTGGGACATAATTATATCAGCAATCCCCAATGGAATTAATGAACTAAATAGCACTTGATTATGAGTAATTCTCTATTGCTGCATTTCATTGTGTTAAAGGAAGGTGAACTCTTTCATTTCTTCATGGTAAGGAAAGGCTCCTAATTTCTAAGCTCTATATCTATATCTCTAATTATATTCTATAATTGTAATTTTCTTTATTAATTTGCTCAAATAAACTGAAATAATAAAACATAAACCAATGTGCTTAAATGCTAAGTTGAAAGGGCTCAGCATTTTATAATGTTTATATAACTATATAACTAGATAGAACTAAGGTTTCCAGGCCCATGATCACACACCCCAAGAACTAAGGTTGCCAGGCCCATGATCACACACCCCAAGACCAAGAGCACACTTCTCCCGATGCTCTAGGAACACCCCAAATCTCCTAGACCATTATGAGAGGTTGTCTGACATCACTGATGCAGTTTTCCTCCTGCTGCTCACTGTAGGGAAGGCGAGCAACACAGGATAGGGACGGGAGTAAGCCGATCCACAGCAGGCACCTAGCAATCCTAGATATAACCCCTTTCATGTATAAGGTTTTTTTTAAGTGCCTTAGGTATTCTTATATGCCTTTAAAAGACATGGCAGAGAAAGAATGGTTTAATTTTTCTTGCAAAATTAACTCCAAACATTTTACTCCACAATACAAGTATCACATAAGAAAGAACAACTATTCCCAAGTGACAAAGGTATCAAATGATTTCTACTAGTCTTCCTAATAAGATGAATAATCACAAGCAATAAAAATAACAGGGCAATAATCAAAGAGAAAACTGTCTTATGATTAACACAGCTAAAAATTAAACAACATATTTAGATGAATGACAGATGCCAACTCACTGATACTAAAAACCAATACTAACGCTGCATTAATTAATGTGCTGGAATAGATACAGACTAAATAAACTGATAAAGTGATTGCCTTGCAATTTTAAGAATCCAGAATTACACTAAGGTTCTTAAAAATATTTTACAAATACTTTCCCCAGAAAATTATTCAAAGTGGTTAATACAAGAAACCAAGTCTTTCTTATCACAATATATCCAATGAAAATCATGAATGAATGTTTTCTCCAAGACCACAGGCATGTTTGATTCATGCCAGAGTATTAAAATAAACAGCTGGCTCAGGTTGTGAGGATTATGAGTATGCAGCCTTCCTATAAGGAAAGGAACAATCTATGGACACTTCCACAGCTACCGGGAACCTTACTGCTTTCCAAAAACAGCTACAGCAACTATTCTATTTGTGATCTTTGGGACCTCAGCATTCAAACTCTAATGCAATGACAGGGTTCTCTCCTCCCTAATGGATGGAATGTCAAAATTCCGTTGGAGATTGTGATAGGCCCTCTGCAGAGGTATGAGCTAGAAGTCAATGTAATTCCTAGTTCTGGTAGACAGGGTCTATCATCTTAGGACACCCAGGGTCTTGACGGGTAGAAAAAAACTGCAAGTGCCTGACCTGGGTGGCAACAAAGAAGAGACTGATAGAAATGGCATGCCGCCTCCCTGGTGCATTAGCTAATTAAACCTTAGAATGCTAAAAATGCTAAGGAATACAGATAATTTCCCATTAATTACAGCCCACATGGAAAACTAAACTATTAGTGAACAGGAATAGTGCCCACTGAATTACAAGACCATGCACTATAGATGGAAGAGGAAGTGGATGTGTCAGGGTCATGGCCCTTGCCGTACTCTGGGGGGTTTGGGGTTCACTGTTGGGCTGCAGATCTGATCCTCTATGACATACTTTGGGAGTGCTGGAGAAGCAGCTTGAGAAGCAGTGAGACCCTAAGAAAGGAATGTGGTTATCAGCATTGCCAAGGGGAGGTGGCCAGATGGCCTGAGAACTGAACTAGCCATAACAATTCTACTTTCTTCCTCTTCATTTTCTGTTTCTGCATAGATGGGAACCTAGCTAAAAAGGGGAGGGGTTTTAGAGTACAGATGGGCACAAACCAGAAAAAAAAGAACGATGCGGTTCATGGTTCATCATGTTTCACGAACCATGAACCATGAACTTTCATGAACTGGCTCATTTTGGTTCGTGAAAACATCACTTCTGGGCCAGCAAATCACCACTTCTGGGTCAGCAGAAGGTCACTTCTGGGTCAGCATAATGGTCTGCAGAAAGCCCAACCACCATTGCCTAAGAAACTGATTAATTGGCACCAGGCTGTCTGCAGTGATGAATCAAAAAATGAACCAAACGAACCACTTTAAAGTTCATGGCAGTTCGTCAGAAACGAGCTCTGATGAACCGCTGGTTTGTGAATCACAAACTGGCTTGGTTCGTGATGAACTTTGTTGCATATTTTGGTTCGTGCCCGTCTGTAGTTTAGAGTAGAGTGGATTGTGCTTGAAGGGTTTATTATGCCCAGTACGGGAGGGGGAAATTATTCCTAACAAGAAATGCCTGTGGTGCTGTACTGTTAGAATCTCAATAAAGCTTTAACTCATGTACCTATGGATCCATGCAGTGAAGTTACTGAGATCTAAGCTGGTAGTCCCTGAGAGGATGGATCTTACAGGAAGACCAAATAAGAAGCATCGGGATAGCTCCGAGATTACCAAAACTATAACTTTGGACATGTCTTTTACATTGCAAGCCGTGGAACATCTGATTTTTCAGATTTTAGTGATTCTTCTTGCCACTATTCTAAAGTCCTTGGCATGCTGGAGGATTAAGTCACTGCTCATATATCATGACATTGTGCCTTGATGTTTATCTAGATAATCCATTGACAGAAGGCACCAATCAACATATTGTGATGGTATGAGTACTATGATGACATCACAAAACTCAGCCCCTAAGGCATGATCACAATACTAAAAAGATGGCATAGCATGTTCTCTATCAGAAATTTTTCTGTTTTAGCAAATAAAAAGGCCTGCTTCTGCTGTTATACACTCCAGGGTTACCTTTATACAGAAGTCTGAATCTTTTACTCCCCCATACATTACTAGAAACAGTTAGCCAACAGTCCTTTTGACAGGGATGTAGCCAGAGCTATACAGGGAACTTAAGAACATAATTTCACTCATGACAACTAGCCTATCCTAGAGTCCAATGGGAAGGAGGCATGCATGAAGACCTATAAGAAGCATCATGTTCCAGAAAAAGAATTTTAAGTTCCATAGTAGTGACACACTATTTTTATTGGTGTCTAACAGGAACAGGAACTTACCATGAAATCATAAGCAAACTCTGTCTAGGGTTTCACTGTTAGAAAGGGAAAGGACAAAGGATGTATACATGCATTATATCACCATGCTCACAGTGAAAAACATGATTTTTTCCTTTTAAGTCATTTAGTAAGTGTGTTATATTGGGAATAGAGATGGGCACGAACCGGAAAAAAAAAGAACCATGAGGTTCGTGGTTCAGCAAATTTCATGAACTTTCACAAATCTGCCCCTGGTTCATGAACCAGTTCATTTGGTTCATGAAAACGTCACATCCAGGTCAGAAAACCATCACTTCTGGGCCAGCGGAAAGTCACTTCCGGGCCAGCAGAAGGTCTGCAGGAAGTCCATTCCATGTTGCTTAGGAAACTGATTGATTGGCATCAGGCTGTCTGCAGTGATGAACCAAAAAATGAACCAAATGAACCAGCCTAAAGTTCGTGGTGGTTCGTCAGAAATGGGCTCTGACGAACCGCTGGTTCATGAACCACGAACTGGCCTGGTTTGTGCTTAATTTTGGTTCATATTTCGGTTCGTGCCCATGCCTAATTGGGAATCAGCTAAGGAGAGTTCAAATCCAATTCATGGAGGATGTAATTATGGCTTTTACAAGTTAATATCTACAGTCTGTATATCCTGTTAACAACAGCTAGAATGCAAACTGAGTTAAACATGGAATGCAGAAGGACTAGGTGCCTCCTCACTCTAGGACTAGATGCCTGTGTGCCTATAGCACATAGCCATAGGAAAACAAAGAAAATGACTTACAGGACAATCCTAATCAGTTACTCAGTCTAAACCCATTGTCAATAGTCCATTTGCCCAGAGTATAGTAGGCAAAAATATATTAGAAGAGCAGCACAGGTTTGGTAGCCAGGAAGCCTAGACTTGACCTGTGGCTATGGGCTCATAGAGAAATACCTGGGAAATACCGGTGCAATAGTGATCTAGAATGATTCGTGGATTGGTAGCCTCATTTAGGAAGTCTTGGATTTTTCTTGCCTCCATTATCCTATCCAGCCATGCTAGTTCATTGATTGATTGCATGGTTTGCAAGCTATTTCCAAAGAGAAATAGCTATTAAGTTATCTAGTTCCTTGATATCAAGTTACTTTGCTGCCTCTCCAACTGAGTGAATCAGCACTACTTTATTCATTACCACAGTACTTACATTGAGCTTTTGGGCTGAAACCGCTAGCTGTTTAAGTCACACTGATCACCTATGCTTCTCAAAGCTTTGTGACCGATCAGCATGGGTGTTCTAAATAACCCAAATGGCTGGCAGTTTCAGCTGTGCCTCAGCTTTGATGAACAAAATTTGGGTCCAGTAGCACCTTAAAGATCAACTAGATTTCCAGGATATGCACTCTCGAGAGTCAGAGCTGTCTGACAAAGGGAGCTCTCACCTCGAAAGATCATAACCTGGAAATTTAGTTGGTCCTTAAGGTGCTATTGGACCCAAATGTTGCTCTTCTACTACAGACCAACATGACTACCCACCTGAAGCTATCAGTTTTGATAGTTAGTCAATAGTAGTCCTCTCTGCAATTATTACTTATCTTTGCTTTCTTCGGGATGGGCACACACCAAATCACGTTTCCAACTGACAGGCAGAAATTGCAGCAACCTAGCAAAGAAAAATGATGCCTTTCCACTTAGGAATTGCTCTTTTCCCACTGGTTATGGCTGCTGCTGTAAGCCTTGTTTTGAGATCTGCATGCTCCATGTGGAAGGAACATCTTTTTCTCTGTGAATGTTGAATGACTGGCTGCTGAGGAGAGACAGGGAATAGTAATGAATAATGTGCAGCTGCTGTAACAGACAGCTCCCGTAACGGGATGCTCATTAGGGGTTAGCAACCACGTATTTGAGAAAGGGTCCTTGTAAAATAAAGAAAAAACAAGAGGACTGTCTCCCTCAGCAGGAATCTACCAGGCAAAAGAAGAAAGAAGCTGCAGGTTCTCTAAATTATTTATTCTGAGAATCCATTGCCCTACACATATAAAACTGTTACTCATCCTAAGGGGCAATTTTTGGGGAAAAAGTCTTTTCTATAGGACATAGATTGCTTACTCCAACCGACATCCCTTTGCATAATGGGTTTTTAGTGTTTTTTAAGTTTACTTATGAATACACAATGATGCAGCATGATTGAAGTTCACATACACAGAAAAAACATGTTTCCTATATAATAGTAAAACAGTATATAGAAATTGTTAGATTATGGAAGCAATGCAGATTTTATAAATTACAATCTACAGTTTGGCATGCAGTCCCACTATAGACTGTGTATTACTTATGTGATAGACTTAAGATGGATTTTACAACTAACGAATTAATATACTTTTGACTCATTGATTTTTTTCATGGAAAGATTATTCATATTTATCAAAGAAATTACTCCATAAATTTAAATCTGTTTATAAATCCATGCTTATTTTTTATTTATATCCCATTTTTTCCCTTATGGGAACCCAAGGCGACATTATTCTTCCCTCCTCCATAATATTGTTACAACATTGTGAGGTAGGTTAGGCTGTGACACTGTGATAATCCCAAGTGAACTTCCATGGCAGATCTGAGGGTTCAAATCCAGTTGTCTCATATCCTAGACTGACAATCTAACCAACTAACAACTATATAAAATTGGCATTCTAGACATATTTTGACTCCAGAAGAAGACAGCAATCCCAGTCTTGGTTGACAGCCATTAAGGCCGGGGACCGCCTTTTGCCACTCTGGAAGGAGTAGGGGCAGCCCTCTCCTTCTAGGACCTAAAAGGGGGGCAGAGCCAAGTGCATTAGAGCCTGCTCTGCCCGTTTCCCCCTTCAGTCGGCACCTTGTAAGTGCCATAACAAGAACCCTCTCCTTTGGCACAGATATTAGATTGTCAGACTAGGATATGGGACAACTGGGATTTATTATAGCTTGACCCTTGTAGCATCTGCAGCCCTAAGTTTTGCTCAGGACAGCAGCTCCCTTGCTTCATTCCAAAAGCAGAGGTATAGTTGATCTGGGGTAGTCTGGGATACAAATCTAGGATGCACCACCTGTTCCAGTGAAGTGAAGGAAAGCCAGGATTGGCTCTTTGCTTTGGGGAAGAAGTGTTTTGGGAAACAAGCAAATATGTATCAGAAAACACACAGGCGGGTGTGATGGTGCCTACAGGCATCATGTTGGGGATCACAATGTTTTTGCTGCAACAGACAAACATAGTTATAGCTCTGGGACATCAGATAATGTTCTGTGACTGTGAATAATTTGTAATATCTACTAAAATGGACTGATTCAAGACAGTTTTTAACCCATCTCCTTATTTGTCACATGTAATAATAATAGCATTTGATTTATATACCGCCCTTCAGGACAACTTAATGCCACACTCAGAGTGGTTTACAAAGTGTGTTATTATTATCCTCACAACAATCACCCTGTGAGGTGGGTAGGGCTGAAAGACCTCTGAGAGAGCTGTGACTGTCCCAAGGTCACCACACTGGCTTCAAGCAGAAGTATGGTGGATTAGACCCAGCTCTCCAGGTTTGAGTCCTGCCATTCTTAACCACTACACCAAACTGACTCTGAACCTTTTCTGTAGCCTGTCACAACTGACCATGGTACTTTCTCTCACCATATCTATAGGGCAAGATTTCTTTAGAAAGTAGCTTGAATGAATAAATTCAAACTCTTTGTTATCCTTTTCCAAGAAATTGTCAAAGGCACACTGAAGTTCTAAATGTTCTTCAGCAGACATTAAAATGTCTTTTTGGTTCTTGTTTAGACATTATTGATTTAATATAACAAGCAGGTGAGAGTGTCTCCTGGGAAATAGTGCTGCATAATTGCTGTGGTGACATAGACAGCAAACACCACCATACACAAAAAGTGGTTTGATCATAATCAATACGCTGCCTTTTTCCATACTGAAAGCCCAGGTAACAAAAAATAAAGATAGGTAATATTAAGCAATGGTCCTTCCATGTACATTGTGAATCCAAAATGCCGACTTACTGGTTAATTTTAGTTTTAGGTTGACATGCTCATATCTTTCATTATGTCACCCTGATGTTATTGAAATAGTCTTCTCACAACCACATAAACTGCTCTGAGTGGGTGTTAAGTTATCCTGAAGGGTGGTATATAAATCGAATGTTATTATTTATTATTAAGGGCCTCCCGTATGGACGTCCCTGATATGACTCTTACAGTCAACAGGCATAGAAGAATGTAGTTTCCACAGTGCAGGCCAAAAAAGGCTCCCATGACTATTTTGGCTCAGAAAATGTTACATGAGGGAAGACTAAAGTCCCTTCTCCCCCTGCACACTGATTTGGGCCCCGTGGTGCTTGAAAATTTTAGTTCCCCAAACTCACATGTGGCTGCAAGTTGGGATAGAGTCCCTGATCCAATGTGTGTGACATGCTATCATCTCGTTTATCCCTTATGGTGAAGATGAGTGACTGTTGAGGTAATTGTAAAACATTTTCTCTATTGCTGGTGCGGCTTATTTGCGAAGGCCAGCTCCAAGGTTCAGGGCAACGTGCTGTAATAAACACACTTGACACCTTGTGTAGAGTAAAATAGGCCACAACTTTATTGGTTATAGTGTTAGAATCATTGGCTCAGCGTAGGGCACAGATCCCTGCATTGGCTGACCCACCTGCCAGCCACCCCTCACTGTTAAGCCCGCCTGCTGAAAGGGAAACTGTGGGATGACAGTTAGTAGGAACCAATGGGCGGCAGCCTTTGAGTGGTTCCCCTGCCACCTGGAAGCAGGCATGGTCTGGCAGCCCCCCGAACTGGGCTTGCTCCTGTCCATGCTGGCTCCAAGATCCCTTATGGGGATACCCATCTATGGGGAAGCAGTGCATGCAGGCCGTTTCCCCCCAAGGGGATCCATGCCCAATGCTAAAACCGCCACACAGAAATTATAACACCTATGTTATAACAAAACCAAAAACCTGTGGAAACTGTTCCAACCCATCAAAATCACTATAACCCAAAGCTGAGATTAAATTGTGACCAAGCTACTTAAACCACATTCAAACTTGAATTAGCATTTGCTTAATAACACAAACCAACCTAATTGAAACCAGTTTTTTCGAATAGACCTAATAGAAGCGGTGGGTGGGAGGGGATCGGTGTCAGAGCCCGACTGCCTCACACACACCCCGGCTGGCTCCCTTTAAATAGAGAAGGAGGGTGGACCTGAGAGAAAACTATCTCTCTCAGGTTGGAGACTGCATCCCCGCCCCCATTCTCCCAGCCAGCCCCCTGGTTGGCTAGCTGGATTTTTGAATCCCCGCGGCTCCCTGTGTGTCTTTGGGAGCTGCATTGGAGCCAGCCGGGAGGGAGAGGCTGAGCTGCGCTCCCTTTGCCCCAACAGCACCGCAAATGCTAGCCCCATTGAGATTGGGGCCAGCAGCCTGTGTGATTTTTAAAATTTTTTGATACACTGTAATCTGCTTTGAACTTCAGAGAGAAGGAATGCAAATGTTTAAAACAATGACTGTTCATATCAGGATGGGTTTGAGCCATGAAAGCACCAAACACATATATGAATTTTTAAAGAAGAACTGTGAATCCACACTCCAGCATAGCGTTGGGTAGACTTAAGCAAACAATAGGCAAAGGTTAATGCCGACATGTCCTGATTGTGCTGATAATTGTAGGGAAATACAAAACAATCTAAATTAATAATGCTAGTTAATAATATAGAGCTAGTTCTGGCAAACAAGTATAAACTGAAAATTCCTGATGAAACCCCTGACTTGCCAGATTCTTTCACCAATAATTTTCTTCCCTGTCAGGAAATTTTCTCATTCCAACCATACCATACATGTCACTAACTGCCTGACCATTTTTTCCTGTGGTAGCTATGGTGGAAGGAACAATGGCAGTCAGGTCCTATTTAGGTTACATACAACTTTGCTTTTTATATCATTTTTCTGCTGCTGACATTTTTCATTTTTCATGTCTGCCAAGATTTAACACAAGGAATTCTACTGTGTAATTAAGCCACAGGAAGATTATGAAAGAGTTCATAGCACTTGCCTGGTCTGCTTGCATTCAAAACTGAAAATGTAAACATAGTTTCCACCAGGGCTTTTTTTCTGGGAAAAGAGGTGGTGGAACTCAGTAGTGGAACTCAAGACTGCACAATAACATCACTTTGGGTCAGCTGGAACAAGGGGGGAGTTTTTTAAAGTTAAAATTGCCCTTGGTGAAAATGGTCAGCGGCGCAGAGGGCAATCTAAACTCCCCTCTGTCTGGAGATCAGGGGGTGGGGCCACCAGCCATGTGACCATTTTTAAGAGGTGCCGGAACTCCATTCCACCGTGTTCCTACTGAAAAAAAGCCCTGGTTTCCACCCTCATAGCATTGCAGCTACAGCCTATCTCCAGTGATCTATAATAAAATAAAATATACAGTAAATCACTAATTCATTTCCTGCACACTGCCAAATGCAAAGATAGATTATTTCTTTTGATGCTTATTGCTTCTGAATTATCCTGCTGCCCATCTGACAGGAATGATTTCTTCCAGACAGCACTATCCCAATTTCTTTTGATCAGATCTAAGACTTTACTAAAGCTTTTCCTAGTCAATATACAAATCTTATTACTAACAGCAGCATTTGTATGTCAGACACAAAAACAATGAGTCATTTTGAGAAAATGTAACTTTAGAAAAGCAGGAAAGACATTTCAAGTTTATGACCTTTAATTGAGGCAGGTTAAACTGACAAATAGTATTAAAAAGCCTAATTCCCTTCTTTGAGCTGTTGGGAGATCTTTTATTTCTGTCTTTACAGACTCCAAAGGCCCATTAACGCACCATCTCATGCAATATTTACAGCATCTACATCAAGTGGGGCAGGCTATTATACTAACTTAGCCCAGTGCCAAGCACATCAATGACTTACATGTCATTGAACAATAGTAAATCTGTCAACTTCCACCCTTAGGCATTACTTCAATGACTGTAAACTCATATAATGTCAACAAGAATTTTGAACTTTTGTCACAATGAAAATTGTGAAGATGTTATCAGGTGGTGGCTTCAAGGATCAAAATCATACAGATGCACCCATTTGAGGCTTTAATGGGTGTGTGTGGGGGGAGGGCAGATTAGCATCCCTGGATTGGTTTATGGATGATAAATGGGATGTCTAATTTCTTTAGTTCTGGAAGCCACAAATTGTACTTTGAAACCCCAGCCGGAAGGAAGAGACAGACACAGGCTTGGAATAAAAGGCCGTTTATTAAAATGACCATAATTGCAATGCACGGCAAGAGCTAACTAAGCGGTACAGGTCAAGCCCTGGGGTCATACCACTGACCACCGCCTTCCCTGTCTGGGCGAGCCCCACTGCCCCGGGTATAGGCCATCTCCTGAATGGCTGGAACCCAGCAGCCAGGCCTTGGATCCCCCATCAAGCACCCTTTACACCCCAGCCGACTAGCATGAGGTTAGGCCTTGCTCCTGGGGATCCCCTCAGGCACCTGCCCTCTTAGCAAGGAGCCGTCAAAAGCATCCCACCATCCTGGCAGCCCTGCACCCTATGCATGGGGAAATGCCACCGGGGCTCACCGGCCCGCACCTAATTCCCAAAATCTCCTGCCAACTATTAACTAAACAGCACAACCCAACAATAACTCAACCACTGCCATTAGTGCAAGGTAGGTGAAAAAAAACCCTTCCCAACAGCCAATCAGGGAAAAGAGGGAAAAATTCCTACCTGGCTCTGAGCCCAGCAGCCAGCTAGTCCTGCACTAAAAACAGGGTGAGGTGGGTGGGCCGAGCGATCAAAGAGACTGGAGCTGGGGAAGGACGGAGCAGCCAGCAAATGGCACCTGGCTCCTCCCCCCAGCAAAGCCCTGGATGCCCGGGAAGGGAGACTGTCTCCATTCCACCGGGCGGGGCTTCAAAGGACGGCTCCCAGCTTGAGCGGCATTCTGCCGCGCTGGGAGAGCTGCATTCCTTTCTTCACTGCCGCAACTATCAGTCATTTTCTCCATTTAAACTTTAATCTCACTCCAGTAGTTGGATCTTGTTTACATTGCCTACCCCTGCCTCCTGAGTCCTCCTGATTATTGTCATGGCTTCCTGAGATGCCTGGGCTAGCCCAGGCCTCATGGTCCATCCTTTATATGGGAAAGGCAATCTCTCTCTCCATTTTCAGTCAAACCAGGAACAGACTTTGACTTAAGCCAGTTCACCTGCTCAGCTCAAGGATGGACTTTAGCCAAATTCTGGTTCCAAGCAGGAAATGAGAAGCCAGAGACATGGGAGCACAAGCGGGAGGGGTAGATAGTGTAACAAAACCCTATTTAATTTTTATACTGTAGCAAACACAACAAATACACAATGAAGCAGAAACACGACTCTCACAACATGTAAGAGAAATTCATTTATCTTGTCTTATCAAACCCCTGAATTAGTGAGCTGGTTCTAATTTGTGATTCTTCTCTGGGTTTCCCCCCCCCCCCACCTGTAGCGCTTGTGGACATCAGCCAATGATAAGTAGCAGACATAAAAATCAAGAACTGTTGGTATGGAAGCATTTTGGAAGCCAAAATGTTGCAAACCTGATTTTGTAGAAAAGACATTTCCTTTGTGTTTTTTCTTTTCATAGCAATCCTTTACCACACATCCAACTTGGAGAAGGCAGGAGCCAAATTGCATGCAGAACTTTCTATTGTCCCACGTTTGCCAACCTGATGGGATGACCTAACAGTTTTGTACTTATGTGACACTCTGAACTGGAGGTACATTTTATTATAATTCCTTGCTAGCAGAAGTGTTGTTGCTCTGCTAATTGGCTCATCCAACCAAGCATCAGTAGCTGCATTCTCAATGTTCTTATTGATCTACAGACTTCAGTGGAAACACAATGCATTTAACCACCTATGTGCCTTTCCAACTTATTCATAAATATAATGCTCTTCTAAAATCATATACGGTAATGAAAAACTGATCAATAAAATATAAAAGGAGTCTAAGGAATTTAATTTAACTGCAGATATAAAAAGTACTACCATTTGAGAAAGGAGTGGAAACAGCTAAATGCATGTAACAGGTGATTGTCTATTCCATTCTTTTTTCCAAAATTCAGCATACAATTGCTTTCTGAGTGCAACCAAAACCATATGCCACTTTAATTTATGCTTACAGCCCCCTTGCCCTGTTCACAATCTTTTTATTTACTTCTGTTAGAGCTTCTTGTGAAAATGTTAATGCTCTTTGATTGGCCTCAATTAACTCATTTAATTTACTCTGCAATTTCTTAATTCCCCCCTTCCCCGCCCCCGCTAACACTGGGCTGCAAATGATTGCAAATGGATGTATTATGATCCGGCCTGTGATGGCAAATGGTGAAATAAATAAAATACCCACACCAGGCATTTATTTGAAGAGTGTTCCAATCATGGATTTAAAAGTGGTAGGGATGCTATTAGAGCAATAGAGGATGCATTAGCTTAGCGACAATTCTGCACTTTAAATTGGTTATGACAATGTTGCAGCAACAGGTCAGCAAATCTCTCCACATGTTCTGTGGCTGCAGAGACAACATGGCAAGAGGTTTCTTCTGAAGCTCCAGGTTGTCAAAATAACATTCTAATGAGGTTTCATTTCTTATTCCACTACAGCTGTCTTAAAGCAAAACACAACTCAACTAAGTATATGTTGAAGAAGCCTGTCTTTTTTCACCTAAAACACTAGATGAATATAAATTTCCTTTACTTTCCCAAGACTTAACTGTTTCTTTTAAAAACATTATCTTGTTGAAAAGAGGCTTAGTAAGCAGGCATTATGCAAGTGTCTGATCAAGACAACACCAAGCGCATTTATTATTTCATTGACAGACAGGACACAATTTCATTAGGACTTAAGTCTGTTTGGTTATTTCACTACCAAAAGTCAGAATCTTAGATGTGACGTCATGCAAACTGAGCTCAAGCCTACAATCTGCTTGAGCCATCTACAGCTTTGTAACTTTTTGTGTACTTCCATCGAATAACTTATGTATGATATCTCTGCTTGCAGTGTTCATTCATTTAGCCTCACTGTGTAAAAAAGATTTCTCCCCATCAACCCAAAGCCTGTATATGTATATATCTTCACTGTTCATTTTTTGCCTTTGATTGAGTAGGCTTTTGCCTCTGAAAGCTTTTATTATAATCATTTTTTAATCTTGATGATGCCACCAAATAGTTCATTGTTTTAATGACTTAGTGGGACTTCAATAACCTATATAACTCAAGCAGAAGAGCCCTTTTCAGACATCCCTATGTATCAGGAAGCTGACAATCCCATGTAGCTCCTCCCAATAAGCACAGTCACATTCTGCCTGAACAGAGGCATGTGCATATTCTGTGAGATATGCGTGAACTGACCACTGGATTTTCCATGTTTCTGTTTTGTGCATACCAGAACTGTATATACATGCAAAATTCACGTTGGCCCTGTTCAGACTCCATAGTGACCATATGGAATGGGAGTATTACTCTCAATAAACGCGGGTGCTATCTTCTGAAAAGGGGTAATATAACCTAGGTATGTTTCGGTAATTAATGAACACAGATGTAACCTTGCTAATATATATTAATAGACAGGAATTTGATACAGCTCACTTGCCAAACCTAGTATTTATTCAGATATTCTACAGACTTTCTTTCCCCTGTTTTTCAACTATGAAACCTGCAGCTGATGATATAAACTGCTTGTATTTTATATCTTTGCCTGAAGTTTTGTGTATTATACATCTTCTTTAAAATATATAAATGTACTCTCCTGTCTATCTTCATCTCTCTCTATATCCATCCATCCACACACACCCCACAAACCCTCTTATACATTTTGCATCTCATTATAGTGCCCAAGGCTGAAACTGGCAGCAGAATTTTGCTGATTTTCCTTCAGATTAGTATGTCAGGAAAAAAGGTTATAATTTAATTTTATATGGCTATTTCTTTCATTAAAATAATAGTCTTTTCCTCTTTATAAACTCACTTTACATTACTAACCTGCTGTAAACCATTAGAGCTATCCCCCAAATGGTTACATTTGACTGAAATGCACTAGTCCAGATACTCTCCATTCACTCTCCATTGATTAGCTGCCCATTCATTAATATCAGCATCAGATGCCCTTCTTTGAGTATCCTAATGAACAGAACTGAAGCAGGTGGTGACCAGCCGTATGGTCTTTCAATTGGACCATAGCATCTTTGGAACATCCTTTCCTGGAAGGTCCCCTAGCTTGTTGACATTCAAGAATCAGATGAAAGCTTTTATATTTCATTTGGATTTAGGTTAACTTACTCTGTGTTCTAATTTGCTTTTGATTCTACCCCTTCCAAACTTGGCCATTCCCTCTTATAAAAGTGGCATTGCTCTGGTTATGCTGTGATGTCTGTGCATTTGTTATTATCTGTCTCATCTCATTGTCTCCCTCTCCTTTATTTTATTAGTATATTTAATACGATTATATTATTTTAATTTTATGTTCTGTTTCACATAATAAATAGTTTAATAGATAATAAACAGTAAACACTATGTTTACCAGGAGTCCACAGAAAGTGTTCAACTCATTTGCAAGTTACACTCTCATAAATCTGTGGATAAAGATGCACATTTTTGTAAGTAAAAAAAGAGGATAAATCAGAGGACTAGCCTCAGTGGGTGGGGTCTAAACCGGATTGCATGATTGAAATTATACTTCCATTAGGCAAGAAGGTGAGACAATTCCCACCAATGCTGCAGACTCACTTTTCCAAAATTCACTTTTAAAGATATAGACATTGATTCCCCTGTTCTCTTTTAAAAGGGGGATTTATCTTTCATTTCTCTTTGAAAAGTAGTCCATGTATCCTTGTGTAGCTTCAACTGTTGGATCATTTTTTCATGTTATACACCACAGGGTGGTGCTCTAATAGGAGGCTAGGAAGATTTGTGAAGACATTGCCTGCCTCTTGGCATGTACAGAGTGAAATTCTGAAATTTTGCACAACCTTCCTTCCTGCCCAACCTCTCTTTGAATTTCTCTTTGATGGAAATGAAATTGATTAGAAAATGATCCCAAATTCCTAAAAAGAGAGAAAGAAAAAGATTGTTGGATTTCAGGGGGAAAATAGGTAGAGAAGAATTAAGAGAATTTCTATTTACTCTATTTACAAAACAAAACAATTTTGCCACCTTTGTCATACTCTTAATTATTTTTAAAGATATCATACCCTTATTTACCTGAAAGAATGATGACATGGAATGTAAGATAACCTCTACCCAAAAGAATGTATATATATTTTTTAAAAAATTGTTGTACTTAACTGTAAACTTATATGAGACTTTTAAGGTGACCCTCTGTTTTTCTTGGTAGTACTCTTGGGGGGTGGGGGAGTCTTCCTTTCAGGTAAATTGGGTATTCACTTTTATCTATTGTTGTAGCCATTTGCAAAGGGTTGGGAAAGATTTTTTAATCAGAAGTCTTATCTGAGAATGTAAGCTAATACTGAACAACTAATTGACAGTTATTTAATGTTCTCTCCTATGTGCAACACATATGTCTACAAGAAATTTCACACTCTGTCCTGCTGCTTAATTACCTTATTTTGGTCTTTTTTAGATTAATCTGTGTTGACTAAATTATTTTGCAACATTGACAAAGCTGGTCCCACCTTTCAGATTGCTCTTTGGTATATTGAATCTAATAAAACAAAAGAGGTTAATTGGAGTCTTCCTAGAGGGATACTCATGGACTATTCATTCAGTTTCCTCCTCATTAACCTCTTTACCAGAGGAAAATTGACCATATTCTCCTGCTTTATCTGTGTTCTCTATCTATTGCTTGGTTCTACTGTCACATCAGAACAAAGCAGTGTAGTTCCCAGTTTTCTATAAGAAACAGAAACATAGAAATATAGAATTGGAAGGGATCAAAAGGGCCATCTAGTCCCGCCCCCTGCACAACGCAGGAAATTCACAGCTATCCTCCCTTCCCTCAGTGACCCCTGCCCTATGCCCAGAGGAAGGCAAAAAACCTCCAGGACCCCTGGTTAATCTGGCCTGGAGAAAAATTCTATCTTGACCCCAAAATGGGGTCAGATGTCCATCTAGCTTCTTAAATACCTCAAAGGAAGGAGAGCCCACCACTATCCAAGAAAACCTGTTCCATTGAGGAACCACTCTGTCAGGAAGTTCTTCCTAATATTTAGCTGAAAACGCTTTTGCTTTAATTTTATCCCATTGTTTCTGATCCAACCCAATGGGGCAATGGAAAACAACTCTGCTCCATCCTCTATGTGACAGCCCTTCAGATACTTGAAAAGGGCTATCATATCACCTCTCAGTCACCTCCTCTCCAGGCTAAACATACCCAGCTCCTTCAACCTTTCCTCATAAGACGTGGTCTCCAGATCCCTCACCATCTTTGTTGCCTTCCTTTGGACATATTCCAGCTTGTCAACATCCTTCTTAAACTGTGGTGCCTAAAACTGTACACAGTATTCCAAATGAGGTCTAACCAGAGCAGAGTAAAGTGATACTATCACCTCATGTGATCTGGACACTATACTGTTACCATAATGGGAGTTTCCTTGTGAGCTGGGGGAATTAGCATGCAAGAAGATGCAGTGAGAGGAGGGTAATTAGCGAGATCTCCACTTGTGTATATGGGGATTGTCCCTCTAGAGAACTAATTCAATAAACAGCCAGATGTTCAACCAAAGGAGTTTTTATTTATACGATAATAAAGATCAATTGCACACAAAACACACAGCACACACAAAAAACTAATTAGAGAAGCAGGGAGGAAAATTGAAGAGAGAATTTGGGGTAGGGTGATAGTTACCAATCAGATGAGAAGAGGGTGTCCATGAGAGGGTAGCGTTGAGTGACCAGTGCTTCTCAGCAGGAGGATGAGAGCCTCAGATGGGGGTCTGAGGGTGGATGCTGGAGGGCATGCACACCACTGTGGAGGAAGGGTAATCTAATAATACTGTGGAACATACTATGGGCAGGGTTGCGTCTTCTGCCCCAAAATAAAACTTAATGGCTGTCTCTGGGGTGAGACAAAAAATTGGCAAGCTGTCTTGCAGTTAGCCAAAGAAACTGGGAAGATTTGATTAAACCTTCCTGGGCAAAATTGAGGTTATCAATGATGATTGATAATCTGCGATGACTGGATGGATAAGGCTATGAGAGATCTGAATAGCCTGGAACGAGAGAGGAGAAGATCAGCAGGGTGTGTTAGGATGATTAATTCAAGAAGTCCTGGAAGACCTTATTGTCTTAGGATCTTTACACACCTCTGGGGGTGTGGTGCTGAAAGCTAGTCTTGCCTCATGACTCACATGCCAGTAAATTTCCAACTCTTGGCCAGGATCTGGCAGCCATTTCCTGCCTTTCTAGGCAGCGTTTCTGTGTTTAAAACACACGTGGAGAGGGGGTTATTATATTATCACATTCATAAGCCTTCTATTAATGTGAGGGCAGGTCTGACTGCTAACAATTCTTCTGTTCATACAGCCTAAAATTGCATTTACCTTTTTAACTACAGCATCACATTGTTGACTCATGTTCAGCATATGATCTAGTAAGACCCCTAGATCCTTTTCACATGTACTACTGCCAAGACAGGTCTGTTGCATCCTATACATTTGCCTTTGATTTTTTCTTCTTAAATGCAGAACTTTACATTTACCTCTATTGAAATTCATTTTGTTAGTCTTAGCCCAGTTTTCCAGCCTGACAGGATCACCTTGAAGCTTGCTTTTGTCTTCTACTGTGTTTGCAAACCCTCCTAATTTAGTATCATCTGCAAATTTAATGAGCATCGCCTCTATTCCTTCATCCAAGTCATGTATAAAGATGTTGAACAACACTGGGCTCAGGACAGATTTCTGAGGCACTCCACTTGTCTCTCCTCTCCAAGAAGATAAGAAACCATTTAGAAAAAACTCTTTGGGTACAATCTGTCAACCAGTTACAAATTCATCTAACAGTAGTAGGATCCAAACCACATGTTACCAACTTGTCAACCAGAATATTATGTGAAACTTTAATTGTATATTTTCTGTTGTAACCTGCCCTAAGCTCATTTGGGAGGACAGCGGGGTATGTCAAATAAACTAAATAAATAAACCTTATCAAAAGCTTTACTGAAATCAAGACAAACTATGTCCACAACATTCCTCTGATTTACCAAAGCAGTAACTCTCTCAAAAAAGAAGATAAGGTTAGACATGACTTGTTCTTGAGGAACCTATGCTCACTCCTAATAATCACAGCTAGACATGGGCACGAAAAGAAAAAAACCGAACATGGTGTAAATTGTTCGTTGCCATCCACGAACAACGAACATTGACGAACATGACCTGTTCACAAACATGTTCGTTGTTTGTGGGGGCCAGCAGGCTCTCCTCCAGCCATCAAGATCCCTACCACACCACTCCCAGAAACCCTACCTGAGCAGGCAGCAGGAAATGTACCAATAATAAATAATAGTGTGCCCCCAAAGCCTGGCAGCAGCCCTAGAACCTGAAGGGGTAGATCCCTACCGCACCACTCCCAGAAACCTTACCTGAGCAGGCAGCAGGAAAGGTACCAGTAATAAATAATAGCTTGGCCCAAAGTCTGTCAGCAGCCCTGGAACTTGAAGAGGTAGATTCCTATCCCACCACACACAAAGAAAATTCATGCTCCAATGCACTCTTCCTGTCTCTCTCTCTCAAAATGCCAACAGCAACTGTCTCTCCCTCACTGTCTGCAAAACCAGAGCTGGGAGCCCCCTCCCCCCTGCTCTTTGCTTCCTTGTAGCAAATTTGGAGCTCCACATTTGAAAGGAAGAACTGCCTACCAATCTAAATTGGGCTTAGATTGGGGCTTCCAGGGCAACAGCAGGAGTTCAGACAGAGTTCAGGCAGTTCCTGCCTAAGTTGCCAAGGGAATTGATTGCAGGTGCCAGATTGTCTGGCCTGATGAACAGCAATGAACAGCAGTGAACAAGGCTTGCAATGACCACCTGTTTGTTTAGAATGGAGCCTCGTGAACAGCTTGTCCACGAACAGCTGATTGGACTGTTCGCGGCTTTTTTTAGTTCGTATTGCTATTCATGCCCATCTCTAATCACAGCTGTGTTTTCTAAATGCTCAAGGACTGACTGACTGGTGATTTGTTCCAGGACCTTTCCAGGTATTGATGTCAAGCTGACAGGCCAATAATTACCTGATTCATCCTTTCCCCCCTTCTTGAAGATAGAGGACTCTTTCTACAAGCACAAGGGGGCCATTATAAAAGTTTTTTCCAAAAGAATGTTTTAACATGGTCTCCAATAATGAAGTTTTTGGCTTCAAATGAAAATCTGATTCAACACCAAGATTTAAGGAATTATTGTTGGTTAAAGAGCCAAGCTACAAGTGACGCCTTACACAGGTTGGACACTTGTCAGCTTCCCTCAAGTTTTGATGGGAAATGTAGGCATCCTGGTTTTACGGCTTGTCTCTCCATTACAGCTGCAAGCCCAGGATGCCTACATTTCCCATCAAAACTTGTGGGAAGCTGACAAGTGTCCAACCTGTGTCAGGCGTCACTTTTAGCTTGGCTCTACGTCATGTGACATAGTAATATCTGTATAAGTTGGTTTATTTTCGAATGAGTATTTTTCTAAGGTGCTATTGTGTCCTGGTTAAATTAGTGGGTTTTACTTAATTTATCTATTTGTCCCTTCCCTTCTTTCAGTGTATATAGCTTTGGCATTGTTACTGTTGTGTTTTGTAAATAATTTTTTTTTTAAAGTAGCCAGGTAAGGTGTACATTGATATGCTGCCTTGGTACTGGGAGTACACAATTTACAATAGCTCTAAGGACCTTTAGGCCCTTGGAGGACCCAATGACCAACATGTAAGCCTGCAAGAAACTGTACTCAAGAACGACTATAAAAATTATGCATGTTCTGAAAAAATAACCCCAAACACTTCAGATGTAAAACAATTCAATATTTTGTTACTATTTAAATTCCAACAAGTCCCCCAATTACATCTTAAAATAATTATTGTTTAAAATATTTCAATTCAAAACAAAATCATGATTCACTGTAGAACTTGCTATAGTGAAAGGAGGGAACTCAGGAAAACTTTTGAAAGTAGCTGTCTTCGCTGAGGAACTGCTGAGAATTCTTGTTATTGTACTAAGCCATGGCTAAAAAACAAACTTACTTAGAAGTGATACTTTTTGTATAGATTCTACTGCCATTCAGTGATATTTCTGATAGCTGGAATCATCTCTCCTGATAGATTTGGAACTGGACTTAGTAACCTGGCTGTTTTTTAGGAACAAAAAAAGGTGAGAGAAACTTCTTATATTAACCCAGTTCCAAAATTCAAACCCCTTCAGACTCCCAGTGAACTCAGTCAAAGCCAGTGAAGAACTCTTGGTGCTTAGTACTTGGTATCGAAGATGCTTGAATCCAAACAAGGTAATTGCAGAGTTCAGTAACACAGAGGTCCCTTGTGCCAGATTGCCATGGCGCACTAGAAATGTTATTGTGGCACCTTGTATTATCAGACAGTAACTACTTCATTTTATCATTTCTTAGTACAGTGGAGATACTAAGGGTTGAAATCAATGAGCTTTTCCACTGGTAAAAAAGGAGAAAAGTTTTCCATTTGACCACCAAAAGCCTGTGTTTAGTATCATGAGAATTGCAAGGACAAAAGCCCTGCGGAAATGGGGGTTGTAAAAGAGAATAATTAGCCATGATGGAGAGTAAGAAAAGGTAGCTACAACCCCAAACTTATTTATAATTTTGCACCAAATATTTTTTGTATGACATAAAAATAAATATGTATGAAGTTCTTGTCGTTACTTGTGTGTGTGTGTACTTAATTTTACACCATTCAGTGGCAATGGATGAACCAAGTGCTTTCTATACGGATTCCAATATTCACTTTATTATTGATTGATTGATTGATTGATTGATTGATTGATTGATTGATTGATTGATTGATTGATTGATTGATTGATTGATTGATTGATTGATTGATTGATTGATTGAACATCTATACCACCTCTCTACCATATTTAGTGCTCGAGGCAGCTTACAGCATATATATAAAAACACTATTCAAATAATATAAATACAAACATTAAGATCAGTAATACAACATTAAAATAGGAATACAAACATTACAAAGCAATAATACAGTAGAAAACAAATATGAGAAACCCATATATTTAAAAGAACAGTGCCATCACCAAATCCTTCTCATGCCCATTATTATATAAATAAATCATATGGAGTCAAGCCAATAAAAATATCTTAAATGTAGCATTTTAAATAATAGAATTATGAAAAAAACTGGGGAGGTTACGCTAGGGTTAGAGGTTAGCATTTTGTTGTGGTGATGACAACCGGGTTTACCCCTATATGTACTTATACAGGCGAGGGAAGTGAGGAGGAGGCAGCATCCCTGACAAGTGCAGGCAGCAGCAAAGACCTTCCCCCCAACTCATATGGGATCCGAGACAGCAAAGCAGGCAGTGAGGGGCCAGTGAACATAGCAGTGAAGACTGTGGGCAACAGCCACACCACAGCAAGGCTCTGCTGTCCATTTGGCTCCCAGTGGCAGCAACATGACAGAGGCTCAAAGATGGCATCTCAACCAGAAGTGGAATTGGGAGTGTGGAGGTAGGCAAAGAGCCTCTGATGGTAAGGATAGGGGTCCAGCACTGGCCCAAAGGGAAGCATAAGGCAGAATGGTGTGGTGGCAGCAGCAGAGGAGAGAGACACAGGAGAAAAGACCAGGAGAACGTATGAAAAGAGATGGAGACAAAGGGAGGAGGAAGGCAAGAAAGGAGGAGGGCAAAGAGAGGGGACTGAGGAGGACTGGTAGCAATAATTAGAAAATATGGTTATAAAATAATGAAACATCGAAGACTGAAAAATGAGTGTGGATCCTAAATTTGGGGGCTGGCTTCTAGAACCAAAGAACATTTGTCAAGGCCTGCTGCAGCAAGATCATTAATTTCTATTAGGATTTTCTTTCTTCAATCAGAAGAGTTAGCCATGTTAGTCTGTAGCTGCAAAATAATAAAAAGTCCAGAAGCACCTTTAAGACTAACTTTATTGAGGCATAAGCTTTCAAGAACCACAGATCTCTTCATCAGATGGTTAGTCTTAAAGGTGCTACTGGACTTTTTACTATTTCTTCAATCAGAGTACACCATCTACCTCCCCAGTTCATCCCTGCCTAGCAGTAGACACTGGTAATTGTGTAGTGAACAAGCTACATTAAGGCGGGGATTCAGGTCTTTCTGAAAAAGTCTCCTCAATGTGGAAAATCAAGTTATGTGAATGCACAATAGACTACACAGGCAGTCCAAAGAATTTTAACTGAATTTCAGCTCCATTAATTTCAACAGTATATAAGCATACGCTTTTTTTTTTTTGTAAAATGGTACCATCATAAAGATATTTCACATGCAATTTAGAAGACACATCCCTACATCCAACTGTGTTTGGCTTTTGTGTCCGTTTATAGTGAAGTCAGTTATTATCTGTTTTGCAGATTGCTTTCCTTCTTAAAAATATACAGGAAAAACTAATTTTGATAGCTTAACTGAACTACTTATATGTTCATGGACTCAATAGACTGAATAATTTGTTACCATAATTGTTTCTCACAGCAGTTATGAGTAGTAAGTTTAAAATGGAGCAAATGAAAGCAATTTAATAGAGCTCTTGAGTTTTTCATCTTGGTTATCTGTAGCTTTCAGTTGTGCCCATTTTCTCTGTCCCTGTTTAGCAATGTTAATGAAACTTAAGATAATCTTATTCAATTTTCTGAGGACCAGTTTATACATTGCATGCTCCCATTGTTGGCTGTCATTCTGAATTGCTATTTTGCATATATTTATTCAAAATGTGTTAGGGCCCTTTGCGTCAGCAGTAGTCTGCAAAGCCTCCAATGTCCTCCATGCCAGATAACCCAGTACCCTCCATCAGAAGAAGTGCTGAAACTGCATTTTTGTTATTTGAGATTTTATTTGTTATTTGAGATACCCACATAAATCTGTCTCGCATAAATCTGTCCTATTTGTTGTTGATTTGTATGATTCTTAGTTTGTCTGTTATTCAGAATTTTACCTGAGAACAGTGGCTGAACTTGTAACATGGTGCACATGTGTATGCTATTATTATAAATGCATGCAAATGCTGCTGCCACACATACTTTACAAGAGGAGCAAGGAGAGCACCATTTTGTAGTGTTCTTATCTTTTGGTTTCCTGGATTTCGTTCTAATTGGCCAGCCAGCTAAAATGAAAGCCATGTATTTTCTGCCTATAAACAACCACTCTTTTAGGTGACTTCTCTGATGATGCAGACAGAGCCACTGTTGTGCTAACAGTGCAGGGCAGAACACGAGACCTCACAATCTCTGAACACCCGGAGAAGCATGCCATCACAAAAGAACAGCGTCTTTCATATGTTTAGGGATGATCTGCCCTCAGGTCCTTTTTTTATTTTGAAAAGTTTTCGGAAGTAGAATCATCATACTCAGGAGGAAACAGTCAAATATAAAGCTGGCAACTTTACATAAGTCATAAATTCCCAAGAGTTAGAAATATAATATCCAGTCTATTCCATTTTTTTCTGGATAAGATGGGCATCCATGAGATATGCCCTAGGATTCTGTAAAGTTTTGGGGAGGGAATGTATTCTAGAGGACATTCGCTTTTTAAATTCTCTATTCTTTGTCATTGATCAATGTTCCAAATATTTGATTGTTTGACCATATTGGATCAATTAACTAATGTATTTTGACCAGCTGCATGTTTCCGGTTGGCATTCTCCCATCACCGCTCCCCCCTTCAGCTCTGTGGCTGTCATGTCCTAGTAAAAATTGTTGCGCTAACTTGTTGACATCACATTCAGATGAGAAGACGGCTCTCCCAGCTTGCAGCTTGCCTGCATAAAGCTGGGGCCGTTCTTTTGCCTCCCCATCAGTAGAAGAGCGACAGATGCTCTCCTGGCATACGGGGAGTGAGGCGGGGGCGGGGCCAGAAGGCATATAAGGCTGCTCTGCCCCCTGTCCTCTCACAGTGGCTTTTTCGCTCGGCCCATCCACCCGCCCTGCAGTAGTACAGGTTTAGCCAGTCGCTGTTTTCAGGTCCAGGTTTTCAGGACCCTAAAGCTATTGAGAGGGCAAGGCAAAAGGCCAACAGTGCCCTATTTAACTCCTTGCAGGGTGGTTTGGGAGTTTATTTACCTCATCCGCAGATACGGGCCAATCTTGCGGACTTCTACAGAGGGGATGGGGTTCACCTTTCGGTGAGGGGTAACAGCATTTTTCTAGGAGATTTACAGCAAGGGCTTTGGCTGGCAATAGGCCAGCTGTGGGGTGCAGGGGCCTAAGGGGCAGGCTTGGCCCCAGTGGTGGCAGGATTAGGAGGGGTGAAAACGAGCGGGATGGTGAGTACCCTTGGCACATCCCCATTTGAGGGGGAATTGGGGTCTGTCAGGATCACTGGTACTGCTTGACGGCTGCCAGCTGAGAGGGCAGACTGCCATGTGGCTCCCCTAGAAACTATGTGGGTCCGGGAATACACAGTCAAGGCAATATAATATATCTGTATCTTTAAATCTGTATCTTTAAATAAGTCTGTTGCACTTTAACGAACTACTTGCTTGACGAATTGCTTGTCTCATGGCTGGGTATTAATGGTGAGTCCTCTCACTCTGCATTTAATGTCCGTTGGAGAATCCTTATGTTGAAACCGCACCCGAACCGCACCTGAATGCCCCAAACCGCGCCTCTCCCGACCACTGGTTCGTTGGCCGTGGTTGATCATGATCCGCCAGGTCACGATCGCGCAATCACCATTTTCATGTGTTTTTGAGGTTTGTAATGCGGTTCGTGCCCTTCTCTAATCATAAGATTCAGTTACTTTGGTTTTCAGAATGAACACTTTTAAAATATGCAGTTGAAAGGGGAATGGAGTTGAATTAATGTGATTACCCCAAATTCTAGGCCTTAGAATTGGGGTTTGTTGATTCTAGCAAAAGAACACACCTTGCCAAATTAAGAACTAGAGTGCAAATAGATAGTTGTTGTGGATTTTCCAGGCTGTATAGCCATGGTCTTGGCATTGTAGTTCCTGACGTTTTGCCAGCAGCTGTGACTGGCATCTTCAGAGGTGTAGCACCAAAAGACAGAGATCTCTCAGTGTCACAGTCTTCAACAATATAAAGAGCAAATAGTAGCTTTTTTATTTAACTTGTAAAAAGCTGATACTGAGGCAGCCATTGTTGTGCTTAGTATTGTCTCTCCATTTTCTATAGTGCTACTTACATCATGACTTGAGCAATGAATTTTTTTGAAGCAATGAAAAATAGTACTTCAAGCAGCAAATTACTCCTAGAAGCTTGCTATTGAAGACTGAAGTTGTTTCAAATCAATGAAATTCTTAATTGTCGATTTATCTATAGGCATCACATTTGCCAATAGGGATGCCTGGCCTTCCATTTCATTGGAGGGAAGGGGGGATGGAGCAGTAATAAAAGTGATTTTGTGTATGCTCTAGAATTTACAAAAAAATCTATGATAAAATCATAGAGTCTTTGTAAATTCTAGAGTTTCTAATGATGTGACAGGCACTGGCACAACACTAGTGTGCCAAGCTCTTCCACCCAGTTTCTCTCAGGATTGCCAGCTGTGGCCTGCAACCCTACTCCTGCCTACCCAGATAGATGCTTCTTCTAGCCCTCTGTTTCTTCACCATTCTGTCTTCCTTCCCTCTCTTTAGTATCTGAGCAGCTGAGCCAATCCCTAAATGTATAATAATATAAATAGTGTCATATCCTTGGGGTTCTAAGATGCATCTTTTCCATGTTTACTTGTAAGATTTATCAAGATGGCTTTCTAATCTTCAGAGAGTTTTATTCTGAATTGCTTACATTATTGGGGTGGGTGGGGGTGGGCTTATTTCCATACAGAAATGTTTCTATTCCCATACTCAGCTTGCTAAAGATGATTTTGACAGGCAATCAATATAAGGTATGAATGTGCTTAGTGAGAATAATTGCACTAGTGTTGCTTTATAGCACGTTGAGTTGCAAAAAAATTCCATTTTCTCACTTTACAAAGAAAAGAATGAAAATCCACCTTGAGCTGGTTATGTTAGATTGCAGTAAGGCATAGCTGTCTTGAATGCTCAAACCCCAAGAATCCTTACAAGTAATTAGATTGTATCTAGATCACTATTTCTCATTATCTAGATAGATGACTTTTGAACATTAATGTATTTCCAATCACTTTTTCTGACTAGCATAACACATTACCCTGTGACCAGCATTTTCTTTGAAACAAAAAGGTTGTGAATGTCAAAGTCAGATGAATTTTCTATAATTAAGATACCAGCTTGCAGCCTGATCACAAACACGTATTCTAGAAATTAAGTCTCATTATTTCTTATTTCTGAAAAATGCTGACTGAAGACTAATCTAGGGTATCACCAGCTAACCTGTAGATTCAGGTTTTAAAAGCATTTTGGGAGAAAATTGTGCCTGGGAGAGAAACACATAGTATCATTTATCTAAAGTATAGTTGCTGTGACATCCTTAGTTACATAAAGTCCTGGAAAAGATCTTCTAAAGACCCCAAATGTTGTTGTGTAAGTGTAACTTAATTTTGTTGAAGATGACATTTGAGATCCTTAACTGTGACCCTGATGCCAAGCTTTGGCATATTCCTAATTATGCTAAAATACCTACAACTTCTGCTCTAGCATGCTCATCTCTTGTAAGCTGATCCGATCCAAGCCGCACAGTCGCATCCAACCCTCGGCTACTCCGTAGATCATCCCCCTCCAGGCCTTTCTGTCCTATAGCGCGTCGAGAGAGATCCGCAGAGTCTTGCAGTGAAGTTTTTACAGGGTAGTTCACCATTGCTTTCCCCAACCCAACACATTTAGCTGCACGACAGCCACGAATGGTAAGTCATACGTTGCCACCCCCTTGGCACTTTGAGCCGGTGTGGGATAAGGGGGTCTCTTGTAAGCAGGGAGCCAATTATTGAATTGTGTCCAACTGAATTTGGGTGTGTTCATTTGTATGATTGCAAGTGTTTCATCGATTTTGGCACCCCTATCAGCCATCTACTCCTCCCACTGCCTCTGATTTTTAAAAAGATACATAGAAAAATGGAAGAGGGGATCAGTTTGAGACTAACTACTTACAGGGAAATCCTAAAACCAATAGGCTTAGACTGGATTAACTCCAGTCATCAAATACGCACAGGGATACTACAATGAAATCTTAAACAGATTTCATTGTAGCATCCCTGTGCCTGCCCATGAACCTTGCTTATCTTGAAATCTGTTCTTGAGTAGATTACACTGATTGCATATCAAACAACACATTGTATCCATTGTACGGATCAAGTTGATTCAACTGGCCATATCCTTTTTAACTGCCTGTGTTACGATTTACTTCTCAACCAATATATTACTCCCTGGACTGACCATCTACAGAACATTTCTGAACAACAGAAATTAAAGATCTTGCTGTCAGGAAAGATAAGAAAATCCTCATGTGATCTGGCCATATTTATCCATGGAGTCATAAATTATTTATAAAATACTTGACATCTTGTGGGCTGTTAAGTTACAGGGAAAGGATGGAACAAATGGCCAGTGATTTTGTCAGTCAATTTAATGACTATGAGACTACTTTTCTAGTATATAAGACCATTTAGTGCTTGAAATCATGAATAGTAAAAACAAGCAGCGACAACCAAGCAATAACTGCACAAGTGCAAAGCTGCTGGACACAGTATCATGCTTGAGATACCACAGAACATCACAGTGATTATGCAGATATCAGATACTTTGATTAATATTCAGATAAATTTATTGAGTGTATAGTATTGTTTATATTGCTTTGTAATAATAAGGTAAGAGATAAAGTGTTTTCTTAAACATTTTAGAAGTTACTATAATGCCTCTGCATCTGTAGTTGGAAACATACTGTGTGTTATGTTATATACGTTGTGTTATATTGTGAAAAATTTTGATAAAAAGTGATTGATTAGGAAATCACTATGTGAGTAATCAAGGGAGTCTGAACGATGTCTATTGCCCAGTAAGAGATCAAGATGGGCTGTCTTGTTAGTCTGTCTGTAGCAATAGAAAGGAGCAAGAATCTAGTAGCACCTATAAGACTAACAAAATTTGTGGTAGGGTATGAGCTTACTACCTGGCAAGTATAGCTGCAGCAAAATTCTCAGCACATCTTATTATTTCTCACTTTAGAGATATTTTTACCAGAGTTATTAAATACATGTGTATAGAATCAGTTACAAAGGGTGCAGATATTGTTTCAAGGACAGATTTCCCCTTTACATGGAAGACTATTTCCTTGATTGCATGTATTTCAAAGAGAAAAGACAATGTTTGAAGGATACGTGTATTGTCTTCCTTTATAGTATCTATTGTGCTGGCAGTTAATTTAGCACTGTGGTGTTCCATAGCTGTTTACAAAATATATCATGATAAGTAGTAGTTGGGGCTGGTATCTGGAACTGGAATTCATGTAAAGGCCAAGTCCCCAGTGCCCCAGAAAGTCTCCCTTGCTCCATGGAGTCCCTTGTGGCATTTTTTACCATCATTGGTAAAACTGACTTGTCTGTTGATCAAATTATTTCAGCAGTAAATAACAACTGCAGTGAAGAACAGCCACTCCTGCTCTTCACTCACCTTTCCAGGTGGTATCTACTGCTTCTCTACACTGCTACTTACTCTCTTGTATGACTGGATGAGAAATAAACCACAGCAATAGCAATGCTATGGCAGCTGATGAGGGAGGTGCACCTAAAACCTGGAGTTGGCACTGCAAGAAGCCTGTAAAATCCAGTGACTAAGTTTAAGAACCAAATTTATGGAATCTGTATTATTTTATCAGCAGGCCCACGAAAGATTATAGCTAGCTGACTCACATTCTTTTCTTGGTCCTAATTATTTCTCTTCACATGAACTACCGCCTTTGTCCCTCTGAATTGCAGCTTATTGATTTTAGCTCCTTTCTCTAATCTTTCAAGATTTTTTTTAGCTGTTTTTTCTGAGGCATTTGCCTCCCCTTCCAATCTTTTATCATTGGCAAATTGCATCTGCTGTGCACTACATACTTCATTTCCTAAGTTGCTAATTAATATATTAAATTGTGTTTGTTCCCCATCGACTTCTGGGGACCTTCTACTCACTGCTTGCCACACTCTCCATTTTTGACAAGTTACCATTTATAATTACTCTATATTTCTTCATTGTTGGTCTTCTTAGCCTGAATTAAAATAAATTAGATTACTGAGCTCTGGAAAATAACATACATGAACTTTTTTAAAAAAAACCCTCTCACTTTGTACAATTTTTCACCATCATTTTTAACTTTTTCCTCATGATGGTACCTTCTTGGCTGTTCTCACCTGTGATAACACCAGGTAGCCACCTTTTGGAGATGAAAATAGATTATCGCCATTGATTTCCTGTTTATAACATTGCAGCAGATTTATAGAGTTTAGTGAGTATATTTTCTCAGTCTATATTTCTCTTGGTGCTTTGTGATCATGTCATTGATTAATGACTCAGAAGGTTTACCCCTCTCTAGACATGCTCACAAACTGACAGGCTCTCTCTTCTAATAAAATGTACAGCAGAGCCCTTTGAAAATAGAATTCCCCAGAGACAGTAAATGAGGCAATTGGCCAGATTTCTTTATGAAATCACCAAAGGCCATGCTGTATTTCCAGTCTTGAATCTGGACTGTCTGCTGGAGAGCTCTTTATTTCAAAATGATGCAGTCTAATGAACTGAAGATTTTGGGAAGGATGCACCTTGAGAAAAAAGGAATCACTTAGATAAAAGGCTTCTTCTGCAAATCACTGATATAAAAATTGAAATATTTCCTCAGAAGATGAGGATGATTTATAAAATTCTAAAACTGATAAATAAAATTTAATTTCTTTTCTTGTCAGTTTCTGAGAAAGAATTTTATGCTCAGATACCCCAATTGCTTTGTAGGTTGTCAATTTGCTTTTAATTGTGGTGGAAAAATAAATCATAGTAAGCCTAAAGTGTGACTGTTTTGTTAGTAGTTTGACAAAAAGAGTGGACAAGGCTGCAGCAGCTGATGGATATTTTTAATTCTTATTTTTTCTTACATCTTGAAAGTCATTTACATCAAAGATTTTTTTAAATCAATATATTTAGTAAAATATAAACATTTTCAAAATCCATTTGCTGACTGTGATGGACTGCACTCAACAACTGATTTCTAAAGTGCAACGAAATCAGAGAGCTGGGAAGAGAAGGGTTAACTAGAGCTTGAGTGACAGGCTGCTCCCTCTTCTCTGATTGGTCAGTTAGAATCAGTTTGAAGGCAGTCAGTTTGTTTTCTGATAGGATTTGGAGTCAGGATTTGGAGTCATGCGTCTTCCCACATGAAATCGCGCCAGGAAGATGCTGTCATCTGGGATTTTTGCACAAAATCGTGTCTTCCTGGCATGATTTCACATGAGAAGATGTATCTTCCATGATGACAGCATCTTCCTGGTGCGATTTCGTGCGCGAAGATGCTATCTTCCATGATGTTCCGGCAGAAGGTAAGACGTGTGGAAATGGCCAGGGATTCTGACAAGAAAAGTCAGACAGGTTCACCTTTAGAGTGAAGGGAGAAGACTCCTTTGCCTTAACTGTACTATTACTGACCTGAGAAGGAATTCTATCTAAGAATTCAAAGTCTAAGTGTTAGCCCAAGCTGAAGTATGCTTTACACAGGCACTAGAGAACTGAGAATGTGTTTCGGTGAGAGTAATTGGGTAGTGGGTTGAGACTCCCTTTAAAGACTTTACTTTCTGAGGTGAAGAACATTAATTCTGGCCAAGTTCTGAAGGGGGTTTGGGAAAGCAAAATGGTTTTAGATTACTAGGAGATAAAAATACACTGTAGTTTCAAGAAAGGAGCAAGTTAGGTGCACAAAGAAAGTAACTAAATCCAGAAAACTTGAACTGTCATAGGAAACTAACTGAAGAAACATTGTTGCTGTACCTAAATTGCTAAGCAAAACCTCTCACTTCACCTGGCTGGGATCAAGTGAAGAGAAAGTGACAATGCCCACCCCCTTCACCTGGCCAGGATCAGGAGCGGAGCATGAAGCAATGCCCACGCCCCTTCATGTGGCCTGGATCAGGTGCACAGCAAGAGGCGATACCCCCCCTTCACCCAGCCAGAATCAGGTACAGAGTAGGAGGCAATGCCCATCCTTTCTTCACCCAGCCGGGATCAGGCACGGAGCGGGCAGCAAGGTCCACCCCCTTCACCAGCTGGGATCAGGAATGGAGGAGGTGGCAATGCCTGCCCCCTGCCTTCATCCAGCTGGGATCAGGAACTGAGCAGGTGGCAATGCCCATCCCCTGCTTTCACTCAGCTGGGATCAGGAGCAGGCATATGGCATAAAGAAAATTGTCAATAAATATTGGAGTCTAGTACAAGATATTCCGGGTTGGGAAAATCCCCCCACAGTGGGTTACAGAAAGACTAGAAGTCTGAAAGATTTTCTGGCACATTCAGATCAAAGAGTGCCTAGACCACTTACCCCCCATATTGTAGGACACTTTCCTTGCAGCAGGTGCTGGGCATGCCAATTTGTTTTGCAAGGCCTCGTGGTGAACATTAAAAAGGGACAGGTTACTAATCACCTCCAGTCTTTTTCCACATGTCAAACTGAAGGTGTTGTATACCTTGTGAAAGGGTTGTATACCCTTGTGAAAAACTCTATGTGGGTAATACAACATGCCCTGTAAAGACACATATTTTGGAACATGCGTCGAGGATTAAGAATAATGTAACAGATGCATCATAAAGATAATAAGTTGAGCGATACTGTGTTATTTGTGGCAACTAGAGGCTCTCCTCGGAGTATGGGGAGAAAAAACTTTATTACAGAGGGAGGCACAGTGGATTTTGTCCTTGAGAAGCATGAAACATGATGGGCTAAATCATGAATTCAACTTATTTTGCTTTTTGTACATTACAAAGCCTTTTCTGTATTTTTTCCTGTATTCTTAATTGTATCTGTGTTTGTTACTTTTTGTGCCTGTACCTTTAAACACTGGGGGATTTGTACCTTACATGAGAGAGATTTTGCAGTCGTCAGTGTTGGTGAGTTTTTGTATTGTATAAACTAGTAAGAGTTCATGATTATTTTGTTAAATGTATTTATTAGACAAGTATTGTATTCATAGATGCAGGTTAGCAAGGTCTACCTATCCCTGATAAAGCTACTACTCGGAAACAAGCGTTCTAGATAACAGGTCCCTTCGAGTCCATGGCCTCTTGAGTTCCATCGGTTTTATTTCTACCTGCAAATGAAAAGGAGGAAGAAAGAAATAAGAAAATTTAAACTTATCAAACACGTACCATTTTTTCCGGAGACTTCTTTGTATTACTCTGGCTTCTTTGCACCTGTGCATAAGAGGATTCTTTTAGAAGTCTTTGATCTCTTGAACTTTTTTCATTGAATTTAATTCCATTAATAATTTAAATGTTACCCTTGCATCCAGTATTTTGTATTGAGAATTTGTATATAGTTGTATTGATATATTTATATATTTATTCAGTTTTTATTAGCACTTTGCACAATGACACTTTAAAAAATATTTTAAAATTTGACATATTTGCAGGTGGCAATGCCCAGCCCCCCTTCACTCAGCTGGAATCAGGAGTGGAGTAGGTGGCAATGCCCACCCCCTGACATAACCCAGGTGGGATCAGGTGCAGAGCAGGCGGCAATGCCCCCCCCCCACTTCACCCAGCCGGAATGAGGCACAGAGTAGGAGGCAATACCCACAAAGTACCAGCTGGGATCTGGTGGGGAGCAGGCAGCAATGCCCGCTCCCCTTCACTCAGCCAGGATCAGGTTAGAAGAGATGGCCATGCCCTCCCCCCTGCCTTCATCCAGCCAGGATCAGTGATAGAGGAGGAGGGAACACCCCCCTGCCCCCCTTTCTAGAGCCTGTTGTATTTTTTCCCACAACGGGCTTTGTTGCTAGTCTATAATAAAGTGTACCAGTTAAATGGAGTCTAAGGCAAAAGCCTTTGGTGGTAACAAAAATCTTTTGAGAGAGTTAGGGAGCTAACAATATATAAGTTACACAAACAGGGCAAAATGCCACAGGTGGTTTTAGCAGTGGGATTCAAACCCCAAAGGGTAGGTGTTCTTGACGTAGAAGCCTTCATAAAGTAGAGATCACCTGAAGCTTTGTTTGTGTGGAGAGAAAAAAAAGGAGTGTTGGTTGTCACCAGAGCCCTCCTGAGGTAAAAGCTTAAGGCAATGTAAAGACAAGCTGAATTAAAGAGCCAAGGTAGTTTTTAAAAACAAACAGAAATTGTTACAGCAGGGAAAGCAGTTTTGATCATGCAAAAGACTTGGTGGCTGGTTTGTTGGTTTCTGTGTTAAACACATAGTTGTGCTTTTTCTGGGATTCTGAAATCATTTGGTTATGAAACTGCTTACCCAAGTTACTTTTTAAAAAGTCTAATGTCTATAGAGACTGAGGAGACTGGGGAAATCAGAACGGGCATTCTCTGTTTATTCCCTATGTTCTGCTTCTAAAAGATCCATGAAATTTGATGTAAGATCATTGGAATAAAACTTCAGGTGTAAATTGGAAGGTATAAAGAACCCAGAATTCTCTTCCTATTACTTTGGATCAGCTAGACAAACATGCTTAACCTTTTAAAAATGATGCTTTACTATTTTTAAAAGTTTTGTTTGTCCATATACTATTCTGGTCATACAGAAAGATCCGGTTCCAAAGCTCCTTAAAGACCAAAGATATCTGATGAAGGAAGATCTGACTCTCGAAAGCTCATATCTTGGAAATCTAGTTAGTCTTTAAGTGCTATTGGACCTGAATCTTGCTCTTCAACTGTAGACCAACATAGCTACCCACCTGGAATTATTCTGGTCATGCTATCACAGTAATACCTAGAAAATATATATGGGGTTCCTTTGCTCTTCTAAAAAGAGGACTTCTTTTCTTTTCCTTTCTTTACAACTGTAATAAGATTTTCATAAGTTCTAGCAGCCAAGTATTGGTAACTCTGCCAACATTGTATAGGTTTAGAAAACTTGGCTAGGTCAAGAAAATGGGCTTAGGGTGCAAGCCAAGAGTGTCTATTAGAAATAAGTCTTTAGGCCATCTTATCTTTGGTTAAGGTGTGGAAGTGAGTTAAGAAAAAATAAAAGTTCAGATACACCTAAAAGACTAATGACATTGCTTTCAACATGAACTTTTGTGAGTTATTTTGTGAACTGTGACTCATACAAGTTTGTATGGAAATCAATGCCATTTGTCTTTGAAGTGCTTTTCAGGTTTTGTTTTATTTTGCTGTAATAGACTCACACAGTCACCCCTTCGCAATTATCATAGAAAATGGAGTTGCTTGCAACACTTGTCTATGAACCACAGAGAATACCTGTTCATGGAACAAAGTACTTTGCTGTGCCTGACTTACACTGGTTAGGGTGTTACTTGTCCTAACAATATAGGATAGACTACAAGGTTACCTCTTATTCTCTTCCTCAGGATCTGAATGATGCACCAAAATCAACAAGTGATTCCTATGGACTGAGGAAGAAAGTTTAGTAATTTTGCACAGTTGGATAACACAGACTGCTGATGAATAGTAGAGATGTAGTGCAGTTTGGATAGTTGGTTATACTCATGAAAGTACTAATAGCCAATCATATGAATTTGCTGGGATAATTATACTTTTTATTTATTTAATAGCAACACTGAGTGAAAATGATTTTAAAGCCTTGATTCATTGCATTATATTGTTGTTAACCTGTTATCTTGTACCCCACATGTGCTATGTTATCAGAGAAACATTGTATGGTGATTAAGTTTAGGAATTTAATTAAAAGGTAATTAATTTTATGCTTAGCTTGTTTAGCAGAGATATTCACTGAAAATAAGCTATTAGATCAAACTTAGTTTTAACCATTTTATCTTCTGCCATAAAATATGCTGTAACTTCTTGCTGATGATCTTAGCAAGAATTTACAGTATATTAACTGAAGAGCAACCTGAGTGACCTCATCTCTAAAGTGTGGTAGAAAAACTAAGGGAGCCTCGTTAAACCAGTTGTAGACTTACCGTGTGATGTGGGCCAGTATGATGTTTCCTCTCGTGTATAGGAAATATTATGATCTCAGGTGTCCTTTCAGCTTTGTTTATTTTTTTCTCTAAAAAATAAGAGTATTCATTCTATTTGACCTTTCAGTATAGATGTAATATTATATGACTCTTAATGATCCCCAACTGCTTGTTCCTTGAACATGAGGTCTAACCTAGAAAAATTCCAAGTTTGGTTATTCTACCAGCTTAGGTAAATTCCCCTAACTGCCATTAGACAGGGCAAACCCTTGCACCTGGAGGGGGAAGGAAGAAGGACGAGATTACCTCTCAGCAGATCTTAACTGAGGGTCCTGTGCTGCCACCCATGGTTCCACTCACTTTTTGGTTGCTGGCTGTGGGACATTGGTGGAAGGAGATCAGGAAGTTTCCCTCTGGTCTGTGCCTGTTCTTTAAAAGAGGATGGACAGAGGTGAGACTGACAAAGCCATGGAGAAAACTGAGGCACTGAGGAGTGTCCCTCAAGCCTAGAAGAAGGAAATCATTGAGAGAATGGGCAATGTAGCATTCCCCCAACTGGTGACAGAGTCCACTCGAGGAACAAATGAAAGGTTTCAGAATTTGCATAGGCTATTCAACATCCCACAGCTTTGTCAATATACCAGTGGCCCTGAAAACTGAAGCCCAACAGGTAAAAATGCATTTCATTGAACCAGAAAGAGGCAGAAGGTTGACAGTATGTCACATTGTGCCACCAGGCTGCTGTTGCTACAGTCCCCAAACAACTACCTGGTCAAAGAATGACTGAGCAGTGGTCAGTATCAACTGAATCATTGAATGAGAAGCCCTTGAGACATGATAGGCAATGGATCAATCTGAATCCCCCTAAGTTCTTTTCAGGTACCTCCTTGTGTGGTGACACTTATAAGTTAGTAAGGGGGGGCTCAAAGGATCCAGCCACCCTCCCAGCCTAGCATTCTTTGGTTATTTTGGCTGCTCCTGTGTCTTCTAGTCCTTGAACTGATTTGAGGTTTTATGTATCTGTGGCCACCCAAGGGCCCTCATAGTGAAATTAGATTATGCAGCTAAGCATATTATGCTGGGATATTTTTACAGCAGTTAAACCCAATGATGCCCTTAATAACCTCCAGTTTCTCATTCTATTAGCATGACTTCTAACCTTAAAAAATTCCAATACATTTTACCATCGTAGGAAATTAGTTTAAACAGCTAGACATAGTAACGTTGAATACCTGACAGCACCATTTTCACATTTTCTTAATTAGAGTCTTGTATAGAACTGGCAAAGGGTTATGTAGACAGGGCGTGTCTGTATTAGACTGTCATATACTCCCAGTTTGGCATTTTAGTACTAAACTGGAAGCAATACCTACATGAAAAAGACACAGTCAGTTAAAATTAATGACAGATTAATGAAAAACAAAAATTTAGGTGTCATTGCTTTCCCAGGGGAATTTCTCAGAAGTAGGATGAGCAAGATTGAAGTCTAAAGATGTTATACAGTCCTTTCCCTATCTGTGCTGTATTATCAGAATGGTCATAATGATTCCCTACTACCTACTATGTATGTAAGTTTTCATAGAAGGCGTTTGTGAGTTCTACTTGACTTATAATAAATGCCCCCAGAATATCTCATTCTCAATAAAGGTATCCTCTAAGTTGCTTGTGTATGTGTGGTATGTCTTAAAACATGAAACAATTATAAGTATTACAAAAAAGAAGTCTGAGAAGACCTATGCTCCTTCTTCGGCTTTTTGAGTACTACATTGAATTAATCTTGGGCTTTGGAAACATAAAATAATTAATTATTCCATTTACTGGTGGAAATTTTTCACAGTAGGCTTCCCCTTTGAAGTCAATGGGAAAACCCAACAAATCCTTTATGAGTTCAATACGTTTTAAACTCGGCTGATTCAACACACCTATGCATATTGACTCAGCACTTTTAATCAATTACATCTTTGGCTGTGATCCACACTTTCATGAGACATTATTCTTACTGCAGGCATTCTATATGCTGCTTTTCAATGTTAACTCTGATTTTTATTCTCATACTTTCTTTTCAGCTTAATTAATATGGATGATTGTCTTGCCTGAAAGTCAACTGCTACTTTTATAATAGCTGAGAAGCTTTCTTTTTAATAAAACTAGTCTAAGATATATTTGATGAGACTGATGCAACTTAATTATCATCCTTATTTTAAAGTCTATCAAGTATAGTTTCTCTATAACTTTAGATTTCTCTTCAGATTATATTGTGTCTGCTCAGAGATTCTTTTTAAGCCTCCTGTATTAATCATAGTTGCCTGATTCCCTGTTAAATCTTTCAGAGTTGAATCAATTGAAGCTATCATCTTCTCCACTGAAATAGATTTCAGTGCTAATGAAAATTTTCAGCCTCGTACTAAGAGACTGAAATTCTTTTTTCACTTGCTCTTTATTGCATGTTACAACTCATTTTTATATTTCTAATATAATTAATTATGGGTCTGTTCTCACTCTTCTTTTGATTGCTAATAAGGTTTTCAGATCCTTTTGCCCCTCTGATGTCATTTTCCATTGCCAATTTACTATCATTCTTATTTACATACTACATCAGAAATCGTAAAGTTACCTATAAAATTTTTTGGAACTGTGTTTCAGCTTTGAAAGTAGAACCTCAGTTACTTGTCATTAATTCTTGAGCTCACTGGGTCAGAATATTAAGTTGCTATTACTCCTGTTCTTCAGCATTGCTGCAATTTTCAAACATTTTGTAGTTCAATGGAAGCAACTACAGATAGTCATACCATAAGCATATGCCTTATCAGTAATTCTTATCCATCAGAACAGAACAAGGAATTTAGATTTTCTTTATTGATAAACATGGCAAACAGTAAGGGATGGTTAAGACAATGGACCAGAACACAAAATGAGAATACAAAGCAAAATGTTTTTTGTTGCTTTTGAGAATCCTTGAATTAGTTGATCAGTGCCTTCACAGATATAGATCTTAGTGGTAAAAATATAAATTTACTTATTTTTTTAACTTATTTTTTAAATTTTATATCTTCTAGTACACATTTGACTCAGAATCCAGATATGAAAATGCTTGAGACAAAGACTGGCTTAAATAAGTCTACAAATTTATTAATGGATGGATCTGCAGTCAAAGGGTTGTATATAAAAAACTAGATAGCGGGAGGCAAACAACTGCTTGATACATTGTCTTAGCAAGGGGAATTTCTTTTCCAAAAATCACTTTTTAAAGATATTGCAGCTATTGATTCCTCTTATTCTCTCTTTTTTTCTTTTAAAAGAGAGATTTTGTTTCACAATGGAGACTCAACCTTAAATCTAAAATTCATATCTTGGGGCTGTCCCCTGCATTTCTGTTATCTATTGGCCCTCAGGTTGCAATGACACTGTGGATAAAAGCATTGAATACCTTAGACCACCAGTTGGCACTTGCTAGAGCTCACAGAGTTGTTGTTTTGTTGTTGTTGTTGTTATTTTGGTATTATGCCTCCTTCTCAGCTACCATCTTACTTTTATCGACTGACTGTCCCTAAATATTGAAGGGATTTTCTTCTGATTAGATTAAATGCTTTCCCTTCCACTGTTCTTCTGGGCACATTCCAAGAAGTAGCTTATTCAGACAGATTGTATCCTTGTGGATCGCTTGTAACTGACAGGCTGAGTCATGCTTTCTTTGAATGAGTAAGGGTGGCCCCTTTGAGAGATCTCCGGATTCAGCCAACGATCGCTTCAGGTCCTTCTTCTACTTCTCCAGCTTTTTTGCTCTCTGCTACTAATTTTGGTACAATGCTGACTGCAGTAAAATTTCTGACAGCTGCAGCTTAAAGGGTGAAAGTAGAGGGTGGTATTAGGTTATTTACATTGTTCAAGACAGTTGGATTATTAGATTATTTGAAATAAAGGTATTTTCTACATGGACGGGTTCCCTTATTCAGATTCTGTTCTGCTTCTTTTGACCTCTGAAGTTCCACACATGAAAACAAGGCACGAGAGGCAAGATCAAACTTTCCCTGGCTTTTCACCATTTTTCCCCTGTGCACATACCATATGTATGCAGAACTCTTACTCTGGTTGACTTTGTTCCTCCACTTTCCTTTCCCTAGGTGCTGATTGGTTGATCATCCATGAGAAACCACTCCTACCATCTGCCTACCACCACCCTGCCTTTTAAAAAGAGAAACTAAAGATGGTTGCTCAAAAGCCTGTGCATGGCCATGACGTTTCATGGCATGAGTGGGAGACATTGGATTTCCTGGATCTATGAAGTGAAGAGAAGGTGCAGGAGGCTCTGGCTGTCTCCCATCAGAACATTGATATATTCAAGAGAATAGAGGAGTAGATGGTAGCAAAGGGGCACAATAGAAGAGCCTTGGAGTACAGAACAAAAACAAAAGCCCTGCAACAGGACTATAAAAGAGTGGTGGCACACAATGGCCACTCTGGAAACTCTCCGACATCCTGTCCCTTTTACTAACAATTGCACCACATTATCTGAGGAGACATGAGCATCAAGCCACATCACGTAGTCCTTCCAAACAGTGGAGGTGCAGCAAGGACAAATGTCAACCATTATGAGAGGCTCCAAGGGGTCCTCCAACCATGAACTTGTCACCATTCATCTTCAGGACATCACCTCCTCTGCCCCATTAGATACTGATGAGTGTATTAGGTATGCTTCTTTAATTCCTCCCCCCCCCCCCCCGCACCTTCCGACTTTGTTGAAAGGAAAGCATGTGTCAGCAGGGACAGAGGGAGATGATGGAGGGAGTCTGAAAGTTTTCTTTGTGAGGAATATCTGATAAGGGAGCATCTCCTGGGTTCTGGACATCTCCCATGACTATATAGTTCATTTTCCTTTGACAAAATGTCTGTTTTGGGGTATGGCCTGAAGAGCACTGTACCTTACTATGTTATCCCTAATGAACAATTTACTCTATCTTGAATATCCGACCTTCCTAATAATTCTTCTTCTTCTGGAGGTGGGAACCATTACATGTTATTTGTTCTATACTCCCAACATGATCAGACACATACACACACAAAACGTTTTTCAACACCCACACCAGAGCACTGAAGTAGCACTTCAATGACTATTTCTGAATATGAAGAAGGATCACAATGACTGGGAGAAAATGGTAGGCTGGCATGCCCTGTGGTAAGACCTGCTATTGCTGAGTAACCCAGTCACTGAAGGCTGTATGGCTGCAACTGTGTGGCCCTCTTATGGGACATCTGGCATTCTCCTGACTTGTTTGTTCTCCTTGCTACTTGGAAACAGCATTTCTAAAGGAGAACAGCATTTCATACCATTCATCCAATGCACAGGATGCCCACCCAGCCATAATAGGGTAAACTTTCCAGGGACTTGTTTGTTGCTTGCTCCATGCTTCACTTTGCATACATTTTCAATTATATGAATGCACAGGGGGATGTCTTTTGCTGCAGTTCAACCTAAGATTTTATTGTCTTTTTTCTTATGTATGCCTTCAGATAAGGATTGCAATCAAGTGCAACTAACCCCAGAAGAGTTAAATTGTGAACAAACGAAGGAGAACATTGTAGTGCAAGGTAATGACCACAACACAGGGAGGGGTGTTCTCACTGAATGTCATCCTTGATCTTTCAAGGTGTACCTTTTGCCACTACAGGGCAGCTGATGCTTGTCCACAGGATGGAAAAGAAAAGCCAAAGTTAGCAGAGGGGGCTGGGCCATGGCAGATGTAATGTCAGGCCTCCAGGCCCCTCTGAAGGGGGTAAACTGCTCTTCTCTTGGGAGGTGAGCAGCAGAGAGGCCACTAACAGCAGGAGTTGTTTCCTCACCAAGGGAGGGAAACTTGGAAACAAGAGGGACCAGGAGCCTTTCACATCAACCACCCTTAGGTCTCTAAGTGTGAGAAGCAGAGATCTTTTGATGCAAACCAGAAGTTTTAACACTGACCAGTTCTCTTGGAGTATGTGTTCAATCACAGCCTATATCTTTCCATCAAGAGTCTATTTAAGGGAAATTATTTTTCAGACTCCACAGGGGCCTGAGCATGCTGCTCTTCTGGAATACGTCCTGGAGTTGGCAATCAAACTTTCAAGGAGGTCCCAAAAAAAGTTCAATCATTCCCTCCATTATTTTCCCTTCAACCACACCCAGAACAGAGAACATGCACAGTGCTGCACAACAGTCACCAGCAACCTACTTAGCTAACACCAAGAATAGACAAAGATGGGTTGCACAGTTAACAAATTGTGGCTGAATGTATGCTGGCTCAGTGTACACCAGAAGACTAGGAGGGGGCACAAAGGCAAAATGCCATGTTGGCTGAGGAGACACAGCAGTGTTCATGGCTGATGGAAGATGATTGACAACAGCACAATGAGATGATTCATGAAGCACACAAGGATTGCAGGACATTCCAGGATGCCATGAAAGAGAACATGGAGGCTATGCTAACTGCAGTCATAGCATTCACTAACCTCACACTATTAATAGCAGAGCAGCAGCAGGATCCTACCATAATAAGGTCATGTCAGACTCACAATGATGAAAGCACCCCCCCTGCTGTGGACCAGTTGTTCCAGCAATGTGATGCCATCCTCCCATCTGCCATGGAACCCATTGTGCCTGCCTCAGAGTTATGTGGACCACCCATCTGTCAAAAAATAAGGATCCCTGTCTGGCAGCAGAGCTACAAATGATCCAAACAGATAAATATTTCTTTTAAAAAGTGTCTGTGCAGGCAGAAAGAAACAAAAGTGATGACCACCCATTCTCTTACATGTTCCATGTCCTTTCCCTTCCCTATAATCTGTCAGTTGCCAAAAAGTGTTTGTAGTGATTGTTAGGTTACATGCATCATTTAGCTTATCTACTTTTGACTGCTATTTGTGAACAGTGCTCTCTAACTGAACCATAGTTTATCTGCATACATTGCCTGCAGGGGCCATACTGCCTCCTGGTCGACACCATACCAACCCATAGGTACTTCTTCATTGGCCCCACATTGGGAATCTCTTGGCATGAATTTAATCTTTCATGGTTCACAATCAGTGGGCCACTGTCAGGGAATGCAATAGTCAGTTTTATTGGCACCCCCAGTTAATGTTACTAAATAGATATATTTCAACCTATTATGTCTTTTATTTAAATAAGAAAACCATTTACAACTTTTTAACCTTTGATTTGTGAATGTTTATGTTACAGTATTTACAACCCTCCTGTCCTTGAAGCTGATAGTCCTGTTTCTGTGGGCGATCCTGGAATACAGTATGCCCTTTGCTCTCATACAAGTTGTACAATATAACACAGGCTGTTATAAGGCTAGTAATGTTTTTCTGAAATACAGTAAGCCTTGAGGAGAGACAGCAACAACATCCTTTCAATCTCCCGAATGTACATTCTACCACATTTCTTGTCCTGAAAAGGGTGTAATCGAAGAGCCTCTCCCTGTGGTTTCTAGGTTTTCCATAATGAGCCATTTCCTCACTGGATAAGCTGCACTGGAGACAATCAATGATGCTACAGCCACCTCCTCAAGTGTCAGTGTTGGCTTGCCTGGACACCCATGTCCATAGTAGTGCAGATGGCAAAGTTTGTAAAACTGAAAGCATCACAATTTCCACTGCTCCACCCCATCTGTGTCTATAAAATGTCCATTGTGGTCTACTGTACACTGCAAGAGGAAGGAGCTGTACTCTTTCTGCTGCGGTACTGGTTGCTTCTCCCCTTAGGTTGCCTAATGGCAATATGAGTGCTGTTAAAGCACCTATGCAGTTTGGAAACGTTTAAGAAAGCCATTCATGATCTGAAATGACAGTGGGAAAACACAGAACACTCCTGTTATTGCACACAGTACAGGTCAGAGGGAAAGAACCTTTAAAGATCTGTTGCAGGTCTATCAATTCAAGGGCGTTCTGGATACAGATAGTGTAGTGCTGCAATGTTGCTTCTGTTATTGAAAGGTGGGAAGCCCAACACTGCAGCATAAGCACCCATAACCCCTTTGCTACCTCTCTGGACCCAGAAGCTCTACAGAAGTGCAGTAAGTACACTGATACCATACTTGTGATACACAAATGGCAGGGCTAAGTTTTTACAAGCATACTCTTAGCATTGCATGAAGGTAGAGTGGAAATAAAAGTCTCTCACCTTGCCTACTTCTGTACCCAGACAAATGTTTTTATGAAGGAGGTCCACTTCAAGGGCAAAACAGACCTCTAGAACAATTTCTGCAGCAGTAGCGAGTCCAACCCCAAACTGGTACTTGCATTCATGGTAGAAATTGCAGTTGGCAAGGTATCAAACTGCAATAGCCAGATGTTTCTCTACTGAGATGGGTTTCACCATGGTGGTGGTTTGCTGCTCCAGCTATCCTCTGATGGATGTGACAACCTCCTTGAAAGTGTTGCAGGTCATCATGAGGTTTTCTAGCCATTGCTGGTTATCCCAGATGAGAAGAACGAAGTTGTCCCACCAGTCTGTACTTCTATGGTAAACCCAGAAATGGTGGGGGACAGGCACTCCAGCAACAGCAAACCATCTTTTGAAAGCATTATGATACCTCCTCTTGCAGGTTGAAGGAACTGGTATGATGATGGAAAGAGCCCTGCAAGATCTCAATGCACAATTCCAGGCAGATACCTTCTTCAAGTAGGTTGAGCAGAGATCTACAAAATGCCTCAGAGCATAAAGACCTATATCAAAGCCACCATGGCTGCTTGTGAAAGCATTGTGTGTGTCTCCAACAAGGCTTCAAGCAGACAATTTGGAACAAACCAGAGCAGTCACAAACAACTGCAGCGGCTGCAAGAAAAGTCTGCAAGAGAATCAAGTGTGGGAAAAATCTTTGAAGGTTTCCAGGCATAACTCCTCAACCAATCATCTCTTCAGGACTGCAGTGAATGTCCAAACAGCAACTACAGGGAGAGGAAAGAGGAACATGAATATCTTTCACATCGGGTTGTAACATTGCAGAATTTCAACCCGTGCCAATTTTTTAAAAAACAAAATATGATGTACACTACAGTCCCCCACAAAACCCAAATCTACATGTCTGGAAATTAAAATTGGACACCAAATTAGCTTGGGTTCCTAAAGTGTGTGTGAGTTTCTCCGTCAGCAGGGGGCGCCGCGTCCGTCGGGTCCGTTGTGGCGGGGGTGCGGTCAGCGCAGCCGGCGGGTCCGGGGGGGGGTTTCCCCGCTGCTACCTAGGCCGGGCAGGCGGCCTGTCTGCTGGCTCCAGGGGTCTCAGCTTCCCTTTTGATTGGCCTCAGATGGCCCCAGGGCTGTTAAACCGTGTCTGGCAACAGGTAAGCACAGCCTCTGGGCCCAGGGATGGTCCTTCCCTCAGGACAGCCTCCCTGTTTCTCCTCCCTGGCCAGGGAGCCTCTGACCCCTTTTATCCCCTCCCTCGCTAGGGGCAGCCCCGCCCCGCTCCCCAATTGCCAGCGCCCCAGGTGAGGCTCATTATCTGTCCCAATGCCGGCAGCAACACCTGCCTCCAGCCTTTCCGGGGTGGGAAGCCTGGTGCTCCTTCCTCCCGCCTCCCAGCTGCCATTGGGCGCCCTTCCCCCGTCTCCCTGGTGGGCGGGCGGGCCGGCCTATCGCCTGCCGACGCCGGGGCCGGTTCCCACCCCCTCGCTGCCTCGCGGCCCCGGGCGAGGCTCGGCCTCGCAAGCGCGGGCCTCGCGGCTGCGCCGCCTCGCCTCTGCCGTCGTCGCCGCCACCGCATTGGGGCCGTCTGCCCTGGCGGCGTCCGCTCCGGCGGCCGCCCAGCCTGCCGGTGTGCTTCCCCCGGGGCGCTTCCTCCCGCCCGGGTTGCTGCCGCCGCCGCCTCCTCCGCGGCGCCGCGACAGCGCTTCGCCCGGCCGCCGGGCCGGCTGCCGCGGCCGCGCCCGTCCGCCGCCGCGCCTGCCCCGGCTAGGTGAGTTGTGGGGCCCCTGGAGCCGGGGGGGGGCGGCGGCGAGGAGGGAGGGGAGGCTCATCCCCGGACACGCCCTCCCCCTTTCGCTCCCAGATGCAGGTGGGTCTTCCTCGTGCATTCTTGACAGGAAGTCGGCGTTCCGGTGCAGGTGCCCTGGTCGGTGTCTCGTCACAAAACTGAAAGGTAAGAGCGACATATACCATCTAAGTATGCGGGCATTGTGGTCCTTCATCCGCGCCATCCACAAGAGGGGGGCATGGTCCGTAACCAGGGTGAAGGGGTTATTGGTGAGGTAATACTGGAGGGCCCCCACCGCCCACTTGACGGCCAAGGCCTCCTTCTCCACCGTGGCATACTGCCGCTCGGCCTTCTGCAACTTGCGACTTAGGAAGAGGACTGGCCGCTCCACCCCGTCGATTTCCTGAGAGAGCACGGCTCCGAGCCCCGTGTCCGAGGCATCAGTGTGGACGACGAAAGGCTCATTGAAGTTGGGATTGTGGAGGACCGGGGCGTTGGACAGGGCCCCCCGGAGCGCCCGGAAGGCCTCATCGGCCGTTGCCGTCCAGGGGAGCTTGGTAGGCAGTCCTTTCCAGAGGAGATCTGTCAGGGGGCTGGCCCGGGATGCGAAGTTCGGGATGAACTTGCTGTAATATCCGACCAATCCCAGGAAGCGTCGGAGCTGCTTCTTGGTGGTCGGATGGGGACAGTCCTCCAGCGTGGCCACCTTCTCGGGGACCGGTCTCAGCACGCCGCGGCCAACTATGAATCCCAGGTATTTGACCTCCTGGAAGCCCACCCGGCTCTTCTGCGGGTTTGCCCGTAGGCCGGCAGCGTCCAGGGCTTGCAGAACCCGGCGAAGGTGTTGCATGTGGGAGGGCCAGTCGGGGCTGAAGACGAGAATATCGTCGATGTAGGCGGCGGTAAACCCCTGGCACTGGGCTAATGCCGTGTCCACCAGCCGCTGGAAGGTGGCGGCCGCCCCGTGTAGCCCGAAGGGCATCATGCGAAATTGGAACAGCCCCTGGGGCGTGGCGAAGGCTGTCTTCTCCTTGTCACCTTCCGCCATGGGCACTTGCCAATAGCCCTTCGTCAGATCCAGGGCTGTCAGATATCGGGCGGTGCCCAGTTGGTCGATGAGGGTTTCCGCCCGCGGCATGGGGTAGGCATCAAACTGCGCGATGCGGTTGACCTCCCGGAAGTCAATGCAGAAGCGGACGGATCCGTCGGGCTTCGGCACTAGCACCACAGGGCTCCTCCATGGGCTGCGGGAGGGCTCGATAACCCCGAGCTGGAGCATGTCAGCTACCTCACGGTCTACTTCATCCCACTGCTTCCGGGGCAAGGGCCGCCAGGGTGCCCGGACCACCCGCCCCGGCGGGGTAGGTATGGCGTGGGTCACAGTCGTGGTGCATCCCGGGATCCGCGAGAAGCTGTGGGGGAAGTCCCTCAGCAACTGTTCCACCTGCTCACGCTGTTCCGGGAGGAGCGCCGGGTCTAGCGTGGGGGCCTCCGGGGGGCCCCCCCGGGGGGTCCAGGGCAGGTTTCCATCGGCGGGCTCCAGGGGGTCGGCGGCGAGTTGACACGCCTGCGGCTCCCGCTCCCGCCATGCCTTGATGTCATTGACGTGCAGCCTCTTGGCTTGTCGCCGCGAGGGGCCCCACTGGACCAGATACGTCAGAGGGCCCAGCACCCGAGTGATTGTAAAGGGGCCCCTCCAGGGGTCCCCGACTTGTTGCGGGCCAAAGACTCGCCGGTTGACCAGGACCTTGTCGCCTTCCTGGAAGGTGCGTAGCCGGGCTCCCTTGTCATAGCGCTCTTTTTGGGCCTCCTGGGCCTCAGCCAGATTGCGTTGAGCCGTCTCCCGGGCGAGCTGGAGGCGTTCCTTCAACTCCCGCACGTAGTCCGGAGCCGCTGTTGCGGGGTCGTCTCGGGGGGTCGCCCATTGCTCTTCGACCACCCCCAAGATGCCTCGTGGCCGCCGGCCGTACAACAGCTCAAAGGGGGCGTAGCCGGTGGATGCCTGAGGGGTTTCCCGCAGGGCGAAGAGGAGGGGATCGACCAGAAGGTCCCATTGGTTTGGCTTGTCCCGTGCCAGCTTCCGCAACATGGCTTTGATGGTCTGGTTGAGGCGCTCCACCAGGCCGTCGGTCTGCGGGTGATAGATGGACGTAAAGATCTGGCGGATGCCTAGGGTTGAGCAGAGCTGTCGTGTCAAGGAGGCCGTGAAGGGTGTCCCACAGTCGGTGAGGATTTCCCGGGGCAACCCCACGTGGGCGAAGAACCGCATCAGTGCTCTAGCGACGCCGGCCGCCTGCATGGACCGCAGGGGAATCGCCTCGGGATAGCGGGTGGCGTAGTCGACCAAGACCAGTAGGAACCGGCAGCCGCGGGCCGTACGTGGCAGTGGTCCCACGAAGTCCATGGCCAGGCGGTCGAAGGGGGTCTGTACGAGCGGCAGGGGCATCAGTGGGGCTTTGGGGGCCGGTCGGGTGGAGGCTCGCTGGCACACTGGGCAGGAGCGGCAGAAGGCCTTGACGTCAGCAGCCACGGACGGCCAGAAGAAGTGGGCCAGGACCCGGGCCAACGTATTATTGGCCCCCTGATGGCCGGCCCAGGCGTGGTCGTGGGCGTAGGAGAGGACGGAGGCCCGGAAGGCCTGCGGGACCAGCAACTGCTGGGTCTCAACCCCCCGACTGGCAGTCAGCCTGTACCAGAGGCCCATTTCCTTGACAATTCGGGGGTAGCGGCCAGCCCTCCGCCCGTCCCGGATGCACCCCTCACTTACCGCCACGGCGTCCCGGAGGGACTCGAGGGTAACATCAGTCGCCTGGGCCTCCCGGAAGGCGGGATCGGCACCCCAGGAGGGTGGCGAGGGATCGTCAGGCGATGCCGAGGTCCCGGCACGGGGCTCGGGGTCAGTGGTGGCGGGGAGGGCCTCCGCTGGCGAGGTCTGCAACCGCACCTCCAGGCCTGGCGCATCTCGGCCCAGCAGTACCGGGTAGGGGAGCGCGGGCACTCGGGCGAGCTCCAACTCCCACTCCTGTCCTTGGTATCGCACCGGAACTCTCACCACCGGGTACTCTTCTGCGTGTCCGTGGAGGCACGCGATGGACGTGCGCCGCACGACGGGCAGGCCCTCGGGCAAGAGCCTGGTCCGTATCATTGAGACGGAACTGCCGCTATCTAGGAGTGCCGACAGCCGCCAGCCCGCAATTTCAACGATGACCAGTAGGGGCGGGGGCCGGACCGCACGGGTGGCCAGTGGTAGGGCTTCCTCCCACCCTGCATCGCACTCCATTAGGGGGCAGTCCCTCATCAGGTGGCCCCGCTGTCCGCAGCGAAAGCAGGGCCCTCGGTCGGCAGTGCTGGCAGGGGCCGGGCCACCGGGGGCCTTCACGTTGGGTGGTGGTGGTCGCGGCCAGCGGGGCGGGATTCCGCTGCTGCTAGGTTTGGCCCCGGTGGGGGGAAGGGCAGCGGAATCAGCCCCCAGGGGTCCACGGGGCCCTACCCGGGCCCTCCCTGGGGGTCGGCCGTCGCGCCCCGGTGTAGCTCCGTCCTTGTTGGGCTCCCTTGCCTCTGCCGCCATGAAGTTTTCCAGCAGGGCCGTGGCCTCCTTGAGATCGGCCGGCTTGCTACAGGCCACCCAGTATCGTGCCTTGGCTGGCAGAACGTTCAGGAGCTGCTCCAGGACGACCTGATCCGTGATGGCCTTTTCGCCCGGTGTCTCTGGCTTGAGCCATCGGTAGGCCAGGTCTCGGAGGGTGGTTACGAACCCCCGCGGCCGATCACCCTTGTTATAGCTCAGGGCCCGGAACCTCTGGCGGTACGTGTCGGGGGTGATGGCGTAGCGGTCCAGAATGGCCTCTTTCAGCCTCGCGTAGTCGGCCGCCTCCTCCTTTGGGAGGGCCTTGAGCGCGGCCTGCGCTTCCCCGGTCAGGTAGGGTCCGAGAATGAAGGCCCACTGGGCGGGGGGCCACTGGGCAGCCTCCGCGGTGCGCTCAAAGGTTTCCAGGAACGCGTCCACATCATCCTCTGGCCCCAGCTTGGTGAGTTGGAACGGGGCGGCCCTGTGGGGGCCCCCCGGGCCAGCCGGGGCTCCGGCGCCGCCTTGGGCGTCCCTTAAGGTGCGGCAGACATCCCGGAGGAGGGCTGCCTGGGCGTCGCACTGTTGGGCCACGATGTCTTGCAGAATCCGCCCCTGCTGCTCCGTCTGCTGCGAGGTTATGTCGCGCAACAGGCGCCCCTGTTGCTCGGCCATCCACTGCCCGAACTGGGCAAAGTCAAACGAGCCGCTGGGGTTGGCAGGCGCTGCCCCTCCGCCTCCTCCTCCCTGGTCCATAGCTGTCGTGGGTGTAGGCGGTGTGGTGGTGGGTCCCGGAAACGTTGGCGGACGGAGGAAAGACCGGCTGCTGGCCCACCCCGCAGGCGTGGGTAGGTAGGGGAGGCGCTTCACTAGCGGTCGAATGCCTGCATTCTCCACCACGTTGTGAGTTTCTCCGTCAGCAGGGGGCGCCGCGTCCGTCGGGTCCGTTGTGGCGGGGGTGCGGTCAGCGCAGCCGGCGGGTCCGGGGGGGGTTTCCCCGCTGCTACCTAGGCCGGGCAGGCGGCCTGTCTGCTGGCTCCAGGGGTCTCAGCTTCCCTTTTGATTGGCCTCAGATGGCCCCAGGGCTGTTAAACCGTGTCTGGCAACAGGTAAGCACAGCCTCTGGGCCCAGGGATGGTCCTTCCCTCAGGACAGCCTCCCTGTTTCTCCTCCCTGGCCAGGGAGCCTCTGACCCCTTTTATCCCCTCCCTCGCTAGGGGCAGCCCCGCCCCGCTCCCCAATTGCCAGCGCCCCAGGTGAGGCTCATTATCTGTCCCAATGCCGGCAGCAACACCTGCCTCCAGCCTTTCCAGGGTGGGAAGCCTGGTGCTCCTTCCTCCCGCCTCCCAGCTGCCATTGGGCGCCCTTCCCCCGTCTCCCTGGTGGGCGGGCGGGCCGGCCTATTGCCTGCCGACGCCGGGGCCGGTTCCCACCCCCTCGCTGCCTCGCGGCCCCGGGCGAGGCTCGGCCTCGCAAGCGCGGGCCTCGCGGCTGCGCCGCCTCGCCTCTGCCGTCGTCGCCGCCACCGCATTGGGGCCGTCTGCCCTGGCGGCGTCCGCTCCGGCGGCCGCCCAGCCTGCCGGTGTGCTTCCCCCGGGGCGCTTCCTCCCGCCCGGGTTGCTGCCGCCGCCGCCTCCTCCGCGGCGCCGCGACAGCGCTTCGCCCGGCCGCCGGGCCGGCTGCCGCGGCCGCGCCCGTCCGCCGCCGCGCCTGCCCCGGCTAGGTGAGTTGTGGGGCCCCTGGAGCCGGGGGGGGCGGCGGCGAGGAGGGAGGGGAGGCTCATCCCCGGACAGTGTGGTACTCTAGCAGGAGGATATAGGAAGATTTGGGAAGACACTGCCTGCCTCTGAGCATCTACAGAATAAAGTATTTCAGTTTTGCAGAACCTCCTTTCCTGCTCCTCCTTTCCTCAAACTGCTATTTGATCAAAATGGAATTAATTAGAAACTGACTCGAAATTCCTAAAAAGGTGAAAAGGAATTGTTGTATTTCAGGGAGAAATTGGGCCAAGAAGAATTAACAGAAATTCTGCTTGTGTTGTTCTACAATGGCTTGTGTGAAAACTGAGCAGTTCTGTGCTTGTACATGAAGCTGTAAAAGATTTTGCACAACCTTTTGAGTATCTTTGAGTACAGTTTAATTTCTTCCATGCAATGTGCTTGCATAAGCTGTAAGATAGTCCTTCCATGAGTGGGAGACATCTTCCATATGTGGAATGTCACCTTTGAATCCAACCTTAAATACTAAAAAGCAACTACTTCTGAGAACAGCAACTACATGCTTAGAAATTTCTTCCTCCCCCTTCTGTAATGTTTAGTAGAACTTACAGTCGTTCCAAGGTAGAGTTACCCTGGTCTAGTCCCACTGAAATAAAAGGGTTTGCATTGAAGCAACTCTGCATTAGACATGGGCATGAACAGCATTACCAACAGAAAAAACCCACGAACAACCCAATCTGCTGTTCGCAAGCAAGCTGTTCGGGAGGCCCCATCCTAAACGAACAGGTGGTCATTAAAAGCCTTGTTCATTGCCTTCAGCAGCGTTGGACAAGCCAGACAGTCTGGAGCCTGCTATAATCAATTCCCTTGGCAACCAGAGAGGGAGGGAATGAACTCTGAACTCCTTCTGGCTTTCCTTCTGGCTTTAACCCTTCAAAGTACTTTCAGCAGACAGTCCCGTTTTTGCCACAGTGAAGAGAAAATGACAACAAAGGGGGAGACCCATGCAGCATGCCTTTCCCAGGGTGCAATCTTTCTGAAACTTGGGGGGGGGGGTCTTCAGAGGACAGTGAGAATTATGTCCCCTGCAAATGTGATGGGTATTGGACATTGGGAAGGTTAGTTTGTAAACCCTCAAAGTAGCTACCTTCTAACAGGCAGTCCCCTTTTTCCCACTGTGAAGAGAAAATGACAGCAAAGTGGGGGGGATCCATAAACCATGACTTTCCTGGGGTGCAATCTCTCTGAAACTGGGGGGGGGGTCTTCAGAGGACCTTGAAGACTAAAGGGGGAGAGCCATGGATCATGCCTTTCCCAGGGTGCAATCTCTCTGAAACTGGCGAGAGGTCTTCAGAGGACAGTGGGGACTAAAGCGGGAGAGCCATGGATCATGCCTTTCCCGGGGTGCAATCTCTCTGAAACTGAGGGGGGGGGGTCTTCAGAGGACAGTGGAGACTAAAGGGGGAGAGCCATGGATCCCGCCTTTCCCAGAGTACAATCTCTCTGAAACTGGGGGGGGGGGTCTTCAGCAGACAGTGAGGACTAAAGGGGGAGAGCCATGTATCATGCCTTTCCTGGGGTGCAATCTCTCTGAAACTGGGGGAGTCTTCAGAGGACAGTGAGGACTAAGGGGGGAGAGCCATGGATCATGCCTTTCCTGGGGTGCAATCTCTCTGAAACTGGGGGAGTCTTCAGAGGACAGTGGGGACTAAAGGGGGAGAGCCATGGATCATGCCTCCCCGCCCCCGCTGCCTGCTAGCTGATAGTTTAAAGGGATCTTTAATGGGCCAGGTAAGTGGGTTTGATGGAAGGGGGGCTAAAAGGGGTGGTTGGTGGTGGGGGTGGTTCTGTTCCCCACAAACAACGAACATGTCCAGGAACAGTTCATGTTTATCCATGTTTGTTATTTGTTGTTTGTGGATGGCACTGAACATCAAACAGGGTGTTTGGGGTTTTTTTCTGTTCGTGCCCATGTCTACTCTGCATAGGATTGCATTGTTAGGCAGCAGTCCTAAGGACACTTTCCTAGGAGTAAATCCTACTGAATACCATGAGTCTTACTTTTGAATGGACCTGCTTAGAATACTACCCTTATTCATGGAATAACATGATGTTTATATTTCCTTGGCTCTACTACATATTATTGCTTGGCATGGGTTGGAACAGGAAATATTGAATATATGAAAATAATGAAATTAGGAAATTTCAGTTAATTAAACAGTCCTGTCTCTTCAGACCTTTGTTATTGGTTGTTTGCTTTGCTTGTCATTGACATTACATGGCAAACAATCATAATTGTAATTATAATAGCTACAATGAAAGACCTTTATTTATGACAGTGTAGTTATGGTTTCGGTATAAAACATTAGGGATTTATTTAGCTACATAGAAAAAACTTAAAGTCATTCATTGACAATACATTCTATTAGTTAGCATGCCTGAGTAGAATAATTACAGTTTGGCATAATGAACTATTACACAAGAAATTCCCAGGCATGAAACATACTTCATGTTGGTATGTGTGTCTTTTTCAGGGTTCAGGGAGTCACAGAAAACATCAAAATTATGCTGACTTTCTAGCTCAGGGCTTCCTGCAGTTTAGAGACATAATTCATGGATTCTACCATTCAATTATATTTAACATTTGTCCTGATTTTGTACCATAGGCTTAACAATATCCTATTTTACAGGGATTGGAACAATGGACAAGGAGCCTGCAAATGTAAGTGCACAAAGACAATATTCTAGGACCTATTGTCAGTCTTGGGGCCTCTATCCTCCTCTTGCTGCTCCCTAGAAAGAATAAAGGGAGTTGTGTTCTCTGCATGATCTACTGTGGGCTCACACCAGCAACCCAGCTTCTACAATCACACCAGACTGCACAAATATAGGGGTATTGATAAAATGAGCAGGAATCATAACCCTTCTTCATGAATCTTTAGGAAAAATCCATGGAGAAAAATCAGCTAGCATAATTGTTGAACAAAACAGGTTGACCTGTTCTAGTTCTGATGTGATAAGATACAATATGCTGTACATTGTAGAATGCAGCTGATGGCTGAGGTTTGTGTGTATTGGGAACCACCTATAGTGCCATTGTTTCCGGAATTGGTCTCCTTACAAGAAGGGGGAATTAGTGGTAAGAAGAGTAACAAGCAAGCTCCTTCACCAATTTTTATGGGGTCCCCTCCCAAGGAAACTGATAAGATGAGCGTTCTTCAAAATAAAGAGTAGTTTTTATTTAAAACTCTCTCACAGACAAGAGGCAAATAAACAGTTTACCCAGGCACACCAGAGTCCTAGGAAATTAGCCAGAGATTGGAATAGAGTGAGTGATTTGGAAGATAGTTACCATCAGAGTAGTCGTCCACGGAGGAAGAGTGCTTCGAACATCCTGAGTCTTCGACCAGAGAGGAAGGCTCAGAGAGATATCTGAGATTCAAAGTAGGCACCAACCACACTGCTCAATTTGATTGGGGAAAAGCCAGGATTCTTATAGGGCAAATCAGACCCTGGAGCTGGAGAGTGACTTCAGCCGTTAAGACAAAGACCTTAATGGTTGTCTCCTGGGGTGGAAAAAAGGCTAGAATGCCTTGATTGGTGCTCTTGGTGTCTTACAAAGAAATGACAGTTGATTAGATGTTCCTGGAGCTGACCGATGAATTTAAAGTTTTGATTAAATGTTCCCAGGAAGAGTTTTAAACTTATCAGAGCTGATTGATGGCCCTCGATTGCAGGGCAGGATCTAATCAATAGGAAGAGGGGAGATTGGAATGTTCAGGGTGGTGACTCAGAAGCGCCTTTATTGTCAAAGATAACACATCCACAGTGTGGGAAGGCAGGAGCCAATCACTTGTCATGTACTCACATTCCATTCATGTCTCATTCTCCTGGACAGGAGCCCGCAAAGCTTTGCTCAGCCAGGTGGCTTGCTAATGCAATATGAATCACATTAGATTCAGTGGCTTATGATTTTATATCATAAGCAACTATTAAAACGGTGGAGGTGGGACTGACTGCTCACACTATGAAACTGAAATTGGTGAGATTTGATCAGTGCAATAGTCTGTGAATCATGCACAATCATAAGCATTGGTTACCATACTGTTCTCTAACTCATTTGCTTTTAAAAAAGTTTTCTCTTCTGGTTCTTAAAGTGCTGTCTTTTCTCCTGCAGCTATTTTTTCAACCCAGTTATTACAATTTATGTGAAATACTGTATCTCTTATGTTTCTTCAAAGAAATGTATGTTTAGTGTGCATAGAATTCTGCAGAAATTTTAAAAGTACAGTTTCGCTGTGGAAAGGAGAGTGCTGAAGAGACAAAAGGAGAACAGAGATTTATTGAAGAGTTATATAGAATTTAGTGCTGATCAGACCAGTAGGATCTGTTGAATATTTAATAGGGCTGTAGAGAAATGTAGACTAAAACCCTGTAGATTTTGACACATAATGATATATTTTGCTAGATCCTTAGTTTTAGCTGCTCAGTAAGTTCTGTACTGAGAGTATGATGGAGAGAAAGATAGGTGTGCCTAAGCTTTGTTGAAATCAATGGGTTTTAAGTATTTAACTGAAGGCTTAAATCCCATTGATTTATATGGGACATTGATATACCTAAGTTTTATTGCACCACAGAATTGTCATTATCAACTATATTCTGTCTGAGTGATCACAAAATATATGTGAATTTTCTTATTGTAGAAAACATTTGGATTTTTTCTCAAGGAAATAACGCTATAGCAATGTAATAGGAAGCTAAATAAGCAGATTGAAATGTTGTCTTTTCCAGTGCTGCTATTTAGAAATCTTCAAAGACCCTTTTTTTATAGCAGTTGATTCAATGGGCATCAAGCCTAGGAGAATAGACAACTAATTGAGGACAATTTATTGAGGACACTCTGCCATCTGAACATGGTCCCATTGTGTGGATTTTTAAAATTTGCATTCTAGGTCCACCTTCAGAATTAGATACGTTGATTACAGATAGAGGGCATGATAGGCCTTTAATAACCTAACAATTGTGAACACAATAGATTCAGATTCTGATAGAGGCCACCACAGCCCTTCTTGGCAAATTTCTTCCTGTGTCCCTGCTCATACGACCCAACCTCAACCCAAATATAATAAGAAAACTCATGAGCCAACCTGTCAATGTGGTAAAGCTTTTTCTTCTCTGCTTCTTTTTCTTCAGCCACCTGTCTTTTCCCATATGTAACATGAGTTTTCATTTCCAATTTTTGTGATCTATTCTTCTCTTTCTTTTGAATTAACAAATCCAGTTACATCCACCATGCACATTATCAAACTGAAGAATATTATAGCACTGTTTAGTCATCATCAGAGTAATATAAAATAAACTATGATTTTAAAATGTTTAAAGCAATAATTATAAATAATAAAAATATTTTGTTTACCCAAAAAGCAAGCAATATATGAAATATTTTAAATCCATGACTATTTTTTTTTCATTTTTCTGATGAAAAATAGTACAAATGTTCGAACACTTAGTTAAATAAACCATTTTGAAAAAGCTGTTACGGAAAAAGTCTTCAAAGGTTATCATTTAATTCCAAAGATTTCCCCACCATCACCCTTAAAATAAAGGGGAAATGATGCCAGTTGATATACTGTCTTTACTCTTATTTTCTTCCAAAGGCAATTTAAATTACATATATTGCCAAAGTATGAATATGCCCCTTTCCTTTCCTTCTTTCAGAAATGTCTATGCTACCTCTCCAGTGAACCTGCCTGAGATCACTAACAAAGTAAACTAGAATAAAAAAAACATTTAATGCCGTGCATTTTTGTATGTCGTCATGCTGAGTCTTGCCTTTTTGCCCATGATCATTGCTGGTGCTCCAGATATTTTTGACTCCACGCTCCAGAATGAGAAATATCTTAATGTGAACAAGCTTGGTATTATACAACCTAGTAGAAATCACCCACTACTAATATAGGTAGCATACATTATGGAATAATTATTTCAATCACATTTTAACATGTTTATTCTATGTAAATATTAGGAATGTGATCCCATCATTACTACATCCTCTCCACCAGCTCCTGCACAGGCTGCTTCATAAATGAAAGATTCCTGATGCTAACATCTCTTTCACTCTTGGCCACCCTCCCATGAGCTCATCTGCACATGCTTGATGATGGTCAAAGGAACCAACCAGGTAATGTGTAAGTACTGCAGGGTTTTAGAAATACAGAGACTTAAACTGGCTTTCATTTAAACTTTCTATAAAGTTATTGTGAGTTAGAGAGCCAGTGTGGCACAGTTAATAGAGTCTTGGTTTTTTATCAGAAACACCAGTGTTCAAACCTCTGCTTAGCTGTGATTCTAACAGGCCAAGTCAGAAAAATGCAGTTATTATGACTAAGTCCAATTGAAAAAGTTATGACTGGAAGCTAACCAGTCAGATTGATTTCAACATGAAGAAGTTGTTACTAGGAGTGCCACAGATATCATGGCAAACATGCTATACAATTGACCTTTATTTACCGCAACAATCAGATGTGAGCTGATCACCATGTCAATTTGGTTTGGTATCAAATTACTCAAGCTCCTGCCAAACAGGTTTGCATGTCTTTCATCTGCCCCCAATGGCAAATGCATGAAAATGCTGCTGATTCAAACAGATTGGCAGCCATTAACATTGTAAAGGACAATTTCAAGAAATACCAAATAGTATGATTTTTTTAAAAAATGACATCTATTTCTGACTGTTTTATATGATTTCTGATTGATTAAACTGTCTAGTTAAACAAGTGTCTGCTGGGTGGGGTAGCAGTGCAGCAACAGGAGAGGTAGCTAGAACTCAGGCTATAGATCAAGATGGGTTAGTTTGTCTATAGCAGTAGAAAAGAGCAAAAGTCCAGTAGCACCTATAAGTCTAACACAATTTGTGGTAGGGTATGAGCTTTCATAAGACACAGCTCACTTCAATCATACTATGTGAGAGTGCACATGGATGAAAAGTTGATCAACCTACCGAACAGCCATAAATGGGTCAATGAACAGATGAACAGTCCATTGAAGAAACGGCTTCTTGTTTGTGACTGGCGAATAGGACATGAGCCAAACTGATGGGTGTTTGAGCATCTGCACTTACGATTTTCTGCCCAATCTCTCTAAACCTGGGCTTGTAGGGGTCAAGAATGATTTGTGAAGCACGTAGGGTTATTTTGAAGACAAGGTACCAAAATTGTGAACACATGAAGTTGACTGGCTCTCCAGGGTCTCAGGCAGATATTGTCCATATTGCTTTTTAACTTGAGATGCCAGGGACTGAAGCTGAGATCATCTGGATGCCTAGTGGATACTCTATAAGTCAGTGATGGTCCCATCAATGGATGCTTCCCTAACGAAAAGTCAAAATCTAAAAGCATTAAATGCTCATAAAACAAGGTTCAGTGAAAAACAAGCAAACAAAGGTTCAGTCAAGCCTTCAGCTCCTGCTCATGTGATTTCTAGAGGGAATATTTACTAACCTGAACAAGTCCCATATCCCTTGCACTTATTTTTTATTCTCAAATTTTTGATGTCAGGCTCTCATTGCAATGCTTTCTGAGTAAACATTGTCCTTTTCTTTACTTCTTTCTGGCCAAATTGATCAAAGATGCTCTGGGTATTGGCTTTGTGCCTGGTTTCCACAAATGCCAGCGACTCTTGCACACAGAGTTAATTAAAATTGACTGCTTGTATCAGGCAGAAGAACAGGCTAGATTCTGGATTGTTCCAAAGGATGACTGAACAACTAAAGCAAACAGAATGAGCTACAAGCTACTGAATTTGTTTTTAGAGATAAGTGTCTAGAAACCCATATTCATTTCTGCCTAGGAGAGAAACCAGAGAAAACCTTTTTTGTGACATGGTGTCCGAGGTCCACAGCCCAGCCCCTGGACTTACCTGGAGAAGGTGACATGAGACCCTTGGGAGACAACTGCCCAGCTGCCTCAACAGACAGTTATCCGGGGTTGAGCAGTCCTGGCACCCCAGCAGTGGATTCAAGGCATCCAGAGGCTCCAGAAAAGGCAGCACAGCCAGCAGCAAGTGCGGGAGGGGGAGAACCAGAGGGGGAAGCCAGCCAAGGAAGGGCAGCCATGCCCAGCATCAAGGGACAGGCAGCCCAGATGCCAGCCAGGGCAGCATCTCATGAGCAAGGCCAGGGAAGTGCAGCCACATCCAGCCCCAATGGACAAGCAGCTCAGACGCTGGCTGGGGTGGCGCCTCATGAGCAGAGGCAGAGACAGTCAAGACACTTCACCTGGAAAGGCCCTGCCAGCCCTGTCCTGCAGGAAAGACGAAGGGAGAAGGGAGAGGGAAGAAAAGGAGGCACACCTGGGGGGAGCCTCAGCTGGGATACATTCACATTTAACCCCACCCTGCTAGAGATGCAAGGAAGGCCAGGAGGTGTTAGTGAAAGGGAAGGAACACCTGAGGGCAGACACAGCTGGGCAGCATCAGGAGAGGGAAGGAGCTTGGAAGGAAATGCGGGGGCAGATAAAGGAAACCCTATACAAACTGGCTCAGGAGCATGTTCATGGTGGGTTGTGTAGGAGTGGACTTGGAGCAGAGTGAGAGAGTGTGAGGATGAAGGAGGAGATGGAGGCGGTTAAGGGGGATGATGGGGGCAGGTCAAGCAAGCCAGTGAGTGGACTGAGTGATGTATACCACCCCTCCTTCCATTGAGCAGGATCTTGCAGCATCCCTGACACCCCTTTGAAGTCAGAGTCAGGCAGGCCGGTGCCCCACCCAGTGGCACCCACAGCAAGCCCTGACAAATGGTCCTATTGCATAATGGAATATAGACTCCAGTAAAGTGTTCCATTGACTGTTGCTTGCTTAGCTCTGGCACTGTAGCCTAGACCCATGTCCCATCTTAAGGCAGCAGCTGCTGGCAATGCTTCATTATCAGAAGCCCTAGAAAGCCACCGCATAGCTTTATCATCCAAGATATTTTCAGGATGCAGCAGTGGGGGGAAGTTGCTGTTGACAGCTCCCTTTCTGCATCTTCCCAGAGCAACTCTGTATAATTTGGGTCAACAAACTACCACTATGAGGAATATCCCTGTTTGCAATTGGTGAACATTTGTTGAGTGTGTTATTTGTGAAGTTTTGCAGCATCGCTAATGGTAATACTAGTCCTATATTGTTCCATATATTTGAAGTGTAGAAGATATGAAAGGAGGATTGACTAGAAAGACGAAGATGGATGCAATTGAGCTATCTGTGTGGCTGAAGCTGCACAATAATCTGGAATTAAGCCAATTGACCACAGCAAATCTCGCTTGCAAATGGTCATGCACAGGATCAGGCTGCATGTGTGCTGTTAAATCCAGTGAATCAAAGCCAGTGGGGAAAGAAAAGTTGCTCAGCCTATTGAAGAGGATTGCAGTGAAAATCAGACTGAGCCTTCAAACTTTAATTAGTATCCAATTTCTGATCCATATCTCAGTACTGCCATTGATATCCATTGCCGAGACCTCACAGATAGTGTTTTCCTCCTCTCCTTTTAGAAAGCTTCAGGGCTCAAGGGATGGAGTTTTGGGATTTAATTAAGGGTTTCAGCCATTTCTCCATAGTTTAAGCAATTTATGAGTCCATTTGAAGTGGACAAATCCTGCCTCTTTCCCCACAACACGAAGTTACCAGGGTAAGGGAGAAGGTTGAGTTTAAATCCCATTGGTATTCCTTTACTTTCTCCCATAAATATACGTATTTGCCATCTACACCTATGAGGGAAAATAAAATGCTCCACTTCATAAAAGTTTGCAATAGGGGAGACTGCCCACCAACCTGTAACTGGATGGCTTTATGTCCATTAATAAGGACTGTATGGTGGGTGTAGTACATCTTTAAGCAGACTTTTTTTCACAGTCAAGGATTCCACAGTTATTTCAGAGCAAGATTTGGGTCCAGAAGTACCTTGAAGACTAACTAGATTTTCAGGGTATGAGCTATTGAGAGTCAAAGTTTCCTTCATCAGATTCGTGAAGTGGAAAATGGTAGGACTCTTTAAAGTAGGTGGTTATCCCAAGACCTCTGGCCATGCCATCAAAGAATTCAAAATTATTGACTATTCTAAATATTTGTTAGTTGTTTTGTTCCTTTGAAAAACTCTGCATTTTAGCATAATGGAGAAACAAGTTTTACAAACAGATGCAGAAAGTCAGTAGTCCTAAGGGACAATCTGCAGCTACAGCAAAAGAATTCCTTTTCAAGGGGATGCTGTAGCATAGCTGGAATACATGCCATGGATGTCAATTTGGGCAAAGGCTAGGAAAATGAGGGCATAAGGAAAACCACATGGAACACACATGCAGGTTTAGAGAAGCTGTCTAACAGAAGGAGCACAGGGCAAGGTATGAAGGAGTAAGAACTAAAGAAGAAGAAAATATAGAGTTGGAAAACACAGCCAAGCTGCAATAAACATGAGAAAGCAGTAAGACCAAATCAACCCAATAAACTACAGATGAGTTGAAAGCCAGAAAGATGAGAGAGTGATTTCTAGCATTGCCCTAGCCTCAACTTTAAAGGTGGTTTCCTATGACAGGTAGCACAGAGATCTGTGTGTGTTGCAAGCCCATGTTGCAAGCATCTGACAAACTGTGATTCTCGAAAGCTTTTGCTACACTAAAGTTGGTTAGTCTTAAAGGTGCTACTGGACTGTTTTCTATTTTGCTACAGACTAACACGGCTAACTCCTCTGGATCCAAGCCCATGTGCCTCCCTGTATTACATCATAACATGCAGTTCAAATAATTGTGTATGTTCCCACTCATAATGGTCAGTTTAATTGACTGCCACATGTGATGGTCAAACTCTATTGTGATGTCTCATTGGATCACCCCCCCCCCCCCAAAACAACTACATGATATGAAAATAATGCAGGGAGAGATGTGAGTCAGCAGAGCCCAGTTATCTTCCCATGTTGTGTCATATTGGCCTAAATGGCAAAGAAATATTAAGTTGAACATTACTTACTAAATAGAAGCAGAAAACTGTAGAATGTTTTTCTAGCTTAGATCTCTGTGACAGGGGAGCCCCGTTCCTCCTGGAATGTCTGAAGACCTTGATTCTTCAGTGAAATCCATTTACAATCTTCAAAGTATCACTAAGTCTATTAGAGGCAGAGTGTAAGTAAATGGTCAAGTTTAACTGAAATGCTTAAAGAGCCATGAGTCCAGAATAGCTATAAAGTGGGGGGATTATTAAGGTTAACTGTTGAGATAAGTGTGAGAAACCTGACACAGCAACAAGATTGTTATCACAGCTTTAAGGTAAAAATCATTACTGTAGGTGGGAATTTAATTTGTTCCTAAATGAAAAAGGTTGATTTTCTTTTTCTTCTTTTTTTTTGGTATAAGATGCATTTTCTTATAGAGGTAAACAACAGATTAATAAAAATACATCAAGATATTTATACATATTTTTATGCTATATGTGTTTGTGTATGACAAAAGATTTAAAGTGATAGAAGTACTAAACCAATTTTATCAGACATAGAAATGAAGAGAAGAAATCATAGAGTGGCAGTACACAAAGGAAGGTATCAATCCTCTGTGGATATTTTGGCAGTTGGAGCTTGTCACATTGGGGTGAGAACTAGGAATGGGCATTTGGACAATGAAAAATCAAACCAGAACCATTAAAATAGTTACTATAACTAACTAAAACTGAAAATTAACAAAACTCAATAATATATGGCCTGACTGGCCAGTATTTTAGTTTAAAGTTCATGGAGGCTGGAGACAGACTGACTCTTCAGATATATAACTGACAAGGATGTTTCCCACTCAGCATAATTAAACACAGATCTTTTCAATGAATAACCAGAGAATTTCTATGCTTACAAAGGGGGCATTTTTGGCCAATTCCCTTATCCTGCAGTAGATTCAGACTCGCCCTCATGCTAGTTCTGAGTGTCCCCTGTCCTTAGGAACAGCATTTGGAGGGTGGGATTTGGGGTTGCAATGGGAGGGGAGAAGTGAGGAAGTCATGCTCCATGGATGGAAATACCTTCTAGTAAAGTCAAGCCAATTACTTTGCCCCCAGTCACAGTACAGGATGTTAAAATATAGCAAATGATGTACAATTTTGCAGCTGAGTAGCAAGAGCAGGCTAATACACAATGTATTATTTATACATAACTTTTCTCTTTGTTTAAAAATGGCCCCTCCACTAAATTCCTTTACATATACATGAGAAGACTTGTATAGTTTTACAAGGTTCCCACTCAATTTCTTTAGTTGTCAAATGTCTCCTACTGGCTTTGCAAAAGAAAATATTAATTGCCAGTACAATGGGGACCCTTTCCACTTGAAATTTGGTGGGGGTGGGGATCCTTTGGAGAGAAGTAAAGTCCCTGAAAAGAAGGGTGTAGAACAGATTCAGAGTGATAGATCTTTCTTCAGCCAATGTACCCTCCGAAACTATGGAAGGCATCAAACATTTCCTTAGCCTATGTCTTAAAAATAAGTTATTTTTCTTGCATTCTTAAAAAACAAGTGCAAGGAAAACAACTGAAGAAAAAACTCTAAAGAACTTGTCTGTTAATCTTGGAAAATGTCTGTTGCTAATATGAGACCCACATCTCCTGAAGTCTCACATTTCATATGTGTGATATAACTATGAACATTTTGATTCAATTTTTTTTACAATTCCTCAACTCACTTGCATGCCTTTCATTAAGAAAGTTGAAAAACTTAAATGTAGGAGAGTAGAGGTTTTAAATATATATTTGGTAGTGTTATTTGTGAAAAAAGTTGGATGTGAAATTTCACTATGTATTTCTGTAGCAGTTTAACTACAGTTTTACCTCTTTTAAAGTGATTTTCTCACTGGCATACATCCACAAGCACATAACAGCAACAACATTTATTATTATTGTTGTTGTTGTTGTTGTTGTTGTTGTTGTTGTTGTTGTTGTTATTGTTATTGTTATTGTTATTGTTATTGTTATTGTTATTGTTATTGTTATTGTTATTGTTATTGTTATTGTTATTGTTATTGTTATTGTTATTGTTATTGTTATTGTTATTGTTATTGTTATTGTTATTGTTATTGTTATTGTTATTGTTTCCACATAACATACTAATTTTGTAGTAGTGCTTTTAAATATTAAATCAGTATATTGAAAAATATGAATATTACTGAACATTAGACAGGGTTATAATCTTGTGTTGAATCCCAAGTGTGAAAAGTTCTATATTCGTTCTATTGAATCTACTAGATAAGATAGTGTAAAAAAGAAGGCTAAAGGATAACAGGTTCCTTGAAAGAAGTGAATTGATGGTTATGATTTAATTGGCTTCTTCTTGACTATGAGCTGTTGTCTATTGGGGGAGAAACTTTTTGGAAAGGGGGGACTGGCTAACAGTAAGGCAAACAGAGGATGTTTGGGGGAAGAAAGCAGGAGTAAAGAAAACATATGAGCCTAATCCTGAAGAGGAAAGATGGTGAGGCTCAGTCTGGGGGAATGGCAAGATCTGGGAATGAAAGGATGCAATCAGTCAACAGCATGAGCTGGAGAAGTAGGCTTGAGAGGATCACTGGCTAAAATTTAGGGTGTGTCAGAGGCTGTCCTTATGCATCTTGAGCCAGGTGCTTGTCACTGAGGGGCCCCAAGACAGGCCAAAATGTAAGCAGAAATTTAGGTTTAAAGTTTCATTGGAAGGCTTGAAAAGTAACTGTTAACTCATGAAGTACTGCAATGCTCATGAGTCATGATTAGATTAGGGATGGTGCAGGACAGGTGCAGGATCTCTGCTTTACGAGGTGATGAAGTTATGCACAGGCACTGAGGAAGATCCTCTATTGCATTAGTCTGGGGAGGAGGGTGTCTCTGATTGGTCAGAGACTTTTAGTTGTTGTCCTGCAAAACCTAGATGATGTCATTCTTCCAAATTTAGAAAGGCTCTGGAAAATGCGTGTGTGGCTTGCTTAATTGGCCTGAGTTGTTGGGCTACTCCTGTCAAGGAGTGGCCTGAGAACACCTGCTGCTTTTCTCAGGGGTCCTGACTCTGAGCCAGATATCAAAACTAGATTTTTAATCCAAGCTTCTGGCACGGAATATCCAAGCATTTTGAGGTGCATGGCACTGAAGTCTTTGGCGTTGAGGAGATTGCCTTGCAGCAGCATGGGGCACTATACCAGGACCATCCTTCTTTTGAGGTCTAGAGACTCAAATAGGGATGTGCGTTTCGGCATTCAGAATGCCGAAAGAATGCCGAAACAAAAGTGTTTCGGCTTCTTTCGGGGAATGCCGAAACATTTCGGGGAATGCCGAAACGTTTCGGGTAGCCGAAAGAAAAAAGCCGAAACGTTTCGGGATTCTTTCGGCTTTCTTTCGGCTTTTCAATGGGAAAATGCCTCCGTCTTCCCGGACGTCTGGGGGAGGCATTTTCCCACCGAATAAGCCCAAAATTGGTGGGGACCTTCCTCTAACCCTTCTCTAACAACCACCCAAGTTTCAGACAGATTGGACTTTGGGGGGCCATGTTATGGCCCCCCAAAGCAGGTCCCCCCATCCTCCCATAAGAAAGCGAAGGAGGCAAGTAGGCAAAGCATTATGACACATTACACCAGCAGTCCCCCACACAGAAAAATAACACAACTCACTTAACATCAGAGAATCACAAAGCATGATTCCTGTCAAAAACACTTTATTTCTTGAACAGCTTTAGGTTACACAGCAGGGGGGAACACCAAAGGGCATGGCAGCACTATCTTACACAAAAATAACACAACTCACTTAACATCAGAGAATCACAAAGCACAATTCCTGTCAAAAACACTTTATTTCTTGAACAGCTTTAGGTTACACAGCAGGGGGGAACACCAAAGGGCATGGCAGTACTATCTTACACAAAAATAACACAACTCACTTAACATCAGAGAATCACAAAAACACAATTCCTGGCAAAAACACTTTATTTCTTGAACAGCTTTAGGTTACACAGTAGGAGGGCACAACAGGGCATGACAGCAATTTACTACAAAAAATAATACAATCCACTTCACCGTTTTTGACAGCAATTGTGTTTGTGTGATTCTCTGATGTGAAGTGAGTTGTGTTATTTTTGTGTAGTACACTGCTTTCCTGCTCTGTGGTGCCTTCCTACTGTGTAACCTAAAGCAGTTACAGAAATAAAGTGCTTTTGACAGCAATTTTTGGGGTGATTCTTTAATGTGAAGTGAGTTGTGTTATTTTTGTGTAAGATACTGCTTCCATGCCCTTTGGTGTTCCCCCCCTGCTGTGTAGCCTAAAGCTGTTCAAGAACTAAAGTGTTTTTGACAGGAATTGTGCTTTTGTGATTCTCTGATGTTAAGTGAGTTGTGTTATTTTTGTGTAAGATAGTGCTGCCATGCCCTTTGGTGTTCCCCCCTGCTGTGTAACCTAAAGCTGTTCAAGAAATAAAGTGTTTTTGACAGGAATCGTGTTTTGTGATTCTCTGATGTTAAGTGAGTTTTGTTTTAATTTTTCTGTGTGGGGGACTGCTGGTGTAATGTGTCATAATGCTTTGCCTACTTGTACTTTGGAAGGGAGAAAAAAAAATTTAAAACTTTATTTTGTGTTGTTCTTGTTTTATTCTTTGTTGTGCAGTTGGTTCCCATCATAGGGAACAATGGGGCTGGCTGGCCAGCCATCTCTGTAGGTGGTGGGGGAATTTGAGGGAGGGTGTCTGTGGTTCAGGTGCTCTTTCACAGGGACCAGCTGGCACTCAGAAGTGTGCCCACCATTGTGGCACCCCTGGGCTGTGCAGAATTGCCCAGGGAAAGAGAGTTTAGAAGTTCCCAGCATAGGGAACAAAGGGAGAGGGCTGGCCTTTGCCAGCCTGTTCCTGGGGTTATGGGTGTGGGGCAGGTGGGGGTGGATTTGGGTCTGTGAGGGGCTAATGTGGGGATTTTGGGTCTGTGTGTGGCAGCTGGGGGGGAATTGGGTTTGTGTGGGGCTGTAAGGGGTGGACTTTAGGGGCTGAGAGGACCTACTTGGGGAGGCCATGAAATGGCCCCCCCAAGTGGGAGCAGTCTGAGCCTTGGTGGGGGGTGGGAGGAAGGGTGGGAGAAGGGCCCCAGAGGGCTGGGGGGCATTTTGCATGCAAAATGCCACCCCTGCCAAGACAAGCCTCCCCCAGCTGTCAGTGGTAGAGATGAGAGCAGAGCACCTACTTGGGGAGGCCATGAAATGCCCCCCCAAGTGGGAGCAGGCTGAGCCTTGGTGGGGGGTGGGAGGAGGGGTGGGAGAAGGGCCCCAGAGGGTTGGGGGGCATTTTGCATGCAAAATGCCACCCCTGGCAACACAAGCCTCCCCCAGCTGTCAGTGGTAGAGATTAGAGCACCTACTTGGGGAGGCCATGAAATGGCCCCCCCAAGTGGGAGCAGGCTGAGCCTTGGTGGGGGGTGGGAGGAGGGGTGGGAGAAGGGCCCCTGAGAGTAAGGGGGCATTTTGCATGCAAAATGCCACCCCTGGCAAAGGAAGCCTGCCTCTTCATTTTTTCCCCATAGGAAATAATGAAGAAAGATGAGCAGCAGCATGCTAACAATATGCTGCTCCTTCGCTTTCTTATGGGAGGATGGGGGGACCTGCATGGCCCCCCAAAGTTCAATCTGTCTGAAACTTGGGTGGTTGTTAGAGAAGGGTTAGAGGAAGGTCCCCACCAATTCTGGGCTTATTCGGTGGGAAAATGCCTCCTCCAGGCGTCCTGGAAGACGGAGGCATTTTCCCATAGAAAAAAGCCGAAAGAATGCCGAAATAATGCCGAAAGAATCCCGAAAGCCGAAAGAGATTCTTGTTTCGGCTTTCGGCTTTAACGATAGAGAATCTTCTTTCGGCTTTCTACTTTTGGCTATAGCCGAAAATTTTTGGCTTGCACACCCCTAGACTCAAACTCTACCCACACAAGTAAAGGTGGATAATTCCTACAAAAGTCTCCTTGTTGCTGAAATCTTAGTGTGTCCTGAAGAACCAGCTGACATTTTTGAGGGTGCACAGGAGCTGCAAGGTGAATGGGATGACAATAAAAGCTCGTTCTATTTGTTGGAGTCAACTCCTTATGAATTCTGCTTTAGTGCTTCTTGACACTCATTTACTTGTTTTTGCCATAGTCTGAACCAAAAAACCCCAAAGTGTTCACTATATACCTATAAATTTAGCTCTTTTTTATTATATTTTAGGGTCAGTGACAGAACTAGGTCAAACAGATAAGTGGGAGGGAAAAATTGGATTATTACCCCATACTCTGGCAGTGAAGAAGTAAGAATCAAACTGTGCCAAAAGAGAAATATTACTGTTTTGGCTGCAGAGAAAATAAGTAGCTCAATCCCAACCCCTAAGGTAACAGCTCAGTTTAATAGTCAGCTGCATGAATAGCTGAGATGCTTGTGATAAAAAAGAGAAATTAATCTTTTAATAACTAGTGAAAGGTATTCCTTGGGATAAAAAGACGAAGGTGAGAGAAACCAGCACTGTCTTTCAGTGGACTGGTATTCTTTAGGAATGATCAAATTAATGTCAGATAGTACACCAAAAGAGAGTTTTATTTTCGTACACCGTAACAGGAGAAGGACTATAACCATTTCCCCTTTTTGGATTTAATGAGTGCAGGTGCTCATTATAGCCCAAACTGATTACATTTATTTTGTCTTTGTTAGAACTCCAAATGGAGAAATTTTATCATTACCTTGGAGGTCTCACAGTAATGTAACACTTACAGCAAAAGATTTTAAATGATTTCCTAAAGCAAATGATAAAATTTTCTAACCCTGCAGCACAGACTAAAAAGCCAATAAATAGTATTTCTTAATGACAAGGACATTGGTGTTATACTATGAATTGGTTCAGACATTCATATTTACAGTGTTTCTGTGAAACTGAGAGAGACTTCAAAAATATATGTGCTCATCACTTTGTGAATATATCCTGTGGGCATGGGTGAATCACACATAGAAAGCTGGATTCTTACGGCTTTCTGTAAGCACAAGAGGGAACAGAAATGATCTCCCATTATCTCCTTCATTGCAAATCTGTCCTCTGAGGATTTTTTTCTCACAAGCCCCACAATTCCCAGCATTGTCTTTTGGGGACTCAAACCTTCCTCCCTTTTGTTCCAGTGGAAAAAATGGGTAGCATGTAACCTACAAAGTGCACTTAACTCATTCGACTGTCACAGTCCCTTTGAGGCAATGTCTTGTGCCAATCAAGTTTATGTAGTTTACACAAGGTATTGTTCATGTGTTGCCAGGTACATATTCCTGAAATCCAGTGCTGGTCCTCATGAAAAATGATACTGCAGGCCCAAATGTCTGAACTGGTGTTACATAATGTGAGAACTGTATTAGGTGAAGGTGGAGTTTGCGTTTTCATTTTTTAAATCTAATTATTTCATTTGTATCTTGTCCAGTAACTAAAACATTGTGACAGCTCTATATCTAAAATGAAACCTATGTCAAAAGTGTTCATAAGCCTGAAGGAAACAAGGGGAGGCAAATGACTCCTTAGGCTTGCCAAGTAACAGTGGGACAGCTGACATAGCATGCAGGTTGGGATACTGTAGCTGTTTACTTCATCACTGAACAGGAGATTTAAAAAGATGGCCTCCAAGGTTTCCTTCCAACTCTATAACACCTGTATGGAAGCTACTAACCTGAGACTAGGTCTTCAAGGAAAATGGATGAACTTAGGTTCAGGCTGTATTAGGAAGTTTGTAGCCTAGCCCAGGAATGTATTTGCAGAGCTTATTGGAAACACTTGTGGAGTAGTCTCTAAGCTCTCCAGAAATTCAACCTTGGAGAGACTGTTCTCAGAGAGCTCTGTGCTTAAGTCCCTAATTTTCATACAGCTGTAATGCCAATTAATAGCTGAGCCCCGCCCCCAACTGCTTCTTGAGTGGCTGGGAGATTCACTGTGGCCTGCAAAGGTAGCTTCTCAACTCACTCAACTCCTTTCTTCAACTAGTTTCTCATGATAATGCAAGTGTGCAAGAGAGAAGCTGAAAGCTGCATGTTATTTTATCACCTTAGCATGTCCTTATGCTGAATCAATCAAGCATGAGAGAGGGCTTGCTTTCTAACAGATGGGTGAGATATGCAATAATGGAAACCACTTAGATATGCTTAGGTGGGTAGCTCTTTAGTTTCAGATAGGCACTTTTAATATTTAGCAACAGTAAGGATTTCTTGTTTTAATGCCTGTTGCCTGAGTAAGAGTGCTTCATGTTCTCAGAGACACTCCTTAAATAATAAACTTATGTTTTACTAAGCTGAGTCTGGAATTCATGTCTTGTGCATGGGTATGCTGCAGAAATGAACCTGAGATTGGAAAGCCTGGCCTTTAGGAAAGGGAAAGCTTTCAATCTCACAAATAAGGGGAACACATCGTGCCTGCCTGGTTGTGGAGTGGCTGTGGTCAGTGCCCCAAACTGGGAGGTGAAGTGGCAGGTCTCTCCAACACCCTTTTCATCTCCAAATGTTACAAAAGCTGGACGTGCTCCTTCCACAAGCTGCCAGGACAACTGCAGGTAACATCCATATGGCACCTGGGAGTAAACACCATTTGATTGGCCACCATTTACCCTCCATAAGTCAGTTAGAAGACAAATTCTTTCAAGGGGACTCCTTCCCTTAGCTTCTGTGTGGGCAAATAAGAGCCTTGCGACAAGTGACATTTTACACGTGAAGGATAAAGGATCATTTTCACAAGTCTTTCTGGGAACTGAAGTTCCTCTCCCCCACCGCTTTTCCTTTTGTTCCTTCCCCTCACTGCCTGAAGAGACAGAGAAAGCCTGCGGCAACAGCAACTTTTGCAAATCGTTTCTCCAGTCACAAGCCTGTTCTCAATGATCTTTGGGGCAGGCAGCTGCAACTTTCTCAGCTTTCTCCAGAGCCTTCCCCCCCCCACCCAGCAAGACGATTTGCAAAAGCTGATGTTGCTGTAGGCTCTCTCTGTCTCTTCAGGAAGCAAGGGGAAGGAACAGAAGGAAAAGGGGTGGGGGAGAGGAACTTCAGTTCCCAGAAAGACTTGCAAAACTGATCCTTTTTCCTTCACGTGTAAAATGTCACTTGTAGCAAGGCTCTAAGAGGAAGCAGGCTAGCTAGGAATGCTTACATTCTCCCCAGCCAGATTTCTCTCTAGTAGAGGTGGGCACGGTCCGCATAACGGACCTAATTTCCCCATGAATTTACCCAGTTCGTCGTTCGCGAACACGTGGGCCGTGGGAGCGTGTTTTTTCTCGAAAGCGCCAAACTTTGGGGCGTTTTGTCTGTCTGTCCATTGGCCCGTCATGCCAGGATTCCTGCCGTCCCCGCTCAAACAATTTCCTAGGCAACTGTGTGGAGCCACCTTCCCTGTTTGGAACACACCAATCTTAGCCCAGGAAACTTTGATTGGCAGCTCTGTCAGCCAAACAGAGATCACCAGCGTTTCTGCATAAAAGACAAAGCGCGCAAAGCCCCGCTTCATTTTGCTGGTGCGGGGATGCGAGTTAGCTTAGCAACTGCTTGCTGCGGGAAAGTTTTTCTTTTTGAAAGAGCGTCGCTTGTGCCTTAGGGCTTTGTGGCTTCGGTTGCAAGAGAGCTTACTCTATTCTCCATTCCTGTTTAATTTTTTTCTCCTTTCAGTTCTGGTTTTCTTGAGAGCACTTTTGTTTAAATCCTTTTACCATACTATCGGGTTACTCTGATTTCTTTCCGCTTCTGAGTCCTTGTGTTCTGGGGCTCCCCCCCCCCAAAAAAACTCTTCCTTTTTTCTGGGTTGCCGGTGGGTTCAATTGTGCTCTGACCCCACCCACTCGCAGACCCACAGTGGGTGCAAGGCAGCTTTGGGCACTGTCTGCTTGAGTTATTTCCTTCTTTCCCCCACTTTCTTTCTTGGCTGCTGATGAGGTGCAAGAGGAGACTGCTATTGGGCTCTGTGAAACACCCACCCTAGGACCACTAGCAACACGTTTTGGGGGGCTCTCTCAACTTGATATCTTTCTAAGCCTTTCACTCCCTAAATAGTGGGTGACTTTGGGGGAGCTTTTCTGCCTGGCTTTTGAGGTGAAGGGGGGGCAGCTACTGGCCTCTGTGAAACACCCACTCTCTGATGACTAGCAGCACGCTTTGGGGGGCTCTCCGCTTCACTTCTTTCTAAGCCTTTCACTCCCTCAATAGTGGGTGACTTTGGGGGAGCTTTCCTGCCTGGCTTTTGGGGTGAAGGGGAGGCTGCTACTGGCCTCTGTGAAACACCCACTCTCTGACGACTGGCAGCACGCTTTGGGGGCTCTCTGCTTCAGTTCTTTCAATGCCTCTCTAGAGTGTCTTTTGTGGTGCAGTCTTCCTTCTCTTCTGGGGTCCACCTGGGTGCCACTTGGCTCTGCCCCACCCTGCTCCAAGCTTATGGGGCTCTGTGCTTCATTTAAAATTCTCACTTGTTTGTAGAGATCTTTTCTCATAGCACCATGAGGGTTGGAAAGAAGAATAAGAGTGGTCATGGTGGGAAGAATTGCAAAGGTTGTCCTGGGTGCCCATCAGTGCCCAGTACCAGTAGCACCAGGGACAGAGAGACCTCAGAGGCAGCACCCCATTCTACAGATTTGCTTTTGGGGATCAAGGAGCAGGCAGAAAAGCTCTTAGTGTTGCCCATGGAAGATCAGCTGCCAACGCTCTCTGTGGATCGATCTCAGGGAACACTGGAGAGTCCGGAAGAAACATCCAGCTCCTTCCCATCCCAACCTCCTGTGGCTTCCCCTGCCTGCACTCCACCCCCCGCCCCGGCCCAGCTGCACACTTCTACCATTAAGGCTTTGTCCTCCTCCTGAGCCACAGATTCCTGGTGTCCGTTTTAATCCCACACTTTAGCAGCACTTCCGAACCATCCCAAACGACCCCTGTTCGGTGCGTTGCCAGGTCTGCAATGCCATGGTGCATAGGGGTGTGGACCCCAAACATCTGTCATCCAGTGTCCTCCGCAGGCATCTGCAGAGACATCACCCGAGCCTGCTGTCTCAAGAAAAACCATCAAGCGGTGGGGTCAAGAGGGCTGCTGAGCAGGGAGAAGGGCAAGTGGAACGGGAGTCCACCCCTAGTCAGAAGGCTCACACCCCTGAGAGTGCTGTGGGTGGGAGTGGAACTTCTAGGCGGGCTACCCTTCAGGAACTTGTTCCCTCGGACTCGTCCCTGCCAAGCAAAAGATCCAGGGGTAAAGCTCAGGAGGCAGGAACTCGTGTACTGGCTGAGATGATAGCCCTGAATGGACTCCCTTTGTTTGTGTTGGAGGGTGTGGGCTTTCACCGGGCACTGCATCATTTTGCACCCTGGTTCATGACTCCCTCGCGGCGGACTGTTGGGTGTGAGAGGGTCCTTCAAGGAGGGGACCTAGAACTGTTCTTCCCCCATGTGTGAGGAAGGCAGGTGGGGGCTGACCCAACCAAGCAGGCACCTTCCCATCCGGGACACCACGTTGTAGAGGTGGGATTCCTGTTAGCTGTGGCAACCCCACAGCCATTTGGTTTCCAAAATAAATGGCTTTTCTATTCAAAATAAAACTGGAGTTCGATGGGAGAAGGCCTCCCTGGTGAATTCCTATCGGAGAGGGGTTTTTTGGCTGTCACTTTCTTCTGAATAACATTCTCTCCATGTTTCCTGCCCACCCACCCCCCAACAACAGGGGGACATTACTGAGGTCTCCCACCACCAGGGGTGGGGAAGGCATCCATCCTCCTTTTGTTTGTAGGGCAAGCCTCTTTTGCCACTTCTTATTCCATCTCTTCTTTTCATGCCTTCTCCGTCTCATCATGACACCATCCAATCTCTTCTTTTCTCCTGCCCACCTCGTCGGTGAGGTGGGTTTCGGTTGACTGGAGGTGGGAAGGGTAGTTGTTCCTTATCATCACCTGACACAGCTTTCTGGGGAGGTTGACCTTTATGAAGGGCATAGTCCTGCGCCCACCAAGCAGGCACCTTCCCAACAGGCACACCACATTGGAGAGGTGGGTTCAAGGCAAGTTCCCTTCAGTGGGTGCGCTGCCCCTCACAATCATGTTTTTCAGGAAGATGCATACTAGTTTCCCTGTGCTAGGCACTCTCCCATTGTCTCTGGCCCTCCCTCCATTGCTTCGTGGCAATGGAGGTTAGGGAATGCTTTGGTCACAGCCACCAAGTTGGTGAGGTGGGTTCCTCATGCTGTTCTGGGCTGGCAACTGCACCCCAAGATTTCCCAGTCTCCACATTAGTGGGCTTCACCTTCTTTTGGGCACCTTTTCTGCGAGTTCATGGCCAGTGTCTGCATGTGGCCGAGTAGGACTCTGCGCCCATGCCCCTGCTCTCAGAGCCACCCGCTGGCTATGGGTCCAATCTCTCTGGGTACCTCTGCTGAAGGCTCATCATTTTTCACCTGCTTACCTTTTGTTTTCTTTTTTTTGGGTGAAGGTATCCTGCCAGCTAGGGCCAGTTCTCTGTATGTGGTGGCGTAGAGCTCCCATGCAAAAGGGACCTACATTTCTGTCCTGTCTGTTCACTTAAACCCCCATTTTCATGGTACTTGGTATGTCACCCCCCAATAAGGGGAAGGGGTTCCGTCGGTTCCGTCCAGCCGTGGGGAAGGGGGGCCGCGACAAGCACATGAGCTTCCTTTATTGACTGCATCACGTTCGGTGAAGTGGGTATCGTTGGCGACCGTCCTGCTTCTGCAAGTGCAGGGGCCCCTCCAAGTGGGAAGGCCGATTCTGCTCGCTTCCTCCAGGCATGGGGAGGGTGCCTGTCGCAACAGCATGAGCTTCATTTGCCGACGCCGCCATGTTCGGTCATGTGGGTGTTGTCGGTGACTGTCCTGCTCCTGTGAGTACAAGGGCCCCTCTGAGTGGGGAGACTGCTTCTGCTCCCTCCCCCCAGGCATGGGGGAGGGGGCTGTGGTGCCTGCATGTCCTTCTTTTGCCGACACCACCACATTCGGTTCAGTGAAGTGGGTGTTGTCGGTGACTTGATGTTACTGGTTATTAGGAGATGTAAGAAGGAAGCTGCTGATCTGAGTAAGGAGATAGAGTAACTGAATCTGCTGAGACTTTGTTACCCTCCACTGACTTTGATGCACGGCTGAAGGAAATAGAAAAGGAGGTACAAGCTTTTGAGAGTAGCACAAAGGAAATTAAGATCAAGAAATTTAAGAGGGACTCGTTGGATTATGCTAATAACAGTGTATATGGCTGGTGGGATCCGCCTCGTGGTAGTAAGGATCATCAACGGAGGGTGAGTTGGGCTACTCCACTCAGCTCCGTTTCAGACTTGGAGACTTCGGGTCTATCTGAAAGCTCAGGGGAAGAGGGGGACAGTGGACGCAATTTGTGCAGTAGAACTGTATACCCCAACTCCAGACGTCAACCTTTTTTAGACAGAGGGAGAAGGAAGAACAATTACAGGACCAGGCAACGAACTTAGTCTTCAATCTGTCGACATATGCTCTGAATGAGGCAGAATTGTCAGTACTCAGCAAGGGGTTGGGCTTTGTTCCCACCCCTAAGTATGATTCGTTTCAAACCAAGTTGGATATCTTTAAATTGATTCGTTTGATTAAATTGAGAGCTTTCTTTAATAGTAACAATAAGGGTGATTATGACTGCCAACTACCGAAACGATTGAAACAAGGATCCACTTTTATACCACCGATATCTGATCATAGAATTGAGACTTTTGAGTATATGATAACTAAGGAAATTACAGCATTGGAAAGTAAACCTGTTAATGTTTGGCATAATCTATCAACGCATGGCTCTTAAATCACTTAGAGAAAATAGGAACATCATTATAAAGCCTGCAGATAAGGGTGGGGGAGTTGCTGTGCTGGATCGGGATGCTTACATGGCAGAGGTTCAAAGATAGCTGAGCGATGTGTCGAGCTACAAAAAAATCACTTTTGATCCTACTGATCAGATTAGGGGGCTCATCCAAATTGTTTTGGATGAGGCTAGAGAAATGGGTGAAATTAGTGACCAGTTATATCGGGCGTTGCAAACGAGAGAACCGCGCATTCCCTTGTTCTATATTTTACCCAAAGTGCATAAAGGGATCTCTCCACCCCCGGGTCGTCCAATTGTGTCTGGCTGCGGCTCTGTTTTGGAACCGCTGGCCATTCTGGTGGATTCACAGTTACAACCAGCTGTGGCCGACATAGAACCTTTAATTTATGACACAAGTGACTTTATTAGACGTGTAGAGAACATGGAAATAGAGGAGGATGTTCTGTTTCTTACAATGGATGTTAATTCATTCTACACCATAATCCCCCACGAGTGTGCTAGGATAGTGGTTGAGGGAGCATTACAAGCTAGAGCAGAGAGCAGTTTGCCAACACACTTCTTGTTGCAGTTGTTAGATTTAATTTTAGAAAATAATTACTTTAGATTCAATGATTCTTTTTACTTTCAACTGTGGGGTGTGGCGATGGGATGCTCCGCAGCTCCCAGTATTGCGAACTTATTCATGGGGCAATGGGATCAGAGACATATTTTGGATCAGTCTAATCCATTCAGGTCCAATATTATTGCATATTTTCGTTACATTGACGAGCTCTATTTTTTGTTCCAGGGAGTGGATAGGGTAGAGGAGTTTTGTCGGTGGCTTGATCAAAGGGACGAGCATGTCAGTTTCGCTTGGCACTATAGTGGGAGAGAGATATCTTTTTTGGATGTCATTTCCTATAAGGATGGGGACAATAAGATCAAGTTAAGACCCTATAAGAAAAAGACGGATAGGAACTCATATCTTGAATACGGTTCCTTTCATCCTCGCCATCTACGTACAAACATCCCCTATGGACAATTTTTACGCATCAAGCGGAATTCATCCTCTCCAGCAGACTTTCAGAAAAACAGTGAGGTACTTAGTAATGACTTTATGAGGAGAAGTTATCCCCGCCAGGTGGTGCAGTCAGCCCTGAGGAGGGAATTGACAGTGGATAGAGAGTCTCTGCTTACCCATAGAATACGACAGTCAGAAGAGAGGATACGATGGGCAGTCGAATATACTCCGATCGCCCATGGTATCAAGAGGATTGTTCACCGTCACTGGAAGACTGTAGAGGGGATAGATGGATGTGGCAGCATACCACAGGTAGGCTTTCGCAGGACCCGCAGTTTAAAGGACATGTTGGTACGTGCGGATGTACAGGTTACGGAGAGAGACCCCAGACTGCCCACTGGTAATCACAAATGTGGGCGCTGCCAGGCATGCAGTATAATCTGGGAGGGCAAAGAAACTGTGTTAAATGGGCAGAAATTAATTATCACTCATTTTGCCACATGCCAGACTGCAGCGGTTGTTTATGCTATTGAATGCCCATGCTTGTTGGTATATGTCGGGTGCACTTTAAGTCTTGTGAAAGTTCGTATCCTTGAGCACATTGCTCGGATACATAACCGAGTGCAAGAAGCACCCCTGACACCTCATTATGTGGAAAAACAGCATAAGGAAACTGACCTGAGAGTAGTGGTTTTGGAGGTGTTAGGAAAACAACATTCTGTTACTTTGCAGGTACCCCTCCAACGCCAGGAGGTGCATTGGATTCATACGTTGAACACAATGCACCCCTTTGGGTTGAACCATGAGCTTTCTCTTAACTGTTTTTTGTAGTAAACGTTTTCTATTTGTATTCAATGGAATAAATGTGTATATATGCGTGTTCCCTTTAAGACACCTGTTAATGATTAGTCTGAGATTGCTGATATAGGTGTTTTTGGTTCCCTCAGCCACACACGCATAAGAGATTTTCAAGGCTATGCTTTGGGCATGTAAGATTTAAACACATTGGAAATTTCCCTTTCTGCTGTAAAGGTATGTGTTTGTGGTTTAGGTCATGAAATATTTCTATGTAGACCAAAGAGGCTGAATAATAAAAATTTTTATTGTAGCATTCCACACGCTCCTGATGAAGGATTCCGATATCTGCCACAGATAGCCGGCCCCAGATTGAGCGTGGGTTGGAGCTTTGCTTCACGGCTGGGCTTCACCGTTCACCTGCCGAGGGGAGCCCTGGAAAGAATTGTTATAACTATTCCAAAAAGACTGTTGGGAATTGTATGTGTCTACTGCAACTTGCCCTGTATGATTATGTAAAAGATTATTGTATTGTTGATGTGTGTGCCTGAAAATTGCATCAAGAGATTGTTATTTATTTATTTGAATACAATGATGAAATTTTGTAGCCTTTGCACTCTGAATACAGTTTTGTAATTTTGTAAATTAGTATTGTATTCCCTGTGGATTTTTTCCTCTTCCATTTTGCTGCCCCTAACCCAAGCAAGCAGACACACCACGTCACTGAGGTGGGACTCGTTGTCCACTGCCCAAAGAGGCTCCCTCTGAACAGGGTAGCATAAGCCTCCTTCCCTCAAGGTGTGGAAGACATCCTTTCCATTCCTCCCGTGCCTTCCATTCCAGCAAGTGGCGTTTGAATTGCTACACGATCTCCTGTTGCAGAGTTGGCTTTCACTCAAGTACATCCATTCATTTCCCATCATGGGGAGTTGGTCTCCCCACCCCCGGGGAGGGTATCTATTGTTGATGCAGCCCCATGTAGGTGGGTTTTGTGGGCAGCCACCTCTCCTGGACAGGAGCACAAGTCTCCCTCCTTCCACCACGGGCGGATAAGGGTCAGTCAGAATAGGGGAGGGGAAGTTGTTGTTTGTCTTTTTGGAAAAGTGATAATCGAGGAGTGTTACATGAGGACCTTTGGTGGGGAAAGTCTACTCAAGTGAAATTCTGTGGGAAAAACAAGGCCTTTCTGAATTGAACTGGTTCTCGAATCGGTTCTTGAACTGGGCCGGTCTGTTTAAAAGTTCATGGTCCGTGGTCCGTGGAAGTCCACGAACCACGAACCGGCAGTCCATGGCTGACTCCCGGTCCATGCCCATCTCTACTCTCTGGATATTTGTCTGAACTATCTAGCTTTGCAGCTGAAATAGAACCAATACATTAGGAATTCCCCATCATTCTGGATCTTTGTCCCCCCTGAATTTTGTTCAGAGTGTTGTGCATGTGTAGTTTCCTGCCACTTTTGAGTTCTTTCCTTTAATGTGCCCCCTTGTTTCCCCTCTTCTGCTGCTGATCTGGACACATGCATTAAGAAAATCATTAAGCAATCTAGATATGATCAGATGTACAGCTGTATCAAGGTTCTTTCACAAATCAATTCAAAAAGGGATTGGTGGGAGGGGCATTCAATCGTATGAGCCTCTGTCTGAAGTGGTGCAGCTCAGGTGACGATTTTACACATCAGTAAAAAGCAAGGTGTCGTGTTTGTTCTGAGATAAAGATTTTGTGTTAAAAGAGATAAAGAGCCATCATTTACTGTACTCTAATTAGGGCAATAACAGCTAAAACAGTACCAGCTGCTGCATATCGTAGATACGACAGTCTGTGTAATTCACGTCAATATACTGAGAGTTAAATATGCCACTTATGAGATTCAGTTGCAAATCTGATCATTTAAAATGGGATGCCGCAGGATTCCTGAGAACACAGAGGTTCCACCATCCGAAGTGATAGCAACCACTTACTGTACACAACATGACCATGGTGATATGTGATCCTCAGAACTGTTATGGAAACAAAGAAAGGTTGCAAATAATTTTCAAGTAGCCTAGCCTTCCCAAATTAGAAGGCCTATTAGTAATTCATGAGAAACGAATTACACTTTCGGGATCTGACTCACTGTTGTTGGAAAGGTGGTGTGCTATTTTGTTTTTAGCAGGGCTTCCTAATTTCACGTTTTGTGCCAAGCTAAAAGCCATGTGGAAATAAGCAACTGCTGGTTACTTGATTAATCCAGTTCAGGAACTAATTGAGGAGTTATATACCAGCTTTTTGAAAAGAGCCCAACAGTATTCTTCCAAGATGCGTTTAAGTTCAACTAAGACTGGAAACAACCAGCTGGTGTCAACACTTAAAAGGAATTGTCTGGCCCATCTCAGCTTACACTTATACAATGCAATCTCTGGGATGCTATTGTTATGAACATTTCAAAAAAAGAACAGAACTTATAAAGAATGATCTTTTGAGCTGGCTCAGAATTTGGAGCACTGCAACTGCTGAGATGTGTCGTTTTAATAAATCTTTAGATACTGAACTTTGGCCCAAACTGTAAAAACATAAAGCAAAATCCAGGTTCATGAGAGAGCTTTTGTTAAACACAACCACCTGTCCTTTCCCTTAGGATAGATAAGCCACATAATACTGAGATGCTAACCTCATCAGTGGCAGATGATGAACTTTTGACATTAAAAATGGAATAGCACAGACATAGGCGTCAATAGATCTCAGGTCAGAATCCTAGAATCTTTTGGTGCCAGGAAATTTCAAGTCCATACAGAAATGCCAGATGAGACTCTAGGGTTATACTTACTAGCTCCAAGTTGGGAAATACCTGGAGATTTGGTGGTGGGGACTAGACATGGGCACGAACAGAAAACCCCCCGAACATGGTGTTAGTTGTTCGTTGCCATCCATGAACAATGAACACTGATGAACATGATCCTGTCACAAACATGTTCATTGTTCATTGTTCATGGGGGCCAGCAGGCTCTCCTCCAGCCCTACTGCACCACTCCCAGAAACCCTACCTGAGCAGGCAGCAGGAAATGTACCAATAATAAATAATAGTTTGGTCCCAGAGCCTGGCAGCAGCCCTGGAACCTGAAGGGGTAGATCCCTTCCCCACCACACACAAAGAAAATTCAAGCTCCAATACACTCACTCTGTCTCTCTAACAGCAGCTGTCTCTCCCTGAAAGCCAGAGCTGCGAGCCCCCCTCCCCCTGGTCTTTTCCTCTTGTAATAAATTTGGAGTTCCATTCCACACTTGAAAGGAAGACCTGCCTATCAAGCTAAATCGGGCTTAGATTGGCGTTTCCAGGGCAACAGCAATTCCTGCCTGAGTTGCCATGGGAATTGATTGCAGGTGCCAGACTGTCTGGCTTGATGAACAGCAAGGAACAGCAAAGAACGAGGCTTGCAATGACCACCGGTTTGTTTAGAATGGGGCCTCACCAACAGTTTGTTCGTGAACAGCCAAACAGGCTGTTCGTGGGCTTTTTTGCATTTGTAATGCTGTTTGTGCCCATCTCTAGTGGGGACTGGAGAGGGTGGCATTGGCAGAGAAGGGGACCTCATCAAGGAATAATGTTATAGAGGCTGCCTTCCAAAGCAGCCATTTCCTCCAGAGTTACTGATCTCTGTGACCTGGGGATCAGTTGTAATTCTGGGAGTTCTCCAGCTACCATCTGGAGGCTATCAACTCTAGGCTTCCAACACAGAAGGTTCATCTCTCTCATGGCCTCTCTGGTCCACAGGAAGTTTTGGTTCTTTCTGATCTACAAATAATGATACTTATTTACTGGTGAGGCATCAGTTCCCCTGGAGAAAATGACTACTTTGGGGAGGGTGGCACTTATACTTCACTGACATCTTGGTGTTTTCCAAACCATGTCCTCTCTAGGCTCCATTCTCAAATCTTGAGGAATTTCCTAACCTGAAATTGGCAAACCTACCTCCAAAGTAGGCTTGACAGTGTTCTGCCAGGGCTGTAGGATCCCCCATCCCCTGCTTCTGTTGCCCACTGCCACTGCTGCAGTCAGTGGGAGGAAATAAATATTTTAAAACATTCCTTCTGTAAGGCCATGATGGCATGGCATCACTTCTAGAAAAACCTGGAATCTCTAGACTGGGGGTGGGGGTGGGGTCAGTGATGGTGTGACATAACTGCCAGGAAAATGCAGAAATGACATCTGTCTTCTCTAGGAATCACCAGAACTTTACAATAGAGTTTCCAGCTATTCCTAGAGAGGTGTGATATCATTTCAGGGTTTCCTCCAGAAGTCATATCACACCATCATTGTTTGCAATACCTATGTCTCTACCACCAAGACTTCTGCCAGTTTCCAGTAGGTTTGCCCAGCATGATGGGCAGCTGTATTCCAAAGCCTTGCTGTCTGGCTTACTATCTTTTGTCAGCTCGATATCTCTCCTCCTTTCTTCTTGCTCTGATGTTTTATTCTTCCTCTTGCCACATCTACTTACTGGCTTGCTACTCACCTTTACTCTAAGTATTTCTCTACTCTTGATGCAGCCTTTACCCCCCCAAGAGGTCAACACTGCCAGCTTTTAAAGTGCCTTTTGAGCCCAGTCCTGCCTTTCCATCCACATGGTAGCTAAAGTGCACCTGGTTTTGCTGACAAACCATGGTTTGCGAACCACAAACTGGCCTGGTTCATGCTTAATTTTGGTTCATATTTTGGTTCGTGCCCATCTCTAATAATGACCATCTAGAATGGCTGAGGGCATGGTTTGAAACTTCAGAGAAGTTAAAACCGTTCTAAGAGTAGAAAAGATGGACTGGGTCAAATAAGAGGCTCTGCTGTGGTCCCTCTTGAACAATTTGAACCAGGGAGAAAATTTAGTTCAGAGAGTTATGCTTCTGTCCAACACAGAATCCATCTTAAACATCCAGTCTCGTATACTGAGACCGGGCAAGGGGGACACCCTAAAAGTCCTCCACCAAAGAATAGCAATGGAAGATAAAGCCAGCTGTATAAATGGCACCTAAATGCAAGCACTACATTGCTTTGCCTTAGGAACAGACTGGTGAAAAGATTCCTTTTCTTTTTCCAGAATCTAACTAAGACCAAGTGCAAATGGGCTCTGATAGAAGTTAACCCTAATTCAACCCACATGAAAGCTGCTGGATTCTGGAATGCTGAGAGGCAAAGCTAGATTTCTTTTTAAAAAGAGATTTTAGATTGGTTCCAGGATCGAGATCAGACATTCATTCCATCTCTGTGCCATATAGAAGCTGCAGAATGGCTTTTTACATTGGGACAGTTTCAGGGCGAGCTCAACTAAAAATCCTCCTTTTGAGGTGCAAAATTTAAAGATGGACCCAGTGGTTTTCAAAACTCAGGCTTTTTATAGCTAAGTGGGATTTCCATTAGAGGGTTTCACTAAATGTCACCCCAAGATACTTCAAGGTTTTACACTATTCAATAAGATTTCCATCTATCGACCACTGAAATCTTTGAGGTCTCTTCTCAAAGACCATTACTTTGATCTTGGCAAAGTTGATGTTTAAGGCCTCACCCTTACAGAAATTTCCCAGTTTGTTCAGCTTCCTCCTTAAACTGATACAAGTTAAGAACACCAACACTGTGCCATCTGCATATAGGAGAATACTTTCCAACCACCATCGTCCAGGATAGTGGAAAGAACTTGGAATGATGTCATTTAAATACAGTTTGAAGAGCAAAGGGGCCAAAACGCACTCCCCAAGTAGGGTTGCCAGTCCTCCACCCCCAGTGGGAGATCCCTGCCCCCTCCTCCACTGCTCCCTCCCCCCACCGCCCCCGTTTACCTAGCTGGTAGGGGGTGTGTGCTTCCTGGGGTGCGCTCTCGGGAGGCATGGTGTGCTCTCATATGCCACAGTGAGAACCAAAAAAAAATAGTAGGTGTAAAATAAAAAATAAAATAATAAATAAAACCTCACACCTGGCGGGGTGGGGGGACCTGGCAACCTTATCCCCAAGTAATCGAGATCTTCTCTGTTAAAAAGCCTGTGAGACCTGCCTTAACTCTAGCAGATATATTGAAATGTAATTCCCAAATCAGGAACAATAGGTGTTTTTGATATTAGAGCCTGCTAGTTTTGCCCAAAGTCAGTTCCAATCTACTGAGTCAAAGGCAACAGTTAGATCCTTGTTTTCTATAGTTTCTATAAGTTTATATAAGACTCTCAATTTGACTTGATCGCACATAAAATTATATATAAATTATGTATGTGTGTGTGTACATTATTCAGCTAAATCAAATTATTGGCACATTCATTTAAAAGTTTAGTGGATACAAAGAATACCAAAGTTTAGTTTTTTACAGGGAACTGGCTTTATTGTATAGCATTACACACACACATTGCATGAATGTGCAACTGGGTGGTTTGGTTAACCTCTTTCAAGGAGACAGATAGAAAAAATAAGGTTACCTCTGTAAATTCTGTCAGGAACAAACCCTCCCACAAGGAGGCTGTTTTGTGCACACTAATTGCTTTTTAGATGAATTCAAGTTTTAATCAGTGTTTATCTTTACATAGCCCAGCCTTCCCCCTCCCCTCCAGCAGTCTCTTCTTTTATAGAATTTCTTTATTCTTCTGGCTAGAAGTTAAAACTCAATGCAAATAGGTTTTATTGATTTGCTGGGAAATAATTTTCTCTGAATCTTTCGTACCTCTTGAGCAACCTGAACTCTGAAGCCAGCGTAAGAAACTGAATCTACGCTGGTAATTCCAATGAGCCATTCTGCTGGAGACCTGTGGCAAACCAGGACTTTAAAAAAGTGGGCCCTGCATGGTTGCCATCCTTCTGCTGAAAAGGACTCAAAGCTTCATGTTATAGTTCACTTTAAAAAAAAAAGTAATGTAGGTTAAACATTGATAAAATTTGTTGAAACCTTTCTCAGAACTATGCCTCAGTATTTTAGCTGAAATTTTAGCTTTACAGTAATAGTCATTGGTGAGTAAAACATACATGCTCAGAGATATTCTTTCACACAGGAATGTTACAGCAGGGAAGCTTGTAATTAATAAGTAAAAACAAGGCAAGTGAGAAAGAAGAAAAACAGCTCAGGAATGAAAGGTTTGGGACAGAGAAAATGAAAACGAACTTGGTCAGCAAGGAACTAACTGAATTCCAGAAATCTTGCAGCTTCTCCTTCTCTGTTCCTTCCCAGACATCCAAATAAAATTGCTTGTACATTTCCTTGTTTATCTCTGCAAGGAAAGGGGCAATTTAAAAAGGGAGCTGGGAACTCAGAGAACAAGATAAATTTCTCAGGGTGCACTGCCACTCTCAAGCTGCAGTCTGGTATCAGTATAATACATAACTCACACCAGGGCAAGATCTAGGGTTGCCGGCACCTGGGGCAACCCTAGTCCTACCTGGCGCTCACGCTCCCGGTGCGCGCGCTTCTGGCGCGGCGTGATGATGTTATTTTGGTGATGTCATCACGCAGGGCAGCAGAAGCAGCGTGCAGGGCTGGGAAGCCACCCGCGCCATTCGCTTCCCCACAGGCGAATGGCGCGGGCAGTCTCACAGCCCCCCACGCTGCCTTTCACTTGCCCTGCAGGACAGGGGGCAGCCGGCTTGCCACACACCCCCTGTCCTGCAGGACAGGCAAAAAGCAGTGCGGGGGGCTGTGAGGCCGGCCGCCCGCAGGACAGGGGGCAGCTGGCTGCCCCCTCTCCTGCGGGACAGGTGAATGGCGTGGGCAGCCGTGCTGCCCTTTGCCTGCCCTGCAGGACAGGGGATGTGAGGCAAGTCAGCCGCACCCTGTCTCGCAGGGCAGGCGAAAGGCAGCATGGGGGGCTGCGAGGCTGCCTGCGCTGCTGCCTGCGCGCTCCGGCAGGTGGGAGCTGCTCTCGGCACCCCCTCCCTGGCAGCTCCAGGGACAGACTACCCCCCACCCCCCCTTGATCTGGCCCTGACCTCCACACACACCTTGATAGAGATTACTCTCAGTAATTAAGGTAAAGAAAGAGAGAGAAAACAACAACTAAAAAGAAAGAAAGAAAGAAAGCTTATCTTCTGAAATTAGAAACATCAGTACTAAATTTGAGCTTCCCAGTAAATGAACTTACTTATGAATACTAACTAAATGTTAAAGTAGATGTCTGGGTCCAATATACATTGAAGTTATACATTAACTAAAATCCTATTTGGGAAACATGATTTCCCATTTCTTTAAGTTTCAGTTATTATTGTTTTGTTGTTTATTCATAGTCCACCTGTCTCACTGAGATCCAAGGCGGATTACGTACTGCAAGTGAGTTTCAGATGGGTAGCTGTGTTTGTCTGTAATAGAACAAGATTCAGATTCAGTAGCACCTTAAATACCAACTAGATTTCCAAGGCATGAGCTTGGAAACAATGAACAATGAACAGGGTGTTCGGGTTTTTTTTTTTTGTTCGGTGCCATCCACAAACAACAAACAACGGACATGGACGAACATGGACTGTTCCCGGACATGTTCATTGTTCGTTGTTTGTGGGGGCCAGAACCACCCCGAACCCCCCACTTAGCCCCCCTCCCCTCAAACCCACTTACCTGGCCCTTTAAAGATCCCTTTAAACTATCAGCTGGCAGGCTATTGATTATGTTGCATTCACTTGCAGTATAAGAGCTGGATTTGGGTCCAGTAGCACCTTGAAGGCCAACTAGATTTCCAGGATATGACTCCCTTCATTAGATAAGAAGGGAGCTTTGACACTTGAAAACTCATATCCTGGAAATCTAGTTGGCCTTCAAGGTGCTACTGGACCCAAATCCAGCTCTTATACTGCAAGTGAATGCAACATAATCAATAGCTAGGACGTTCACAGAGCAAAAATACAATATGATCAACAGGACATTCAATAGGACATTCAACAGATACATTAGGGTGTGGCAGTCATAAATTTGAAAACTAGCATAAAGCCAAACACATAGATGAAACCTTTCTGAATTAAAGCATAAGTAATAAACATGGAGTCTTTAGCAATGTTAAACTACCTAGAATGTAGGTTTGCCAGGTGTCTGGTTTTCACCCAAACAGTCTGGTATTTTGGGGGATAGTCTGGGAAAAATTCCCCAAATAATGGACACCTGGCCTGGCCCCTCCCCCTCCTCCATCACCCAGCGTGGCCACCCAGCCTCCTGAGGCTGTGAGGTGCCACTGCACTGGGGAAGTGGTCTGCCAGCCTGGACATCTGACCAGCCTCTTGCAGTACTGTGGTGCCACTTACAGGCTTGGAAAGAGGCCTGCCAGCCTGGATGCCCAGCAGACCTACTGAGGCTGTGTGGCACCACCTAGAAGTGGCTAGCCAGCCAACCCACCTGATTTCTTGAAGCTGTGCAGTGCCACCCCCAGGTCATGGAAGTGGCTTGCCAGCCTGCAGGCCCAGCCAGCCTCCTGTGGTTGTGTATCTACATCATCAGACAGAATCCAATAACCTAGTCTACAGTCTCTGTTCCTTCTCAAAATATCTCCTTGAGCTATTTCTTATGACACAGTCCTACAATCTGAGCTCTCCTGAATAATTCAGTCTTGCATAGTATGTGAAAAGCCCGGAGAGTGGGAGCTTTCCTGACCTCCTCAGGCAGGTCATTGCACTAGGTGGAGGTATCACAGAGAAAGCACATGTATGAGCAGTTGTTGATTTAGCCCAACTACAGGGTTGTATCTACATAAGGCTCTGTTCATATGACAGAGAGACAAGCAGTTTCACAAATATGAGGGGCCTAGGCTATGAAGGCCTTTGAATGGAATAGTCATGACCTTGAACTGAGCCTGATAACTAATGGGTAGCCTGAAGAATGGGAGTGCTATGCATGCTCTGTCTAGCTTCTGAGAGTAATCAAAGCTGCAGTGTTCTGCACCAGCTGGAGTCTCCAAGTTAACTTTGAAGGGAGACCTATGCAGAGTGAATTACATTAGTCTAGACTTGATGTTACTATTTCATGATCAGATTGGGGAGACAGAGGGCAATTTTCCAGGCAAGTCTAAGTTGGAAGAAGGCTTTTTTTGCTGCTGCATTTACTTGCTTCTCTAGCAGCAGTGCTGGGTCTCATATAACCCCTAGGTATTTCACTGAGTCAGCCAGGATCAACTGAACCCCACCAAACATCTGAAGCACAATATACTTCAAGATTTCTGTTTTTCCAACCAGCATCGCTTCCGTCTTGCCTGGGTTCAATTTCAATTTGTTTGCTTTCAGCAATTTGACAACAGCTGCCAAGCAGTGACTCAGATCCTCTACGGCGGTACCAGCAAATTTGGATAGTGAGATATACAGCTGGATATCTTCTGCAGCGGTGTTGCTAAAGCCATTGATTTGCTGCTTCTCTTGGCTCAGATCTTAAGCAAATGTATTATATCCTTGTTTCTTTCATTTGATGGAGCAATAGACAATTCTGACCCTAACACTGAAAAAAATGGAAGAAATAAAATCTGATGCTGAACCCTCCCCTCTCCAATGTTTCAGTGATCACCTGCCACTAGAGGTGGGCACAGACCAAAAAAGGGACCAAAATTTGACATGGACCAGCCTGGGTCTGCATTTGCTAACAGGTGGGTCATGGGATGCACGTTTTTCATGGACACGACGACTTTTGGGCCAGTCCGTTGGTCTGTGAAACCAGATATCCTGCTGCCAAGCAATCAATTCCCTAGGTAACGGAGGGGATGTCCGCAGACCTTCTCTGGCTGTCAGAGAGCTCCTGTTCTTTTCTATGAGAGAAGGAGTAAATTCCCATCCCCCCACCTCTCAGACAAGTGGTTTCCAGCAGGCAGTAAGACCAGGAGAAACTGCAGGGTGGATTTTTCAGTCACAGAGGGAAGTATTTGAAGTTTTTGCTCGAGAGTCTGGCTGCTTCTGTTCCACAGCCAGACATTTGCGGCTCCTATTATATTTAATGGAACTTTCCTAGGGGCAGCCACTTTGGGTGTCTATAACTCAGATATCCAAAATCCAATCTTCACCAAACTTGGAAAGTGGCTGGAGGAGAGCCTGCTGAAGACTCCCTGCAAGTTTGGCACCTCTGAGTGTGAAGAGGGCCATCCTAGGGCCCAAAGAAGTGACAGACCACAGACCAACGAACCAGTCGGTGAACAGGGGCGGGTCCATGAAAAGTCCATGGTCTGTGGTCCGTGAAATGTGATGGACCATGGACAAATCATCCATGGTTTTTTCCCAGTCTGTGCCCGCCTCTACCTGCCATTGAAGAAAGTATATGGGCAGCTTTTTTCTGGGAAAAGAGGTGATGGAACTCAGTGGGTTACCAGCACAGGGGGCAACTCCTGGTGGGAGGTGGTGCCCCTGGTACCACATGCACATGTACATACTGCGTGCACATTCCCAGGGCTGTGCAATGATGTCACTTTGGGTCAGCTGGAACAAGGGGAGAGTTTTTAAAAGTTTAAATCACCTTCAGTGAAAATGGTCACATGGCTGGTGGCCCTGCTCCCGATCTCCAGACAGAGGGGAGTTAAGATTGCCCTCCGTGCCGCTCCAGTGGCACAGCGGGCAATCTAAACTCCCCTCTATCTGGAGATCAGGGGACGGGGCCACTGGCCATGTGACCATTTTCAAGAGGTGCTGGAACTCCATTCCACTGCGTTCCGGCTGAAAAAAAGCTGTATGGACATAAAGCATTCTGTACCAATTCATACACACCATGGTAGATAACTAATGAAATCTTAAAGATAAGAAAATGTACATATAAACAGTTCCCCTAATACATTTGCATTAGAATTGTTCAAAAGCAGAGTAACAGTACAATTCTAAGTAGAGTTACTCCAGTCTGAGCTTAGACTGGAGTAACTCTGTTTAGGATTGCACTGTAAATCACAATAAATAGATACAATATTTAATTTTAAAAAACCCTGACAGGCTGCAGAGCTTCTTAGTACTTTTAGGGATTAGCTAATATAATTAATCTGGCAGACAAAGAAGAATCTATATTAATTACCTGATTGAATGTTAGAAGAACAAGATAATAAAGACAGTTAAATCATGACTATATGGACTAATAGATATAGATCTCACTATTAAATGTAAAAGGAAGACAAAACAACTTATTTAATTTAATAGCCAAATGTGTTTTACACATAAAAATGACCAATTAATAAATGCCATTCTATATATAATTAAAATAACTGATCGTCAGTACCAATTATATGACATATTTATTATCCTCAAGTTCAGTTTTAAAAGGCAAAAGTCCTTGTCTGATTGTTTGTACTGATAACAATATCACAATCACATAAATTTGCCAATGTTGCAAGTAAAGAATTCAGGCAGGATTTTTTAAAAAAATTAAAGCTTTATTCTGTAAGTCTTCCTTTTTAATTGTAGGTAGAGGTGTGCGCTTTGGGTTTCCAATTCGGGTAAATTACTCGATTCAGGTAAATTACCCGAATCGGATCTGATCTGGAAAGATTCTGGATATCTGAACTGGGGCCAGCATGCTGGCCCCAATTCGAAAATCCCAAATCAAAGCTTTCCGAAGCTTTTGGAAAGCTTCGGGGCTGAGTTTAAAGGGCCCTGTAAGCAGCGGTGGGGCCCTTTAAACATCATCCCACCCCACACCCACCTAGCTTGTTGGTGGCAGCCGCTGCCGCCTAAACCTGCGAGGCGTTGGGGAACGCCAGAGATGCCTCCTCCGGTCCTTCCTGCCCCTCAAATGGCCATGGCGTGCCAGCGCCGCAGCGGCCATTTGAGGGGCAGGAAGGGCCGGAGGAGGTGGAGAAAGCCGGAGGAGGGCCGGAGGAGGTGGGGAGTAGGGGTGGGGGAGTTGCTCCCCTTGCTTCAGTATACTCCGAATATTTATGGAGCATACCGAAGCTAGTAAAACAGGAAATTTTTTCCCGCTTCAGGTAAACCGAAAGTGGGAAACTCGAATCAACCCCCTCCTGCATACCCCTAGTTGTCGGTGGATAATGAAGCTATAGTTTCTCAGTACATATGGGGAAAGAATTGTGCATATGACTGTTTATTATAGTTGGCATATGACTTAACTCATTTGTTTTATAAAATTATGTGCCATGGATTCACTAACTAATATTGAGCAAGTCCCTTATAACCGTGTTGTAGTAATCTAACAACTGTTAATGGGACAAATGTCTTCTAAATGGTAGAAATATAAGACAGTAGATGAATGTGAATTATATCATTTCAAGATTTAAACAGTATTTTAGTATAAAAACATACAATTTTATCATCTCAGCTGGTACAACTCTTGTTTTTGAAAAATTTTGTACTGGAACAAAGGATCAGATTTTAACAGATTTCAAAACTGCAAATTAGAAGATTTGGCACTGGCTTGAATAAAAGGAAAAGGAGGAGTAAAAGAGAGCACCATATATATATATATTAATTTGAGGAAGATAGCAGCATTGCCAAAAAGCAGAGAAAAGAAAAGAAGCCCTGACACCAAAGGAAGACAGATCAGTAATTTAGGCTGCAATCCTATCCACACTTTTCTGGGAGTAGGTCCCATTGAATAACATGGGGCTTACTTCTGATTAGATCTGTTTTGGCGTTCTCCTATCATTCCACTATGAGACTGGAAGTTTGGTGTTTCATAACCCCAAGCAGTTTGTGTGTATATTTGTGTGTGCCTCACTTGCCTCAAGACATGGCTCAAGGGAAAGGAGGAATTAACTCCCCCACACGTGTCTCCTTACCTGAAATGGCCTTATGGAGCTGCAGTTTGCTCCGTTTAGGCAAATGTCCTGGCATTCATTGTGTTGCATTTATTTATACCTCAACAGCAAAATAGCATCTTCATCCCATGTACCAGGCTTAGGCTTTGCCTCATCTAGGCATTGTGTGCATGTAAACTAGTGCATGTAAATAGAGGGATGCTACCTCCTAACATAACAGAGTTGCATGTGGCAGTTAGTGGAGTTGAAAGTAGCTGAATGTATTTTTTTGTAAAAAATTGGCAGGGAATCCATCCCTGTCTGAAGCTTTGTTATTTTTTTCAAGGATTTGATAGTGACTCTAACATCTTCTGTTGTGACTGGTTGGTCCAGATATTGTTTATGTTCTTGTGAGGTTTTTTTCCAAATTTCCTGTGATGATAAATAATTTAAAATATGATTAGTGTCAGGATTGTCTGATGTACAAATGGTTTGGTAGTATTCAGCAAATACATCGGCTAATTTTACAGAATTGGTTTGAGTTTTTCCTGGGTGCCTTTAATAGCTTGTATAGAATGTGAGGAGGTTTTTTCCTCTAATTTTCATGCAAGCAAGTTTATAGATTGGGTGGCCTTTTTTGTGTTCATCTTCTAGTTTTCTTATTCTAGATATCATTTCATTTCTAATGTTTTCTTTTTGCTCTTCATGACAGGAGGGAACGGAGATTAATTTCCCTCTAAGTACCACTTCCATAGCATCCTACACGTGGATTTGAGGAATGCCACATAGTTTGTTTCTATTGTTTAATTTCTAAAGAGACTTCAGAAGAAATTTATTTGTTAAATAAAAGTGATTTATTTAGTTTCCAATTTGTTTGATGTCATTTATTCTCAGTGTACATTCTGTCCAAGCATAGTCTGTCCACAACTTGTCACCAATCCTTGATGTAAGAGTTTGACTGACTAATTTAGGAGATAAGAATATGTCATTTACATATGTAATTTAGAAGATAAGAATATGTAATCAATCCTTGTGTATATATTGTGGATAGAAGAGAAGTATGTATAGTCTGTTACCAGTGGGTTTTGAAGATGTCACTAGATCAATAGATAAAGCCTAAGAGCCATTAATTGATCTTAGCAGCTTAGTAACTGTATTGTTAATTTTAACTGCTTTGACACGATAGGCAGTAAAATTTAAAAGGTCATTCAGAGAGGAGTGATACAAATGTTTACTGCTGACACATTGATTTACCCATGCTGAACGAAAGCAGAATTGAAAGCCAAGAGAATCAAGTGTACTCTGCATGAAGACAGCTCGTCAGGTTGTTTTGATCTACAAGCAGCTCTCCACACTGAAAGCAGTGAAAGCAGCTTTCTCAGTAATCATGCTTTGCGGTATTATCCAATACAATTTTTAAAGTTTGTATATGTACACTCACACATTATGCAATGCATTTATATTTTGTATCACTTTCATATTTATCAAAATACTTAATTTCACAGGTCAAGGGATGGTGTCATGGAAATATAAATAATAATAATAACTGTGCTTATATACCGCTCTTCTACACATATTAGTGCCTCACCCAGAGCAGTGAACAAGTTAGTGTTATTCTTATCCCCACAATGGAGCTGGGGCTGAGAGGAGTGGCTGACCCAAGGCCACCTACTGAGCTCATGTCAGTAGTGGGATTCAAACCAGTAGACTGCTGATTATGGTTTAGAACACATACTTCGTGAAACATATGCATTCTAAATAACGCTGTATGAACATCACTGTAGTTCTTTTTCTAGTATGGTGTATAACTGGTGCTTTATCTTTGACAGCCAATTAAAAATAGTGAACAGTATCAGATACATGTTCTGTAATTGTTAGCAGAGACCAAGGATGATCTGGTCAGGTAACTTTTCTTGTCATTTTTACTATCCATATCTCTTATCTTGCAGCTGGGCATAGTGGTACTTTTGGCTAGGTAGAATGTCACATGATTGGAAATAGTAAAAAAGAATTAAATTATGATTGGTTTGATATTTATCTTTGTTATCATATGAAAAGATCTTAGATTTCTGCATAAGATAATATATAAAAATGGTAATCCAAATAGCAGATCAGGGTTTTGGCCAAAAGAAATCTCATGAAGATCTAGGCAGGAAACTTACCCTTGTAATATGTGCTACGGTAACTTGAATGCATTTCATCGTTAATCTGACTGAGTTAGATTTCATTAAGAAATGTTAGGAAACTTAATTCTTGTTGTGTTCATCTGTTCTATTTTTCTATGTTTTATTTAAATAAACATTTATATTTTGATACCTCACGTAATGAAAACGACTAGCGTTGGTTAATGAAAGAAGCCATTAAACTCTTAGGAGGAGTCTGTCTCCTGGTTGGGAGAGTGCAACAAAAACATACATCCTGTTTATTTTGTACTGAAAAGCAGTTTCTCTAAAACAGAGAAACGTGTTTTCAGTTCTCACTTGAAGGTTTCAAGCTGCTCAGGATTTAAGATAAAACCTTCAACCCATCTCTACCGAGTATTTAATACTTTTTACTTAATGTTTAAAAGTTATGTTTAATATTTATGCCTAATATGATTATAGAAGCAATACTGTTTGAATTATCTATAAACTTATTTGAGTTGGATTGTTAGTAAAATTACAATTTTATGAAATTTTTACCATTTTATAACATTACAACTTTGTACCAAAAAAGTTTTGCATGTAGAAGAGGTTGCCAAAAATAAAAATCCCCATCCCCATCCCCAGACAGGGACAGGGACAGGGACAGGGACAGGGACAGGGACAGGGACAGGGACAAGGGACAAGGGACAAGGGACAGCCAGGCCCCCGGGGGTCGCGGCTGCGCCGCTCCCCCAGACGCCCCCCACCCCGCCTCCGGCATCAGTTTTCAAACTCAGTTCAAAGTCTTGACTGTGACATGGCCTTGGCCTGGCATATCGGTAGGACAACCTCTTCCTCTATGTTCCACCACAGCAGCTTTGCTCACCTGATCAGGGCTGTCTTCAGATACCGTCGAGGAGGGAGGGAGAAAGCTACCATTTGTGTACTGAATGTAAAGCCTTTGTCCTTCACAAATGTGAGAAGCTGTTCTCTTCCACATATGTGACAGGGGGAGGTAACCCCCCCCCCACCAATCCTTGCCTTTTGAGTGCTGACATCTACAATGGATGCCCTGGCTCCATTTTTGGGGGTTCACCAACCCACACTTTACAAACCAGTGGGTGAAGAAGACATCATTTGTGCATGTTATCTACCTACCTCTTTGTGGCTGCATGGCAGACAGATGTTTGGGATATAAACTTCCCTGTGTCCCAAATACCTGGTTCCAGGTCATAGCGTTAGCAAATATGAATGCTGTGCTGTCACAGGATGGCATTGTCAACGATATCAAAAGGCGCTAAGAAGTACAGGAAAACAAACAAGGATGCAGTTTCCAAATAAGAGGATCAGTGTAGGGCATTCATCAGGGCAACAAATGATCTTAGTCTGCCATGATGAGGGCAACAATCAGACTGAAATGGATCATCTTTATGACGTGGCAACGGGGGTGGACAGGGTTGCCAAAGAAGCCATGGAAAATGGTTCTTCACCATTGGTCCCATCCCTCTTCCATCAACACTGCCTCATCTGGAGGAGATCCAACAGATAATGGGCTAATATGCAAGTACAAGCCAGCAGCAGGAGGCAGCACCACAGTGAAGCCAAGGACTATTGCTGCCTGTCTCCCTCGGCTCATCTTTGCCTCACTTGCCTCATCATTGGTCATCTGTGGCTGGTGTCTCTGATCAAGAGGGATCACTGATGGGGCAACTGAGGCAAAGGCAAGCCAAGTGAGGAGGATAGGCAGCAGCTGCAGCACCAGGCTTTTCTGCACCACTAGACCACTGGCTGATTCTTGCCTAGCCAGCCTTATTGGCCCTCCTGGCTGCCTGGGCACTGACGTGTGTGTGTGTGTTGTGTGCAGACAAGTGGTACCCCAGACCACCATCCCATAGGAAATTTTCTCCTAGAGGCCATAATGGCAAACTTGATCTTGCTTAGAAGCCCTTTATCTGTTACATTCTAGAGTATGATATTTGCTGCTTCACCATCCTCAGCCTCCCCAGTCTTACAGTTGCTGACTCCTGCTTGTGCCAGCAGATTTAGGGGTAATATCAGAGGATGGTGTGGTTTAGGAAGGAAAGGAACCTCGGTGGCATATAATGCCATAGAGTCCTCCCTCCAAAGCAGCTATTCCAGGGGAGTTGATCTCTCTTATCTGGAGATCAGCTGTAATTCCAGGAGAACTCCAGGCTCTATCTGGAGGTTGCAACCTTACCCAGTCTCCTTCTCTTCAAATCAGCTCTGCTGTTCCCTCCTGTATGCTTGAACCGTCTCTCCAAGCACCTGCTGACACTTTAGTCAAAACCCTCTTCAGATACCAATACTTCATGCAGCTTTCCAACCAAGCTGTCACGAATTTTTGCATCACTGATTTTGTTCACATTAATCCACTGTTCACTGTACAAACACACACACCCTTCGCATCATTTTTGCACTCACCTTCATTTTGACCCTCTAACTGAATTGGTCTATGGGAAGCAATCCTTAAAGTGGATTCCTTTTTTTGGTTTATTATATATATTAATCGGACATCTCTTAATTTTTTTTTCAAATAAATAAACAAATAAATAACTGAAAAAATAGGACATATTTTTTGATTGTTACTTGGAGCATCCAGCCAGGTAACTCCTCTTCACCTGAGGCTAAGTCCCAGGCTACCAACAGATAATTGTTGGGGTGGAGGGAAGCGAAAAACATGGTCTGAGTGTGCTTTCAGTCCCGAGTCTGCAGAAAACTGCAGTCTGTTTTGTGCTGTTTCGTGAGCATATTGGCATAGAAAGGGTTAATTGAAGGGTGCCAGTCCAGAGTTTTCATTTCTAAAATATTGTTCTGGAGTGTCTCTAACACATCCCACTGTTTTTTGTAGCACTGGTGTTTCTTTAGTGCCCGTTCCGGGCTGTTTTGTGCTGTTCCGGGAGCTTTTTGGCATGGAATGGGTTAATAAAAGCGGGGCAGTCCAGAGTTTTCATTTCTAAAATATTGATTTGGAGTGTCTCTAACACATCCCCCTCTTTTTTGTGGCACTGGCCTTTCTTTAGTGCCCGTTCCAGGCTGTTTTGTGCTGTTCAGGGAGCTTTTTGGCATGGAACGGGTTAATAAAAGCGGGGCAGTCCAGAGTTTTCATTTCTAAAATATTGTTCTGGAGTGTCTCTAACACATCCCCCTCTTTTTTGTGGCACTGGCATTTCTTTAGTGCCCGTTCCGGCCTGTTCCATCTCGTTCCAGCTTTTACCCTGTCCCCAGCAATAGGCTTTGCTGTAGGCCACAGGGGTGAGTTGCAGCCATTTAAGGGGTGGATTAGTTCATACTTTATTGCTACTGGCCTAGCAGGGTGGATTCTAGTAGTGTCCCCCCCCATTCCTTCCACCTAGGCTTTATCCCCCCTCGCCATTTACACGTACTTGGGAGGGAGTATTTCTAGCAGCAATAGCTCGGCCTTGGCCTGCAGGCAGCAGGAGCCATTTTGCAGTTTATTCAGTGGGTGCAGCCATTTTGAGAGGGGCACCCAGTGACCTTCTTAGCCTGGCAGTGCAGCCATGTTATGAAGGCATCTACAATATGCACAGCTCCAAGAGTGGACATTTTGAGTGTGGCATTTGTGTGGCCTGATTTGCCTCCTGCTTACTAGCAGTTGCAGTCATTTTGGTGGGGCTTGTGCAGCTGCCTGCAGACTCATCCTTTGAGAATGATTAAGAGACCAAAGGAATGAGGGAAATACTGGGCTATCAGTGTCCATCAGTCAGGAGGGCTGAGGCAGGGTTAGGCCCAGCCCCCCTCAGGCCTCCAGCCTATCTAGGCCTCCTCCACTCAATTGTTTTACTATATTGGTGAGAGTACTTACAGCAACAAAGGTGGATTGCAGCCATCTGAGGGGCAGATTGCTTCACACCTGGGCTGGTAGCACACATTATTACTTTCTCACTCATGCCACCAATGGCATATTGTGTTATTGCTTCTGTTTTTAGCAAGTACTGGGTTTTTGTGCAAAGAAAGAGGCACTGAAGGGTGAGAGGAGGTTAACCATTTGATTGGCAGTGTGTGGGATTTGATGAATAACATTTCATTTATAAGAAACAGAACAAATGGATGTTGGAGAACAATCATCATGGTTGTCAGGCTTTGCAGGTTGCTGTAAGAGCATGGTGGACTGCCACCAAAGAAAGCTATCCAAAGAAAGGGGAAGCATGTATGTGCTCCACAACCAGGAGACCCCTGAGGCAAGTTTCTTCCTCTGCTGAGTACTAGTGGCATCAGGGACCTAGTGGCACATCTAGATGCCAGGAAAGGCCCGGGCCCAGAAGAGGAAGCTAGGTGGGGAATCTTCTGGGGAGGGAGGAGTGCAGAAAACTGCGAAGTTGTCATGTGGGGCACAGAAGTCTAAGATGTTATCTGTCCTTTCTGACAGTTTAGTGCAACTGATGGACGGTAGCTGATCTGAGCTAGCCTGCCTTAACCCAATCCGGTTGCATGGCAGTGAACCGGCAGTGACAAAGCTGGGTCCATATGGCCTAGGAGGATTGTTCAGCACCCCTGGCAGCGATGAATCTGGTGAAATGTGAAAAACAACATGGATATGGCTGAAGGAGGCTGGTAGCAGTGGCAGTGCAGCCACCTAATAAGGAGGTAATGGGAGCATCTGCCATACTGGCAGTGAGGGAAGCGGATTCCAGACTGTAGAGTGCATGGCTGTGAGGCGGTATCTAGGGCAGGTATCCGGTGGTCAGTGATGGTAGGTCCATTTGGCCCTGGCTGGGGTATGCTTGGCCATTGGGGGCCTTGTGGGTCAGTCCCTGCCTCCTTACCTCATGGCTCTTTCCACCCAACATGGCCTGGCTAGCACATTCCAGGGTTAGTCACGACTGGTTATGTGAATGGGCTTATATGGTGGGGTAGCTTAGGTGCTGTCCACTCAAGTTCCTATCAGCGCGCGCACACGCGCACACACACACACACACACACACTAGGTGGCTAAGTGTGGGTGTCAGGTGCTGGTGGATCTGTGGGAAGCCCAGCAGTAGTCTGGTATGAGGACCCAGCCCTATACAACTGAAGGTACCTCGGCAGCATGGAGCATCTCCCAAACGTGCCAATGCCTTGTTTTGGGGAAGAATGTTCCTAGGGACGGGAAACTCCCTCCTTTCTGGCTGGTCTCCCCTACTTTTTCGTCAGGTACCAGACAGCCTGCTGTAGTTCATTCCATTCATCACCCTTCCCACCCAAAGAAGCCCAGTAAATGATTCCTGTGCGGACACATGCTTCGACTGGCCATCAGGTTATCAGTGGTGCACAGTTGCACAGAAAGGTGAAAATGAGTTGGCATTTTGCCTCCTCTGGGGCCTGCCTGCAGACTCTTTGCTTTTGGGTTGTCATTCAAGGACCAGCCCTACACGGGCAAGGCTCTGCCAACCAGGTGCTCTGTCTCAGGTGTGACTTTTGGCTGCTTCAGCTCTTTTCTTGAGGGGGCATGTAACGCTTACCCGCAGCTTTAACACGGCCATGATTATCCCACGGTTTCCATATCTCAGTTTTAGGATTACAGCAGGCATGTGGGAGGACCTCTAAGTATGGGGGGTTCTCAACTCCTTTAACTGAGTCACTTTATAGAGGGAGGCCTGTTGTTAGTTGGTGTGCTTTAGGCCTTCTCCGACGTCTGCTTGAAGGTCTTTGATGGCGGCCCTAGTTAGTTTGCCCTTGAGGCCGATGGATCCCTGGCCTGGATTCCTCAGGATTTCCCCCTTCCCCAGCTTGGAAAGCAGAGGTGTACAGGGCAATCTAGTTTGCCATTTTACTCAGCACTCAATGGGCTTTCAATACTGCTGAACACCTGTTTAGCTCGAGGGGAGGCATGGCAACTTTGGTTTAGCGTGCCCCCCAGCTTTGATGTGACACTTCTTTCAGCTGTTCTGCCTTGTTGTGGCCTAATCCCTTAAGGATGGGTCATGAGGAGCCTTTATGGCTCATGCCAAATCTTACAGGTGTCAAGTTTGCAAAGAAGCCAATGGCAATGGGGCTTAGGAGGCTATTGGGCCCCAGGGTGGTTGGGAGCTATGCCCAGGGGTCCCCTTGGCCTGTACATGGAGGTCCAGCGATAAGATGCGACTGTTCTGACATGCAAGGCACACCCCCATCTCAGAGCCCGAGTGGTCTGGTGGCTGGAAGGGAGATGTAGTTCTCTGCCTCACCTCCTGGTCATATAGGTGTGGTCCTCCACCTCATGTTGGTCATTCACTTTGTGGTAATGACCTTGTCTCACAGGGCATGGCTCTTTCCTTACAGGCTCACACAGGCTTGCAGCACCCAGGCGAGTAGTGGCCTGAGGGTTTGAGGGGAGGTTCCATCCTCCACCTCATGTCCTGGTCATTCACCGCGTGGTGTTGACCTGGCTCACCTTTCCTTACAGGCTCACACAGGCTAGCAGCGCCCAGGCAAGTAGTGGCCTGATGGTTTGAGGGGAGGTGTGTGCCTCCACCTCACATGCTGGTCATTTGCCACGTGGTGTTGACCCTGTCTCACAGGGCATGGCCCTTTCCTTACAGGCTCACACAGGCTTGCAGCACCCAGGCAAGTAGTGGCCTGATGGTAGAGGGGAGGGGCGTGCCTCCACCTCACATGCTGGTCATTCGCCGCGTGGTGTTGACCTTGTCTCACAGGGCATGGCCCTTTCCTTACAGGCTCACAGAGGCTTGCAGCACCCAGGCAAGTAGTGGCCTGATGGTAGAGGGGGGGTGCGTGCCTCCACCTCACATGCTGGTCATTCGCTGCGTGGTGTTGACCTTGTCTCACAGGGCATGCTCTTTCCTTACAGGCTCACACAGGCTTGCAGTGTCCAGGCAAGTAGTGGCCTGATGGTTTGATGGGAGGTGCGGACCTCCGCCTCACGTTGGTCATTCACCGCGTGGTAATGACCTTGGTTTACAGGGCATGGCCCTTTCCTTACAGGCTCACGCAGGCTTGCACTGCCCAGGCAAGTAGTGACCTGATGGTTTGATAGGAGGTGCGGACCTCCACCTCACATTGGTCATTCACCGCGTGGTAATGACCTTGGCTTACAGGGCATGGCCCTTTCCTTATAGGCTCACACAGGCTTGCACCGCCCAGGCAAGTAGTGACCTACTGTTTGATGGGAGGTGCAGACCTCCGCTCCAAGTTGGTCATTCACCGTGTGGTAATGACCTTGGCTCACAGGGCATGGCCGCTTCCTTACAGGTGCATGCAGGCTTGCACCGCCCAGGCAAGTAGTGGCCTGATGGTTTGATGGGAGGTGCGGACCTCCGCCTCACGTTGGTCATTTATCGTGTGGTAATGGCCTTGGCTCACACATCCTGGTTGTTCATTTGGGAGATGATGACCTGGGTTTAATGAAGGGCATGGCCCTGTCTTGGCAGGTGCGGGATGACTTGCTGGAGAATAGCAAGCGTTGACCCGGCATCCTGATTTGTTGGTCTGCAATGCTTCTGTGCCGGGTGTGGCAGGATGCATTGGACCAGAACGCTTTAGAACGGGCTAGGCGAATGGCCAACAGAGCCCTATTCAAGGCTAGGACAGAGGGGTTGGGGTTTTATTTGCTCCATCCGCAAATTCGGGCCAAGTTTGCAGACCTCTACCGAGGGGATGGTGTGCACCTCTCTTCCAGAGGTAACAGCATTTTTCTGAACAATCTGCGGCAGGGGCTTAGGCTGGCTTTAAGCCATTTGTGAGGCGCTGAGGCCTAAGCAGAGGCTTGGCCTCTGCGGTGGCAGGATTTTAGTTAGGGAAAATCTGTAGCGGGCCGGTGAGCACCCTTGGCATCTCCCCATTGGTGGGGAATTGGGGTCTTTCAGGAGCGGCTGGCTGCCATACAGCTGCGAGGTCAGACGCCTTGGGTGGGGAACCCCTGGACAAGCCAGTCTCCCCCTGCTGCCGTATGGCCGGGTGGGGGAGCTTTACAGGGGTGAACCACTCCGCCTCCGCCTGGCCAGGCCGGGTCCCAGCCATTTGGTGGATGGCTCACACCCGGGGCAGCAGGTGCTCGCCCAGACAGGTCCGGGCGGGGTCCAGGAGTGACCCCAGGGCCTGACCTGTACCGCTAGTTAGGCCCTTGCCGTAGTTTATATTTAATTGTTGTAATTTTAATAAAGCGGCCCATTTTAGAACCCAAATACTGTGTCTGCCTTTCATTCCGACTGAGGGGGCAATAAACTGCTCTTAGTCAGGGCTGAATCACAAAACTGTCAGTACTCGACTCTTCTCAGCTAGGGCTGAAATCAGACTCCCCTGTTCCCAGCATCCAATTCAGAACTCTTTCTCTATTCTGTTCATGTTACCCAATCAGATTCTTTAGAGTAGCCTGTCACTCGAGGCTCTCTGTTTCTGTGAAGAGTTAACACTTCACAATCTTTCAACTGTTTGTATAGCACTTGTAATCTTTTAAAAAGTGCAGTCTGCTCACCAAGACAGTCAACTGTTGAAATTTTATGTGTTTACGACAGGACTGCACTTGGGCATTACATCATGCTGAGCTTAGGAGGTTCTTTGCCTTCCAGCAAAATCAAGAAAGTCAGTTATTAGGCTCCATGCCAAGGGTGCAGGCACTGGGGGGGGGGCTCGCCTTCCCACTTGGCCTACACATCAGCCCCAACCTTGTAATGTGTCTCAAAAGTGTGTGAGGGGTCAGCACCCTCTCATACTCTCTCCACTGCTCAATCACCCTCTCTCCCATCTCTCTGCTCGCTCACTTGCCTGCTTGCTTGTGCTCTCTCTCACTCTCAGACTCCCAGCTCTCTCCTCCGTACCTGCTACCCTGCCACAATCAGCTTTATAGATCTGCCCTAGGGGGATTTCCTGCCCCTACCCCAGGCTTCCCCAAGTCTCTGGAGGACCTTCACCCCCAGACATCAATCAAATTTACTATCAAAATAAAATAGCACATTGCCCTATAACTAGCTGACTTTCTGAGTCAAATACTCTTCAACAGCCATGTATGTGGTCTTTCACATGCCTGGTATACTACTCTGCTGTTTCTAGGGTTTAAACACCAGGTTGAAAAAATTTTCGGAGAAGCGAAGGTGGCACCTGTGGTGCTGGCGTGTGGAGAAGGGAAGGAGCCCAGCAGGCATGTGATACCACAGAGTTTGACCTCCAAAGCTGCCATTTGCTCCAGGGGAACTGATATCTATAGTCTCGAGATCCACTGTAGTTCTGGGAGAACTCAATTCCCTCCTTGGGGTAGGTAACGCTAGCTGTTTCTCAAGTTCTAGCAGACTAGTTGGCTTCCATACAAGTCTTTTACTTGGTGACTGATTGTATAGTGTTGTGCTGCTATGTTTTGTTGTATCCAGAAGACCAGGGACTCTTAAGCATGGGAACTGGAGGCAGCACAGGTTTAAACAGATGCATACTTCACTGGTACGGTGTCCTTTCCGCATAGAGTTACAGCAACAACCAACTTCTAGCATTCCCTTTAGCCATTTCAGTTCACTATAAATGCTGAACAAGATTAGCATGTGGTTAACCCAGAGCAGTCTGAAATACTGGTGTGGAATAAGGAACGGTCACAAACACAGCATGGCCTGTAGAAGTCAAATTTTATCCCTGTGCCCTTTCCAGGCCAAAAATGATGACTAGAATAGTCAGATTATTTTAAGAGAGCCACAATAACATTTATGTTTGTGAAAGACAATAAAAGGAATTAGGTATCATCAGGGCTTCCAAGAACAAAAACTAGAAGGACACCATTCCAGGGGAATCCCTGCAACCTGGGAGTACATGGCATTATGCAAGTCATGATTTGCTTCCATATTGTATTCAGTCTGAGAGTTGTCCAGGTGGCCCAGTGAAAATAGTGTTTAGAGGTTCATTGTGGTTCTTGACATATTACATGATCTCGTTCAACGATTCAACACATACAAGTGAGAAATGGGCATTTGTTAGAGAACACTGATCATTTTTTAAAGGCATAGATATTGAAAGGTAGCGAGAAAGATTGGCATCCAAGTATGCAGGTTATGTCCTGGAACATGGAGCCTGGGAAACCATGTTCAAGTGATTCAAATTTATTGGGCACCTCTCTTAGCAAGAAAAGGAAATTTATTTTCAGAAAGCAGCCAACTGGCCATTGTCTGCTCATTCAATTCACCTTTGTGGTTTGTTTCTACAACTGTGATATAAACCTAGAAAAAAGTCTTGCATTCTCTGATCAAAACGGGAGGGTGATTTACATTGCAATCCTAAACAGAGTTACACTCTAAATCAGTGGGTTTAGGGCCAAATTTCAGTTACTTTTTTCTGGACAACTTGGACCCAAAGATGGGCAAGTTACTCTTCCTCTCCCCGCAGCCTTTTCAGCCAGGGAAAATGTCATGAGGGGAAGCAGGAGTCCCTCTTCCCCCCTGCTGTTGTCCTGAGCTCAATCAGACTCTTGTGGACATTAAAAATGCCTTTCCCCACAGCAGTTGCATGAGTGCAGGGAAAGCAAGTTGGGTCCAGATTACCTGGACCCAACTCATCAAAAACATAATATGTAGTTTGGTTTAGAGCTGAAATGCCATGAATTATACAACTGGCCTTTAGCAGACTTGTTTTTTGATTCTAAAAGTTTTTGATTCTGAAACTTCATATTTTCACTCCAATTAAATTGTAAGTGCTGTTGATAATATATAAATTTGCCAAATTTAATACCTATGCATCTTGGCCACAACATGTAAATGCCCTTAAGCTCACTGGATTCATTGAAAGAAAAATAACTTTGGTCACTCTAGTTAATATCTTTTACCAGGATGGAAACCAGGGGACCATGTGAATGCTGCTGACATTCATAATCACTTGGCTCAGAGTGTTACTCTCAGTGGCTTGCAATGCTCCCCTTAAATCCGAGGTCAAGCATTGCAACCTAGAATCACAGAGTTCGACGTTTAGTCCAATCCCCTGCAAAATGCATGAAATTTACAACTACCTCCACCCACACCTCCAGTGGCCCCTGTTTCGTGCCTTGAAATTGGCAAAAAAGCTCCAGGATCCCTAGCCAACCTGGCCGCTATACCCAGATTGGTTTAGAGGAGGGATTTGATTGTCCTATATATCAGATTATCATTTTCTCCACTAAATGCCGACTTCAATAAGTCTTTTGCCCAACTTTGAGGAAGCTATTGCCTCTAGAAACATGAAGAATAATCTGCTTCATTTTCCTCTTTCCCATTTTGCCTGAAGACAGAAGCCATCAGAAAAAAACACTAATGACATTTTCTATTTAGCAGGAAGGTCTGCTGTGTAGTGGGGAGGACCTAAAACCTGATTTTTAAACAAGTTATAATAAGCATAGTGACCATCAAGGCTAGTTAATTAGATGCTTCCCTTAGGTACAACCTAATAGAGGTTATGTCATTCAGGTGACACTGTCTGCCAGGATGTTGACTTGCATTTTAACAACTCTATCACAAAGACAAAAATGACTTCCTTGAAAATTAAAAAATGATTGTTTTTAATAGTCAGAATTGCATGCAAGATTAGGTAATGCTAAAATAGGCCAACACTGTCGTCTCTACATTTTTAATTCCACAATTAGCATATCTTGATTTTCTGATGACAAGAAAACATTCAAAAATGATCCCAGTCCTTTTAAATAAAAAAGGTCCTAGTTAAGGTTCAGCTGACTCTGCCCAATTGCCAAGGACCTCTGCCACCTTATCCCCTGAAAATCTTTTTTTAGTAATTTTTTTATTTAAAAAGAAAAGATATGAATAACAATAGAAAGTGCATAAAACTTATACAAGCACTACATTTGAATTAGATTTAAACTGACAGAAAAATATATTCAAAGTCTATAACAGCACAACTAAATTATATCATAGCTCTCTTCCCCAATCCATAGTTGCTTATACCCAGACTTTAATGCCAATCTCCTCTGCATTTTATCTCTATAATATAATTAGCTTAATTTATCTTAGTTTTAACCTAAATAATCAAAGACATCTTTTCATTTTTTCCAGAATTCCAATATTGGTCTATTCTGCACACAGGAAGTTAATTTAGCCATTGATACATCTTGTCTGTCCACTCAGGCATGTCAGGGCATGAATCTGTTTTCCATTTTGTTGTGTATAGTACTCTCACGGCTGTCACTATATACCAGAAGAGAACTCCCTGCTCTTTTGTAACATTATTTGGTAAAATATTTAATAGCATATTTTTCAGGTTCTGCTTAAACCTGAGCTTGAGAATCTTCTGCATCTCTTCATGTATCTTTATCCAATATCTTCATGCTTCCTTGCATGTCCACCACATGTGATAAAATGTTGCATCCATACATTGACATTTCCAACACTGTCCACTGTAGTCCTTTCTAATTCTCATGATATCTTTGGGCATAGTATACCATCTAAAGAACATTTTGTTTCAATTCTCTCTTAACAATGGGCAAATCTGTAAATTTAATATCTTTGTTCCATAGATCTTCCCATTGATTCATGGAGATGGTTTCTCCAAAGTTTTTCATCCATTTTAACACACAGTTTTTAACTTGTTCCATTTCTATGTGGTGTTGCAGTAGAATTTTATAATTTTTCCTAATAAATGCTTCAAGTCACCACTTATTAGTAATTCAAATTCTATTTTTTATCTTAATCTGCGGCTGTCTTTGACAGCTTGCTCTTTGAACGTAGACACTATTTGATGATACATCAACCATGGAATGTTTTTCCCTTGAGCTTGGATTTCTTGCCAAGGTTTTACATTGCCTTGCTTATCTGTCATAAATTCATAGCAGAACTAATCAATTCTACTTCTTGTGGTGGCATCACAATAAGTATTTATTGGAAACATCAGTGGTGAGATTGGTGGGATCAATCAGTTTCTGCATTGAAACCATATTTTAAGTAGTCCATCTCTTAGTATATGAACATCATCTTGCTTTTGAATGGATTTTAACGATTTCTTAAGCCATAAATACCCTTTTCAGGATCAGTTGTTTCCAATTTGGTGTGTCTTCTACTCAGAGTTATAATCCAATTGGTTATCCAAACCAATGCCACTGCCTGGCGGTACAATTTAATATTCAGTATTGCCAATCATCCCCTGAAAATCTTATTGGTTTCTAAAATATTGTTCTGAAGTGTCTCTAACACATCCCACTGTTTTTTGTAGCACTGGCGTTTCTTTAGTGCCCGTTCCGGGCTGTTTTGTGCTGTTCCGGGAGCTTTTTGGCATGGAACGGGTTAATTGAAGGGTGCCAGTCCAGAGTTTTCATTTCTAAAATATTGTTCTGGAGTGTCTCTAACACATCCCCCTCTTTTTTGTGGTACTGGCATTTCTTTAGTGCCCATTCCGGCCTGTTCCGTCTCGTTCCAGCTTTTACCCTGTCCCCTATTGCTGCTGCTGCTGCAAGTATTCTCTCTCAATGAAGTAAAACAGTGTTGGGGGGAGGGGGAAGGAGCCTAGGAAGGCCAGAGGCCTCAAGGGCTGGGCACAATCCTGCTTTATCCCTCCTGACTGATAAACAACAGGCTCCAAATGTAAATAAGGAGAAAAAAGTCTCTGCCAAACCAGTGAGCCTGGCGCTGGGCCCTGGCTCTCCTCATGAAGTCCGATGGTAGCAAGCAGGGGAATAGCACAGCTTCTCTAAAGCTTCTGCTGCTGCCAAGCCCTGAGGCCCCTCAGTAAAACCAGCCTCAGAGGAGCTCGGCTGAGAGAGCTTGAAATGAGCTCTGCTCAGGCCGAGCATGAGGCACAACTGAATGCAATGGGGCGGAGAAGCCAGCTAAGGCTACAGGCTCCGCCCCCAATGCTGAGCCCTGGATGCCAGGGTGTGCCTTCTGCTTTCCTCCTTCCGAGGAGGCAAAAGCAGCCACCGGCCTGAGTGGCTGTTGCCACTGGCCAGGATGGCTGAAACACAGACAGGAGAACTGGGGGAAAGTTGGCAAGGAAGTTTGGGAAGCAGGTGCAGACTCCCATTCAGGCCAGGGATATGTTTTCTAGTGAGAAGAGAATTTCCCTACCCAGTCAAACAGGGAGTTAGCTCTGAAAAGTGAAAAGATGCCTGGTCTGGTGGTGTGGTTAGACACTGTCTTTGGAGACATTAAGATTCAGTTAAAAACTGGAGACCTGTATTGGTGTTTCAAGAGGTTTGGGTACTGGAAAGAGGGTACCAGCCTTCTGGAAACCAAAAGAGAATGCTCAAAGAAAGTGCACTTGAGTGTTTGGGAAAACACTGGAACAAAAGCCTCTCAACACAGAGATTTAAATAACTGTGAAGAGATTAAGGAACTCTCATTAGTCTGAAACATAAGAGTTAAATTTTGTGCATGCACTGATTTGACCTCAGTTATCTTTTTTGAGCTACCTTAGAAATTTTCAACTCCTGATTTCACCTGATCTTTCCCCTCTATGTTAAATAAAATATGTTACTATTTTTTGAATTTTAAAACACCTTTATTGCAATTTAAGTTATTTAAGTCAAAAGGAGAGGGGTGTTATACCTGGTCTGTCAATGGAAAGCCACATTGCATACCAAATTACATTGCATTTCATGTGATAGAAAGGAAAATGTCCACTGAGGCATTGAAAGGTAGATTAGGATAATTGTTAAAATATAGGAGTTTTGTTTGCTAATTGGCACTAGGTACAGCAACAATTGACTGTCACCTTGTCTAAAATATAATGACGTTTTAGAAGGTTATAGGATACCTTGTACAGACTTAACAATAATCCCTGGGAATTTACATTTTTAAAGCAAGGAACAGTTTATCTAACTTGCAACACGGAGCAAATCTAAAGAAAATATTAAATGTGACAGTTCAGAATGGTAGAAATTGAACCTCCTTTGGAAAAAAAAATCTAAAGAAAAGAGATTGACCTTTGAGGAATGGAATGTATGCAGGAGAATAAACAGCTTTCAGACATTGTTCACCCACATGGATCTTGTATAGTTCATTTGCCTTTGTATCACTTACTTCAGCTCACAGCTTGCACAGAAAGCTCCCGTCGTTCTGCTCAATAAGCAAATGCCTGCTTTATTCATTCTCTTTCTAAATGATACTGGGACCTAGAAGAGGGACAGGTAGCTGATGAAGGTTTGACCCTGAGACAACCTCAGGTAAAGTCTGTATCACATTGGAGATGTGCGGAGATCTGATGAGATTAGATGCCGTTTGAATTATTTACAGTGGACAATAATTTGGCAGATACCTTAAATTTTTCCTAGCAAATGGAAATATACCAAAATACACCAAATGACAAAAACTGAAGATCAATGACCTCTGCAAAATTGTACTTCATGCCATCTGTATCTTTTCAAGTTTATATTGCAAGAATACAGAGAAGAAAATCATGTAGCAGAGATAAAAATGGGATACATATTTACCAGTGTTTCCTTCCACTTTTGCCAACAAATTATGATATTCTCTGCTCTTATATGCCAGGTATCGATTTTGTGGAAATGGAAAAGCAATGTCTGTAAGTTTCATGTATTTATTTTGATTGACCATCAGGACTACAGCTTCCATTGTCTTCCACATTCACGTGTTCTGGCCACCTGATTATGTCAGCGAAAATAAAACATAGTGGTCAAAGCCAAGCATCCTCCAATCACACGGTGTGCTATATCTCTTCCTTGATGGCATACTTGGAAATGATTCTTTGCTGTAAAGTGATGTTGTATAGCTGTAATAAATCTAAGTCCCTTGGGAAAAAAGATTGCCTTTTCGACCCACAGTTTTGACAAATGCCTGTCAATTTCTTCTCCCCTGAGATCTGCTGTGTAAATTGGACATGTGTTTTCTTCTGATTCTAGGCAGCAATCCTGTTTAAATTGTCAGGACTCCTACTATGTTTTCTGATACATTTAAGGGCATAAGGCAATAATACTTAGCATCTGTACAGTGTTTTCAGTATTCAAATCTACATTGAATATATTATTATGTTAATCCATGTGACAAGCCTGTAAAGTAGACCAAAACTCCCTTCTTGTTTAAGGCTATTTAGTGAAATTGTGACTAAGATGAGATTTGACAGAGCCTTATCCTAAACTCCATCTCTGAAAGGGAGTGTCTTAAGGCCTACATCAGCAAATCTGACATATCAAGAAAAATGCCAGTGCAGTGATGCACTGTTTTCATGTTGGTGTCATGCCAGTGTAACTCTTGCACCAGTGCAGAATTGGGTGACATCAGGGACATATTGTGGGTGGAGCATGGCATAAGTGGTACCCAAATAGGCAGTCTCATAATTAGTTGGGGAATTAGCTTAAAGGAGACAAGGTGAGAGGAGTAACTGGGATTCTCCACCTATGTTTATGGGGATTATTCCTTTAGAGAACTCTCAAAATAAAGCCAGCCAGATGTTCAACTGGAAAGGTTTTTATTAAAAGAGAAATAAAAGGGCAAACGTGCAAACATCACACACAGCATACATATGAGGTTAACTAAGAGGAAATCAGGGAGGAAAGGGGAGAAAGCAGTTTTGGGGAAGGCTATGGTTACCAGTCTCAAAGACAGAGGTCTATGGAGGCAGCAGCAAAATAACCAGCATTTCACAGAGAAGAGAAGGCCCAAACAGATTTGGGGGCATGTGTTTGGATCCAAAGACACACACACACACACAGGTGGCCAGATATAGGGCTAAATGCTCCCTGGGCAAGCTGATGTTCTCACTCCCAAAACATTGACAATGAGTCTACCTGAAGTGGACTATAAGTGTAAATGGCACTTGATAATCCTTTGAGTACTGGATGGGAAAAGCTAACAAGTTTGATGAATAGTGTTAGGTGATGCTTAATCAGGGTAAATGAGTGAGGGGAGGGAAGGCAACACGTGGATGAGATTAGTCAGAAGTTTCTTGGGAAACCTCATTGTCCTAAATTATGTATCTCTCTGGGGCATGGAGGGAGGCATTGGTCAGTTAGCCACTCTGACTTCCCTTATGAAATATTTTTTTAGGCTTTTACCTGGCTGGCATCCATTTTGTGCCAGGCAGTGCCTTGTGTTTCTGGCATATGAGGGATGGTGTTTATGATTTCATATCTATAAACTTTCCCTTAGTGGAAGGAGGGGTCTGACTACTAACATAAGGGACATCTGTGGAACTCTGAACCTGTAAGGTAATACCATCAGTTCTTGGCCATCAGTAGCATGTTCAGAGTGGAGTGGGTGTTATTTATTTATTTACCTCATTTATTGTCCACCTTTCTCACTGAGACTCAAGGCGAATTACAAAGTATGAGTTAGCACAGTCAATTTCAAAGACAATTCAATAAACAAGAAATAGCGTATTGTTGTTGTTGTTATATAAAAGCAAATGTGCAACAATATAAAACCAGCAGAAATCCAATACACAGAGTTGAAGAAATGCTGAAAGAGAGTGTTTGCAATTCTAAGACTGACATATTAAAGCAAAATCAAGGTGCTGTTTTGTAACTTCAGTTGTTTTGTGTTTCATGTACCAGGGTGGTGATTTAGAGGGAAGCTAGGAAGGCTTCAGAAGTCACTGCCCCTTCTCTCTTCAAATTTCTCTTTGATCAAAACAGAAATGATGAGAAACTGAGTCCAAATTCCTAAAAGGAAAAGGATTTTTTTTAATTTCAGGGAGAAACTGGGTAAAGAGGAATTGGGAGAATTATTTTTAACAACCCTAGCAATTACAAAAGAGGTGCTTTTCTTGGTTGTTTTGATCCCATAGTCATTTTGCCTCTATGCCTGACTCACAAAGGCTACATCTATTTGTTTGTATCAATTGTATTAACTTATTCTTGTACTCCAGCCCAAACGTAAGAAGAGCCCTGCTAGGTCACACCTGTATTCCATCAAGTCCAGCATCTTATTTCACACAGTGGAAACCAATTGCCCTGGAAGGCAAAAAGACAGGGCATATAGGTCAAGGTTTTCACATGATGTTCTCTTCTAGAACTGGAATTTAGAGGTTTGCTGCATCTAAATATGGAGGTTCCCTTTGAGTATCATGGTTAGTAGGCATTGATGGATGTATTCTCCATGAATCTATCTGGTAATAACATAGTTTAAATATGTTCTGACTGAGCACAAAGAATACTTTTGCTGTTTCATCCACCAACTTGTTCAGGTTAAAGCACATAAGCATTTGATTTTACTTTTTGTTTTGTACCGACACCTGGAAACTGTAGTTTCATCTAGTCAGCTCTGTGCATGTGCCAACATAAGTCATGCCACTGACTGTGCAGGTGCAAGAGCACTGAATACTCTCTAATATACTTAACAGAAATTATGCATAGCTGTCTGTGATGACTTTACATCAGCCATAATCCAAGCAATGCAGTACTTGTAGGCATGTAACAGCAGTAGCTTCCCTGCAGCTGCCATGATGAATGCTTGCACTATGCAAATGCAAAACTATTTAAAATTTTGGATTTCAAGTTAATCTTATGAGGCACTATGACAGACCCCCCCCCCACTCTTGCACTGAGAGGCAGATTTTCCCACCAAAATTCAGTTTGCCTGCTTTTGCTGAGCAGACTCCCAAGTAGCATGTTAATCTTTGATTTGAAAGTCTGTTTGTCCCACCCTGACAGTCAGATATAATTTTGGCTTTTTAGTGCAGCCCAGGAACTTGATGGGGAGAAGCAGGCGACCTCTTCCTTTTTGTTGGAAATGGCCCTGGAGACTGTGTAACATTCAAAAGGAAATAACTTTATTTAACAGGAAATCTAGTCAGGGAATGAAAATGCTGGGATATAATTTTGTTGGTACTACAAAACGCATTTTGAGTAACAGGCAAAATAATTTCCTTGAAGCTTAGTTTCTTATATTCTTGGTTCTTAGCAGTGAGAGGTGTTACTTAATACTTTAGTCACAGAAACAATGTTTCTTCACAGAATTTCCTATGACAGCTTAGGTTTCATGAAGTTTCCTTCAGAACAGACTCAGGGTCCTCCTCAGAGCCAGCCCTCCTTTAGAAACTGGGAAGGAATTAATCTTCTTCTCCTAAAAAGATATAACACTTCTTTCAGCTTGAAAGGGAGTCTAAAATACTACCCAATCACTCTTGCCAAAACACACTCCCAGTTCTATGGTATCTGTGTCAAGTGGGCTTCAGCTTCTGCTGACACTTATACTAAGAATTCTTAAAGATAATTCTTTTTCAGGACAGTGATGTTACACTTAAGGCAAAAGTTTCCTCTTCCCTCACTCCAGAGGGGAACTTGTCTGATCTTCCCTAGCAGACTCTCTCGCAAATTCATTCTGAACAATCCTGTCAGAAACCAACCGTCTCACTTCAGACTGGTTCTAAACTGACCAATCAGAGAGGAGGAAGCAGCCTGTCACTCAAGCTCTCCCTGCCAAGCAAGAGTTAACTCTTTGTCTCCCAGCTCTCTGATTGCTGCATTTAGGAAACCTGCTTTCAAGTGCAGTCTGTCACAGGTACTCACCTCAAAATAAAGTGTATATTGTGAAGAACATAATTTAAATGTCTGATATGTCTATTATCCTGGGAAACTGAAACCATTGACAAAATATTAAAAAAATAAAAAAAATAAATTGGGGACATTCTGTTCATTGCTACCTGAGTGTCTTTGTTCATTTTACAAGATGTTTATACATTTGTGGCTTTCCCATTCATTCCCACGATTAATGTCAAAATGACGTGAATACTTCCCTGAAAGTGACTACTCTCTGAGATTTGCTTCTCAATAAACATATACAAGATGTCTCCTGATCCTACAGTAAAAATTAACATCAATAGCTCACCTTACTTTGCTTTGTTCTGGTATAACACAAAGAAACAGTCTTTTCCAATCCACAGGCATTTCTCCTGAAACAAAATGCCCTCTTAGGCCCAAACATTTTAACCAGTCTTTAATACAACCTGGCATGGCTTTAAAACAAAACTGTGCTTAGTCAAGTGCTGCAGTTGGGATGGGGAGGGAAGTGCAGTAGACACTCTAGTGTCTGGCAGCATGTTGTTCCCAAATCATTCTAGTAATTCATTTTATGATGACCTGTAGCACTGCTGGAACAATATTTCAGTGGCCCTTGCCGGGCATCTTTTAATTAGGAATTGTCAGTCATAACTAATTCAATTACTGGATAGTGCTAGGGTGACATCTATTTCATCTGCAGCAAATCCCTGAAATTGAACCATACATAAAACCATTAGAGCTGCTACTGTTCAGGGCAGAAAAAGGTCTGGCAGCCAAATACCCATGTCAGTGGCTTGAAGGACCAGTACAAGTTGACATTTTAAAGGAAGCAATTCTCTACAGTTGCTAGAAGCTTCACCACTGTCTTCTCTGTAAGGCGGCCCCTTTGGAAATACGAGTGTTTGATAATATCACACTATTGATTCCATAATACAGTGATCTTCCCCCCATCTTCAAGATACTAGACCTCTTTATTGTACTCATCAGTCTGTTTCCAGTTGTTTTGTGGAAACTGCCCTTTGATGATGTCAATAGCATTTTAAAATGGATTGGAACAAGGTGATTTGATTTAGAAGGCACATGTTTGATCTACTGGCTTTACTTGGGTTTTTCTTTTGATGCAAAAATTGCAGAGTGGGATCATTTACAATTTTTTTACAGAGGAAGATAATGTCAGGTTTATGGGGAAGAGAGCTAACTATTTAGTAAAATGGCTGTTTCTAGGGTGGGGTGGGAGAATATATTTGTTTGCTGTAGCCAAAACAACAAATAACCTTGTACATTCTAAAAGAACTTTATATATTTTGGCATAGGCCTTTATGACTCTTTATGTGGTGCCTTTTGTTAATCAGATATGCATTTCTTTGATGAGGTATCATGCTTTCCCATTTATTGTACAAGTCCTTTGGAATGCATTACTATGTTCAGAAACAGAATATGTCTGAATGCCAGTTCCTAGGGGCAGCAGCAGGGGGAGCTGTGGCATCTAATGGGCAATGTGAGCAACAAAGTGTTGGATTATATGGACTAGTGGTTGGATCCTGCAGAGATATCCAGCAAAGCCAGAGGAAGTACAGAGGATAACTTCAGCCTTTTGAAGTAGTTGTAAAATAGTTTTCTTTTGCAGAGCTTTTATCAGTATTTTAATTTTTGCTTAAAACGTGATTCCTTTTTTAAAAAAAATCTGTTTGCTGACGAGTGCTAATTGCAGTGGTTACCTTGGGGTGAGGTATATAGAATCATAGAATCATAGAGTTGGAAGGTACCTCTAGGGTCACCTAGTCCAACTCCCTACACAATGCAGGAAATTCACAACTACCCCCCCCCAATTGCCCCAGTGACCCCTGCTCCATGCCCAGAATTTATTTTAAATAAATTCATACATACATACATACATACATACATACGCTATAATTTTTTTGTTGTTATGGCTATTTCTGTTGCAGATTTTAGGAAAATACAGCCAAACACCAAAATCCACAACACAAATAAGGCTACAGAATGCGGCATTTGTGCCAGCACAGCATTCCTTTGGCAGACCTCTGTATATGGGGTGCCATTCTCAGATTTGGTAAATTATAAGGATACCTTGCAGTAAATTTGGTGAACAGCATGGTACAACGTCACAAAGGCCAACACATAAAATATATTAAGAGATCAAAAATGCACGTCTTTGTTACAACTTTAAATCCTAGATTAAAAGATACCGTGTCAGTTCTTTTCCCACAGGGCAAACCTTAAATTCTCATGGCTTAGATTGCCAGCTCCATGTCAGGGAGGATTAATGAAGAAAGAAAGATAAAATAAGTCATTTCATTCCACAAAAGTGTGGAAACTGAGAAAAGGGCAGCAGAAGACGTGGATGAGCTAAGGCTACATCCACATAGCAAGAGTTTCCTTGTCATTGCCATAGCAGCTGCAGAGGGATTCCTACTGGCAAGAGTGCACACATAAGAGTGTTCTATACACTTACTTCTTCAGTCAGATGCCATTTCCCATGCATTTCCCCCCTACCATGCCACCATAGGACTTTTGACACCATTTTCATTCTGTCAGCTACTTGAGGCTGCTATTTTCTTGGCTGTGCCACCAAAGTAAGTGACTTGTGACAGGGTTTTCAAGGCAAGAGACTTCAGAGGTGGTTTGCCATTGACTGCCTCTGCATAATTACTCTGGACTTATTTGGAGGTCTCCCATGCATTACTAACCAGGGCTGACCCTGCTTAGCTTCCAAGATATAATGAGATCGAGCTAGCCTGGACTATCCATGTCAAGATATTATGCCATAGTACAATAACAATATGAATTCTCAGCTTGGATTTTTAAACAAAGTTTTGTTGTTGCTGTTATGTGGATATCTCTGCAACAGAAAGGACTCTAGACTAGAGATGGGCACAAACCGAAATACGAACCAAAATTAAGCATGAACCAGGCTAGTTTGTGGTTCGTGAACCACAGTTTGTCAGATCCCATTTCTGACAAACCACCACAAACTTTTAGGCTGGTTCGTTTGGTTCATTTTTTGGTTTGTTACTGCAGACAGCCAGGTGCCAATCAATCAGTTTCCTAGACAACAGGGGATGGACTTCCTGAAGACCTTCTGCTGGCCCGGAAGTGACCTCCTGCTGACCCAGAAGTGATGGTTTTCTGACTTGGATGTGACGTTTTCACGAACCAAACGAACCGGTTCACAAACCAGGGGCAGGTTCGTGAAGGTTCGTGGTTCATGAAATTTGACAAACCATGAACCACATGGTTCAGGGTTTTTTTTTTCAGTTCGTGCCCATCTCTAGGCACGAACTTCCTTACTCTAAAAAGGCAATCCTGGAAATTCAGAGGAATTAGCAGATTGTGGTAATAAATCATATAACATTATTGTACTATAGGGCACAGCAATGATTAAAAGCTTCCAAAAACCCCTGTGGGGGCATGGTGAGGAAAATGCGAGCTGTGAAGAATTGCCAAGATGAAAATGATACCAAGGTGGACCAGGCCTTCGTAATCATACACCTTCCCATCCAGATTAGGGATGCTGCAAATCTCTCCACAAATGTCTTTTACCATCAAACTTATTGTATTTGAAGCTGTCAATCAGATGTCCATTGATCACTCATCTTGTTTGGTTCATATCGAATAGCTGCGAACACCTGCTGAACAGGTTTGCATAGGATTTTTGCAAAACTGTACATGCATAAAGAAGCTGCTGAGGCAAATTGACTGGCTGTCATTAGTATCACCTGGGACTACTCAGATGAACACCAAGAGTAGGATTTTATTAACAAGCAGCATTTATTTTCAGGCCCAGCTTCAAGGAGGTGAAAGGCAAGGGCCAGGCGACAGAAAACACAAGACAACTTGCTGGAATTAGAAAGGCCACAATTTTATTGGCTTGCAGCTTATGGGGCCTTGGCTGTCCTGGAATTTCTTCATGAATGATAGGTAGGGTGTGTATCCAAGCATCAGCTGACCCGCCTGCCAGCTGATGACCCACTCACCATCTCAGCCCATCTGCTGAGGGAGGGAACTGTGGAATGACAGTAAGCAAGACTCCACTTGGACATGCACCTCTATGTGGATCCTCTGCACTGGGCTTGCCCCTGCCATGCATCGCCCCCAAGATCCCTTAAAGGGATTTCTAATTATGAGAAAATTGGGCTTGTAGGCCAGGTCCCCCTCCCCCCAAAGGATCCATGCCCAATGGCAAAAACACCACAAGAGACAGATGATGCCTTGCTCGGCTCCTGCCAAAGCTCCTAAAGCTGCAACCTATACTGAAGCCAAATATTCTGCCCCCAGCTGGACAGGACAGAACAACACCTCCACCCTAAACGAAATGTCCAGTTGAGGGGTCAACATGCCCCCAGCTGCTTCCACAAAGTGCACTACAGCCTTGCCCCCCTTTAGCCACATCAACCTGGGCAAGCTGCCCCATGCCAAGCATGTCTTTCCAGGTCAGCCAAAATGTACCTTAAGTCAAAGCCCTGCCAGCTCCCAGGTTGTTCTCCCTCAGCTGGATGACTATGGCATCTGGGTCCCCAATTATCCATCATTCATGACAAAGAACCATTAGCACCAAAGAGGCCCAGGTCATCACTGACACTGATCCATGTATTGGTGGTCTCTTTCCAGCCCTTGGTGTCATCCCAATCCAGATGATGACAGGTAGAGACCAGCCAAGTGCACGATACCATGCTCACAGATCCAAACTGATTTGCACCAACCCATAGAGACTACAAAAGGGAAGAATTAGAAAAAAACCACCAACTCAGAATGAATGTAAGATCTATATGATCCCAATTCCTGTCTGCCAATGGCCTGAATATGGGAAGGGGAGAGGCTGAGCTCAATAGCTACAGCAGCTGGCCCAATCCTGAAAAAATGGGCCATAAATTCCTTGTCAGGAAAGCTGGCATGGCCAGGCAGGACCTGAAGACACAAGTGAACTGTAACCTGGCCAGTGGGGAGCTGTCTGAGTGAATGAGGTAAGTGTAGATGTCAAGGTAGGCCATCATGGCCTGGATGGGGCACAGCAGGGTGCTGCAGCTCTCGAGGAGATGCCCTCCCCCATCCCCTCCAACTGGTCATGGATCTCCTCAAAACCATCTGGAACTCCGAACCTAACACAGAAACATGTTCTTTCATTTTGTTATCTTTTTGTTATCTTGCTTTAGTTATTGCAGTCTCGCCTCTCTGTTTTACAGGACCTGGAATTTCTTGATTCACTGTAAGCTGTAGGTGCTAGGATAACATGCATGTATCAGGTGCTTCAATCCTGAAAGATATGGGATATGACTTTGCTTTCTGCTCTCCTCTCAATGCCTGCCCTGCTGCATCAAGTCTCCTCTTGGAGTCTGCACTCCCCTGCTTGCCTGCTGCTCTCCAAACCTTATCCCTGGTCCAAGCAAATCTACCTCAAGGTCCTGCTGCTGCTTCCTGCCTGCCCAGATGTCTTGCCCTCCTTGTGCCATCAAACACTCTTGCCTTGTCAGTTTTTCTTTTCCTCATGCTAACATTTTTCAAGCTAACTATTCACAGTACTGCCTGTTTTACTTTTTGGAATCTGTCCTATCAATTCTTCCATAGACTTTAATTCATTGCCTCAAAAAGTGGGACCCCTTTATTCAATCTGTCTGGAATTTGGGGTATTTGTGCTACAATCCCCCTGAGGTTTGTCCAAATTTGATGGAAAACCATGAAGATACAGGCACAAGAAATGGGGTGTGTGTGTCTTCCATTGACACCAGTGGGAATAATAATGAAAAAAAATATTAAAATTAAACAACAATGACAGAAAGAATAATGAAAGAAAACCACTTGAGGCAACCCAATAACAAAAAGGTTATTTTTGGAATTAATGGCAAAAATGAAAAAGAATGAAACAAACTCTCGTGTATAAGTGTAGTTGTAATTAAAAAGGCATCGGCTTGTTTGAAATCCTATAAGAAAGACTGATGAACTCTTGGTACTGACTAACAAAATGACCAAGGAAAGACCTGCCATGCATGTCAAGGGATCTAATAAGGCCGTTTTTTAAAAAAATGCAAGATGTGTATCAAGAATTATATTGTACCTTAGTTTATTATTTTACATTTCATTGTATAACTCCTGTCTCAAGAATATATTATAATCCTCTGTACTTTTTAACTATCTGCCTCCATAAGAAGTATAGCATACTAGTCTTTATTCTAACTCAGCTCTCTCTTTGGAAGAAGGCTTTGACAAAGTTCCCAAATCTTGTATTATATTTCATACTTATAGAACGTGCATTCATTTTCATCTCGAGACATTCAAAGTACCATAATCATAAATACTTCAGAGCTTTCATTCTTCACATGATGGAACATGCACTGTGCAATTTCTGAAAAAAATCAGCCTGGATCACTAGTGGCCTAATTTGAAGACTTGCTGAACCAGCAAGGATGTGCTAAGGGTGGAGATGCACTTGCAGCTGCATAGCACAATATCATAAGCCCTGGTGCTCTTTTCCCCAGTAAAATAATAAGAATGTGGTGAAGAAATAAGCCATTTTAATATTTAGGATTCTCAAATGCCAAGAGGTGAAATAGAGAAGCTGAATGAATATTCAGGTGTGTTGTTTTATAGAAAAATAAAAATTGGTAGATTGAGTAAATTCCATCAAAATCTGTCTTCCTTATGGTTTGTTGTGCTTTTCCCCCCTGTACCTTATTAGAACTTTCATATGCTACTGCTACAGCACTGTTTTTGGGGTTTCTTTCCACATTGTGATGCTAATAAATCAAGGATTGTGTGGTGATAGTTATGATGTCATAGAAGCACATCACTGAAGGTAAATGAAGAACTTGTATTTTCCTCAGTCTGGGCATACAGCAGAGCCCGTTCCAGGTTTGGGGGGAGGGGCTGGACAGAGAGTGCTCAGGGCCCCCCATGCTCACTACTTGGCTGTCCTTCTTGCCCTTCCTTCCCTATGCCCCCTGTGTTTCCTTCCTTTGCCCACTCTCAAGCTCTCCTGCACTCACAGTTGCCCAAACTGCCAGCATGCCGTTTCTTGGATGGTGCTGGAGGTGGGTGCAGCTAGAGTGTGACTGCCAGGGCCACTTGGAACATTGATGCTTTGTGCACCACCCAGATGTCTTTCTCCAAGAATGCTTGGAAACCTATGCAGCTGGTAGCAGAGGTAACAAAGTATTCTCAAGCAGGGTTTGGAAGGATGTGAGTGTAGGCATCAGAGGAGATGTAAGAGCGTGAAGTCAGAGGCACTGGGCCCCACCAGAAGCTAGACCCTGGCAGCTGCCCCACCTCACCATATGCTGACAACAGCTCTGATAGAAGAGGACACACGATGTCACCTGAGTTCTTTGTCCTGTCAACTGGGCAGTTCTCCATGTTATGTTGTAATGTGCTGCCTGGAAAGACTTCCACTGCAATTTCCTACTATGGAAATAGACAATGAGGTGGGGCAGAATGTGGGAGGATATATGTAGCTTTAGCAATGGGGTTAATGTCCCTTGTTCTCCATGTTATCTGGTTCCTGGTGCAGAGTTTTGCACGACTATAGTAATTTCCTTGTTTAAAAGCACCATTTCCTACACTGATACTATACAAAATCCTTCCGGGGAAGAGGGTGGGGTCAAAAATTACAGCCCCATCTATACTCATCACTGACCTAACAATGTGGGGAGCATCTATTTTTGGTTCACACAATGATCTTTAGAAGTGTGAACATCTAATTTCAATGAGGGTTTTGACTTACATTATCCTATTCTTGCAGGCAGGTGTCTTCTACATTGCTGTTATCTCTGCAAATGCAGGGTTGGAATGTGCGTCTCTTGATATAATGTGTATTTCTGCCCCGAGAGAAGAAATGTTTGATATAATGTAATGCAGATCATTGAAATGCAATCACGTGGATGCAGGAAATCAAAATGCTATCTTAAGGCCAGGTAAGGAAGCTTCTAACAAGTAGTATCCTATGCTTAGTGACTTCAGTCTAAGCTTGGAATCTTAGACTGGAATAACTTTGCATTGGATTCTACTGTTGCTTTATCATCTCGGATTCAATTTCCACTCAGTACATTAGCTTTCACAACTTTGATTCCAGTTAGCAGTGAAAATAAAATCCTAGATTCGTTTTTAATATGAAAGATGTTCCATTAAAAGATATTTAATTTTATTGGAACCTTGTTAAAATTTACTCCCATCCAGCCTTTTTATAGTTTAAAAAATCTAGACCTGAAAGAGGGCAGAGACGAAAGGTTTTTGTTTTTTTTAAAGAAGAAAAAGTTGTCTCTTTCTGTTGATTAGACATCTTTAAAAGAAAGAGACCTAATTATCGCATTACAGATAACAAGTTGAGCTGTTAAATCTTTTCTCTCTCCTTGATGTCCAAAGCGTGTTCACTTGACAGGGAGAAATTGACAACTCCATTTACATTCAACATCTCCAAATTACAAGCAAGTCACCTGAAAGAGACCTGCTTTGCTCCAGAGTCCCCAAACCATTTATTTACATATCCATCTCTCAAGCGCTTGTTATCTTACACTCATGTTTACCTCATTCCTTCTTTGTCAATCATTCTGAGCTGTGTAGCACTGACTTAGCAATCAGCCTTCTTTGTTTGTTTTAAATCTGGCTTTGTACAGAAGGTCTAACTTCCTATTGACCAGGAAAATGTGCTTGCATTTTGAGTGACTGCTGCATTGCTAAGGTGAGAGATCAGTTCAGCAGCATTCAATGAGGAAAAATTCTAAAACACAGAGGATGGAAAGGTTTCATGAATAGGAAAACAATGCACATATTTTAATCTGTGATAATCCTAGAAAAAAACATTAAAATGCAAACAAATGCTCCAGTGATTTCCCATAGTCATAAATGATAAATTAATTGAAACCAACCTAAAGTCACCTGAAAAATACTATGTTCTTCCCTTTTCTTCTTTGTATATTTTTATTGTTATTTAACACTGGGTTCCCAATTACACCAGCACAATCTGGTTTTAAGCACTGTGGGTCTGATCTCAGTTCCTGTAAATGTAATGAAATTTAATTCATTGGCACTTGGAATGAGACCACATCCAAGACTATCATGCTTAAAATTAGTTACATTACTGGATTTTTAGGCTGACCCATACAGGGGTGTTTTTTTCCCCTTCCTTTCTTGGATTTCAAATTGCAGCAGGTGTATTTAGAATATCCACATGACATTGTTCTGCAATTACTCACTTTCCAGGCTCTCTGTATCTTCAGTATGTTTTTTTCTCAAATTTGGTTTGGTATGGCATCCAAGAAGACTGCCATCCAAGTATGTTAGCAAGTCAGTTAGATTATGGACACTGGAACATTTATCATTTCAGTTCATGTTGAGTACATCACTCGCAAACAGGGAGCTGATTTTTAGGTGGTGGTTTCAACAGTTCATTGCACCATTCATGGTTGTTCAGAAGGTTGTTTCATCACATTTCTTCCTAACTTTGCTGTACAGTGCTCTCAGCTTTTGGGATATGCAAGTTCTCTCACAGATCCATTGAGTTCTACTACACCCTCCATCCTTGCTGTATAACTGCTTAGCTTAGTTAAACAGACATAACAGCTCTGCTGTTAAAGTGACAATCAGATCAGTCATGAATCATATAAATCAATCATAAGCCCCAGACCCAGACTTACATAGGGCCTGTGGGGGTGGAGGTGAGGTGCATGGTGGCCACCATTAATCTTGGGTCCTGATGGCTCCAAGCAGCCTCCTTGGGCTGTACGGGTATCCTGCAGTTCAAAACCCAGCAGGCTGGTTGGGCTTGCACTGGAGAGGGATGCAGTCTTCCCTCTGGTCTGCCAGTTGGGTTTATATCCAGGAGCTTGCCAGGTCCCCTCGACACTTGGCTCTTAGCCAGCTTGAAGCAAGGAACTGAGGCAGAAGAGTGAGGAGCGGCAGAGGTGGTGATGGCAGTGAGCATGGAAGCAGTAGCTAGGGAGAAGGGGAGAGTGAGATCCCAGAGAGCAGCTGCATCAGCAGGCCAGGATGCTCAGCGGGTGGCAGCAGCAGCTGTCTGGAGAGGCCAGAAAGCAGCTGGCAGTCATTTTAAAGCAATAGGCCTCATGAGCTTTAGAGAACTTTTAGAAACACTTTTGCAGACTTTCTCTCTTTTGACTGCTGGTCGGCTGCTCAGCTATTCGGTACAACATTCATGTTAGTTTTCTACTGGGCCTTCCAGGTCAGAGAGCTGGTTGCCATCTCCCAGCTGGACATCTCCAGATGGGCCCTGGGGTTTCAGAATTTCCCCCTGTTGTTGTTGTTGTTGTTGTTACTGGTTGTTTAGATGGCAATTAGTTTCATTTTCATATTAATTACAATAATTACAAAAAAAGTTTAAACTTATTGTAATTAATTATGAAAGAAAGGCAGAAATCTAGTTACAACAATGAAATGATATAAGCTTATTAAGTATCAATAAGTGAGTTCAGAAATAAAAGTCACCTGTAACATTTGACATTTCTCTTTTGAATGCTAAAGGTCATCATTCCAGCAATTAAAAAACAAGGTCAGAAGTAAGTGGTCATCTAAGAGGCTCTTTGTTTGGCAAGACAATGTCATACTTTCTGGCCACACACTTGATAAGAACACTGTTTTCTGGACACAACCAAAAAAAAGAAACAACCAAAAGGATAAGCCATATATATATGCTGTGACTAGAAATGGGCACGATCCGAATTACGATCCAAAAAACCCCACGATAATGGTGATCACGCGATCGTGACTCAGCGGATTGTGATTGGCCATGGCCAACGATCCAGCGATCAGGAGGGGGGCTGGATCGGGGCTGGATCGTGCTCGGATTGGGAAGCCAGACACTCAGGTGCCAGCAATCTATTCTCGGGGCAACGGAGCCAGGGGAATGCCTGAGCTGTGTTTCCCCTCCTTTTGTTGCCCTGGAAACCTGAATGGAAGCCCAGCTTTCCTTGATCAGCAGGGCTTCCTTCCAACCACGGAGCAGCCAAGCAGTCACCAGTTGGGAGAAGACACCCAGGGGAGGGAAGGGGATGTCAGATCTGTGGCTAAATAATAGTTGTATCCAGACTACCTTCTGCAATCAGACAAGAGTCGATTGTTTTCAAAAGATTTACTGAAAAAAGCAACCATTATAGTCCACTGGTCCAAATGCAATATCTGAACTGGTACACGTGTATTGTTACGAATGAGAGGCAAAGAATACAGTACAAAGTATCAAGACTCAGTAGGCCCAGCCTCCCCCCACAGTTCTCAAAACAATCCCTTTGAAGCTGAGACAGTGAAAGTTTCCCAGGACTGGGAAAGCTGTAGCCAAAACATTCCTCTTCTGAGAGATAGCTGCTAGGGAACATCTTGGCACCTGTGAAGAAAGCACTCAGAACACTAAAGTAATTAAAATGGAGTCTCTTTGGTTACAATATATAGAGAAGCATTCTGAACCTGACAGGGGAAGCCATGGGCACTCCAATCTGTAGCCATGGGCACTCCAATCTCATCCCTGCAAACCCTGATAGGCAGCTCTGACTGCCAAACACAGAAGGCCAAACACAAACACAGATGCCACTGGCATCACCCACCATTCTTTTCTCACCAGTGCGCTCCCTTTTGGCCTGGCGGGCGGGCACATGGGGGGTGCTGCCGGTGAGCAGCCAGGCCCCCTGCCCCCTGAGGGGAGGCGGCTTGTCGCTGTCTCCCCGTGCCTGGTGGCTGCCGCCAACACTCACCTTCCCACATAGCTGGGAATAGCAGCGCGCCCTGCTGTGGCCTCCACAATCCACGATCCACGGATCAGGAATGGGAGATGATCGGTGTGGATCATTTAGTCGGGATCGTCACCGGCACCGATCCACAATCAGCTGGATCGGCAATTTTTTTGGATCATGCCCATCTCTAGCTGTGACAGTCAAACTAAATTAAAGAAAATGTAAAGCTAAGGAAGCTAAAAGTACCCAAAACACCCTCTAGCTGGATGAAGGACGTAGCTGTAAATTACTGTTTCCTCTTCTTACATTGCAGATGAGTTTGGATGCATTTAGTTCTGTCACAAAATTGGCAATAGCAGCACTTAGCTGCTCAAAAGGGAAAATTGTACACCAGATTTTGCACCCCCCCCCTTCAAAAGCTTGTTGCTGACAGTATAGATTGCAAGAGCTACACATATGCAACCCAAACGAATGTATGCACTCAGTTGGATCAGGGCCATGTTCCTCATGTTTTCAGACTTAGATTTTTTTAAAAGCATATATGAAACTATAGCAGTACAAATTCTGTATTTGCTGAATCCACAAACAAAAATGAAACAGACATTATTACTGAAAATATACATTTCTGGATACAAATAGTTGGATGCCAATTGAAGGATCTTTGCTACTCTTCCTGCTGCTGCTTCAGTCCTTTGTGATCCCCAGAAAGTAGATTTCTTTTTTTTTCTTCCAAATTTCTTCATTGACATTCTTAAAAAACAGAAAGTAGATTTCTGAGGTCACAGGAGACTCATACATTAATAGTCACATGGGTAAGGAAGCTATGGAATTGGGGAATATATCAAAATTGTCCTTCTTTCCTCTTCCATCCCTCTCCCTGCAGTCCTGGGGTGGGTGGGTGGAATGCAGTGAAGAACTACACTTCTGCTTGCTGTTGCAACCCAAGCTATTTAAGTAGTAGGAGCTTTCCCAGAACAATTCTCTGATACATAATTTCTGAAAAGCAGAATACAAAGAATCTAGACTTATTAAAATATGCAAATGTGTCAGCACTTTGTTTAATTGCTGTTTCCTTAAACCTATAAAATCTTCTTAATTCTTCTCTTCTATGTCCTTAATTAAGACCTAGCCCCAGTTGGCTTGCTCCAAAAATCTCTACTTGTAAAGTTGCTATTGTATTGAAGCAAAATGTAACAACTATCATAGGAAACAGATTTATCAGGAAAACCAATAGGCATCCAAGTAAAAGTGTAAAATTACAGCTTTCTTCTTTGTAGTTACCTATCATTTAATACAGCCTAATAATAATATATGCAAATAAATAGGTGACAAAACTTATATTTGTTAAACTCTTTAGCTGGTTAAACATTTCTGAATTTATCATTTTCAGTAGCAGGTTTTATTGAAGTCTTGGGACATTAAGGATGAATGTTCCAGGAAAGAGACATAATAAAGAAGAGAGGAATTAGATGAGTTAAAATTACATGTTGCTTTCCAACATCAGGTGTGGTTTTAGAGTAAGTCTGTTTTTAATGTCCTTGAATATAATGGTTGCTCTTTGGGGAAAATTTCTAGGTCAAAAGGCTACGGACTCCAGAATTAAAATGTAGTACCATGGGAGGTTTGGGCTTCATATACACATGAACTCGTGCAGCAGCCTTTTACTATTCCTCGACACACATTCAGTCAATGGATGGAGAGGGTCGGCAGGCATGAACATGTCATTTACAGGCAAGGGAAGGCTTTCTGCAAAGTTGGTGATGTCCCATGTTTGCAAACAAATATAATCTAATGAGCACTAAGTTTGCTCCATAGTCATGTTACAAGCAAATGAATATCAGTTCATTTTTTAAGAGGCAAAGGGAAATCTCTTCAACCCCTCAATTCCAAAAAAGTGAGAAAAGGATCTAAATATGGATCCTCTGAAGAATACATCTCCAAATCCTGCCCTATCCCCAGGCCAGGATGCTTTTGAGGGCCTTGACCACTTGGAAGTAAACAGGGGAACAGAATTGAAGCAGAAGTGCTTCCTCCAACCCTCATTTATTAAAGGGCTCTTAAACTGGAAAGGGACCAGAGCCCCTCATCCTGGAATATGTGGGTAGAGTTAAATTAATATTTGAAGAGACGTGTGCTGCTAGGCCAGTACACACCTGACCCATACCTCCACAAACTAGACAGTTGTTTTGCAGTGCTAGACTGGTATGGTTCAGGTGAAGTTGATAAGGAAACAACTCCCCCACCAGCAGAGTTCAGTAATATTCCAAATTATTTCCCCTTGTTACTGGAATTGGTCTCCTTGTGAGTAAAAGAATTTGTGGGGGGAATTAGCAAGCAAGGAAGACAGCTATGTGAGAAGCCAGTAACCGCAGGGATCTATCACCAATTTTTATGGGGTCCCTTCTGTTGTAACAAATGATGCTAGTGCTTAAAGTCAAACAACAACTTTTATTAAAGAACAAGACTTCATGCACATACACAGAATTACGGGGCAAAATGGTCACACACACACAGAGTCCTAGGAAGCTTAGCCAGAAGGTGGGAATAGAGAGAAAGAATAAGTATATCTACCTATCCAAAAAGTAGTCCAGTCTGTGGGAGAAGAGAATAGCTTCAAATGTCCAGCGTTCTCAGCCAGGAGAGCAAGAGGGTTAGGGCAAACCTCAAGGGAACAATGTTTTGGATCTGATACTCTTTTCCAACCCTGTGAAAGTTAATTCCCAGGATTGTTTGACCCATGTGGGGTAAAATCACCTCTCTGCCACTTGCATTAGAAGGCAAAAAATAGAGTATCACAGTAAACCTACAATACCAAGGGAAACCCCACCGCAATAAGACTGACTTCAAATAACAATGTAACATACTTTATAAGTGCTTACTGAAAGGGCTAGGTGCAAAATTCACAGTACTAATGGTTATAACAAGAGAAATAAACATGTCATTCTATTCATTTTCTTTTTTCTTTTTTTAATAAATTTTATTGGATGGGTTAACATACATTCCACAAATCATTTTACAGCATATTTTCCCATTGTATTGATATATGTGACCCACCCCTCCCCCCTTTTCTATGTTGACTCCCAACAGCACTATGACTCCTTTATTTCTTATCATTAACTCTACATTACTTTCATTTGTCCCTATTATTAAAGGCAAAGTTCTAACTTATTCTTTATTATTACATTTCTATAGTTATCAATAGACTAGTCTTATCCTATCAGATCCCCTTTCTTTTCCAAATAAATTTGAATTTCTCCCAATCTATAAAAAAATCCCTTGAATTTTTTTCTCATAACTTTCTTATCAGTTTGTTCACTTCTGCCATATACAACAGATTAAATCCAATCTTCAACATATTACAATTTTGTTTCTTTAACCAATTAAATATAGCTTTACATTTTTGCCATAGATTCAGTCCCTTAAGTAACTCTTGTAGTTTGAAGCTGGAAAGTTAGTCCTTCAGGTACTTCCCATCTGTAGCTTAAATCTTTTACTTCTGTCTCTCAGCTTTTGTGCTAGTTCTCTATTCTTCTTTCTTTTCTTATCATTAACTCTACATTACTTTCATTTGTCCCTATTATTAAAGGCAAAGTTCTAACTTGTTATTTATTATTACATTTCTATAGTTATCAATAGACTATTCTTATCCTATTAGATCCCCTTTCTTTTCCAAATAGATTTTGTCATGAGTCAGCCTCAGCCTCAGCTGGCCACCTTACCCCTTGCCTCAGAGTCCTCCTCAGAAGATGAGCAGGAAGGGCCAGCAGGATCTCCTCTAGAGCCAGAAGCCCCTGCATAAGCTATTGGAGAGGAGGAGCAGTCAGAAACCACTGCTGCTGCTCCGGAGGGAATTCAGCAAGAACAGCCAGAAACCTCCACAGAGGCTGTAAGCGACAAAGACTCCCCCAGGGCGAAAGCGAAACCCGAGCATTTGGAGCTAGCTGAGAGGAGGAAACATGGAGATAAGACAGCTCTGCTGGAGAGAAGGAAGAGTGCTCATTTACAGGCACAGCATCAACTGGGGCTATTAGATAAAGAGGCAACAGCTGTTCCTCATTAGGACAGCATAAAAGGGAGACGCCGAAGAAACCAAGCATGGAAGCAACTCAGCTCGCCACTCCCTGATACCAGAGCTCTATGCCTCGCCTCGCCTCGCCTCGCCTCGCCTCGCCTCGCCTCGCCTCGCCTCGCCTCGCCTCGCCTCGCCTCGCCTCGCCTCGCCTCGCCTCGCCTCGCCTGATTGGACTCTGACCTCGGCCTGCCTTCTGACTTCCCTTCTGCTTGCTCCTCTCTCTGACTGACATCTTGGTCCTGACACTTGGCCTGACTTCTGGATCCTGGTTTGCTGCCTTCTGGACTACTGACCTCCTGGCAGTATCAGTGAGCCTCCTGCCTGTTGTGTTCAGCCCTGCAGTACCAGTGAGCCTCCTGCCTGTTGTGTCCAGCCCTGTGTGCGACAGATTTTGAATTTCTCCCAATCTATAAAAAAATTCACTTAAATTTTGTTCTCATAACTTTCTTATTAATTTGTTCATTTCTGCCATATACAACAGTTTAAATCCAATCTTCAACATATTATAATTTTGTTTCTTTAACCAATTAAATATAGCTTTACATTTTTGCCGTAAATTCAGTCCCTTAAGTAGCTCTTGTAGCTTGAAGCTGGAAACTTAGTCCTTCAGGTAATTCCCATCTGTAGCTTGAATCTTTTACTTCTGTCTTTCAGCTTTTGTGCTAGTTCTCTGTTCTTCTTTCTTTCTTGCCTGATCCTGCTAGGGAGCTCTTTCATGATTCTTACTTTGCTTCCCTCCGTTAACAGAGAACTTTCAAATTGCTTTTTTGTGGTTTCATCTTTCACTCTTCTAGTTATCTGTTGAGCAATATTAACTCTTGGTAAATTCTTCTGCTGTACATAACTGGAGTTGACTCTGTATGCCAAATCCAAATTTATTGTTATGTCTTCTGACTGCTTGTTTAAAAATTCTGGCAAAGCTTTGATTATTTGTTCTTTCACACTCTGTGTTATTTTCTCTAACACATCGTGAATTCCCAGCTGAATTTCTGTAGCTTTATATTCCATTACTGCCACACGATATTGAAATGCTTGTTTTTCAACTTTTAAACTAGGTGACAAATCGGTGTTTTTTTGCTCCATCTCTTGAGTTATCTGCTTTGTTAATTGTAACTCATTCTTCACCTCCACTTCTGCTTTTATTAAATCCTTTATATTTTTAATCAAACTTTCTTCCCTTTTCTGCATAGACTGGCTCAATTCTTTATTGCCCTCTATAACTTTTTTTCCCAGCGATTCTATAGCCGCTCCTATGGCAACCTGCCATTCTTTCTCCACTTTCTTCATGCTCCTAAGCTGGTGTTCTCCCCGCCCCAAATATCCGTTTTTGTATTCCACTTTATTTTTATTTTAGTCCAAATCATCTGTTTTCTTTAATTTAAAAATCCAATCTACTTTAACCTCACCAAATGCCGGGCGGAGATTCTCTATGGTATCTTCCTTCGTCCCTTTCCCTTCTCGGAATGGTGGGTATCTACTTCCTTTTGTCCTCTCGTTGCTTTGTCTCACGTTTTTTCCTTTGTTTTCCTTCCGTGGTCTTCTTTGCTGTTTCCACTTCCTTCTTGCTCTTCAAATTAAGCCTCTCTAGGCAGTGTCGCTGTTCTCCCTGCATTCTGCCCTCTTGTGATATCTGCTCCACAGCTTCCCAGCCTCCTCCCCTTTCTCAATGCCGGTTATCTCCTCCAAAACTGCAGGTATGCATAAACAAAAGTTAATTTATCTTCTTTAACACTTTATAGTCTATCAAATTCCACTTTTTCCTTCAAAATGCCTTGCTCCTTTCTTGTTCTATCAGCTCAATCCACAATATTAGCTTTTATTTAGATCTCTCTTCTAATTTTAAGTCCGAAAGCAAGATAATGATCTTTACCTCAGTTTGTTCCGTTTGGGTCTTTTGTGCCGTTTCTTTCGTTTCAAATTGGCCAAATCTGGTACTGAAGCTAGGTTTCTGGAGACCTTATGCCAAACAAGTGACTCAAAGAGCACTGCAGAGATTTTAGCTCGCCCTTCTCCGAGGGGACCTCAAGGCAATGAGGAAAATCCTTTATTTAGGACCCCCCCCACTGCTGAGATCACTCACTCTCAGGGTCTTGTAGTGTCCTGGCCCCTCTTCTACCTGTAGAGGGGTGGCAGCAGGCGTTCTAAGCACCTGGCCTGCCCAAACAGTCGCTCTTGATAGCCCAGCTCCCTGGACCACGTCAGGTCTCCATTAATCCAAACCGGAAGTCCCATCATTCTATTCATTTTCAATATTACAACAGCACAGTACAAAACATTTCTTTCACTACTCTGTTTCCTGGTTAAATGTATTCCAGTTCCACGGCCTCAGTCTGATTGCATGTAGGTAAACTCATTACAGTCCATAGATCATTGTAATGTGTTCCTTTTACTTGTTTCTTATCAGATGATCTTGACAGGCAGTTGGAACAGTTCAGAAAGACACCTTCAAGGTCCAGTCAATAGAACAAATCAAGTTGTGAAAGCCATGCAGCTCAACAAAGTGCCGGCTTGAACTTTGTTTCATCTTCTTCCTCAAGAGATGAAGTCAACTTCACTCATTCCATAAATTCCATTATTTTTTTCATTGCATTAGAAGAACTGAATCTGCAGAAGAAGAAGGGAGCAATTTTTCCCCATCCACCCCTCAATTGCTATCAGTTTATGTGGGTCCCATGACTCTGGGAATCAATTTTTTGGGAGTCAGAACAAATTGTTCAGTGGACAGGCATGCAGGAAAGATTCATGTTCCTTGTAGAAAGAGATCGCTGGATCTATCCCAGCGTATTTCTTCATTAAATCTTATTTCAGCAACTGAAGATATTATCTATATGACTACTCTCATAAATACAGAGAACTTATTTGACAAACATGGAAATCTGTCATAATTGCTTCTTGGAAATGGCTTAACTTAATACATGCAAAAAATTCAAAAGGTTTCAAATACCTGCCACAATTTGAAGTGATGCAAGACACTACATTTCCTCATAAAATATTCACAGTACTTCAAAGCCCCACACCTACAAACTTATGCCAACCAACAAGAGCATCTGTTGTTCACTATTCTGTGATGTCTTCATCTAAAGTGTTTGCAGAGGAATGTGTTCTGCAACCAAACCTTGAAAAAAGACAGGTAGACCAGAACTGAAGCCTTCACATTGCCAATTAAATTCAGCTAGAGACAACACAAAAGAAGCAGCTGATTTTGAATAATAATGAGACTGTTGCTAAGGACAGCAGCATTGCTATTTAGACAAACTAATGGCTTAGTGAATATAGGTTGATGTACAACCTGGCTGAAAAAAATTGCATGAGTGGCCTACCGTATGTTGAATTCTACATTAATCCAGCTGATCAGTTTTGTCAACACATTTGTCATTTGTTCAAATGGCGAGAAGCTCAACGGTATTTGCCATGTGGCAAGTGGGTCTGGGTCTTGGGATCTTACCAGCTACTGCAATAAAATTGTTATTTATTATATTCCTTCTTTCTTCAATCATAAAACTCAGCAGCATACATAGCATAAGTAAGTAAAGTCTGTCTGGACACCTAAGAACATTTGATTTCAATTTTTGATAAATATTGCAGGAGATATTTTTCATTGTTTCATTAATTTAACAATGCCATTTCATTTTTGACAGTCCTGATGATTAAAAGCAAAGGTAGCTTTAAGACTTTCTACCCAGTTTCCACATCATTATCTGACAAGGAGCCACCGATGTATCTGCCACAGACCCCCTCCATGTTGCAGATGGGGCGCGTGGCTTTGCCCAGCCTCCATATTATCCTTTTAAAAATTATCTTTACTTGCAGACATCTGCCATGTGGGTAGCAAGTGAAATACATTTCCTAAAGCAAGGGCAAGAGGATGCTGAAGGAATGGCTCCAACACAGAGCCCTCTTTCTTGCCTCCTTTCACTTGTCTATGCACTGACCAGCTCCCACCTACTCTGCAGCCTCCCCACTTCTTCCATCTACTACTGTAAAGTTACTAGTCGATAGACAGTTTTTCCTTCCCTCATTATTGTCACAAATGGGGAGGGAGAAATGAAAATGTGAGAAGTAGAAAGGTAGGAGGGAAGAGAAAGAGACGGTTACAAAGGGTAGAAGTCATTATTGAGGATGGCTGGCACTGCAATCCACTTTCAGAGGCTTCACGACCCACTTTTGGGTCTTGACTAGACATGGGCATGAACAGAAAAAAACCCCAAACAAGCTGTTCATTGTTCATTGCCATCCATGAACAACGAACAACAAACAGTAATGAACATGACCCTGTTCACAAACATGTTTGTTGTTTGTTGTTCGTGGCCCCTTAAAGATCCCTTTAAACTATCAGCTGGCAGGTAGCAGGGGGAATTCCCCCCTGCCGCATGCCAGCTGATAGTTTAAAGGGCCCTTTCCTGCCACGTGCAAGGGGCAGGGCCTTTTAAACATCCCATAACCTGACCTTCCCAATGTCCAATACCCACCAAATTTGCAGGGGACATAGTCCTCCCTGTCCTCCAAAGACCCCCCAAGTTTCAGAGAGATTGCACCCCAAGAAAGGCATGATCCATGGGTCCTTCCCTTTGTTGTCATTTTCTGTTCACAGTGGCAAAAATGGACTCTGTGGTGGAAGTACTTTGAAGGGTTAAATCCAGAAGGAAAGCCAGAAGGAGTTCAGACAGAGTTCAGTCCCTGCTGTTGCCAGGGGAATTGATTGAAGGGTCCCAGTCTGTCTGGCTTGAAGAACGGCTGACAAAGGCAATGAATGAGGCTTGCAACGACCACTTGTTCGTTTAGAGTGGAACCTCATGAACGGCTTGTTTGTGAACAGATGAACGGACTGTTTGTTGGTTTTTTCCATTTGTAATGCTGTTCGTGCTCCTGTCTAGTCCTGACCCACAGGCTGGGAAATGCTGAGTTAGTGCAACACGATACATTCCATAGAACTAAGTCAATTACTACACAGCTTCTTGTTGGGATTCCCATCAAAATTCGCTGGAATTCCCTTTGTAATACCAAATCGGTTTGTGTCACCTATAAATTATGAATAACCCACAACTATAGTCTAAATGTGTAGTTCTGAACTCATGAAAATGGTTTAAACATTGCTGAAGCTGCAGCAGACTTTGGACTGTGTGAATAGTTTTTGCTGCCTCACAGAACCCATTTGTAGGGCAATCAGGGGATCAACTATTGTAAAGAAAAGCCAGTTCACTTTATACAGTGGTGCTTTACAGGTGCAAAGTTTAGGTGCTTTGGCAGAGCTTAAATAAACATCTGTAGCTATTTGATAGCTGTAAACAGTTTCAGCCATTTAAGAATGCCTGTGAACTTCAGCTCACCTTTCAAATGGATGAGTTAATATAGGAAAGGAACCCTGTTCAGCACTAACTAAGAAGGGGACTTATCTTTTTGACAATCCTGTCAAAGCAGTCACCCATCTCAGAGAGTTGCTTGGGATGAATGAGACACCACTGATGAGCTGAGCATCCACCTTAGGGGTCTTTCTACCTCCCCTGCATTGCTCTGCTCTGATCATGGTCTTAAGACTTCTGCAGTTCTGTCAGCAGAGGCACATGGCTCTTTTTTTGGAATAGACAGAGCCTCTTCTCCCTATTCACTTGGCTCGCTTGTGCCGTCCAATTTCTGCCTTCCAGAACAATAAGCTGCTAAGAGTGATTGATATTCCAAGGTAGAGTAGACCTTAACAAACAAGAAGTGAAACCTAGTCTACCTTACCAATTTCTGTATTTGTATCATTTTTGATCACTACCAATTTATATATTTCTTATTATAGGATATATTTATATACACATATTTGCAATTTATTTTTATATATTATTATTATATATCATTATATTTTACTCTGCATCTCTCTGCAGTAGGGACCCAAGATAAGTTCCCCATCCTCCATTTTACGCTACCAACAACCAGACTAACAATTGTATAATGTACAAGCACTGTATAATGTATTAAGCACTGTTTAAAAAATTGGGTCAAACCAGTGACAATGCAGCATGATTTCACTGTACTGTAAAATGGTGGCTGGTTTAGAAGACATGGTCCAGCCTCTCTACTGGCGGCAACATACAGGGCCTTCTGCCTCTTCCATTTTGAGCACATTTGGCCCAGTGTCCTACTAAAAATGTGGTCAAGCATTGACTTTCTGACTTTCCCCCAATGCCTAGTAGCTCTACTTATTAAGAGTAGAGATGGGCATGAACCGAAATATGAACCAAAATTAAGCACGAACCAGTCCTGTTTGTGGTTCGTGAACCACAGTTCATCAGATCCCATTTTTGACAAAGTGCCACAAACTTTTAGGCTGGTTCGTTTGGTTCATTTCTTGGTTCGTCACTGCAGACAGTCTGGTGCCAATCAATCACTTTCCTAGGCAACAGGGGATAGACTTCCGGCAGATCTTCTGCTGACCCGGAAGTGACCTTCTGCTGACCCAGAAGTGATTATTTTCTGACCTGGATGTACCGTTTTCACGAACCAAATGAACTGGTTTGCGAACCAGGGGCAGGTTCATGAAAGTTCGTGGTTCATGAAATTTGATGAACCATGAACCGCATGGTTTGGTTTTTTTCCCTGGTTCATGCCCATCTCTAATTAAGAGCGCAATGTTGAGGCTGCTCTTTACTATGTCAAGGAGGGCAATGACTTCAGGCCTCTCTCACGTCATCCTCTCTTAGGGCCATTTTAACAACAACAACTGTGCTTATATACTATTCTTATATACTTATATAGCAACATATCCTTATATATGGCTCTTCTAAACAGATTAGTATCCCACTCAGAGTGATGAACAAGGTCAGTGTTATTATATTCACAATATAGCTGGAAAGCTAGGGTTAAGAGAAGTGTCTTACCCAAGACCACCTGCTGAGTTCATGGCAATAGTGGGATTTGAATCAGCAGAGTGCTGATTTGCATGCCAACGACTTAACCACTATCCTAAGAAAGGAACTTGTTCCTGATAGCTACGAGAATGTGCCTATAAAATTGATCAAACTGAAGCCTATAGAAGGATCTTGCACATGTAGTAGTGCTAGTTTGGATACAACATCTGACACTATGTACAAGCAGATTCTGAGGATTATTTTTTAGTACTTTCACATGTGCAAGAACTCTTGTGCATGCAGAAATGTTATGTTGAATTCAACCCAATGACTTTCCTCACCTCAGGGTGGAAATATGGAAGAAAAATGAAACAATTCTCACCTTTAAAAAGCTTAAGAATTGGTGAGAAGGACATCTTTTCTGCCTCTTTTGTTACATCTCAATTTTTGACAGAATCCTTCCTTTGACATGCAAGGTTTCTATTTTTGTCCAAACATTTCAATTGCAATTAATAATGAAAAAGGTGGCTGTAATCATGGATTTTGTTTAAAGTTGCATTAACTTTGTTAACTGAGTGCAATTTGTGGCTTTTGTTTCAAAGGGAGAGGATTTAACCAAGTGAGTTAAAAGACAAGCCAGCACTGTCTAACTCAGGCTTCTATCCATATAGGGCAGCAATTATGAGGCTGGTGCCCGGGCAAGGAACATTTACTGGTTCCTGATTACAGAAGGATGAACTGGAGTTTTGAGAGGCAGAGAGCCTGAAATGATGTCTGGGCGGGGCTCAAGGCAGTTTACAACATACATCTAAAATACAAACTTTAAAATAAATAATACGATATTAAAATGAAATACAGATATAGTCAACACAGTAACATAGTAAAATACATTACAATGCATAGTAGAATACAAACATTAAAACCCATACAACTAAAAAAACATCTAAAAGAACAGTGCCATCCCTAAACCCTACTCATATCCACTGTCTATAATAAATTAATAATATGGAGTCCAGCCAATACACATATTTGAATCAGCCTTCAAATGCCGGATGAAAAATCTGTGCTTTGCAGGCCCTCTGAAATTTCACTGAATCCTGGAGGGAGGGAGTCTTCTCCATTAATGCATTCCAGAGGGAGGGAGCCACAACTGTAAAAGCCTTCCCTTTGATTGAAGAGAGTTTAATGGCCCGAAGGCCCTAGGAACCACCAACAAGCCTTGAGTTACAGACACACTAGGGATTATACCAGGAGAGGCGGTCCCATAGCTATGAGGGCCCAGACCATAAAGGGCTTTAAAAGTTAAAACCAACACCATGAATTTGATTCAGAAGTCAACTGGAGACAAGTGCTAGGGTTGCCAGCCTCCAGGTGGGGGCTAGAGATCTCCTGGAATTTCAACTGATCTCCAGGTGACAGAGATCAGGTCCCCTGGAGAAAATGGCTGCTTTAGAAGGGTGACTCTATGGTATTATATCCTGCTGAAGTCTCTCCCCTCCCCAAACTCCACCCTCTCCAGGCTCCACCTCTCAAATCTCCAGGAATTTCCCAAGTTGGAGTTGGCAACCATAACCAGTGCAGCTGCTTCAAGATCAAAATGATATGCGCTGACCATAGTGTGCCAGTCAGCAGTCAGGCAGCTGCATTCTGTACCAACTGGAGTCTTCAAAGTGCTTCAAGGGCAGCCCTACACAGTGTGAGTCACAGTAGTCTAGACGAGAGGTGACCATTGGCCCATGGTTTCACAGCAAGCTTCTAAAGCAGAGTAGGGATTTGACCTGGGTCTTCCAGATTCTAGTCCAATTCAAATCATTATGCCATACTGGTTCTCATGTTAGGAGCTTAATCTTTATGTTCAACTGAAATTTACCCCCTAGTAACTGAAGCCCATTAAATCTAGTTTTTCTTCTAAAACAGTACGGAATAAGTTCTTGGAGAATTATTTAGTTATTTCAGTGACTGGAGAGAATGTTCCCCCTCATTTTCCCCCCTTCACTCTAACCATACTCAGTTCCTTCAAATGTTCCACATAGGATATCGTCTGAGCACCTTCATTGTCTTCTCTAAATCTAATCTATACTTGAGGTTTTTCCGAAACATGGGGGCTAAAAATTGGCAATACAAACATGTTCTGAGGCTGAATGTCAGAGACTCTTAGTACAAATTAAATCCTGAGCGATCCTGCAACTCCAAGGGGAAGGCAATAGCAGAATTTATAGTTGCTTGTCTAAATGTTTCACCAGAATAATTGATCAGAATTAGGATGTAGAATTGAAATGTTAAGGCTCACAATCTAAGCACTAAAAATGATGGAAAGCAAATAAATCAACATTGCTCCTCAACCAGTCCAGGACCATGTAAATAAAAATGAATAAATCCAGGGGGAAATTGGAAATAATCTTGGTTAAAATTTTCACATTCAGAATGCAAACCTGACTTCTGCATCCACACTTCAAATCAACTGTTTGACAAAATTGGAAAATTTGCCAAATTACAAATATTTGTGAATATTCATTTCATTTTTTTCAGCTCAGTACAGTTCAACAGCTACCAGCTGGAATTCTTCCCATTCGCATATGATAGGCATGCATAAAGTATGCTTTTGTAAATAGTAATGAATTATACTTGATCTCCTTTGATTTACAGAACACAGGACTCTTGTGGAGGTGAAATAAGTTAGTGCTAATTTGTATACAGAGAGTCTTAATCAAAGTAGATATGGGCCTGAGGGCAGAATATAGCTTTTTATCATTCTCTTGTTTAACTTTAATTGTATTATGAATTTTAAAATTTAAAAAAATTACAGGCTTGAGGAAAGACTAGTTAAGATTTTCATTTGAGGGTTCAAAACTTTAAAGGTGACCTGGAGAGCTTAACTTTTAATTAAAACAATTCTTTTAAATTATGAATGTTAACAAGGGGGAGAGAGAAACTGCCTATAGCTCTTGTACTGCAAGTGAGAAAAAAGTATGAGTTTAACCATCATTCTGCTTTTTTGTTATCTTTGATAGTCTTACATTATAAATTTAGAGAATGTAATAGTTTTAAATTCAGAGTGGAGACATGATTACAAAAAGACTTCAGAAGACTCCACCCAAAATGGCATCCCTGTGTTGACTCCTCACTTCCTCCGTAAAGTCTACTTTGATTTACTTTGAGTTGTGACAAAGCTGTAGCTGTACCTGCACTTTCCACTGAAGAATCGTGTATCAGGTGAAATTAGTTTTGTTATCAAAGTTTGCCATTATCTCTCTGTAATCTTCATAAAGCTCTGTTACTATGAAATGAGCAACAACAACCCCCCCGCTACCCCCCAGTCTTCACAAGCTTGGAAAGTAAAAAGAGATTTTGAAATTATGTATGTGTACAGTTAAGTTTTGCAAAATATTGTGTGTTGTTATCCCTATCCAGATCTAAAACATTCTCTCTACCCAAGTTCAATATGATTTTGCTGTAACAAGCTGACATAGCTATCCCTCTAGAACTATTATCTGTGCTTGTTTGTTTGGAAGAGTGAGCTGAATTTCCTTGTACCTTTCCACCATGATTGGTACAAGGAGCTACATTTTTCAGGGGGCATTGCTTTTTTAAAACTTCATTTATACCCCATCTTTCTCCCCAATGGGGATCCAAAGTGATTTACATCATTCTCCACTCTTCCATTTTTTTCCTCACAAGAAATCCTGTGAATTTCATATTATTAACTGATGTAATTAACTGATGTAAGATAATTACATAAACTTTTCAAACTGGTTGAAGCCCACTAGCAAAACAAATGTGCAATCCAGTAGTGAATCTATTTATATGACGATATACTACAAAAAGCAATGGTTAAATAATCTTCATTTAATTGTTTTGGTGTGGAAAATCAAACAGTGGCTGTTTTTACAGTCTATAAATCGTGCAAGACTCATGGAAGGCTGCCGGCTTCTTCACGCGATTTTTAACACCATCCGATTACAAACCGCTGTAAATCACTGTTTGTGGCGTTTTGTAAACAGATGGTGTCAAAAATCACGTGAGAAAGCCCGGCAGCCTTCCGTGAGTCTCGCACAATTTATAGACAGTGTGAAAATGGCCAGTAATTCACAGGTTGCTGATAACTGTGTACTTTTGTTGTTCATTGTGAAGCTGGAGTAAAATGGGGAGGGGGGATGACCTGTGACTATTTGTGCAGTGACAGCTTTATCAGCTTACAAGACCATTAGTAATGACTAAAAGAAATGCTTACAATGGTTTCTGTTTAATAGGGGTAAGGAGACTGATATTTATCAAAACATTAATGCTAAATAGAGCAAAGTAAGTGAATTTATGAACCAGCATCTCAGTGATTTATCTGCCTTAGAATATTTAAAATACTGAGTTTACTTACGTTAGTAAAACCAGAAACAAGGTGAATTTTTCCTGGACAAATGGAAGATAGTAGGTTGCAGATCATTTTCATGCATGAAGGGAGGGTGTTAGCTAATTCGGCCCACCCGGTCAGCAGTGTAGCTGCCAAGGCTCACCTTTTGCCTCCCCACAGGAAGAAGAGCTGACAGACAACTTCTCAGCCAATCTAGGGAATAAAAAGAGGGAAGAACCAAGAGCCTTATAAGGCAGCTCCACCCCTTCTCCCTTGCAGTTACCTTGAGCTTGGCCTGAGCAGAGCACACTTCAAGCTGAGCTCTTCTGAGGCTGGTTTTATTGAAAGCCCTCAGGTCTAGGCAGCAGTAGCTGCCTTGGAGAAGCTAGGCTATTCCCCTGCTTGCTACTTTCAAAATAACATAATAACAACAACATTCAATTTATATTCCACCCTTCAGGACAACTTAATGCCCACTCAGAGCAGTTTACAAAGTATGTCATTATTATCCCCACTAAAAAACACCCTGTGTGGTGGGTGGGGCTGAGAGAGCTCCAGAGAACTGTGATTAGTCCAAGATCACCCAGCTGCCTTCAAGTGGAGGAGCGGGGAATCAAAACTGGCTCTCCAGCTAAGAGTCCTGTGCTCTTAACCACTACACCAAATTGGCTCTCCAGGATGAGAGCCAGGGCCCAGTGCCAGGCTCAGTGGTTTCGCAGAGATTTTTTCTTATTTACATTTGAGGCCTGTTGTTTATCAGTCAGGAGGGCTAAAACAGGGTGAGGCCTAGCCCCTATAGGCCTCTGGCCTATGTAGGCTCCTCCCCCCGCCCATGGTCTTCACTTTGTTGGGAGGGAGTACTTCCAGCAGCATCAGCATGGGGTTTGCTGTAGGCCGCAGGGGTGAATTGCAACCTTCTGAGGGGATGATTGTTTTATACATTATTGCTACTGGCCAAGCAGGGTGGATGCCCCCCATCCCTGTCTAGGTTTTTCTCTCCCCTCCCCCCATTTACACATACTTGGGAGGGAGTATTTCCAGCAGCAATAGCTCAGCCTAAGGCCTTCAGGCAACAGGGCCATTTTGTGGGAGGGCTTGGTAGTTTATTCAGTTGTATGTGGCCATTTTGAGAATGGCACCTGGTGGCCTGCTTAGCCTCCTGACAGTGATGGCTATGTTATGAAGGTGTCTACAATATGCACTGCTCTGGGGTGGCCATTTTTAGAGTGGCATTTGTGTGGCCTGATTTGCCTCCTGCTTACTGGCAGTAGCAGACATTTTGGTGGGACTTTTGCAGCTTATCCTGTGCTGGAAGTGGCCATTTTGAGAGTGTCAAATGGTGGCCTGCTTAGCCTCCCAGCACTGGCGACTATTTTATAGAGGCCTCTGTGGCCTACACAGTATTTTGGCTGCCATTTGGGAGGTGCTGTGTTCCTATTGGGCCTTGAAGCTCTAAAAGTAGTCATTTTACTGCATACTACATTACATTACTGTACATTTCCATCATGCCACCCAAAAAGGGTAGTAGCCCTGCTACGGGCAAGCAGCCAGCAAATAGGCTTCCTGCAAAGCAGCCCTGCAAATTCATCCTTTGAGGATGATGAAGTGGCCAAAGGAAGGAAGGAAATACTGGGATTTCAGTGTCTATCAGGAGGGCTGAAGCAGGGCTACCCCCGCCTCCAGTTTATCTAGCCCTCCCCCACTGTTTTCACTTTATTTGGAGTACTTACAGCAGCAGCAGCAGCAGTGAAGGCCTGGCTGAGGCCAGGGGATGGGGGCTTGCAGTCATCTGAAGTGTGGATTGCTGCACATGTTATTTCTACTGGTTTAGCAAGATTCTACAGATCCAGGGTGGCGGCTGGTTAAACACCTCCCCCCTTTCCCTGCTCAATTTTGCATCCTTGTGGGCCTAAAGAGCTGTTTTTAGGTTTTGTCACTTACACCACCTAATGGTATGTTCTGTTATTGCACCTGCTGAAATCTGCAAAGCTGTCACACAGGGCACAGAAGTCTAAGATGTGATCTGATCTTTCTACCAGATTAGGACAATTGATGGATGGTAGCGGATCTGGCCTGGGTAGCCGTAATCTGATCTTGTTGAGGTGACAGTGGACCTGATTGACAAGATAGGTAATTCTACTGCCTCCTAGTGCATGGCTATGGGAGCTCCAGGGGTCAGGCGACACTCTCTGGGCTCCCATGATTAGACTCCTGGGTTATATCATCTTGAGTCTTGCCTTTGGGTTTTACAGTTTGGCCACTGTGTTATTACTTGAGTCAGTCCACCAGGGACACAGTCATAAAGGGAGCAGCAATATTGGGGGTTAACCCTCCTCTTCAGGAAGTGGAGAAGGATGAGGTGGACCTGAGGAGATAAACAAGTAAATGAGACTTAAGAAAGTTTACTTCAGGCAGCTGCTAGTTCGCCTCCTTTATGGAAGATACAGCAGCTGGTGGGGCACTGAGCCTTGTCTCCAGGGTATTGGTGCCTAGAAGTGGAGTTTCCTTGGAGTTTCCACTGCCTTGGGGCCCAATGACTTCTGGGTTTAGTTCAGGGACACTAGTGGGCTGAGCAGGGGCTCATTGATCAGTCAGAATGTGGGTCTTACTATAGACCATATATGCTTGGAATTTTCCATACCTCGTGGCAGTTGGGGGAGGGAACTAGATAACCCCTCAGCCCTCCTCATGTGGACGATTAGGTATTGGTGCCCATATCTAACCCTCTTTCATCCAAGTGGCATAGGATTTTGAGACAGGCCCTGGAGACTGGTCCTGGCATTTATTTTTCACAGCAATGCCTGGTCTCACCTGCAGATGGAATGGGCAGCTTGTCCCTTGGATTACAAACAAGAGACCAAATAAAGGGGCCCCTCTGGAATAGAAACAACAAGTAAAGCAAAGGAACATCCTTCCAGAGGGTAGAACAAAATATTACTATATCTAATGATGAAATATACATTATTGGACTTTTTAAATTTTTATATATTACTTTCTTATATGAAAAGTGCTAAGTGCTGAAAGTGCAATCAAAGAACAATAAATATCATAAATACTATAAATACTATGATACAAACTATTACAAAGGTCCTTAACTATAAATACACTACTTAGAACCACAATTGGATGCAATAATCCTATACAGTCCAAATTTTGAAATCCAACTTGTGAAGACACAGTCCAAAGGAACTTATAAAGGTATAAATATTTCAGCATTAGATATAATAATATTGTGTTCTACCCTCTAGCAGGTTGTTCCTTTGCTTTACTTGTTGTCCCTTGGGTTAGACAGGTCAGGGTGGAGGTCCAGGGGTGACCCAAGGGCCTGACCTGTACCACTAGTTGGCCCTTGCCATATATATATGTTGAATGATATGTTGTTGCCAAAAAAATATGGTCCATTAGACACAAGTGTTGGGAACTAATGCCCCCCCAGATGGAGAGAGATACACAAGTGTTGTGAACTCTCTCTCCATCTGGGGTGACAATTTTCTCCCCCCCACCACAGAAGACCTCTGATTCCTCCTCATGCTTTTCTCAAGGCTGTTCTGTCTCCTTGAAGCAGTATTCTAGGTTGCAGCAGAAGGGAGGAGGTGGAGAAGTAGTGCTCCCATAATGGAGATTGTTTTGCCAGAAGAGATTTATGATGATATCCAAGACAAGGCTTGTGTTCCAGTATTTCTATGATTAGCTTCCATGATCAGAGGCACTAAACCTTTGAACCCCAGTGCTAGGAAGCAGTAGTGGCCTCTGTGCCCCATTGTTAGCCCTCTAGAGTAATTACATCACCACTGAGTGAGACATGATGCTGGATTAGATGGCCCACTGAATTGATCCAGTAGGGCACTTTTATGTCCTTATAGTCCTATCCCAAAATAAATCCTAGCACAATGAACAGCTGATTAGTGATGAGAGCACTGGTAGTACAACACTGAATATTGGTGAATTTTCCAGGTTTTGATCCATTGCTTAGGAAGAAAAATCCTTTCCTTTCCTTTTCAGCATTCCTATGATCAAATTATCTTGAACAATGACTAATAGATTAATAAATTAATTTCTAAAGGAAAATATGCTAGACAGAAAGTTAGCAACCAACAAGATTATATTTGGATCAAGATTTGAAATCCAAATAGCAATGCCACAGAGTAGCTGGAGCAAGGATACATCCTTGCTTTCCTCCTTTATTCAATGCTATAGCTCTGGTCAGTTCACCAGTTGGACCACATCTTACTTGAGTGGTGGCCAATCATATAGGTGTTGAATCAAAAATAAAAGATGCTTGTCAATAGATGATTTCTTCAGCTTGTCCCATAATCTCTGCCTAGGCACTGAGTCAAAGGCAGCTCTGAGGTCCATGCAGAACACAGCCAGAGTGCTATCCTACTAATTGGTATATTTATCTATGATAAACTGTAGAGTATGACAATGATCAACTGCACTAATGCTTCTATGGAATCCAGCTTGCTCTCATCCCAAGATAGCTTCATCCTGTATCCATGATAATAGTTTCTTGTAAAGCAGGGAAGCCTATAACTTGCCCAGTACTGACAACAGACTTATAGGGTGATAGTTACATGGATCAGTTGGATCACCTTTATTATAAATATGAACTGTTATTGCATGTCACCAACAGGTAGGCATAATGCCTGTCTCATTAATCTGCGTAAAAATAGGAGCCAATATATTGGCTCACCAGTCAGCATTTACTTTTAACAACTCCCGAGGCATCAGAACAGATCCTGGGGCTTTACCAGATTTCATTTGGAAAATTTAATGATTTAAGTTCTGAAACTGCAACTGGACACCAGTTTTTTGGGGAGAACATCCATTGGACTATACTACTATCAGTAGATGATGGAGCAAATAAAGCCTTAAAATGGTTCTGCCAGCATCTAGCAGAGCTATGACAAGAAAGTGGGGATCTAGAATTTAACTCATTCTTAATTATTTCCCCCCCAAATTTACATCTTTTTGCCTAGAGGCTCATATCAAACTGTTTCACATATTGGCCCTTTCTACACAGTCATCTTGCAGCAGTTCAGTTTCAATTCTGCTTCCGACAATCTCCAGAGTTCCGTAGGTGCAAGGGAGTCATGGAACAAAGAATCAAATATTGCCCATCTTTCCTCGAGTTTTCCCTCTGCAGACATACCGTGACTTTTTCTTGAAGTCGTCTCTGAGTTGCCACTGATGCATCCTTTGTGTGTGTGAGGGACTAAGAGTTTCACACTAGGGACTAACTGCATCGCTCCTCTCCTTTCCTTTTCCCAGGCGCTGATTGGCTGGCTACCTGCCAGTAACCACTCCCACCCTCCTCACCTCTCTGAACTCCTTTTCCAACATTATCATTAAAGTGAGGTAAGACTTTTCATTTGCTTCATTTGCTACCTCTCTCCTGGCTTTAAAAGCAAAGGAAGGTTCATAAGGCTGAAGCTCCATTCGCTTCCTCCTTCCCAACTATGCATATGCTGGCATATATCAGGATTCGCCTAAAGCCAAATGGGGAAAAAAACAAAGATGTGTGTGAATAGCTAGGGAGGGAATGTTTTGCCCAGCCATTTGAGAAACGAAGTAGCAGGGAAGCACTCTTCCCTGGCTTTAAAAAATAAATAAATGAGGAAGTGTGTTTATAGCTGGGAGGGATGAAACTAAGCAGTCTTTTAACCCTTTGCTGGCTTTTAAAACCAGGAGGGAAGAAGTGAATGAAGACTTTTAACCCTTTCCTTGCTTTTAAAGCCAGGAGAGAGGAAACAAATGAAGCAGCAACGTTATGACTCTTTCCTAGCTTTAAAAAAAAAAATAAGAGTGGAACAAGCACAAAAAGTACACATTTTCCTCCAGAACTCTGCCACCAATTGCCTCTCTGGTGGCCATGGGACAGCCCAATCAGCAAATACAGGGATAGGAGGTGGGAATAGGCTCCAACAATGCAATGCTATGACACATGCTCAATTTTTTTAAAAAAAAAAGTGACATCGGCTCCAGCCACCACAAACAGCAGTTTCAAACAGATATCTCAGCTTGTCAGCAGACACCAAATCACTTTGAATGCATGCAATGCAAAATCATGTCAATCAGCACTGATTGACATGAATACCCAGAGGTGCTGACTTAAAGTGTGCTGTGCGGAAAGGGCCATTGGCTAAGGCAACTCTCTTCTTATTTTTAATTACAATTCTAAATTCATGTGTCAACAGCAATATCCAATTAAGTATACCTTTATCATTATTTAATTTAAATTGCCGATACATATAATGAATTGACCTTTTAAACACCCTACAATCAGCATTAAACCAATTCCCTGTCTGGCCCGGTCACAGTAGTTCTTAGCCTGCAGGTAAGATGTATATAGTGGCTGAAACAATTTTAATAGGTCACCCAATACACAAAGATCCCTCTCAGGAGTAGAATGAGAGGAAATTAGAGCCTTAAGATGCTTAACTTTGGGGCAAGACATTAGCCTTTTTGCTTTCTTCACAATATCATTATTCCACTGCATTGGTCTAAGGCTATCATGATTCTGACTTAATTTAAAAGGTAAAGCAGATGGAAGAAGATTACAGCCAAAAATATTTAGAACTAACTGTAGAGGGAAATGATCACCACCTGTATATTCTGCTGTCTCTATAGAGTCAATCAAACAAAGTAAGTCGGATGAAACAATAAAATAATCAACTATACTGGCACCACAGTGATTAATACACGTAAAATCTCTCTTACTGGCAACCATTAACTATTAATAACCCATTGTAGATAATTTTAAAAAGCCAGAATTTTTCCTGCAATGTTAATTCTAGAATCCCTTGATCACCTTGGCCGATTCCAGATGACTAACCTTAAGTCGCTTCATGCCGCCCTCTTCCGGATCGCGACGGGGAAAATGCGAAATATCGCGTTTCCTCGCGCGAGTTTTGCGCGTCGCCGCGCAAAACTCGCGCGAGGAAACGCGATATTTCGCATTTTCCCCGTCGCGATCCGGAAGAGGGCGGCATGAAGCGACTTAAGGTTAGTCATCTGGAATCAGCCCTTGTCTGAAAAGGTAAAATAACTTATTGACACATATTTAAAGCTTTTTAGAAAAAAACTCTTCATACATTGTATTTAGTGCAGCTGATGAATACATATCTCCAGTTTTCTGTACATAATTATTCCGTTTACCCCAGTAATACCCCACATAAAATTAATGCTGTAATGTAACCTGTAAGAATTTGACACTTGAAACAAGAAGACTTGAAACTCTGTAAGAACTAATATACTGCTTTTAGGGCTGCACTTATATTATATGTTATATTATTCTATAGATTCCAATAGAAATCAGTACCAGAGAGCCTTTTGTAGAAAACTGATTTGATGCAGCAAGCTGGTTTTGGCCACCTGTGGTATTATCTTCCTTAAAGCTGTTAAGAAACTGGGGAAAAGGACACGAATAGGAAAACATCCCTTCCTATCCACCAGATTGAGACTCATTGGCGCCCTTGAAAGTATTATGCCCAGAAGAAAGTAGGTAAAAGGTTAGACAGTGTCCTTCCAAAATGAGGGCAGAGGAAAAAAAACTGTGAAGACTGGAATTCCCCCAAATAGAGAGGCCAGCCCAGAATTGCATCTTCAAATCAGAACTGACCCTAGATACGTTACGAGCCAATAAGATATCAAATATTAGAATACTGTAATATTGTTATGATTATCTGAAAGTATTAATTGCCTGTATTTCTATTGTAATTTTGATGAGCTCAGGACACAAAGAGACCACCTACTCCTGTGAAAATAGGCTCCTCCATTGTTTAAATTAAACAATCATATATTGCTTCATTCTACCAGACTCCGTGGTGTGTGTCTCTTATTGTGATTGGCGAGAGGGACACCTAAGGCACAAGTTTGTGCATAATAGGGTGACCTGTTTTAGTTTTTTTAAAGGCCTCTAAAGAATAAACAGTAAAACTAGAAAAATAAGTTTTACTAAGCAACCAGTTTTTTTGTAAGAGAACTACATCATACATAACCAAAAACTTAATCTCTTGGGACCCCACTCTGTTTCCCCATGCTGCCATGTTCAAGATAAAAATTATAATTTCCACTTGCTGATATGTAGTCACTTGCTGTTCTCCTTAGATGAAATAACTGCATCAAAGCACCCACAGCAGGATAAAACAAAAGACTCCCTCTGAAGAACAAGCACTTTTAAAGGGTCTGTTTTAAAGTTGGCAGGTGGGGAGGAAGAGGATATTCCAATCCGTTACTGTTTCAAGAAGATTGTCACTTTGCATTCTTCTGGATCTGGTTTTACAGTTGCTCTTCAATAGTTGTTTTAAATCTCTTTCTTTGTTGAGTGTTTTGAGGGGTAGTTTTGTGAGGTTTGGGGATAATCCTATTTCCCCCCCCCCCTCCAAATTAACTGTTACAGCAGATTCTGAAAAAAAAAATCTGGCTGCATTTTAATAACAGTGCTCCCAGCCCTCCTACTTGCAGAACTGCTGGCTAGGAGCTGTCTTCCCTGGGTAACAGTCACATAATTGGATCTGATTGGAAAGGAAGAATGGCACTGCCTGGGAAATTCAGACAATCAAAGAAAAAGAAGACACCTGCTGATGCTGATGGGTAAGCACCCAAACATGAAAAACTACACTGGGTGTATGTGTTTATGTGTTCTCTGTAATGCTCAAGAATCCCAGATTTCTTTAACCATTCCAGAAATACCACAATAATGACCCGAAACAGTGGTTTGTGCATATATATTCAGCTCCTTCTCACAGTTTTTATGATAAATGGAACCCAGTTTTAACTATTTCATTAGGAATTTGCAACTAGCTTGAGAATAATATATTCTTTTTATTAAACAATACATTGTTTTAAAACTGTACAAAGGATGGATCTTCAGGGTTCAGCACAACTCCACTCCCCACAACCAATAAATAAATGAAAGCAATACCAAAAAAATGGCAGTAATAAAAAGAGAATTGAGCTATTCTAAATTATTCTACACAGATGCAAGGGAAAGACCGATAAACTTCTTCAAAGAGACAGAATGACTCTGAACATTTTCTTAACATGATGATTTACTTTTTTAATAAAAGAAGCCATGAGAATACTTTGCCTGCTAAGAAGACAACTGGTGTGTAAAAACTTGGAATCTATGATCTGGTGTTTCTTTCCCCAAACTATCTGGCCATTTTTCAATTCGCTCCCAGATGTAGTGAACTCATTTTTGTCTTGCCATTCTGTAAGGAGATGTAGTACTATTCCTATTTTAATAACCTCTTAATATTGCTTAAAATCTCTTCTCAGGGGTTAGGCCCTAGCAGGCTAGTCACATTACCAGGTTTGCCATTCTCCCGATGGGGGAGAATGCTCCCACCCTCTGCTCCCCCCCCCCTCTCTGTACAAGTAAGTTAATCAAGACAATTTCAATACCACACTGAGGTCAAAAGCCAGAATGACATAACCTGTTTCATCCAAATCTGGAGTTGCAAAATGATCAATAAATCAAGCACCTTACTCAAGAATGAAGTTTTGGAGACTAGACCAAAAAGATTCAAGTCTGGTGACAGTTTTTCAAAAGCGATCACACTGCTGCTTCTTTAAGCTTGGTGTGGATCATCTGTTCTCTCAAGGGTTTAATTTTATAACTGAATATTCTGCATGGTGCCATGGCTAATATTTGGTTTGATCAGGTTTCGTGTGGAACTTAGTGAGACTGGAAATTCCTTTTATCATAACACAATTTGTTTTAATATACCGTTATATTTGACAAAATCATTTTCAGACAATTATTCCAGATGTTCACTGTTGTGAAGCAAAGCAAGATGGAATATGTTTTAAAATTAATGGACATACCAGTTAAGAAGGGAAGTAATAGGATCAATATGTGCATCGAATTTTTTACTTCTCAAGGTAAGATTTGCAAACTCTATGCTCCTGAGCAGAAGTCATAAACCTCTGAGGTTATCTTCAGCTCCTTCCTCCCTTGGTTAGTGAAATCTAAATGGAAGAAATGTTCCAGTACAGATAATGCATAAAATAAAACTACTATAGTAATGAATGTTGAATGCAATGTTTGAAGTTAATGCAAAAGCTGAAGGTAATTTATAAACCTTACAGGGTTTGGGTACTTTGGGAAATTAAAGTATATGATTTAATATGCCATTCTTTGATTACTGTTAAAATAAAATAGCTTGAACTGTGGCCTGTAGTTCAAGATTAGTAACTTACATGATGAAAGAACAGCCAGAATTGTGAGCAATCCTAAACAGAGTTATTCCATCCTAAACCCATTGAAGTCATGGGATTAGATGGGAGTAACTATTGTGTACTGAGCCTGGAGCTCAGAATGATTTCAGCCCAGAGTGATTTCAGCTAAACAAGGTTCTTTATTGCAAGCCAGAACAGACAGATGACAGCAGACTACTACTATGCACAAGCAACACAGAAGCAGAACAGAAGCCTTCAATAAATGCACATAAACCCCGCCCCAAGGATAGCTGGTAACCAATAGGAACAATACAACAAACACAGTGCATAACATTAAATACAGTAGGGGCCTTGTCCAGCCCAACTCAGCCTAATACACAACACCCCTCCCCCCCAGCTTGGAACACACTGTTGTTCACATAGTCCTACAGATAGGCTGGGGGAAGGTGGCTACCTACCCGCTGGGTGTGACTCAGCTCTTGGCTGCGGGACTGCTTACCTGCCTGGAGTGAATCAGCTCTGGGTGCTGTGGGGCTGGTTACCCACCTAACACTCCATCCTCATCGCCAGTATTATGTACTGAGCCTGGAGCTCAGAATGATTTCAGCCCAGAGTGATTTCATCCAAACAAGGTTCTTTATTGCAAACCAGGACAGATGACAGCAGACTACTACTATGCACAAGCAACATAGAAGCAGAACAGAAGCCCTCAATAAATGCACATAAACCCCGCCCCAAGGATAGCTGGTAACCAATAGGAACACGTACTTTAGAATGCCATCATTTGCATGAACTATATACAATGTATTATACAGACAGGCCAGTGATTGATCTTTATTGGAGACGACCAATTGGCTGCTGCCCCCAGAAAGTACCCAATGAATGTGCAGACGAATGTAACCAATGATAGTGAAGTGCAGGCAATTGTAACCAATGGGAATGAAGTGCATTTGGAACCTTGACATGTTATGAAGCTCAACACAGTGCATAACATTAAATACAGTAGAGGCCTTGTCCGGCATAACTCAGCCCAATACACAACAAACTCTACTTAAGATTGAACTGTATGACTATGAACACATATATGAACATATATGTTCAAGTCATATACACTGACTTGAATTTGCACCTAGGATGTTTTGCTTTATTTTATAATAGAATAAAATAATAATATACAATGCTGCCAATTTATTTTATTGCAAACTTCAGTATTTAAAATGTAAATTTTCGTTCATCCACATCTTTATAGCTAATTGTTTCTGTCAAGAAATGTATGTAGAGAGAACTGAAAATGCAGATCTCTGATTTGGTCTGGGGTTGTTTTCAGGTTTTTCTATACTCCTCCTACCAAAGACACCCATGATGCAATTATGACAAATAGCCAAACAAATGGCTCATAGATACAAACACAACATCAGCACATGCAGACCATATCAGCCAACTTTAAGGCTTATTCAGTGAATATGTTTCAAATGTCATGCTAACCATCAGCACAATCAAATACATATTTTTGAGCAAAATATCTTTAAAAATGAAATTCTGATGAGAGATGTACAAGCCAATATTTTGTTAAAAACTGTCCATGATGGTTTCTTACTGCAAATCACCAGCCATCTATGAAGATTTCCCCTCATCTCCAAGTTTTACTGTGAAATCTCATTCCACAAACTTTAGGAACAAACTGATGTTAAGATAAAGATAGCTGCACAGAATGTGAAACCACATATAAGCAGGTCTTAACCTCACCTGTATGTTATACATTATTCACTAGACCAGTGTGCCTCACAGGTGAAAGTGTAAATTTGAGGGCCACTGAACATGAGACTCTCTCAGTATATCATGCTCACAGAAACACCTGTGCTTCAGTACTTTAACCTAACCAACCGTGAAACACTGAGTGTTCAACAGACCTAAAAATTTCTCATTTTGTACCTATAGCATGCTGGTCTAATGACTTAATATTAGGCTGTACAGCGTGAAATATCTCTGGAAAGTGGTCCAGGACTTATTGAATCTCCACTTTCATATTGTTTGTAATCTGCAACCACCACTGAATTTGACTTTGAGTTTGCCTATATTTAATTCAATTGGCTACATTTTTAAATTCAATAGAAAAGCAAGTCAATATATACAGATTAAAAATCTATATTTCTAAGAAACAACCAGGCCATAAAGGAATAGTCTAACAATGAGTTCATTTTGCTGAAATAACAGCCTGTTTATGAAAACATTTTTGGTTTTCAAGAACAAGATGGTAGAAAAATTAATTTAGAGGATCAAGTGGCAGTGAATACCATTATTATGCGTACAAGCATTTTAATATGTACATTTAATATATACTTATAGAACAGAGGCAAATAATCTAATAGTATCCAGTCTACAAAAGCTTAATATGGTTATTGTGAGAACTAGAAAATACATTTACAACACTGTTAAGATGAAGAGACTGACAACTATTTTCAATAGCCATGACAGTCTAGTCTCCTAACATCCCTCTGGTTCTGTTTCATCATCTGATAATGGCTTCATCTCTGATGTTGAGTCTTCTGCTTATAATTCATCTACAATATAATCTTCATCATCATTTTCTGATACAGAGAGTAGTCCAGAGGCAATACTAGAAGTCCATTCTTTTACTATTTGCATGCCAGTTTTCAAAATAAGGCTTATTTCTATAAAGTGGAGTTGCATTTTGGAATATTTCTTTGAGGGTTTTTTTGCCTGAGATACTCCGAAATGGCAAAATAACAAATGATTGACCTTTTAATATATATTTCACCTCTAGTTTCATGAAATAAACACTTAAACATGATTGCATTCTTGGATTAGGTTTATCCTTACAGACGCTGGCCATTTCTCCACACTGTAAAAATAGCGTGATACTCATGGAAGGCTACTGGCTTCCTCAGGCAATTTTTTAATGCCATTTATTTACAAAATGAGGGAGACAGCCTCAAAAGTGCCATCATCACTACCTGCATCCGTTTTGTAAACAGATGGTGTCAAAAATCATGCAGGGAAGCCAGCAGCCTTCCATGAGTATCATGCTATTTTTAGACCATGGGGAAACAGCCTCAGCTTTTCAGGCTAGCTTCCATGGCAGAGGAGGTTGGTGGCATCTCTAATTGGCAGGAGAAGACCACTTGGAAAACCATCCATTTTTGAACAAAGATAGTATCACCCACATCATTCCTGGTCAAGCAGAATCAGCTAGGGAGTTGGCACAGCATGTTGAGGTTGTTGCTTGGTTGGAGAACAAGCATGAACGAATTATTGTGGCTTCTTCTAAAATCTCCATGATTTCTAAAATTTTAATCCACACTAGAGACTTTAATATGAACGTATCATGAGGCGGGGGGGCTGCCCAAAACATCATGTGATTGTAGGGTTACCAAGCTTAACGTGGGGCCTGAAGTTCTCCCAGAATTACAATTGATCTTCAAACTACACAGATTTTCCCTGGAGCAAATGGCAACTGTGGAGTCTCGGACTGTATGGTATCACATCTGTGCTGAGTTCCCTCCCAAAACTCCACCCACCATCCCAGGCACTATCCCCAAATGTCCAGGAATTCTTCAGGCTGGAGTTGGTAGGTACCCCTTTGTGATTATTAAGTAAGTCCAAGAAAGCATCACTTTGATATTGTTTTTTTCCATAGGGGTTTCTGCAACAGAACAGGACCAGAAACTAGAGTTGTTAAGTAGAATTCTCTTAATTCCTCTTAGCTGAATTTCTATTCCTCTGTTTAGGAATATGAGTCAGTTTCAAATCAATTCCTCTTTCATGAAGAGGAAGATTTGATTTAGATCTCCAAGAAGTAATGTATTCATTTATTTATGTGCTATGAGCATAGTTAAAAAATTAAGAACAAGGTGAGCCATTAAAGAAACAAATACAAGCCAGAACTTATCTGAACATATCCTTGCTGCATCAGACTGCTTTTCCTCTTTCTAGCATAGTACAGTGGCACAACAGCAGGCAGAAATGCACAGGTGAAAAAATTTACACTATTACATGGTAAAAAAAAACAAAGGTAAATTAATGAGAAACAAAGAGAATTCCCCTTTTGAAAGAGGAAAAGAGAATAAGAGGAACCCATTGCTATATCTAAAAAAGAAAATTTTGGAAAAAGAAATTCCACCCCTATAAATACCCTACCAGAAGCTCAGCCCAGGTCTCATTGAGCTAGAAAAGATGTTCCCAGTCTTCCTCAGCTATCTATATAAATATAAATGAATATAAGAAGAAGAGAAACAGGGAGCATCTGTGCATTCATAGTCAAGAAGGAATCATTATCCTGCACTTCATAGGAGGCCTTTTGTTGCAGTTACGCAGCTGTAATGTAAATCTCAATCCCCTGAAAATGGGCTTTACCATTTCTCCCCTATAATTGCTAAAGGAAACTGAAATGAACTGTTTCATCCACAGCCCAACTAAATAGTATTCCTTGCCACTCTGAAACAGCTCTTCTCTTTCTAACAAGAGCTCCCAGCAACCTTGAGATTCCCCAAGAAATAAGGTTTGTATTTTCTTTTTATGTGTATAGTGGAGTTCAACTGCACAACTGCACTAGTGTCATAACCTAAGTCTCCTACAAGCATTTTAAACTGCCGGAGCCCTTTGAAGCTTGTGACAGTGCTAAAGCAAGTTTTTTCTCCCCTTTTAAGCAAAGTACAGCTTCTCTGGGTTTGGGAGCAGGGGAGGAAGACAAAAGGGAAGAGGGAAAAGAAAGAAAGATGAGTGCAAGTCAGCAACCAATATGAAAGAAACTGTAAAACATTCAGACAGGTTGGGGTGGGGGGAAGGAGGAAAAAACCTCCAGACATGGAGCGAATGAGAATAAACCAAGATTTTTTTCATATTTCTTTTCGAGTAACTGTCCATGGGGAATGCTTTGACGTAGAAACTGTAGAGATAACTAAAGTCTTCTCTTTTTTATAGACACTGTGAAAATAGAAAATTGTTCCAGGACTATTAACCCTCATTTTGCAGTGCTGGTATTTTTGGTGGGCTGACGGTGCAATCCTAAATGTAGTTTTATACTTCTAAGCACATCATTTCAATAGACTAAGAAGGGGTAAATCTGCTTAGAACTACACTCTAAGGGCCAAGCTACAAGTGACGAATGACACTTGAACAGCAAGTGGATTGAGTGGAGGGCAAGTGAACAGGGAGAAATACACTTGCCGTTCAAGTGTCATTTGTCACTTGTAGCTTGGCCCTCAGTTTTGATAAAATAAATATATACCTTTTAAAAAGAATATTCAACTTCTTTTGTCTTTGTCTTCCATTCCTCTGTCTTGTACTCACCTTCATCTTCCATTGTAGATTAAGGGTAATTCAGATTGCAGATCTTGAAACTTTTGTGAGAACTCTATTGTGGTACCAAATATTAAGTACTTCTAATGCTTTGCTACTGAATTCAAAAGTTATACACTTGTATAGAGTACACAGAGCATATTCCTGGTAGGTACTGTGACATATTGTCAGCTACTGCAAGTCAGTAGTTACCTCTTAGCAACTACAGTATTCAGGCACAATGGCTATCATTCCTTCTGAGAAAGGCTTTACTGGACCCTCTTAATTTCTATAATTTGAATCTTATTCAGGGCTCTTATAAACAGTAAAGATCACGCTACATTTCTAAGAAGTGTCATCAATCTGTGGATTACACCCAACTGTATATTACCTTGAGCTCTCCTTCCATTTCCCTGTTCTTATAGTGAAGTAATAAGCTACAAATGAAACAACACCGTGTTACTATTTCACTTGTAGCTTATTACATAGTAATTACTTAGTAATTATTTATCACTAATAAGTTGTTACTTATTTATCACTAATAAGTTGTTACTTATTGATGACCAATAAACACTGTCATTCTTTGCCATTCAAGTTGATTGAAAATTGTTCAAAAGAATCTTTTCTTTCAAATGTTATTAAGGTTGCCACATAAGTATATACAAAGTTACTAACTATTTCACAGAGAATTTCTCACTTTATTTTCCAGGTTTCCACTCACTTCTTAATATTACCTCACCCAATTTCTGTGCCAATTTGCCAGTCTTATTATCTGAGGGAAAAGTGTATACGTGGCCAGACCTACTGAGGCCAGCAAAACCACTCAGGTGAGAAACAATTACTTCCATTAATGCCTGGGCTTTTCCAGACTGCTCAGCCTCTCATTCCCCTGGAGTCCAGAGGTACATCATGTCTCAGTGCACAAATTACAGTTCATGTACAGAGATATCTGGCAGGAGGAAAAAGAAGAATATGGATAATTTGAATTCTGCATCCTTGCTCTTCCAACCAGAAACGGAAAGCAAGAAATCCCGGGGTTGATTTCACTTTTTCCACGTGAGAATCAAATCTGCTATTCTTTATTGTCATGCAGGTTCCAATGCGTACACATTTTTCAATATTATTTATGTATGGATGTGCCATCAGATTGCAGCCGACTTATGGCGACCCACCTGTAAGTGAGGTGGATTGCCATTGCCTTCCTCTGCAGAGTCTTTCTTGACAGTTCCCCAGTTCAGTTCATTTTATTTACGGCCCATGACCGGATTTATAAAACAAAACATTTCATTATCAGGTATACTATATACAGGTTAAAAGGGTCTTTGGTTAAAAAAAACACAAATATCAACCTGTCTGATTAAAATTACATCATAGAATTAAAATTGAGTATAAAATATCAAATAGTATCCATTTTAAAATTTGGATTTAGAGACAGTTCCCCATCAAAGTACTGACTCTGCTTTTGAGATCTGGTGAGACCATGCTGCCTTCCCTCCACAATATTATTTATATGTCAATATAATAATAGAAATAAATAATATAATATAAATATTATTATTATTTATATGTCAATAAATCAATATTACACATTATACATATTCAAAATAAAGAATTGCAAGAACTCATGGGGAACTCATGGGGAACTCATGGGGAACTCATGGGGAAGTGGACCTCCTCCCTATGTTGGCTTTACTTCCTACCAATGCCCACCTCCCATTTTACTCCCATTGTCCCCGATTTTCCCTAATGGCTCCTACTGCTGCTCATTCCACTTTCACTGACCTCCTCCTCATCTCTACCTGGTCTTTCTCCTTCTCTGCTTCTGTCTTCCCACCCTCCTACTCCACTTCCCTTCCTCTCCTTCCAAACACCATCATCAGCTGCTGCGCACTTTTGGCCAACTTTCCCCCCAAGCTCTCCTTAATTCCCCCATGGCCACATCTCTTTCTGTTTCTGTTCCCTATCTTTCCTGAAAACAACAAGAGACTTCATGTCCATTTTGTTGTTGTCTGAGGTTGTTTTGGCAACCCAAAATCTGTCAAAACAACGTCAAGAGATTTTGGCAGCCCTTTGGGTTTGCTTAGGCACCTCTAGACAGCCTTGCTGAGGCCCTCATTTTGTTTTGAGTTTTCTGTAGAAGTACCATGAAATCAGCAGCAAACAAGTGAACTGAGGAAGATCCTGCTAGCTAATTGACAATAGCAGCTTAAGATCATCTTGCTGAGTCTAGTTTTCCTCTGCTTCTCATAGGTAGTTAAGGACTGAGTGTGCCCAGAAGCACTTCTGACAGGGAAAACATTGGGGAAGATCCAGATAGCTAGCTAGCTGGAAACAGCTGAAGAACATCTTGCTGTTTCTCCTCAGCTTTGCATACGTATTTAAGCCTTGGGTGTGCCAAAAGCAAATCTGAAGGGGTTATAGCCTAGACTGGGAGGAAGGACTACCAGGAGAGAAACCTGCTTTATTATTTGGAGCCTTTCCAGCCATCTCCTGTTTGTCTGTCTGTTTTTACTGTAGGGATTTCTTTGTATTGAATTTGTTGTACTGTAAGTAACTTTGGGTCCCTACGGGGAGAAAAATAGAATATAAATAAAATAAATAAACCTTTTCAACAGTCATAATCACTTTTGAGTCAGACCTCTGATCTTCTTGCCTGGCCACCATCCACGTGTGCAGCTACAGAACAGCTTTGGGATCGAACTATGAATTGTGGTGGTAGAGTTCTGATTACTTCTGTCTTGAGGCTGCTTTTTTATCTGCAGAGGGGAAATCAGCTCTCTCCAGGGTCATGAATGGTTGAGCTAGTTATTAATTGATGAGGTATCTATGGTTTCCATAAGGATGTATGAAAATGCACATGCACGTAGAACATGAAATTGTGGACTTAGATAAACACAGGGCCTCTGTGTGTGTGTGTGTGTGTGCACGCGCACCACAACTTCCCTATGTATGAAAATATGCATAAGCAAAATAACATTGATTGTACTGACTTAGATAAACACCAAATTTTAAAAGAAATATAGCATATATTTATAATCATTGGCTTATGGATCCATTTGCTTACTCTTTATTCAGATATTTGGATACTGAGTAGCATACAGCATTGACACGTCTAGAGTGGGGAGCAGGCCACCCATTGAACTGTGTGAGAATATGCATGCCTGAAATGCTGCCAGTTGCATTCTATTGTACAGTATGAAATCACAGAAAACAACGGTCTAAACAGGCTCAAGCTGTCCATGAACAGGCAAACAGATCAACAAAATATCAGATCCCTGTTGGCAGCTGACAAGCAGAACATGAGTTGAACTAGCAGGTGTTTGATCATCCCTAGATTTATATGAGTTAAACTGAAAGGCTTTGTACAGAAGCTAACAGTGCTGTCCTAAGAACACTTTCTAGGAATGCACCCTATTTTATAGATCTGAATAGAATTCTGAGTAGACATGCTTAGGATTTACTCTTTAAGCTTTTCCTCAAAAACTATAGACAACTTAAGTGAAGCTGGAATTTTGTTGATGGTGTATGATGTTGCCTAGCCAACCTAAAATTGTAGCTGAAATCTCATAAGGTAGTGATACAAGATTTTGAAAATCGTTTGTTCCCTTCTATCTTACTCAGCTTTTGTTTCTTTTTAACTTGTTTTTTTCTGAAAACTTGAGAGTTTACCATGATTTGCAGAAATCTGTACCTTAATTCTGCAAGGGTCCATCATGCATTTTTTAAAAACTAAACAGGGTGAGGCACATGTGACTGTGTAGATGATATGACTGTAAAGTTAACATGCATTGTTTATCTAAACATTTAAATTATGAATAAAATCATACAATGTATGCAGCATACAAACTAATCTACAAAACTAACCAGCATAAAACAGGAAATGAAAACTGCTGACAATTTTATGAAAAAATGTAAAAAGAAACAAAATGGTAATCATTGGCTCATCCCTAGAGAACAACAATTATTTGGGCACAGTTTGTTGCACTGAGGGCTCTGCGTGTTTTCCACTCTTTTTGATGTTCAGCATCTGGTTCTCAGAGGTATATGATAGCAACCATTAGCAGATCTACTCTCCATGAATTTGTTTAATCCTTTTTAAAAATTCCAATCCCATCTTTGATGACAGGACACACATTGAAGCACTGACTTCAGCAATGAAAGTAACTACCCTGTGAATTGGCCCTCAGTGGTATAAGAACTACACATTGATAAATACATTTAAACACAAAACTATGTGAGGAAAAGTCGTTTAATCATCAGACTGCAAATGAAATTGCGCTCTACTCTTCTATACTGGCAGTTCTGCAGCTAGAGACCAGATTTCATGGCATGATTCTGTTTCTGTTTTGCAGTTTTAGTAGAATATGGAATCACCTGCTACTTATTTAGTTTGCATCTCCTTGCTTGAGCTTACAGGGTTTTGGAATTTAATTTATCCAGTGCTCTCCTTGGCATGCAATGTAGTGTACAATATCCTTAGCATACTTGGATGCTAACAGTAATAGGATATTAGGATTAATTCTATTCGATTCTGGTAGAACTTTTGAATATGTACCCAAGTGTATAGGTTTAGGAAAAAGCAGAAAATAGTATTTTTTATACTACTTCTAATACTGCTATGCTCATACAGGAGGGTGTATATTTTAACACTGAATTTGTCTCCTGTATTATGTGTCAGGAATCCTGACAACAATAGATGAAGAGAGGAAATAAAATTTAAAACCAATTTTCCCATTAAAATGGAAACAACAATTTAAAAGTAAAACATTGGATGGTATTCTTGTCAGCAGGTGCTGCCTTATTATGACTGACATTTGAATATAACACTAGTCAATCAGGCTGTTTCGTATGAGGCACTAAAAAGAAAAAAATGCCAAACAAAAAAGTTCTGCACCAGACATTCAAAGCTAAAGTAAATCCTGACATTCTAGTTTTCCAAACTTATTTATTTAGATATGAATACTCTGCCCCCCTTCCAATGGGGAGAGTGTCTTACAATTTAATTTGCCTTTCCTCCTTTTAATCTTGGTAATACCCCTGTGGTGTAGCTTGGCCTAAACGAGTATGACTGGCCCAAAGTCGCTCAGAGAGCTCCAATGCCAGAATGAGGATATGAATCTGGGTCTCTCAGATCTTAGCCTGATGCTCTAGCCACTACACCACACTGGCTCTCAAAAGATGGCATCAGCATCAAGTATAACTAAATATATAATGGCTAGAATTACTGAACAGGTTGGAATAGGTAAAGGTAGTCCCCTGTGCAACCACCGAGTCATTACTGACCCATGGGGGAAGTCACATTACGATGTTTTCTAGGCAGACTTTTTACGGGGTGGTTTGCCATTGCTTTCCCCAGTGGATGAATATAGGAAACTGCCTTATGCTGATCGACTGTTATGTTACCGTGGTCAGGTCTATGTTACTCTGGTCAGTGTTCCCCAGGGGGATTTAAATTCACATTAGGGAGGCCGAGTGTAGCAAAAGTAAACTTGTCCCTGCTGCCTTTTACTCCTAATATAAAGGAACAGCAGGGTAGGTTTTAACAGCAGGCATATGTAGGGGATAATGCACACTCATACTCTAAAGGAAAGGGGTAAAATACTAGGCAAGTCTTGGCTAGACCACTGAGATCAGGAGTAAAATGAAACAGCTTATCTGAGTAGGATGTAAAATATAGTCACACAGAGTAATATCAAACTCATAAACAGTACTGAATATTAGAATGTCTGCAGTAAATGTTGATATTCCAAGGACCCACACAAATGTGTGCAATGTAGAAACTCAAGAAGAAGAGTTGGGGGTGGGGTTTAAAGAGCAGAAGCAGTGGGGAAAACAGAATTATATTACCTGAGAGACAGGAGGCTGTCCTGCCCCTAAAAGGTAAAACAGCTGTGCAGATGTTTCATCCCAGAGCCTACGAGCATACTGCCCCAGCATCCAATTACCTTTCAGTGGGGCATGGAGGGAAACAGCATCAATTCAGTTCAGGGCTTCCTCAGCTAGAGAACAGACGGTTTTGCGTATAGCTTTCCCTGGTATTGTGTGACAGAGTGGTTTAACTCTACCTCTGGGCAAGGACAGATTTGTGAGGCTTGTCTCTGGTAATGAACAGGCCTCTTGGAAAAGGGCAGGCTGAATCCTGTATACACGTGAAAGGTTCTAGTGGCTAGTCAGTGAAAACCTGTTTGTGTGTCAAAGTATTAAAGGGACTAAATATCACAATTAAGACATAACTATCTTAAATTTATGTGCCTCAGCCAGATTTCTCCTTTGAATGCTGGGAGAGCTGGGCTGTTGAACTGTTCTTTAAAAACAATTTGTACATAAACCCTTTTGTTATTTTTCATAAACCTCCTGCTTCAATGGTGTCTGATTTCCCGTTACTCACCACAAAACTTATCCCATAACAGTGAACTCAAAGCTTTTATACTGGCTACTATAAGTACATCTAGCAACTGAAGGGGGAAGTTTGTATTTCAAAACAAACCTGATTTCACCAAATTATAGGAGGCTGTGTGGATTCCCTCAGTTGGAAGACAAGGCCTATCACATCTATCCTGTTTGGATCCTGAATGGGGAAGTCGTCTGGAGTGAATGGGGAAGTCTGAATGGGGAAATTGTCATTTAGGCAGTGAGTAGCAATCAGACCTACACAAACTGGGAGGGTGCTTGTTAGGACCATTTAAGTAAAGTCCAGATGATATACAGGTGGTAAACCAGAATACTTGGGGAAAGGGGTGGAATGAATGTTTTTCACACATGGCAAAACTGAATACAGCAAAAAAACTCTGAAGCATGCTTAATCATCCAGTGGTTCAACTCACAACTAGAGATGGGCACGAACAGAAAAAAAAAATGAACATAATGTTCGTTGTTCGTTGCCATCCACGAACAGGGACTCACAAACAACCACGAACATGACCCCATTCACGAATATGTTCATGGTTGGCTGTTTGTAAGGGCCAACAGGCTCTCCTCTAGCCTTCATCCAAGTTTGGTCAAGATCCCTACTGCACCATTCCCAGAAACCTTACCTGAGCAGGCAGCAGGAAAGGTACCGATAGTAAATAATAGCTTTGCCCCAGACCTGGCAGCAGCCCTGGAACCTGAAGGGATAGATCCATATCCCACCACACACAAAGAAAATTCAAGTTCCAATGCACGCTCCCTGTCTCTCTATCAAAATGCCAATAGCAGCTGTCTTTCCCTCTCCACTGTCTGCAAAGACTAGCCAGAGCTGGGAGCCCCCTTCCCCCTGGTCTTTGCTCTCTTGTAACAAATTTGGAGCTCCACACTTGGAAGGAAGACCAGCCTATCAAGATTAATTGGGCTTAGATTGGGGTTTCCAGGGCAAAAGCAGGAGTTCAGACAGAGTTCAGACAATCCCTGGCTAAGTTGCCAAGGGAATTGATTGCAGATGCCAGACTGTCTGGCTTGACGAACAGCAATGAATGAGGCTTGCAACAACCACCTGTTCATTTAGAATGGGGCCTCATGAACAACTTGTTCTCAAACAGCAGATTGGGCTGTTCGTGGCTTTTTGTTTGTTTGTATTGCTGTTCGTGCCCATCTCTACTCACAACATCACAAGTTGGGAGCAGGTTCAACATGCTGTACAAATACAATCAAATTAATCCATATCTGTCTGTTTGCATAATTATACTGTTTCACCTGTTGCCTGCCCATCTGCTGTTGCCATTGGCTCCATTTTTTAAAAAGGCATATAGTTAAAAAAATTGGTTTGAGATTTTTGACATTATTGCTTAGTACCTCAGTGTCTGCTCAGGAACCCAGTTAAACTTTTGATCTTTCTTGTAATGCCACTGACTGCAGAGGCACATAAAACAACCAATGCACAGTCTACCTTTTCTTGGATGTATCTGACTGTGCAAGTGCTGAGAGGTGATCAATAGCAAGTGAGCTCATGTTTTATACAAGTTTTTTTTTTAATTTAGTGATCCAAATGACTGTGGGATACTACATCTTCTACAGTAAATGTGATTTGTCCTTGAACCCAGCAAAAGCAGCCATAAGCCCATGATCAAGTAACTTCTGAACAGGCACAAAGCTATGGGCAGTAGACCTGGCATCTGAGGCTGTGGCTATTAGTTGGCATCCCCAGTCCTTTAACATTGTAAAGGGCCATTATTTTCTGTGAGGCTGACCTGACCTGCCTCCTGTTCTTGCTGCGTCTGGGTATATGTGGGGAGAAATGGGGGGCAATTACTACAACGCCAAAAATACTTGGGAAAATTCCAGAATGGCAAGCAGAGTCCTGAAAATTTGGGAAACAAAAACTATACCCTCTCCAAATCCAGATCTTAAATTAATCCAAAAATATTTGATATGCACACCCCTACCCACCAGTAGAAGTATTGGATAGAAGACAGCACAGAAGGGAAGAAAATATAATACCCCTTGACCCAACTTAACAGTAAAATGTCTGTATCAACAGGAAGTTAACAAATGAGTGCAATGATGCATTAATTGTGGGGAAAGCTGCAATCCAAGACTCTTTAACAGCTCTGGCGGAGATTCTTTGTGGCATTGGCCTATTAATTTGAGTTTCCTTTCTCCTTCTGCAGAAATTTTAGACATCTACATTATTTTAAAACAAGCCTATTCCTCACTGCACTGTTCTTTTTTCTTTTTTTCTTTTAAAAATTGCCATGTAGCAAAATCCACAGGGAACTAACTTATGTGAAGTGGGTTGCATTAAAATTGGCTCCAATATCACCACTGCTTTCCAGCAGGAGTTTGCCAGATTCTCTGCTTTTCACAGAGCCAGAAAAAAAAGGCAGCAAATAATTTTTTTTGCAAAAATCTCTCCAGAACTGTGTTCTTTTCCTTGACAATTAATTTAAGGAACTCAAAGTCCTATTACATATGCATTAAAGTTCAAATTGTGTTACTATAATCTAATGATAAATTAATCAGTGTGCACGGATGCCTGGCCTTCAATAATTCCTTTAAGAAGCAAGATCAATCTGCTCCTTTGTTAATGTTTAGTCTGTTAAATGTCCCACTGAAGAAAATGAAAGGTCCATAATTCACTTAAGGCCAATTGCTCAGCCTTTAGCATCTAAAAAACACCAGTTTATATTACCAAAATGGATGTACTGTCAGAGAGAAGTTAATGAATTGCCTGCCTCCTCAGATAGCCATCTCCACCCTGGATGCACTTCTTCTTTCAATCTGAACATTTGCATCTGCTGCTTTAGCACATTTGTAGGTCATACATAATCTGCTGAACTTGTGTTATCCAATATTCACATAATCAATATGCAGCGTTTGCTCTACATATACAAGATGCACCAAAGATGCTTTCAGCAGAACTTTGTTTAATTACAGGGATTTCCAAACTTTCTCTTTAATTTTCTCCAAATTCTCACATAAGTAAAATTATGACTTGTATGTCACAACAACTGTTGTACCTGCTGATCAGGACTGTGTAAAGTGTAGCATAATTGCACTGTATAAATATAGACTTTGGATAACTTATCCAAAATAATCAGTAGAAAAATGATACCATCTCTCAAAACTAGGTAGGAGTGAATTCACCCAAAACTGCACCAATAAATGTCCAGTCTTTCTTTACTACTGGGATGCTCCCGGCCCCGACTTACTGGCCCCAGTGTTTGCAGGGCTCACGAGGGAAGGGACGAGCAGGAGCGTCTCCTTCCCTTTCCCAGCCCCGGCTTGCTTTGCGCGGCTGTATCGAGCTGCGCGAAATACAGCACCAAGCCAGCCAGTCAGTGGCTGGCTGGGTGTTTCAAAGTGGGGAAGCCATTGCTGGACCTGAGGGAAGAGGTTTTCCCTCAGGTCCTCCCACTGACTACTTTGCCGGGGCCGGGCATGCGAGCCTTCAGTTGGCTCCAGAGCAGCGATCCCCACCCTCCCTCCGCTTTTTTCCGTTTTCTGGTTCATCGGTTGTATTCTATTTCCAGTTAAGATCAATTTCTGTATTAGTATAGGGTTAGCAGACGTTGTTAGTTGCCAGCATATGATTGTATACCATTTGTTCTAAATGAGACTCCTTGGAACAGTCTCTTTTTTCTAGGTTTAACTGTCACAACTTGGGGTTGGCGGTTTGGATGTTGGGCACCGATCTCTTGGGGGGAAACTGGGCCTACAGGCACTGTTTCCCATAGATGGGGATCCCCATAAGGGATCTTGGACCAGGCATGGCAGCGGCAAGCCCAGCTCTGGGGCTGCCAGGGCATGCCTGCTTCCAGGTGATGGGGGGACCCACACAGAGGCTTCCACCCAGTGTGGATCCTTCAACCATCATCCCACGGTGTCCCCCCTTCAGCAGGTGTGCTGAGGGGATGAGTGGGTCATCGGCTGGCAGGCGGGCCACCCGATGCTGGGATCCATGCCCTACGCAGCCAATGCTCCTTTTCATTCTGTAATCAATAAAGTTGTGGCCTGTTTTTCTCCAACAAAGTTGTTTGTGTATTTGTTCTCCTGTGCTGTAACCCTTGCCTTTAAGCTAGCCCTGCAATTGTTTTTATGAATTTCCATTGATGTTCTTCAAGTTACAGGAGCAGATTTTTTTATATATATTGTCGAAGGCTTTCACAGCCAGAGAACGATGGTTGTTGTGGATTTTCCGGGCTGTATTGCCATGGTCTTGGCATTGTAGTTCCTGACGTTTCGCCAGCAGCTGTGACCGGAAAATCCACAACAACCATAATTTTTTTTTTGGTTTAAAGAGAGAATGACAGTCTATTCACCAACAATTTCTTTACACTATTTTCCCTGTAATGACCATTATTTTTAAAACATTGCCATGGACATACAGTTTAGAAATTCTTTAATATGATATTAAAACTATATCACATTAGAGACTTGATAGCTTAGACTCCCTGCATCACATTTAAGAACTGTATTATTTGCATTAGTGAATTTACTGAATCCCTGAGTGCATCTTTTTCAAGACCTCTTAATCACAAAACATGTACCCAAGAAATTCGGAATCCTAGTTCGCACCTGCTCCCTGCTCCCAAACACTAAGAAACTTTACTTATCTACAAGATTTGTGCCCAGTAGCAACTTAAAAACCAACAAGATTTCCAGGGTATAAGCTTTCAAGAGTCAAAGCTCCATTCATTAGGTATCGGGTGTTAGATTGTCAAAAGCTCATACCCCAAAGATCTTGCTGGTCTTTAGGGTGCTACTGGACTCAAGTCTTGCTGTTCTACTGCAGAACCAACATGGCTACCCACCTGAAACTTTAGTGACATGGGAGAGGGTTCTTTCAGTGATCCATAAATCATAGGATTAGAAGCATGTTCCTACTTTCCCCCCATATAGAAGCTACAGGGCTGGGGAAAATATATAAAAAGCATGCCACTATGTCTCTTAAATTGCTCATCCAAGTCCAATAGAATGAGATTTGATCCAATGAGCAGCCCAAGTGTGAGATCCTGATTCAGACATAAAAATCTAATAACATTTTATTATGATTAATGCACAGAATAATTGTGCTATGTAGTACATAACTTTATCTCTTTCTGAGAATATACATTTGCAGTTCATTTGAGAATAGCCAGCTTGGATAGAAAGAATAAGAACAAATGGAATTATGATTATGAATTTTGAGTATAATTCAATGTTTTAAGCTGAATTTGCATAAATATGAGACACCTAGCATGTCTCCTGTTCTTTAAAAATGTCTCCGATATCTTGACTCTTTATATCTTAAGCAACAGCTCCAGTGGACTCATCTTTTTATTAATTGGCTCTTATCAGGAACATTAAACATATGAAGCATGTGAGATATAATAAAAAAAAGAGGGCTCTGCAGCATGTGCCTTGCAGCTGAAATTAGACGTAATGTAGCTCAATCATCCCTCTGCTGGTACTGAACAATTAAATCACTTTTTAAAATGTTTGAAAGTGGGTCGCAAACACTTTGCACATATACACCCCCACACTGCTTCCTCCATACCGACTCCTCATCTGTCTTCTTTGTTATATGTTGAATAGACAAAACAAAAATAGGATTTCAGTCTTTCAGGTGAAATCTGAATAATTTGTCTCTGTTCTAGCCTTGCCCATTTTGTCTGTGGGCCATGGTAGTTCAAGGGAGTTTGAATCACCAATATTTTGTGCTTGCGTTTTCTTGTACCATTTCCCCCTATTTTTGCCCCTCTCCTTCGCCTTTCTCATCCACTCAGGACTTCCAACAGAAAAAAAAATCCTAATAAGTCAGGGTTATTCATCATAGATAAACATTTAATATTGAGCTTTAAACTTGTCATATCAGGAAATCAATCTGACAATCATATTTATTGATTTCAATGGGAAACACTCCTTCCCCAATATATAATTCTCTTAAAAATGTACTCAATAAAAAGACCTGTTTTCCTAAATTTCAGACAGATAGGGGAAAGTGTCTTAGTTCTATAGTTCCATGAAGGAACTAAATAGAGAAGTGGGATGCTGCAGATTTGTAGAATACACCACCAGATCATCAAAAGTGGAGCAAAGGACAAATGACCACCCACCATGGATGAATTAGAAATATAGAATGTGAACTACAGTTGTTTCCACTGAGCTTCTCTGTGTTCCTCTCCTGAATTCCTATGTCCCATTCCTACAGCTCCTTCTGATTTCTGGAAATATTATTCCTGGGGGTTGTAGAATCCATACGGAGGTACATATCAGGGATTTGGTGCAAGGAGAGAGAAGGAAATGAAATGGTTTCTCCCTCTTCTGCAACTGCAGATCTGTGGAGGGCTGAGGACATTTATTCCTACCCATCTATGCTATATCTCCACATGGATTGTGCAACCCTACCAATGAAATTTCCATGGGTAGGAAGGAACTGCAAGAATGGAGAAGAGTGTGGAAAACCTCTGTGTGCATTCTGTTCATGGGGACTGGATGCAAGCTATTCACTAAAAAAAAAGTTGCATTTCAGAAATGCCAATAAGTCTCAACATAAAACATCAAAATATTATATATATATTTTCTTTTAAACAATGCATTTTTTAATCTGGAGGGGATGGAACCACCATTGCTATGGTATGCGAAGGGCAGAAGCTGTGAGAAAGCAATATGTAATCACACCTGTACAGATCCAGTCATTTCCCTCCTGCAATTCCATGTCTGACCTGTTCAGATGCAGATGAGCAGCCCATTGAAGAGTGGATCGCTATGTATGAGGAGGGAACAAGCTGAAGTGGAGAATGAGCAATATTCTTGCTTGTCTGTCCTGGAAAAGATAACACTGGAGGGAACAAAGCTACCCCCACCCTCAAAATCCACCCTTTGTGCCACCATATCCCTTGGCCCTGCATCAGACTCCTTTGTGACTCCAAGTTCACAGAATAATATTGCATTTCTTATTGCAGCTCTCTTTGTAATCATTTCGGCATGTACCACGTCACAATATTGAGTAAAGGTGTCGTTTCCAAGAACTAAGCCTCCTCTTTGTTGCACCAACACTATTATCTGGGTCAGCTTGTGGCCAGAGTTACTTCCATTTTCTGGCAGGAAATTTGTTCCTTTAATAACTGTAAGACCAATACAAATCCCCCAGGTGACACTTCCCCCATCACTCTATCTTCATGCTAAGAAAGGCTACACTTGTTGAATTTCACCATGTAATATCTATCTACTAGTCCCCACAAGAAGGTGCTACTTGTGATATTGGCAATACAAAAGTCATTGAATTCTTTGCTAGCACTTAAGGCTGAATGATTAGGATATTAGCAGAAGACTTGAAAATGCTTTTCATATTAATTTCCAAATTAAAAAAAATAAAGTGTCCAACCCCAGCTATAAAAATTGTCCATTAAGTAATATTACATTCAAATTAAAAGAACCTCTGGCACCTTCACTATTTATGATATCCACCATAATAGGTAATGAACATATTATAAGTGTTATTAAAATTAATTCATAATGTATCACTAAGGATTAAAACCCAAAATGGATGTCTCATAATGTTAAATGACTAATCATTATAAATTCATACTGAATTGTCATAACAGTAGGTATCAAAGTGGTTTGTGACAAAATCCAAGTACAGACTTGAGAAATGCCTTTAATTTTGCTACTGTCTGAAGTGTTATTGTGGTATAACAGCTATTACCCATAACATTCCACTTTCCCTTGAAGTTGGAAGGGTTTATCGTGAAAATTACAAGATGTACTCTGTACAGGAAAAAATTTACTATTAAATCAGGGTTGGCCAACTGGCAATCAGAAAACTCGACCCAGTTTATCAAACTTACTGTCCCATGCACATTCTGAAATAATTGAAGACAACTGCCAATGAATTAGGAAGCCCTTACCGTTATGTGATGGTACAGTCATTATAGAGTAGCTGTGAAATGTAGCCGCTGTGGTGCCCACTAGTCCTTGACATACCAGTCCAGCTAGGAATGCCAAAAGGCCTGGAAAAAAATGTCCCATCCTTTTAATAGAAGCCTAACAGAATGTTGTTTATCAAGTGATGTTATTTACCTCCTTGCCATGAAAAGCTTCAATTGCTCATGTCCACATGTTAAGCCTCTTTTAAACGGATAGGACATTTCACTCTAGCCCTGTTGACAACCCTGTCAGAAGCATGGCATGACAGTATGATAGCTTGAAAGAGATGATTGCAGGAAGGCTACATCATTAAATCCCTGAGACCTTAATAGTGTCTTAAGAGGCTTGATTTGCCTCTCTCAGGGCTGAGTGGGTCTTTTTGGGTGTCTCCACATCCTGGCTACTCAGGGGCAACAGAGGGGTGCCTGATCAGCATGAGAAAAGCACAACCAGCTCCCAGACTTCTAGGTTCTGCTGTACCCCCCATGTTGTCACCAGCAGGGCACCAGGACAAAGACCAGGGCCCCAAACACCCAGAAATACCAAATCCAATGAGTGGATCTAAACTACAGATGGGCATGAACCACAAAAAAACCAGAACCATGTGTTCATGAATTTCCACAAACCAGGAACCACGAACTCCCACAAACTGGGGCAAGTTCCTGAACCAGTTCGTGGTTTGTGGTTGGTGGGGTTTAAATGCCCCTTTCTGGCTGCTTAGCAGCAGGGAAAGGGGCATTTAATCGTTTCCTGCCTTTCCTTTCCTGCCGCTTGCAAGTGGCATGTCCCTTTAAACTATCAGCTGGCAGGCGGCAAGGGGAGGGATCCCCCCTGCCACCTGCCAGCTGATAGTTTAAAGGAAACTGCTGCTTGCAAGCGGCAGGAAAAGTTTAAATGGCCATTTCCCCAGGAAAATGGCCATTTAAACTGGCCTTTAATATGAACCAAACAAACCAGTAGACCAGTTTGTGGAAGTTTGTGGAAACAAGCTTCCGCGAACCACAAACCAGGCTGGTTCGTGGGGCTTTTTGGTTCGTATTCAGGTTCGTGCCCATCTCTAATCTAGACCCAGTTCAGATTTGCCCTTTCAATGGTAGAAAACACTGTGAGGGAAAATGGATGATTTCTTAAATTAACCAAGAACTTAAAATGCAAATGATCCATTTATGCTGCATTCACATTTTTTTCCTGATTACTTTTTCAAATGATTTTATGTTCTCTCAGCAAACGGAATAAAAATCACCTTGTCTGCTTCTTCATCTGCTCTTCCCATCATCTCTGGAGCCAAATGAGATGTTATTAATTTTAGCATCAGCATATCTAAGCCAATCTGTGGTTAATTTGGAATTCTGATGGCCAAGCCAGCCCAAGCCCCTCACTTAGGAAGACACATATGAGCATGCAGACTGGGAAATCAGCAACAGGGCTGGCAACTGGGACAATGAGATTTGCCTATAGTTTCTTAACTACATATGTCCACATTTTTTTATCCTGCATTTTTAAAAAGAGGAACCCAGATCTCCAGATGTTCCAGTACCTCAGGACATTAATTAAGTCATATTCTAAAATCTGTTTCTAGTCCCTCTATTTCTACATGTACATTTCTGTGGTATGCATCCCACCCCCATCACAATCCAATTATGCAGCAGAATAGAAGAAAGAAGATTATTTTAATACAGCTCTCCCGTATGGCTTTCAAATACTTATTTCTAATATTTGTACTGCATTTTGTTAAAATTCAAGAGTAAATGAACATTGTTCTATTATTCAGATTATTTGAACTGATAATACTTATCCAGATTTTGCTGATCTAACTACTTTAATTAGATAAAAAGGGAGCTTTTATACCTGAAGGAGAAGCTTCAACAGTGCATTTATAAGGAATATGCGAATGAGAAATCAGATGTTGAAATGGTAATTAATTCTAGTCTTTAGAACTCATGAAATTGTTATTGCATATTAATAACTCAGCTATTTTGAATTTGATGAATATTTTTTGTAAAAAGGGGAGATTTTACTCAAGCCCTCTATACACAGAGGTGTCAATCATATAGAGTTGAAGGGACCAATGTTCACTTGTCCCTGAAGGCAGAATAATTTGCAAGCCCATCTACCAACCCACCCAATACAAAAATCAACCCACATACTCTAGGCCACACAACATACCACACAATATAAGCCACATCAGTCTGGGTATGTGTTACTTTAAGTTTCTGCTGTGGTACTATGTAAGATGCAGGGGACCAAAAAAGTTTCTAGGAAGAGAGGGCAAGCCCAGCACTCCATGCCAATGCCCTCTACACATCACATTACAACACAGCCTTAAGCAGAGTTGCACTGTCCAATTAGTTCAAAATGTGGGTACAAGATTACAGACAAACAATTTGGGACTAAGATCATACCTCTTCAGTACTGGCTGCCTATTGATTGACTTCCATGCACAATACAAAATACTGGTTATTACCTTTAAATCTATAAAAGTTTGGGACCATTATGCTCCTTAATTAAGTTCATCTGCAGAAGCCCTTCTCTGCATGCCACCATCCTTAGGAGGAGGTGACTAGTCACTAGGGGAGGACCTTTTCTGCAGTGGCTTCTTCTCATTTATGAAACCTTTTTACTAAAGCTGCTACTGGCACCGATAAAAAACCTCTTTGTTTTCATTCAGGCCTTTGACTGAATGTTGTTGATTTATGTTATTTGTGGTTTTCTTGTTTGTCTGTTTGTGGGTTGTTGCTAATTTCTGTTGTTAGCCACCATGGGTGATGCTGATTAATGGAGACTTCGGTGGTATTTATTCTGTTTTTAAGTGTTCTGCATGGGATGCAATTTTGAAAGCCACTTCATAATCTTCAAGCTAAGAGCACTGTGGGGTTTAATGGTTTTAATTTTAAAAAACAAATATAAAACCAGTCCCCTTAGAGAAAAAAATCTCTTCTCTCTTGTTTAGAACAGAAATTATAAACTATATAAATATTTTCTCAGTTAGCCTACTTATATTTACAATTATCCTAGACTTTAACTATCTGGTCTATTCAATGTATTCAGGTTCCCAGAATGATGGGTAAAGTTAGGTCCAGACAACCTGAGACTAGATGTAGACTAAATTAGTAATCCCCCCTTCATAATGTAGAGTACACTCATGTTCCTCCTCGGGGTCCACTACCCCCACCTCCACCCCCAGCCAGAAGTGGCATAATGGTCTCTTATTTTGCAAACCAGATCTGATACACTGGCTACTGGGGACTGCAGTAGAGAACTGGGACAAGCAAAAATAACACAGGAACATAGGAAAAACAAAATAGATTCAAACCACTCCTGCCTCTGTAGGACCCTTGTTATCCATTCCCTTCAAAGGATAACACAGTAGCTATGGCATAGTGGCTATGGATAACATAGATAGCATAATAGCTTCAATGGAGGTTAGATGCTCTTTTGTTAAGTGGACTTTAATTTAGTATTCTGTAATGGGAGTTCCTTTTTTCATACAATGGTTAATCCTAACAGTCTTCCTTCAGTAGATTATCAATGTGATCCTCATGTATGTACGTATGTATTTATCCAAGTTACACTATTCTAAGCAAATTGACTTCAATGAACTTAAAAGGGTATAACTCCATTACAGATTGCTGAAACTGAGTTCATACTCAAATTCAGAAGAATGAACCACTGCTGCCACCCCACCCCCCGCCTGCCTGCATGGGCGGGACCATGGACATATGATTCTTATTTCACTACAGATGCTAATTTCTGCATTTCCTCCCTTGGTCAAATCAAGCTGATTATATTTGGCATCATACGTTTACACCTTGACTCCTTTCTTTGCAATATCTCTCCCACTTTCTGACTAGAATATAAGAGCTCAGAGATCTCCATTCCTACTTGTATCTGATGAAGAGAACTTTACCCTTTAAAACTTATGCCCGGGAAAATCTTGTTGTCCTTTAAGGTGCTACTGGACTCTAATCTTGCTCTTCCAGTTCAGACCAACACAGCTACCCACCTGAAACTAACTCTGTTACAGTGCAATCATATACTCCAGTCTAAGATCAGTAGTAAAAGGGTATACCATGAATAATTAATGAGGCATTACGTCACCGGATGTGACGTAAGCAATGGCGCCCTCCTGTGACGTCACCGGAAATGACGCCATCAAGCCCCGCCGCCGGAAATGACGCCATCAAGCCACGCCACCGGAAATGACGTGGGCAAGCTGCGCCACAACCCCTGACGCCATCGGAAGTGACGCCAGCAGACCACTCCCCCTGCCACATCGCCGGAATTGTCGTAAGCTGGCCACCCCCACCCATGACATCATCGGAAGTGACGGGTATACCATGCATATTAATTAGGCATTTTGCATATTTGCTGTATCATCGGAAGTGACGTGTGCAGGCCACCCCTCCCCTATTACCTCAGCGGAAGTGACATGGGAAGGCCACAACCCCTGCAATGTAACTGGATCTCCTTTCGCAAACACCACCCACTTCCACGTCAGTGAACTTCCGCCTGCTGCACCCCACCCCGGAAATGGGGTAACCACCACAGCTATTGGCTGAGTATGGCCGTGTGACCCCTCTATCAACACGCCCATTCACCCCCAACCAATAGGATGCTCTTAGACACACCCATACAAGGTGGTTTTTAGGAAAGAAGCCATTTTGCGCTAGCACACACGCGGCTGGGCTCTTGCTGATAACATGGATACTCCTGTGAGGCCCCAGGAATTTAAGACACCGTTGGCACCTAAGATGTATTTTGGAGAGCTCCTCCCTATGTATTGTACTTACCGGATTCGCAACGGGAAGATTGAGGCAGGTGAGCAGGCCAAGTCTCCGGAGCTGGATCTAATTCCCCCCACTATCATAGAAAATCCAATGCTACAAACATGGGGAAACCAGCATGGAACACAGACGGGGTTAACCGGCCCCCCTGCAGATGAAATGGATTTTAGGATACCCAACCCTATGTGGTGTGTTTTCCGGACCCCTGCTGAGGAGTTTGAGGATGTGGCAGAGGACCAGGAGGAGGATGGACCTTTAAATGAATCTATGGACATAGAAAGCACAGTTCAACACTCACAGGTACTGAGGTAAATCAATATTTGTGTTTGTGAATGGGGTGGCTAATGAAGTTGGGTGGGGGGTGGCCTCTGAGGGGCCTTTTCACTGAACTATGCCTTTTTTTATTCTGTTACACCAGTTTGATGAGGACGTTATCCAAGCTTTTGAGAATCTGCACATCGGCAGCCATGTGGATATGAACATCTCCTGCGTGTCATGCTTTTGCCTTAATCAGAGTGAAGAGCAGAAGAGGAGTTAGTTTGTCACAATAAAACATTTTATTTTTTACCCTGAATGGTCATAATTGTGTTAAGCGGGGTGGAGGTAGAGATGTCGGGGGAGGAGGCGATATTAAAGAATATATATTATACACCTGGAGAAACAGGTAGTTTTGGTGGGGTGACCCCTCTCTTCCACGCGGCCAAAAAGCAATCTAAAACTCTAACTCGAAATAATGTTGCTGCCTGGCTTTCAGAGCAAGATGCTTACACATTACACAAGCAGGCCAGGGTTCATTTTAAGAGAAACAAGACCATAGTTTCTGGTCTGGATGCCCAATGGCAGGCTGATTTAGTGGATATGCAGCAGTTTTCCAAATACAATGAGGGGTACAAGTACATTTTAACAGTGGTGGACATCCTGTCTAAATATGCCTGGGCTTCAGTCCTAAAAGACAAAACAGGGGAGGGGGTGTCAAAAGCCTTTAATGATATTTTCAGGCAAGGTAGAAACCCCGCCAAGCTTCAGACTGATCGTGGCAAAGAGTTTTTAAACAAGTCTGTAAGCAGTGTGTTAAAGAAGCATGGAGTTCACCACTTTGTCACCAACAGTGAAGTCAAAGCAGCCATTGTGGAACGCTTCAACCGAACTTTAAAAACAAAAATGTGGAGGTATTTTACAGCCAACAATACATTCAGGTATATTGACGTGTTACCTCTGCTCATAAAAACGTATAATCACAGCTTTCACAGGACAATTAGGGCCCGGCCTGCAGATGTAAATTCGGCCAATGCTCAGATGGTCTGGAGAATGGTTTATGGAGACTGTTTTGTGACAAAAGAAAAGGAAGGGGAGAATCCTCTGTTTAAAAAAGGAGACCATGTGCGAGTGTCTAAAAGCAAAGGGCTATTTGTAAAAGGTTATGAACAAAGCTACACAGATGAAATATTCATAGTGGAACAGGTCATCCGTAGAGGGAAGAGGCCTGTATACCAGCTCAAAGATTTTGCTGAAGACCCCGTCATAGGGTCATTCTATCCTGAAGAGTTACAGAAAGTTAAGGCAAAAGCAGACAGGGTGTACAGAATTGAGAAAGTTTTAGCATCAAAAGGCAGGGGGAAGAGAAAGTACTATCTAGTAAAGTGGTTAGGCTGGCCTGATAAATTTAACAGCTGGGTGCTTGCTTCCCGCCTTTGCAATCCCATCTACGAAAAAGAAGATGGATAGTGGGTTCTACGTCACCCTCCCTAGCAATGCTTGCGCAGATGTATTCCCACAGAACACCACTGCTGCTTTCACCATCCGACTAGCTCGGCCATTGGAACTTCTTGGTGCTTGGGAGGTGGCGATGGTTGAAATACATTACCCACACAGCTGGAGAACCATCCCCCAAACTACAACATTTGAAATGGCAAAGGATGGGGAGAAATGGGGCTTCCCTCTGAGACAAGGATATTACAAAGACATGTTTAGCTTGGTTGATGCCATGAACATTGCTATAGAAGAACACCCTAAACCCCCAGGGGCGGTGCTGCGCTATGACCTTGTTTCTCAAAAGGTTAAGATTTATGCTCCAGACCCCCATACTATCTCAGCAAGTGGAGAGCTGGCCCACATATTAGGCTTGGTCCCGAATAAACCTGTCCAAAAAATACCATTTACTGCAGATATTACAGGGGGGTTCAACAGCTTGTACGTTTATACAGACATCGTGGAGTATCAGATAGTGGGGGACTACTACGTCCCCCTACTCCGGTGTGTCCCAGTTCGTGGAGAAAGCAATGAGCGTATTAACATTACTTATGACAAGCCTCATTACGTACCTGTCAGTAAGCACCACATAGACACTATCACTATTGAAATTAAGACGGATCAGAACAAGAACGTGCCATTTCGTCTCGGCAAGGTGATCGTGAAGCTTCACTTTCGTCCTCGGAAAGCCCTGGTCTTTTAAGCACATAAAGATGGTCATCTTAAAAAGCTATGGCGACCCAGATGTTTACAGGCATTACTACAGGAACCAAGCTGGAAACGCCCTTCCTGGATTCCAAGGAGCCCCTGTTATGTATGGGGCAGGTGTTGGGGGCATATTCCGGAGCCTTTTCCGAAAAGCCGTCCCTCTTTTGAGAAGAGGATTTGAGCTCATAAAGCCCCATGTAAAAAATGCAGCTCGAAATATTGCTAAAGATGTAGTGGGGCATGTTTCTGAAGCAGTTCTGAATAAAATGAGCCCACTTACACCACAAGAGGGGTCAGGCCTCATGTATCTTAAAAGGCAACGAGGGCTTAAAAGAAAAGCATCACGTGTTCCATTAACTGGCCCTCCACACCCCTTTAAAAGAAAAGCTGTGAAGCGCCGCGGGCCTCAGAAGCGGAAGGCAAAGAGAAGCGCAGGGAGACAGCCTCCGAGCCCTGGAGACATATTTTAAGCAGCAATGGCTTTTATTCACAGCGGCTCAGAAGAATGCACCAAATCAGAACTAGACCTGTTCCAAATAGCCCCTACGCAAACGAGCATCGAGAGGTGTCTTTTTATTGAAGTCCCACCCCTGGCGGCTTTGTCAGAATCAGCACCACTGGACTTTTTCATCGCGGGAAATGGTGAAGACTACATGGATTTAAACAACACTCTACTTTACCTGTGTTGCAGGATCGTGAAAGATGATGGTACAGATCTTGATAGAAATGCAAGGGTAAGTTTGGTGAACTACCCGATTGCCTCTATCTTTAGCCAGCTGGATGTGACTCTGGGAGACCGCCTCATCAGCCAGAGTAACAACTGCTATCCTTACAGAGCCTTTATAGAATCAGTGCTCAATTATAGTGAAGACACACTATCCACCCAATTCTCTGCAGGCCTGTTTTACAAAGATACACCTGGACATCATGAATCAACTGCCCTGGATGGAGATAACAAAGGGTTTGTTAAAAGAGCAGCCCTGACTGCTGAAAGCAGAAAAATCGACCTGCTGGGGCGCCTCCACAGTGATCTGTTTTTTCAAGAGAAGCTGCTGGTAAATGGAGTTGATGTCAAAATTAAACTGACACGCAGCAAAGATGCCTTTTGCCTCATGACAGATGGTCCAAATAGGAGGTGCAAATTACAAATCTTGTCTGCTTCCCTTTTTGTGAAAAAAGTAAGAGTAGCTCCTGGTGTCCGTTTAGGCCACGCAGAGGCGCTCTTTACAGCTAATGCCAAATACCCTGTGGATCGCGTGGGCATGAAAGTGTTTAGCATCCCCGCAGGGAGCCGTGTCAGCAACCAAGAGAATTTGTTTTTGGGGCAATTACCCAAGCTTTTAGTTATAGGACTGGTAGATAACGATTCCTTCAGCGGAGCCCATAATAAAAACCCATTTAACTTTAAGCATTATGACATCAATTTTGTGGCACTGTACCTGGACGGCGAGCAAGTACCTGCTAAACCTCTACAACCCAACTTTGAAGATGGAAACTGTGTGCGGGAATACATGCATCTGGTTCAGGCGGCTGGTAAACATATGAAAGACAGATCTTTGTTAGTTAACCGTGAGGAGTTTGCTCAGGGCTACACGCTGTTTGCATTTGACCTGTCTCCAGATCAGGAATGTGCGGACCACTACTCCTTGATTAAAACTGGTAATCTGCGTGCTGAAATACGTTTTGCCAATGCACTGCCTAACACCGTTAACATGATTGTCTATGGGGTTTTTGACAACGTTATTGAGATAAATCATAGAAGAAACGTTTTATTTGACTATATGTAACATGGATACCCTACAGCTGACATCTGTGTTATCTACAAGCCCTCACACCAAAAAGACTTTCCTTGGAGTGTTTCCAGCTGACTGGCTCCCCAAACAGAGACTGCATCGAAGGCCCGTGAGCCTAGTGGTGAATACCCACCCCCACAACCTCCCTGGAGAACACTGGCTTGCCATATACTTGACACTGGATGGGTGTGGTGAATTTTTTGACTCTTATGGACATCCTCCCGACAGCCCCCTGTTTCCCAAAACCATTGTGAATTTTTTGCAAAAAAATGCCAACAAGACTGCGTTCCAACCCAGACAGCTACAGGCTGACGACTCAGTGGTCTGTGGCTATCACTGCATATTTTTTCTACAGCTGCGCAATAAAGGACTTTCCTTTGATCAGATCCAAGAACTGTATTCTGATGACTTAGCTCAAAATGATCTAATGGTGGAAGAGTTTGTAAAAAAGAAGGGCATGCCCAAACTTGTTCCAAACCTCTTTGTGCAACCCCAGGCATGTGTATCTTGCAACGAATTCCACAATATTGAATTTCAATAAAGCGCCCCCATGTGGGCTTAAAATGTGATTTTTGTCTGTCTGTTTTGTTTAAACAAACAAACAAACACGGTATAAATTTTAAAAGGAAAATTTTTATTTTAAAGCATTACAAATTTATCCATGCAGCTGGCAAGCTGCCTCTTCGTTTTGTAGAAGCTCTACGAAAATGGGCCGGCATCTCTTTGGAGGAGACCGGGTTCTTTAGATGCTCGAAAGCTTGGCGATTAAGCGGGTTTCCCACCACAGAAGATGGAACATTCAGCTCAGCCATGGCCTTCATGAAAGCATCCCAGCCTGTGGGTATGCGATGGCTAGGCAAGGTGTGTGTTTGAGTAACCCCCTTCACCAAGTCCAGCATATTGGAGCCTTGGATATTTTCTCCTTTGTACACAAAGACTCCACGGTCATCCCAAGAAGAAACACTTTTGTTTTGTCTCATTTTGTTTAACAGCACTTTTGCATGTTTCTTATATCTAACAGGCAAAGTGTCTATTATTTCTTGGAAGATCGCATCAGGAATTTTAGGGGTTTCTACAGAAGAATCCTCTGGCTGAGGCAGAAACAGGCTCAGTTTAGATTTTTCACTTTCCCCCTGTTTCACATGTGTTAAAAATTTTTGAAGCAGGGCATCGTAATGCTTGGCCTTCTCATATTCTGTCAAGTCACGCCTTTGAAGAATCCCCTTCATTTCAGCATCTAAGGTATACATTGTTGCAGTTCTGATGTTTTCCTCCTTAGGAGGAGGGGGCCCCCTTAATTGTGCTAACTGCTGGCTAGGAACCAAATACATTTTTTCTGCATATTCCATTACTGACTTGTTAAAAGCCCTGTTAAGAGAGGAATAGCAAAGCTTAACAGAGGGGCAATAAACCCACCAGACTGTTTCACCAACTGCTTCTTCCTTTTTAGAGATACTCTTTTGTTACTCAGGTTCTTGATGAAACTTCGCCTTTTCCTCAGTGTGCACACCTGCCGAGGTGATAGAGGGATGTTGCCTTTTAAAGTGTTGAGGGCGATTTCTGAGATAGCCGCGACCAGATCATCTGATGCTGAACATAAAATGGCTTTCCTCTGCTGTGGAGTAGCTTTAATGAGTAGTTTTAGGAGTGCCAAATTTCTCTTTATACGCCTGGACATGTTGTCCTTTGAAGGCCACGGGGACAACAGGGGGGTTAGAGCGCAGGCTGCTTTCTTTTGTACCCAGAGGAAGCCGGTTTTGTTTTTAAGACATACACTGCAGGCCACTCTGGTGGGAAAAGTCCTGTTCTTAACCTGTGAGAATCTGGTGTAGAGGCATTTAAATCTACAACCAAATACCCATAAGGGTTTTGTGTGGCATCCTCAAAGGCCTCCAGAAAGAACTGGGACTTCCCCGGGTACATTTGACGGGCCAGTGTTGCAATCTGTAACTTGTCTCTGGGGTTTTTAAACAACACTAGATATTTGGTATTTAAACTGATGGTTCTGTTGCTTTTCCCACGAAAGAAAATATTCTGAGTGATAAATAAGATACTCAGATTCCGATGATGCACGTATTTGGTAAAGGCTTTCTCAATTTCTGGATTTTCACAAGCTGAGTTCATCAAATCATCAACTATGATAAGATTTACTTTATTGGTGGGGAGAAGTTGATCATCATTAAGAGTTTCAGGCAGTCCTTCCACAAATTTTACAAAGGGGTATTTACAGAGGATTTCATCATACAGATTCTGCCAGCAGCTATAAAACCACACAATATTTTCAGGCATGACAGACAGTACATGTTGGGCATTTTCCAAAATGTTTTTTACAAAAAAACTTTTCCCACAGTTGCTAGGACCAGCCACTACTGCAGAAAATGGATGTTTCCAGCGTACATCCATATTAAAAACCGTATGGTAAAGTTTTGAAATCTTCCACTAGGACCCTCTTATCATAAACGACTTTCAATGTTTTTTTCAGTGGCCCTGTATGGATGAGCCACTGATTTTTGTCTCTTATGATGGAGGGCTGCTGGACTCGGATCTCTTTAGTAGTCTGCTCTGAGCCGTAGTCTAGCACCAGGTCCTTCAGCGTGTCAAAGTTTATTTTTACAGAATTGGAAACATTAAGAGTAATCCCCTTGGCTTTCATACACACCTTTCCCCCAGATAATCTGTAGCCGTATGTCTTTGGCCCAGCCGATGTGAATTCGGTAATATATTGATCTGGTGGGATCTCGCTTGTGAGGTCACCTAAGTAGTCTCCTAAAGGGGGATTCCAGTCCCCGTCTCGACTCACAAATATGACAGAATCGGTATCATGATACAAACAACGATCTTGCAATTTATCTAGCAGCTCATAAAGTTCCAGCCTTGCGTACGCAGTAGTAAAACAGGCAATCATTACATTAGTATTCCCTGATAATGTGTGCCTGTCTTTAGCGTGCTTCCAGGACACGCTTGCTGTCTCGTCATCAATTACATCAAAGCTGGATACTTCATATGCCGGAGAAAATGCATACTCTAAAAGTTTGGTTGGGTCCCTCACAATGCTAGTGTTCACCAAGTTTGACCTCTGGCCAAACTTGCCCCACAAAGAGTTCAAAAATAATTTTGCAATTTGCCTCTTTGCAGGGTTCTTAGCTATGTGTTCAGCGCGCAACTGAACACCTTCTTTCTCTAGGTAATCCTTAATATATTTCTCCCTTTTTTCCTCATCTGTACACCAGTTAGGGTACCCAGACGCTTCTTGTTTTTGCCGGAGGTGCATTTTAATATATTCTGAGAACAGTTCCTCAGAGCTTTCTTCAAAATGCCAGACTTCACTAATAGACATCACACTGTACCCCTTTTCTATAGCCTTAAGTAGCTCTATGGTACACCAGGTCCCTTCTAGGGCCCTTTCCTCAGCTGAATGAGCGCAGCGTGCTTTCAGTTTTGCCTCTGCACATGTGTGGCACAGTGGGAACAGAAGTTTGCTATCCACCTTGAAGGGTAAAACAGGGTAAAGGAGCCCTCGAGGTGGATGCACCTTAACTTTGGCAAGGCCAAAATATTCAGAGAGAGGGGCAAAGTCCTTATAAATAATGATTGGGTGACCAATAGGGTATTTCTTTGTCTTGTTTACGAAAGGGTACAGGCTGGTGAAGTCATAATAGTGTATTTTTTCCCCAGCCTGGGGCTTATAATACAAACAGACAGCATTTGTCCTCCCGCCAAAAAGGGCATCTCTAGGGCATAGAGGTGAGGGCAGTTTCTTTTCCCTTAGAAAAGCACCAAGATCCCTGTCATCCTCCATCATCTCCCGCCACTCATGTTCCCACAGGGTCCTAACTGCAAACCCCTGGCTTTTCAGAAAACTGGCCTTCATCTGTGTGCGGTGGTATAACTCGCCAAACGTAGAATCAGTCAGTGGATTTCTGTCGGTTGGGCTGAAGCAGATGGGGCAGCCATGGAAAAAACACCCATTAAACTCAAAGGCTGTGGGGGCCCCACCAACTTCTGCAAAACCGTCAAGAAAATAAGGTCCTACTTTTAACTCTCCACCTTTCAGAGCATGCTGTATCTCGATACCTTCTTTATGCTGGACATACAGCATCCACTGTATAGATGGGGTGGAAAATCTTTTGGTCTGTCTGTGGTAATTGTCATGTGGCAGCAGTGCAATTGTGTCTGGTTTTAAAAACATGTGTCTGAACATGGCCATGCAAACACCAGCGAGAGTAATATATTGGAAAGGGTCAATTTTTGAGATGGAAATAATTTCTTCCCTGTATAGGAGGCAGGCCTTTCTCAGGATTTTAACATCCTGCTGGCAATAATAAGACAGCTCTTTTTGCAAGTTGAAAACACTGTCTTGGTTATCCTGGTACCAGGACAGAAATTCCGCTCTCTCACCTGGCATCATATTATCAATGCCATAATCCTCCACCCTAGGCATGGGGCCGACATACGCCCAATTTGCGGCAGTGTTAAAGAAATGGGGGAAGAAGCCCTTGCACCCCTCAAAGCCCATGGCTTGTGGCAATTTTGCAAGCTTCATAGGTAAGAAGTTTAAACTGTCTATAAACCTAATACCAAACTTTTTTGCAGTCACACACATCAGTTTTCCCCCTTGTGTAATGAGGTCTACATCCACCTTTTCAACCAACAACTGCCTAACAATAAAGTAACTATCATATCCTTTTGCGTTATGGGCTAGAAAAGTGTAATCCTTGTACTTTTTGTTGATGAATTTTTTAACAAAGTCTGAAACGCACTTTCCACCCTTAAATTCCCAAGAATCACATTCCTCTAGCCCCATAGCGAAAATGTAATTTGCAATATGTATTCCGGATTCCTGTGTACATTCAAAATCATAAAATATATATTTGCTTGTTATTTTAGTTTCTTTAATTGGGGGCATGTAGCAGCGGTGGCTGTTTATGTCCCCAACGGGCTCTTTGCACTGCTTACACCACCGCACCCTGCATGTGTGCTTCTTTGGAGCATAGGTGCGGCATGAATTGCAAAATATTTTAACTGTGCATGTTGCCAAATTCAAGTGCCTTTCCAAACAGGACCTTGATTTGCAATATATTTTACAAGTAGGGCACCTTTCCTCCTGCTGAACAACACATTTTGTCTCCAAACATAAGCGGCACCGATACTTGCAGGTGTGTGAGTGGCTATAAACATTACCACAAACAGAGCAATAATTTCTCTGGCCAAAGAACCCCTTTATGTTCCTAATGCCGTAGAAGTGATTTTCATAAAGCAGTACAAAGTATGTTTCAGGATGTATGGGATCCCCACTTCTAAAGATTTCCCAACCTTTGCCCCCATTGATAACTACTCCTATATTCACCTTTAAATGTTTCTCAAACGTGACCACATCAGATAGTAATATTTTTTTATCCTCTGAAATTCCTAGTTCTCTATACAAATTGCGGGCTCTTTCTGATAATTCCGGAATGGTGAGCATCCTCTTTGACATAACCGCCAAGAGACTACCCCCAAAGCACAAGTTACTATCAGTGTTGCTTAGATCAACTAAGTGCTGTTTTTTCTTATGGATTACCTCACTATAGAGGATAGTGCTTATTACCCGCCTTCCCCTCCCACCCCTGTTTCTAATTACTGTCATGACTAGCCGCAGGCTTCCATGAAGGTGGATTTCCGCATTACTTTGCATAAGATTGGCCATCTGGTTTATGAATTCCTCGGCAGGGAAGTCTCCAACCGGCCTTCTCACTGAGCGAAGAGGGTTACTTAACCCCCCACCCTCAAGATGGAGCTGTACCAAATCACCCTCCTGGACTCTAGCCCTCATCTCATCAAGAAGCCCCTGAATGGATTGACGAATTGCCTCCTGCACAAGTACTGGGTGGTTTAACTGTTCCAAGTTTACAAATCGGAAAAGTTCTCCATATTGATCCATTGGCAAGCGCTGCAATTGTCGTTCCCACTGCCCCACCCTTTCTAAGTAAACTTTGGGTGGATCATTGTTGGGGGACAATTCTTGGGGGCTTTCATCAATGGAGACAGCAGCACTGTCATTTGCCAGTTGGGCGATAGATGGGTGGTTTTCTTGCGGAAGTAATTCCTGAGGGTGTTCTTCAGGGGTGGCCCATATAGGGCTAGCTGCAGTGTCAATTGATGAATGGGGGGTGGCAGGTGGGGATTCTTGTGGAGGTAATTCTAGCGGGTTTTCTTTAGGGGGTGCTGTAGTTCCATTTGCTGAATGGGGGGTAGTTGGCGCCTCCTCTGAGATGAGGCGACAACCACCAGCCATGTGTTGATTTGGCTCTTTAGCCCTCTGTCTTTTACTTATCAGCTTTAAAATGGAAGCACTGCGTTTTGGACGGGAATTAATATGTTTAGCATTATTTAGGAGTTTAAGTATCACTCTTTTCCATAAGTTTTTGAATTTCAAAGATTTGCTTTTCCTCTGGTATGGGGTCAGGTGAGGCTTGACCCGGCCTGCCCCTTTTTGCTTGAACCCCCCTTGCTGCACATTTAGATTTGAGATTTTTAGATCTAATACATTGTCAACTGCGGTAGCCAGTGCCTTGATATCTTTATAACCTAGCCTATCCAAGTTACCATTTAACAGTGCAATGCTACCACATATAGCTTTAACAGCTGCAGTAGTATCAGAGACTTTTAGATCTACTACATTCTCAACTGCGGTAGTCAGTGCCTTGATATCTTTATAACCTAACCTATCCAAATTACCATGTAACAGTGCAATCCTATCACATATAGCTTTAACAGCTGCAGTAGTATCAGAAATGTCAATTTTTGGTTTCTTGCTGGGTGGCATTGAAGACCCCCCCCTTTTGTGTCTGTTTAATGTCAGTTTGGTGTACGTGTTTTCTTTTTGATTTACCGCATGCTTCTGGCTTGGTTGGGTTTGCCAATCCTTTCTTGCAGGTTTGCTGTATGGTATGCGGGTTTGAAAGCCTGCTGGCGGGTATCTGCTGCTGGGTCACATTCGTGCGCTGCAACGGGGAGCTCTGCTTTGAGGACCTTTTAGGAGAGTCACGGTCTGTATGGAAAACAAAAGATAACTTTAGTAAACCTTGAGAATAGCATTTCAGAAGCCCCCTAGTTTGTCAAAAAACCTCAAAATTGTAATCATTGTGAATAATTAAATATACCTGCTTGTGGATTTTTATGTTTCATAGTGCTCCAAAGAGTCAGCTGTGGAGCTGTATTTTTTTCTTTAGAATTTCTGCACAAGCATGGCTTTGATGTTTCCTCATCACCTCTTCCACTTTCAGGATGGTTATGCTGAACTAAACAGGAGACATCAAACCATAGAAAATTTCTTTCGTGCTAAGTTATAAAAACCTTTTTTTAAAAAAAAGGATTTATAAGAGCACGCATATTAACCCCTGCCCCAGCCCAAGGAAAAAACTTCCCCATACCCCGCCATTGCTTTATGAAAGCACATGGCCTTCAGGCATGACGTGAATACCGCTCATTCCCCTCCCCCTCCCCCTCCAAGACATGCCCAGACATGCCCCAGTAAGGGGGAAAGCTCCATTTTATTGTAAACGATTTCCTCATCCATAATGTGCTAGTTTGTCAAAAACACCGCAAACCATAGTGCACCACAAATAATAAAATATACCTGCTTGTGTTTTTTTATGTTTCATAGCACCCCAAAGAGTCAGCTGTGGAGCTGTATTTTTTTCTTTAGAATTTCTGCACAAGCATGGCTTCGATGCCCCATCATCATCTCTTCCACTTTCAAGATAGCTATTCTGAACTAAACAGGAGACAACAAACCATGAAAATTTCTTTCGTGCTAAGTTATAAATAACCTTTTTTTTAAAAAAAGTATTTATAAGAGCATGCATATTTACCATCATTTGGATTGGCCATAGCTGGTCTCTTTTTCCAGTGAACTTATTAGTGATGCTATAAAATTCAAGATGTTGGGAAGGCCTTCACTATCTATGGAGGGACAATTCATTTTAGAAATAAAAGCTTTCCTCGCCAGAAACCTACAATCCCTACATCACAATCTAAATAATTAACACCCCAAAAGAAAAATTGCAGAAATCTGGCTTTAATTTCCCCACTAACATGGCAATCTAAAGCTTAAAACCCAGGACACAGGTTTCAAAGGTCCAAACTTCCAAGAACACCTGGTAAATCTCCCACTCAAATAGCAGCCTATAGAAACATTAAGGTGGTTTTCTCCCACAAAATGGCAATTATTTAAAAAAGCCTCATCTGCCCCAATTTAAGTTACCAACTACCACCCAAAATGCAGCAAGTAATAGAGAAAAACTAGTAGCCCCCCCCCCATTTTCCCACATTTTCCCAAAGAAAAAAAAGGTTGTATAATGGGGGGGGGGGGTCAACTCACCTGGGTAAGGTCAGGCTCTGTCTTGAGTTCCAGGAAAAAGAGGGCAAGGCTAACCTAGCACAGTCTTTATGAAACCTTGGCTCCATTGTGTGTAAAGCACCTCTGTGATTGGCTGTGGCATTCAGGTGGCCCTCAGTACAATGGGGAAACTATGTGCCTGAAGGTGTGTCCCCTCCAGACATTCCAGCCATGCTTTTCTGAAAGCACATGTTGTAGGCTGGATTGAATTGCCCGCCTCCCAGACAAGTTGTAGGTAACTAAGGACCAATGAATTTCAAAAATGGTTCAATAAGGCACCTCTGTGATTGGCTGTGTCCATCAGGTGGTCCCTCAGTGCAATGGGAAACCATATGGCTGAAGGAAACTACCTCACCCCACCCCCACCTTCTAGCCACGCTTTTCTGAAAAGGATTCCAGTCTTGATTTACTTAGCACCACCCTCCCCCCTCCCCACCCACAAGTTGCAGTAAAAAAAAGACTACTGGTTTACAGAAATGTTCATTTTATTTTACATTTTATATTACATAGTCTACAATTTACAGAAATGTCTTGACTTGAATATCAGGTTGTGAATATGTTCTAACACTGTTTATTTCATTTGTTGATGGGCAAAAAATGTTCTGAAATACCTGCCCTTGATTAAGCATTCAATGTGCTGCAACATTCTCTTATCAGACTCTTTCAAAATTTTTTCAAGGGCATTTTGGGAATTTACTGCATTGCCAACTTGGGCTATTAAGGAGTAAACTTCATCCATATTTTCCTGAGTGAAAACCAAGCATTCCAGACAATAGGCAAGTGAACTTATAATTAACAGAGCAGAGCTCGCACATATTTCATCACAAACAAATTTAACTTTCCTGTCCAGCTCATTTTCAGTCCATATTAAGCATTCGTGGTCTCTCTGGCCCGGGGCGTCATTCGTGCAGCCCTCGCAAGACTCAAATAAATATCCATTTATGCAGTGGCTCAGAATCCCATAAACTGCTGCTCTTACAATACTCCTCATGGCGGATTTGCGCTGGCGTGGTGGAATAAAGTCAATATCCCGGTCAATATTCAGCTGAAGAAGGCTTCTCATAGACCTGAGCCTTTCATGTGAGGTTATCATTCCCCCTGCTCCTGCAGATGTGGCCTATAAAGAAGGTTTAAATGCATTTTAGGGTTTTTTCCAAATTATAGCAACATAATTGATCCCCCACATACCCCCTCCCCCAAAAATACTAAAGAATCCATGCCTTACCTGGGAATTCTCTGCTGAAGTTAAATTGTCCTGTGTTTCTTGGTTACCCAAAGGCACAGTGGAAGTCAATTCAGGAAGTTCCAGAACATTGAAGGAAGGCCCCTATAAAACAGTAAAGATCACATTTTATTTTTTTCTTAACAGCTCTGTGCGCCATTTACATTCAGTACCTCTTTTGACCCCGCTACCCCTTCTCCTTCCCACATTCAAATTACCTGTGTTTGAGAGTTCGCTTGTGAAATCAGTTCTTGGAATTCTGGGGACACTTCCTTTTTTTTTTTTTTGAAAAATTTTTATTGGGTTAGAATCCATTATTTCCACATTTACATTCAATTTTCCCCAATTTTTTCATCTCTAACCCCCTCCCTTTCCCCCCCCTTTTTGTTGACTTCCAACAGCTTTCCAACCCTTTGTCCCCTTTCCCTTACTTTTATTAGCTTCCTCTATCTAAAACAAATATATATTCTCCATTATTCTAAGCAGTACATCCTTAACTATTTTTAACATTATATGCCCAAACTGTAAGCCTTTGTTTCTATCTTAGATAAACAATTTATCCCAATTTTTCAATTTCAGGTATTTCTATATATCATAAACCATATAGATCATACATTCGTTTATATCAAACAATTTGACTTATTCTCTATATATATTACTCATTCTATCTTTTTATAATAGTTCTATATATCTCTCCTCACGTAGTCAATCAATTTGACCCATCTATATCTTCAGACATTCAGTTTGGTACAAAACTTGTCAGAAAAAAAAGAAAATATTGTTAGTTAATCGCTCCTTATATTTAGTCCTTATAATTAATTATTTTCTCTATGTTCTGTTTGTTAACCTATATATATCTATATATATGTCAATCTATTAATCTGACTGCTTATTAATTCACATTTATCTCTTCTCCCCCCGGTAAAGTCTCCCCCCTCTACTTCAATACTTCAGTAGTTCTCAAACTGCCACAGTTTTCCTCCCACCTCCCATTTCTTCTCCAGGTATTGTTTCAGCTTCTCCCAGTCTGTGTTGAACTGCCATTTGTGTTTTAACTATCTCATCCTCGGTATACCACTTCAACAGTACTTGGTATACCTTGGATATTCTTTTCTTATCTTCTTTAAGAAGGGTCTGCTCTAGTTCCGAATTCTCTATTCGTATACCTCCCTTTACAGAGTCCGAATTATATAAGTCTCTGATCTGTCTATACTGGAACCAATCGTAGTTAGGTGATAGTTCCTCTTGTGTCTTTATTCTAAGTTTGGATGCTTCAGTTTTAGTTATTTCTTTATACGTTAAACATTGTTGTTCATTATCAACAGCTCTCGGGTCTATCACCTCATATGGAACCACCCACAAAGGGGTTCCTTCTTGTAGATAAATTCTGTACTTCTTCCAGATTATGTATAGACTTCTCCGAACAAAGTGATGCAGGAACATCGAGTTGACCTTTACTTTGTCATGCCATAAATATGCGTGCCATCCAAATATTTTTTTATATCCCTCTAGGGCTAATAGTTTCTTGTTCTTTAATGTCATCCATTCTTTCAACCAAACTAGGCAGATTGCATCATGATAAAGTCTCAGATTGGGCAGTTGCATTCCGCCTCTTTCCTTTGCATCTTGTAAAACTTTCACTTTCACTCGAGGCTTCTTGCCTGCCCAAACAAAATCTAATATTTTCCTCTGCCATTTTTCAAATTGTTTGGAGTCTCTGATGATTGGTATTGTCTGTAGCAAAAACATTACTCTTGGTAACACATTCATCTTAACTGCTGCAATCCTACCCAACCATGACAAATTCAATCTATTCCATTTAATCAAGTCTCTCTCTATCTGAGTCCATAGTTTTTCATAATTGTTTTTGAATAGATCTATGTTCTTTGCAGTTAATTCGACTCCCAAATATTTCACTTTACTTGTTACTTCACAATCCGTTGTTTCCATTAACAATTGTTGTTTCTGCTTAGTCATATTTTTGCATAATATCTTTGACTTCTTTTTGTTAATGAAGAAACCTGCCAAGTCTCCAAACTCCTTGATCTTATCTATCACTCTTGGCATGTTCTCCAATGGGTCCTCTACAATTAACATTATGTCATCCGCAAATGCTCTGACCTTGTATGAATAGTCCTTTATTTTTATTCCATGAATTTCATCATCTTGACGTATTTGTATCATCAGAATCTCCAATACTAAAATGAACAACAATGGAGATAACGGGCAACCTTGTCTTGTTCCTTTACTTATCGTCAATTTCTTGGTCAATTCATCATTCACCACAATTGCTGCAGTCTGGTCTCTATAAATTTCCTTAATTGCTCTGATGAATCTTTCTCCCAATTGTAGCTTTTCCATAGTGGCAAACATAAAGTCCCAGTTTAAATTGTCAAACGCTTTTTCAGCGTCAACAAAGAAGAAACCAACCTCTTTGTCACAACGCTTGTCATAATATTCAATAGCATTGATCACTGTCCTTAAGTTGTCTCTTATTTGTCTGTCTGGCAAAAAGCCTGCTTGTTCCTCCTCTATGACTTCCGAGAGCCACCCCTTCAATCTCTCCGCCAATATCTTCGCAAAAATTTTGTAGTCATTGTTGAGTAGCGATATAGGTCTATAATTTTTCACATTAGTCAGGTCTTGGCCCTCTTTTGGGATCAATGATATATTCGCTTCACTCCAAGTTTCTGGAATCCTTTGATCCCTTAAAACCCCATTCATCACCTCTTTTAGGAATGGTGCCAGTTCATTAGCCATTGTCTTATAGAATTTAGCCGTAAGTCCATCTGGCCCTGGCGCCTTTCCTAGATTTGCAGATTGTATTGCCTTACTTATTTCCTCGTCAGTTACTTCACTATTCAACTTATTTCTCCAAGCTTCCGAGATTTCTGGAAGTTTGGTTTTCTCCAAATATGACGCTATTGATTCTTTGTTTACTTCTTTTTTATTATACAGCTTAGCGTAAAATTTATAAAAGGCTCTACTAATGGTAGCCTGCTCCAAATACGTTTTGTTATCTTCGCAAATTTTATTTATTATCTTCTTTTCCCTTTTCTTCTTCAATTGCCATGCCAGGTACTTCCCAGGTTTATTAGCACCCTCAAACGCTTTTTGATTCAGTCTTTTGAGATTCCACTCCAATTCTTTATTGCTCATTGCTGTTAGCTGTTCTTGAAGTATTTTAATTTCCTGGTATACCTTCTTTTTCCCTGGTCTCTTTTTTAGCTGTGTTTCTTTGGCTTTTATTTTCTCCTCAATCTCTTGTCTTTTCTCCTCTTTCTTCTTTCTTGCTCTACCATTTAAGTCCATTAGTATGCCCCTTACAACCGCCTTGTAAGCATCCCAAACTTTATTGGTTGGTACTTCTTTATTCACGTTGTATTGTATAAAAAACTTTGTCTCTCTTCTCAGTATTTCCATATTCTCTCTTTCCTGTAACAAGTCCTCATTTATTCTCCATGCTTTCCTTTTTCTCTTTTTTCCAAATTTCCACATAATTGGGTTGTGATCTGAGCCTACCATAGGCATTATTTCTACCTCCTTAGTCCATAATGCTAAGTCTTTTGAGGCCCAGATCATATCAATTCTTGATAATGTAGAATGCCTTGCAGAATAAAAAGTAAACTGTCTGCTTTTAGGATATTCTCTCCTCCATACATCTTCAAGAGTCTCTTGTTGAATCAACTCAAAAAAAAGCTTTGGTAATAGTCCTCTTTTCTTTTGTGCCGTTGTAGTCTTTTTGTCTAGTTCCAAGTCTGTCACTCCATTGAAGTCTCCAGCAAGAATTATCTGGTCGTATGCAAGATCGTCTAAATGCTTCCTTAAATCCTCAAAGAAGCTTTCTTTTGCACCGTTAGGTGCATAAAGTCCGACTACCAACACTCTCTTTAAATTCCAAATACATTCCACTGCTACAAATCTAGCTTCCACATCTCTCATAACAAATTTTGGCTGTAGCTCCTCTTTTATGTACAACACCACTCCTCTTTTTTTCTTGTTGGAGGCCGCTACATATTCTTTGCCCAATTTTCCAGATTTTAAATATTTTACATCCTGCTTTCTGATATGGGTCTCTTGCAAACAAACAATGTCACATTTTTGTTTTAGTAGCCAGTGAAAAGTATTTTTCCTCTTATTCGGTGAGTTTAGTCCATTTACATTCCAAGATAATACTTTACACTCCATACTCATGATCTTGTTGGTAAGTCTTTTTCATTGTCCTTAATAAATCGCTCCATCTCTCGCTCAGATCTGATGCGTTTTTTGGCCCCTCCAAACTCAAAGGACACTCCTTCCGGTAACTCCCATCTGTACCTGATTTTCATGTCCTTCAAAATCTGAATTAGCACTTTATATTTTTTCCGGTCCAGTAACACTGATCTGGGCAATTCCTTCATTATAATAATCGTCTTGCCATCAATCTCCAATGGATCTTGAAACTGTTTTGTCACAATCCTCTCTTTCATATTTCGTGTTGTAAACTGCACAATCACATCTCTTGGTAGTTTCCTCTGGGTTGCTATTCTCGAATTCACACGGTATGCCACATCTAGGATAGCCACAACTTCCTCCTCCTCCTTCCCCAGGTACTCAGCCAACACCTCAGTCATCTGTTCTTGCGCTGACTTTCCTTCCACTTCTGGCAAGCCACGAAAACGTAGCTGCTTCTCCATATGTTTAGTTTCTGCAACTGACATTCTCCCCTTCACCAATCTCATCTCTGTTTGTTGCGTGTCTGCTAAATTCTCCATCGCGTCTTCTACTGTTTTAACTCTCTGCTGCGTTCCTTGTAATTCACTTCGTATTGTTTCCATACCTTTTTTCACTTCTGACAGCTCCGATTTTACTGTCTGTGTAACCTCTTTAACCTCTTTTATCAGCTCCAATTTCGTGTCCTTAAGTTCTTTAATCATATCTAAAAGTTTTTTGTCCAGGTTTTTATCCAGGTTTTCTATTGCCGATTGCCACTCTTTTTTTGACATCGTGGGGCTTGCTTTAGCTCGCTCCCACGAATCTGCTCTCTTCCTTAACTCCGTGGCGTAAAATTTAACGTTTTTCTATTTTAAATGTCCCGGTCTTCTTATAGAAATTAAGTTTTAAAGAGTCCAAAATGTCGGGCGTCTTTTCTCTATGGTTTCTCTATGATTTTGTAATCCAAGATGGCCTACTTCCTCTTCCGCTGAAGCCGCGACCCTTCCCCTTTCAAAAATGGCGATTCCCTACTTCCTGCCCTCCAGCAAGGGCCGCTTCTCTCCAGCCACTCTATTGTTATTACGCACTTCCTGTCTCCCGTCTTCCCACAGCAGATCTCGCGATGGTGTCTTTTTCTCACAGCTCCAAAGCCACAGGTATTCAAAACAATAGTCCCATTTCTTTAATAACTTCTTTAAACTTAGTCTCTTTTTAAATTCGATTCCTGCCGAGTCTTCCCCTCCTTTTCACTAGTCTGTTGCAGTTTAAAAATCTACTTTTTTTCCTCTCTGTTTTTATCAATCTGTCCCGTCTCAGAAGATAATGATCTTTACCTTCTCTTCACTTTTCTCGGGTTGTAATCGCTGTTTCGATTTTAAGTTCTCCTCTCAGCTTCTTCCCCCAATCGATGCTTGGGTATGTAGGTCTTATGCCAGCCGAATTGGCCCCAAAACTGCCGCAGAGATTATAGCCGACCCGTCGCAAGGTGGGACCTCAAGGATCGGGGGGAGACTCGCTGTGTAAAGCCCCCCCTCGTCCGAGATCTAGCTCACCCTAGGGTCTTGAGCGTTCTTTGCCTGCTCCCCGCCTGAGAGCAGTCGGCCGCGGGCTATTTTCACCCCGCCGGCCGGTTAAAACGGCAGTCCGGTCAGCTCCGCAAGTGGAGCTGCGTTAGACCTCCATGGATCCCAAACAGGAAGTCCCGGAATTCTGGGGACACTTCCATCAGCTCATTCAATATTTGGACCATTTCATTGTCAGTTATGTCTGCGGATGTTCGAGTCTCCTCGTCGTAAACAGGTGCGGAAAACTGAAGCTTGCACGGTACCAGCTCTGTATCGTCATCAGAGCTGGTGCTAATATAACGTCTTTTGAATTTAGGCCTCACCACCGGGGGTGGGCTGATAAGTTCCAGGGGCCTCACAGGAGTATCCATGTTATCAGCAAGAGCCCAGCCGCGTGTGTGCTAGCGCAAAATGGCTTCTTTCCTAAAAACCACCTTGTATGGGTGTGTCTAAGAGCATCCTATTGGTTGGGGGTGAATGGGCGTGTTGATAGAGGGGTCACACGGCCATACTCAGCCAATAGCTGTGGTGGTTACCCCATTTCCGGGGTGGGGTGCAGCAGGCGGAAGTTCACTGACGTGGAAGTGGGTGGTGTTTGCGAAAGGAGATCCAGTTACATTGCAGGGGTTGTGGCCTTCCCATGTCACTTCCGCTGAGGTAATAGGGGAGGGGTGGCCTGCACACGTCACTTCCGATGATACAGCAAATATGCAAAATGCCTAATTAATATGCATGGTATACCCGTCACTTCCGATGATGTCATGGGTGGGGGTGGCCAGCTTACGACAATTCCGGCGATGTGGCAGGGGGAGTGGTCTGCTGGCGTCACTTCCGATGGCGTCAGGGGTTGTGGCGCAGCTTGCCCACGTCATTTCCGGTGGCGTGGCTTGATGGCGTCATTTCCGGCGGCGGGGCTTGATGGCGTCATTTCCGGTGACGTCACAGGAGGGCGCCATTGCTTACGTCACATCCGGTGACGTAATGCCTCATTAATTATTCATGGTATACCCTTTTACTACTAAGATCTAATAGAATTGAAAACATTCAGCAGCCTTTTTTCTCTGTATGTATCATGCACTGTGATGAGCTTCTGAAATTCAAATTCTGTGGGCTTCAAAAACAGACGTCATCTTATTTATAGTATGCTGTTTATGACAAATATCTTTGCATGCCCAGCAAACGAAGAAAAGCTAAGCAGGAGAAGAATAATATACAGCACATTCATTATTTGGAGTGGCAATAAAAGAAAATAGTGCCATACCTAATTAAATTAACTAAATCTCGTTGCGTAAATTCATCAAGCTATTTTAATTTAAGCACTGCTAAGTGGGGAATCATCATTTAATTAAAATTGGGACTAATTAATTGCTCCAATTGTTGTTTTTGAGAAAGATGCTGTTTTCTTGACCTTTCAGATGAGGTAAAGAAACTGTGCCACATTGCCTAGGGAATATTTCTTTAAATTAAATCCTTCCAATGGTGTCAGAGGAGGAAGCAAGTAGTCACTGGCTTTTCGTATCTGGGTAAATGGGAGCTATAGTGCTTAGTAGTAGGATCGAATCATGATACATGATTTCTAGGAACTCATATAGGCCACAGAATCTAAGGTGCATTATGGGTAACAGTGGAAAGAGATGGCCTAAATTAATGCATCAGTAGCCCTGTCCACAAACTCGTACAATCTATGTACAGTGTACACAGTATATTTGATCCCCCACATTTATCCAGTTACTGGTTCCCAGTTTGTTCTGTAAAGTGAACATGCATTGGTGCCATCTTACAAATAGATGTATACATATACCTCCCATTTCAGGGTAAGGTGATTGAGAGGGCAGTGGAGGAACAGCTGCAGTGTTCTTGAAGGACTCCTCTGTCCTGGATCCATTCCAGTCCAGCTTCCAACCTGGCCATAGGACAGAGAGAGTGCTGATTGCCCTCACAGACTATCTCCACACAGACCTGGATCAAGGTGGATTGGTGCTGCTGGTGCTGTTAGACCTCTGGGCAGTGTTGGATAAAGTTGATTATGATCTATTGACTCACTGCCTCACTGATTTTGGGATTTGTGGGATAGCCTTGCAGTGGCTGGTCTCCTTTCTCCATGGTCGGGGACAACCACGAAGTGACAACTATGTTCGGGGAGCAGTTGTCACCACGCCACCCCTTAGTGTGTGGCATTCCTCAGGGGGCAATACTCTCCCCATTGTTATTTAAAATCTATATGTGTTCCCTCACCCAGGTGATGTGGAGTTTCAGAGTGGGTTGTCATCAATATGCTGATACCCAATTTTATCTGTTGATGGATGGCCAGCTGGACTCTGCCCCAGATATTCTGGCCCATGCTTTAGAGTCTGTGAATGGTTGGTTAAAACAGAGCCATCTGAAATTAAATCCCACTAAGATGGGAGGTCCTGCACATGGGTCATGGGTTGACAGGTCTTGGGATCCACCTCCTGACCTTTGATGGGGTGCCAATGGCTCCTGTGTCTCCTTGACAATGGAAGCCCAGGTTACAACAGTTGCCAGGTCTGCATTCTTTTAACTTCGCCAGGTCAGGAAACCTCCCACCTGATGACCTAGCTGCGGTGATCCATGCAATGGTCACCTCCAGGTTGGATTACTGCAACTTGTTTTATGCTGGGCTGCCCTTGGGCCTGCTCTGGAAGTTGCAACTGGTCCAGAACGCAGCAGTGCATATCCTGACTGGGACTTTGTTCCGGTCACACATAACACCAGTTTTGTGTCAGCTGCACTGGCTCCCAGTAGAATTCCGGATCAGGTTCAAGGTTCTGGTTTTAACCTTTAAAGCCCTTAGCAGACTGGGACGAGCATACCTGCGAGACCGCCTCACACCATTTGTTCCTCAGAGGCTACTTTGTTCAGCAGACAAACATCTACTGGTGGTCCCCGGCCGCAAGGAGGTTTGCCTTGCCTCAACCAGGGCCAGAGCCTTCTCATCCCTGGCACCAACCTGGTAGAACTCTCTGTCTGTGGCAACCCAGGCTCATTTGGATTTGCAGTCTTTCTGCCAGGACTGCAAGATGGAGATGTTCCGCCAGGCATATGGTGACTGAGGTGAGCAAACTGTCCAAACTGGCCTCCTGCTATGGTGTGTGTGTGTGTGTGTGTGTGTGTGTGTGTGTGTGTGTGTGTGTGTTTCCCCCTCAACTCTGTATCCAGCTGTAACTGGCCACACTGCCCTATAGGCTTGTTTAGGCTGAACTGCTGGTGCAATATGTGTGCGGCTGTTTTAAAGTACTGTATTATTGTTTGATGATTTTATATTTTATGCTGCCAAATTTTATTATTGTGTTTATTATGTGAGTCCCTACTTGTGAGTCCCTACTTGTGAAGTGGGGCCGTGGGGTGCAGATGGGCATGCTAACTGTGTACCTGGCTCCCTGCTGCATAGCAGCGGCCATACCTGAGCTGCTTGATGTGATAGCTGGGGTGGCGGTTGATACCCCTAGGCTAGTGGTCATGGGGGATTTCAACCTGCCATCTGTTGGCAAAGCATCGGAGGCGGCTCGGGAGTTCATGGCCTCTATGATGGCCATGGACCTGACCCAATTAGTTCAGGGCCCTACCCACACCGGGGGGGGCACACTCTGGATTTGATTTTTGTCTCTGGCCAGTGGTTGAATGACCTAGGAACAGGGCAGTTAGTCATTGAACCCTTGTCATGGTCAGATCATTCACTCCTTCGACTGGACTGCCGTTCAGCTACCCCCCGCCGCAGGGAGGTGGAGCTGACCAGGTGGTTCCACCCCAGGCACCTGATGGACCCGGATAGGTTCCTGATGGAGCTTGGGCCATTACCCGAGGCGCTGGCTCATGCCCCGGCTGAAGAGCTGGTGGCTGCCTGGGATAGGGCGGCCGCTGGAGCTTTGGACCGTGTCGTGCCTTTGCAGCCTCTGACCCGGTGCCGATCCCGAGTGGCCCCTTGGTTCTCTGAGGAGCGGAGGGAGATGAAATGCCCGAAAAGACGCCTAGAGAGTGGTTGGAGGGCCAGCCGTTTTGATTCTGACCAAACACTGGTACGGTCTTATATCAAGACCTACCTAGGGGCGATAAAGGCGGCAAAATCCAATTATTTTTCCACTCTGATCGCGTCTGCAGATAATCACCCGGCCACCCTGTTTAAGGTGACCCGCTCCCTACTTCACCAGGGAACGCGGGAAGACCCTTTGCAGGGCAGGGCTGAGGATTTTGTCCAATATCTGCATGACAAGATCGCTCAGATTTGGGAGGGTCTGGACTTTGACTGGGTGGGTATAGATGGGGGGACAGAGGCGGGTCTTGTGAATGTCATATGGGAAGAGTTTGACCCTGTGACTCCCGAGGACATGGACAGGATACTGGGTAGGCTTAGCGCTGCTACTTGTTTATTGGACCCGTGTCCCTCCTGGCTGGTGGTGGCCTCCCGGGAGGTCACACGAGGCTGGCTCCAGGGAATTATTAACGCTTCTTTGAGAGAGGGTTTCTTTCCAGTGGCCCTTAAAAGAGGCGTTGGTGAGGCCCCTCCTCAAGAAGCCTTCCCTGGATCCAGCTGTATTAGTGAACTATCGTCCAGTCTCCAACCTTCGTTTTGTGGCGAAGGTTGTTGAGAGTGTGGTGGCGCAACAACTTCCCCAGCACCTGGAGGAAGATGTTTATCTGGATCCGTATCAGTTGGGCTTCAGGCCTGGGCACAGTACAGAAATGGCATTGGTCGCATTGGTTGATGATCTCTGGAGAGCTCGGGACAGGGGTTGCTCCTCTGTCCTGGTCCTATTAAACCTCTCAGCGGCTTTTGACACCATTGACCATGGTATCATGCTGCGGCAGTTGGAGGGGTTGGGAGTCGGGGGCACTGTGTTGCGATGGTTCTCCTCCTTCCTCTCCGACCGCTCGCAGTTTGTGCTGATAGGGGGGCAGAGGTCGCCCTGGAGGCACCTCACTTGTGGGGTGCCACAGGGGTTGGTCCTCTCGCCCCTTCTGTTTAACATCTATGTGAAGCCGCTGGGGGAGATCATCCGTGGTTTTGGGGTAAAGTACAATCAGTATGCTGATGACACTCAGTTGTACATCTCTACCCTGGATCACCCCAATGATGCCCTTAACATGATGTCCTGGTGCCTGGAGGCCATGCGGACCTGGATGGGGAGAAGCAGGCTCAGACTCAACCCTTCCAAGACCGAGTGGCTGTGGTTTCCGGTGCCCCGGTATAGCCAGCTGGTTCCATCACTGACTATTGGGGGCAAGATTTTGGCCCCCACAGAGAGGGCTCGCAACTTGGGTGTCCTCCTGGATGTGCGGCTGTCATTAGAAGATCATGTGTCGGCCATGGCCAGGGGGGCTTTTTATCAGGTTCGCCTGGTTCACCAGTTGCGTCCCTTTCTGGATCGGGACGCCTTGCGCACAGTCACCCATGCCCTCGTTTCCTCCTGTCTGGCATGGGGCTCCCCTTGAGGACCACCCGGAGGCTACAATTAGTTCAGAATACGGCTGCACGGGCGATTATGGGAGCGACACGGTGCGCCCATGTAACACCTCTCCTGCAAGAGCTACACTGGCTTCCGGTGGACTTCCGGGTGCGCTTCAAGGTGCTGGTTACCATCTTTAGAGCGTTCCATGGCTTAGGGCCTAGGTATTTACGAGACCGCCTGCTGCTACCGATAGCCTCCCACAGGCTGGTACGCTCCCACAGAGAGAGCCTCCTTAGGGTGTCGTCGGTAAAACAATGTCGGCTGGTGACCCCCAGGGGGAGAGCCTTCTCTGTCGGGGCACCTGCCCTCTGGAATGGATTGCCCCCGGAGATACGTATGGTCCCTGACCTACACACCTTTCGCCGTGCCCTTAAGACGTTATTATTCCAACAAGCGGGGCTGGCCTAAATGTCTTTTAATTGAGTTGTCCTGTTCTGAGCTAAATTATCCAATATGTTTATATTTTATATTCTTACTGTTTTATATTTGTATGTTTTATTTTGGCTGTACACCGCCCTGAGTCCTTTGGGAGATGGGCGGTATAAAAAATTCAATTAAAGTTAAAGTTAAAGTTAAATATAGTGATCCACTGTAAGCCCTTGTGTGCAGAGCGGAATATAAATGTAGTTAAATAAATAAATATGCATGCAGAATGTACCTGCATTCACTGTAATGTGTGAAGAGATCAAGTGTTATCTCTGAGGGAATGATTAAGTCAGAGAGTTAGGAAGAATGGAAGTTTTCTCAGTCTTAGGGAAACAATAGGTTAGCCCATAACAATAACTGTAAAACAACAAATAACCCAGAAGGTTAAGAATGTTTTTTCTCTGTGCATATACATAAACCTTAGTTTGTGAACTGCTGGTGTAGGTCCTAGAATACCATCTAGATCCTAGAACTTGGTTATGAAAATATCAGTCACAGTGTTTTAAAGGTGCCCCCATCCTTGACAGAAAGGTTTACAAAAACTATTTGGTAAAACTTAGACTGATGCAGTCAAACAACAAGGCAGTTACCTCAGCTGGTTTGGAGGCCTAATCCTGAGCCCCTGAGATGCCTGCAGTTAACAGCTGCTGCCTGAAAATGGTGTGTGTAATATGGAGGCTGAAAGCCTCCATAATGCAGCCTGGTCAGTACTGCTGGCACAAAGCATTCACCATAAAGCACATACTACAGATAAAAGTAAAACTAATTGCTTCCTCTAGCTATCCATACCGTTCTCAGCCCGTATGGGTTAGCAATACAGCATACCTAATCCAATAAGTAAATTATCCCCTGTGTTTTATATATGCTCCCACTCTCCCTATTTACCTGGGCCATTCTTATTTCCTGGTCCCTTACCATCATAATTTGTATTTTAGAAATTTAATGTTAATGTTGAAACCTTATTTTGGATTCCTCCTCTATTTAGCCACTTATAGATAAACTATTCCCCAACAGTCTATTATGTGGTAAACTTAATTTCCGGCGTTTGAATATTAGATGCCAAAAGTACAATTTTTTTAGTATCTGAGGTTTCTTGGGATCCTTCCAGCATTTTAGTTGGTCTCTTGGACTATATCCCCATGGCTATTTTAATTAGAGATTAAGGATTTATCTACTTATTAGATAACTTTATTCAGCTTTATTCAGAAGATACTTCAGAAGGTTTGAGAATGTAGAAAGGAAACAGGGGTGTGTATTTTTGTGGGTGAGGAAAGGGATTGGAATAATGTCATTTAGTCCATAAAGCAACAGATACAAAATACAGCAATGAAAGGAAGAACAGCCATTTAAATTTTCCCCTGATTTCTTCCCATGCTTTCTGTTAGAGTGAACACAGGCGTAATAGAAATGTTTTCAACAACATGCCTTAACATTACTAAATGCCCTTACTCTGAATAATGTATCATTTATTGTGGTAAGGAAGTAAATATTGACTACAGTGACCCATAATGTTATTGACTGATTAAATTAATAAAATCTTACAAATATATGCTGGTAATTTCTTTCATAAAGTATATTTGCTCATTTATCATAGTGAAGGATAAAGTTATGAACATTCATTTCATTTAAGTGTGATTGGTTTGAAGCACAGAATAAATGTTCATAGCAAGTCTAGTGTTTCCTCCATAACTCAATTATACCTGCTTTAATTTGTGAAAAGGAAGAGAGATAAGGAAAAGAGAGTAGTCTGAATGTCATCTAACATCAAATGTGATGTGAATTTGGCATTAGAGATTTGGACTGAAAAAAAATTCCATTTCATTTTAGGATCTGAAAGTACTGAAGCAACTATGCACTGTCACTGTATTTTTCCAGCTGAGGCACTGCTGGCTCAGTTCTAATCAGGTTTTTTTCATTATCATGAGTTTTGGCTCCGTTCTTTCCAATGTGGACTTCTTGGCTCTTTGAGGCAGCTGGTTTTTTTGCACTGAATGGCACCAAAATCGCACAAAATTCATTTCTCCCTTTAAACTATCAACTCTTGAGTTTTTCCTCAATTACACTTACACCCCCCCCCCCAAGGGACTCTGCAGGAGGCAAATGTGGCAAGAAACTGGCTGGCTAAGGGTCGGTGGTGTGGAGGCAATAACATTAAAAAAGAATCCTGCTTTATGTTCATTTTGTTTCTTTTTCTATAGTGTCAATAAATTATTACATTTGATGTCATGTTTCCTTGTGCTTATTCCCAGGGAAGTGTCTTTTGAATTGCAGCCTATGAGTGAATTCTTCCAGGGCTTTTATCAAGCTTGATTGATTGAACAGACATTCCCACCCACCCCTGCAGCACTTTCCCTCAAAGTGATCATCCAAGTACCCTGATTGAGGTGGGCGGGGGGTGGTGGTGGTGAGCCAGACCAGTGCCTGGGTAGTACTGCAAAAGAAACCAAGATGCACCCCAGCAGGTCTACCTAGATGTAAGACCTATGTTGTTCAATAGTACTTACTCCTAGGGAACTGTCTTTTGAATTGTAGGCTATAATTGATGTCTCCCTTCTGAATGCTTCCAAAGTTGATGGTGTGTGTGTGTTTCGCCTTACAACAATCCAATTAGCAAGGAGACAATGCCATTTCCCAGGTAGGGACTAGGGAACAATAAGGTTGATGCACATTAGTCTCATTATCCCTTCCTGCCCACAGAATTAATTAATAACATAAGGTCTATCTCCCTTGGGATCTAATTGGTGAATGTTGTTCAGAAAAACAAGATGCTGCTCTGTGAGGTGAGCCCAGTGCCTGTCTGCTGCTACTGCATGATATGAACCGAAAGAAAACACACAAACATTTTGGTATGAGGGACTTGTTACAATTTAGTTTCCCAGATTTGCTTCACCATTCTGGAAGCCGCCTTAACAAAATGAAACAGTGGTGTCCACTTGTTTTTTTTTCCTTTTTTCCTTTTGCCCACTCCTATTTGGCTTTTTAAAAAAATGCATGAAGAATTTTTAAGGAATTTTTTTGTTCTCATTTCCCTCCCTTCCATCTGATGCATTCCTCCTCATTGTAGGGATCTGTCGCTTTCTTTGTAACTCTTCAATATGCAATACAGATTGTTTGTGTAATAACTGTAACAGTGAACTTGCTGCTATTGGAAATATCAACAAGCTTACTAGCAAGGCCATCTGAAAACAACTAAGGAGGAGCTCGGCATCATATCCAGTTGCATCCAGCCCATGCTTAGAAATCTCTCTTCTGTTGTTTACCTGGTGTTTGCAAGCTTCACTTCTCTTCTTGGACTGCTGCTTTGGACCTAATTACCAAGTGTTGGCTTCAGATTTCAAGGCCAAAATTTGCATCTATCAGTCATTTCATCTCTTTAAGGTCAGCTATTAAGAAGGAGAAGAAGCTTGACTTTGCTGAATAGCAACGGAAGAAACTAGGTTTGGCAACAAAAGAGAGAATCTTGGTTCTGGGAACTTGTTTCTTTTGATTTAGACAGATCTTCCCAATTATTGGAGGCTCAGATCTCAACAAAAGACTGGCATGCTCTCTACAGCCAGATGTTCAGCCTTGCTCCCAGTTTGAGAGAATGAGGCAGTGGGACAGACATCTAGATCTTTCTACCTCACTGTAATGGCCTCCCATCACAATGTCATCGCCTCTTTCTCCTCTGGTATTTTTCTTGGTGAGGACCTGATTTCTCCTGACTTATTTAAATCTTTTCCTGACTGCTGGATGCCAATCTTAGCCAAGGTGTTTACTCAAATCAATTTAGCTGATGTTTTTCCCTCAGGGTGGAAACTAAGTAATGCAGTCCCAGTATTGAAAAAGGAATGCAAATAGGTTCCGTGAAACTATCGATCAATTAACCTGCTGGACATAGCCTTCAAGTTGTATGTCAAAGTTTTTGCTGCACAAACTGGAGGACTGGGAGACCTTCAATAAGGTTCTCCATCATGAACAAGCAGGGTTAAAGAAAGAGGTAGGCAGGCACTATTGAACATTGCCTCTGATTCTTTACCAGCTGGCTCAACTGAGTATTAAGGGCCCCACCAAGGCCATGTTAACAGCATTTGTGGATCTAACTGCTGCCTTTGACTGAGGAGATTGGAACCGACTGTGGAGGAAACTAGCAGGTACTAATATGGATAGATGCCTATTGTTTCTCATTCAGCAATTTCATTCCAATATATCTTCTAGAGTTAAGGCAAGCCTCACAAGCTTCTAAATAGAGAAGATACCGATTACTGGGGGGGGGGGTCAAACAGGGGTGTGCTTTGGTCACTTTGCTCTTCAATCTGTAATTAAATGACATTGTTCCAAGTCTGTCAGGCACTGGGTCATTTCCACTATCGAAAAATAATTATTTCTCCTATATGCAGATGACATGGTGGTGGTGTATCAGGTGTAACTTGTATCAGGTTAAGTAGAATGCTGAACAAACTGAGCAATTTCTGGAATGGCCAGCCCTTAAACATCAACTTTGCCAAGACCAAAGTAATGGTCTTTGGGAAGAGATCTCGAAGATTTCAGTGGTCAATAGATGGCAATCCCATTGAAAAATGTAGAACATTTAAGTAGAGGTGGGCACAGACCGGGAAAAACCCACAAGTTGTGGGTTTGTGGTCCATGGAGTTTCATGGACCATGGACTATGAACTTTTCATGGTCCAGCACCAGTTCACAAATCAACTGGTTCATCAGTCCAGGCCAGCACTGGGAGCGCTTTAAATCCCCCTTGCTCCAGCTGACTGGTGGAGCTTGTTAGCGGGATGGGAAGGCTTTAATGGACCACGGACAAACAAACTGGTGAAAAGTCCATGGGGTCCATGGAAAATGGGCATCCCACAACCCACCAGTTCACAAACGCCAAACTGGCCCATTCTGTGTTAAATTTTGGTCTGTTTTCTGGTCCGTGCCTACCTCTACCTTTAAGTATTTTTGGGTAACATTTAGTGAACCCCTCTAATGGAAAGCCCACTTGGCCAAACAAAAGCCTCAGTTTTGAAAACCAATGGGACCATCTTTAAATTTTACACCTCAAATGAGGTATTTTTAGTTGAGCTAGCCTTGAAACTGTTCCAGTGTAAGACCATCCTGCAGTTTCTATACAGTGCAGAAATCTAGGGTTAAAATGAATGTCTGATCTCTAACTTTGCCTCTCAGTATCACTGCTGAGTTGGGTTACCTTCTATCAGAACCTGTTGGCCTTGTATAGATTCTGGAGAAAGCAAAGGAATCTTTCCACTAGTCTTCTCTTACGACAAAGCAATGTACTACTGCCTTCAGATACCATTTACACAGCTGGCTTTAACAATATCCTTTGTTGTATTCGGGGACAATGTCCTCTTGCCCAGTCTCAGTATACAAGACTGGATCTTTAAGATCTTTAAGACTGATGCTGCATTTGACTGAAGTACAACACTCTCTTCCAAATTTTATCCCTGGTTCAAGTTGTTCAAGAGAGGCCATGGCAGAGCCTCTTATTTGACCAAAATCACCTTTTCTAGTCTTAGAATGCCTTTAACTTCTCTAAGGTTTCAAACCATGCTCTCATATGCATATGCTTTGTTTTAGTTCTGTTCAGATTTCTGCAGTCTAAAACCTATTGCATTTTGTATTGGATGTACCATCCTCTTGATTTTATTGACTTACAGTGCAATTCTAAAAAGAGTTACTCCAGCCTAAGCTGATTGAAAGCAATGGGTTTAGACTGGAGTAACTCCATTTTAGGATTTCACTGTAAGTCTGTGTAATCTTTCTTGAATCACAGAGAAGAAGGTGGACTATAAATAGCTATAAATAATATAATTAAATAGTCAAACAATTTGCTTACATATGATATTGGGCACGGAAACTGTGTGTGAGATCCTAGAGGAAAATTTGTCAGGGGCTTATGATAGCTTCAGGAAACCCTGTAGAGGTTGAGGATGCTTGCACATACATGTAAATAAGGAATGAAATAGGATAATAATCTGCAATATCAAAAAAAAAGACCCAGACATTTGCATCCAAAGCTGTCAAGTACAGTTTCAACTTTGCCACACTTGCTGATTCTTATGGTCAAACTAGAAACAACAGAGGAGATTCATGTTTCAGATCTCCAGCTATTTTATCATGTAATTCTCAGCTTGTCCCCAGTATGATATTTTTTAAGAATTGCACAATAGGATCACTTGGGAATTGTAGAGAGATTTCTGCAAAAAAAAAAAAATCTGAAAAGGGGGAAATGTATGTGTGGGTTAAAACCATGTAAATCTCAAAAGCCATTTTTGCACATGCCCAGATAGTAATTGCAATAACAGCAGCAGCAGTAGTAATAGTAGCAGTTTGAGCTACTATCCTCAAAATATTGGTGGGAATGTAAGCCCCACCATTACAATCTTAAAATCTAAACAGATAAGAGGTTAGGACATAATGCTCCAGATATTGCTGTGGTTAAAAGAAGGTCAAACTAATCGATTTGGCAATCCCGGGTGACAGTCAAACTGAAGAAAAAGAAATTGAAAAGATATCGAAATATGAAGATCTAAGATTTGAAGTTCAGTATCTTTGGGAGAAACATACAACAGCTATTCCAGTAGTGATATGAGTGGTAGATGTGATTCCAAATGGGATAACTAAATACATAGGTGATATAACTGTATAGTTTCAAACAGCCACACTACTTGGAACATGCCACGTACCTCACTGACTCCTAGATTCTTGGATAAAATCCAAGTTGGTGAAGGACCAAAACATTGCAGCCCAAACAACTGATGGACTGTGATCGCATGATTCAAGAGCAACAACAGTTCATTTATATACTGCTCCTCTGGACAGATTAGTGCCCACTCAGGGCCAAGCTACACATGACGAATGACACTTGAACGGCAAGTGTATTTCTCCCTGTTCACTTGCCCTCCACTCAATCCACTTGCCGTTCAAGTGTCATTCATCATGTGTAGCTTGGCCCTCAGAGAACTGAGCAAAGTCCGTATTATTATCCCAACAATACAGCTGGGAATCTGGGCCTGAGAGAAATGGCTTACTCAAGGCCACCAGGTAAGTTCATGGCAGTAATGAGATTAAAACCCGCAAAGTGCTGCATCACAACAACAACTTTTGATTTATATACCACCCTTCAGGACAACTTAATGCCACACTCAGAGTGGTTTACAAAGTGTGTTATTATTATCCTCATGACTATCACCCTGTGAGGTGGGTGGGGATGACAGAGCTGTGACTGGATTCAAGCAGAGGAGTGGAGAATCAAATCTGGTTCTCCAAATTAGAGTCCTGCTGCTCTTAACCACTACACCTAACTAGCAAACATCCCAACTACTTAACCATTACACTACACCAGCTCACAGATATCACAAAGGGGGGACAGGCATTTGGGGTTGGTATAACACCAGCCAACAAAGTTTCAGGGAATATCCAAACCCCCTACTACAGTGCTTTACTGAAGATGGTGGAGGAAGCAGCACCCTTTACAGAGGGGCCAGGGAGCTGAAACAGAGTTGCCAGGGCCATGGCTGAAGAATTATGCAGGCACAGCTTCAGTGAGTCCTTACCACTAGGTGGTGATCAATGGTGGCTAGTGCAGCTCCATGTCTTGTAATTGAAAGCATATTCAGCTGCAACCCTGTCACATCAGACATGCAGCTGCAGTGGGAATGGAAAACCTGAATGAATGAATGAATGAATGAATGAATGAATGAATGAATGAATGAATGAATGAATGAATGAATGAATGGGAAGTAGGAAAAGGTTATGGGGCCATAGAGTAGAAAAGGAGGGAGAGTAGAGAAACTGAAAACAGTAGGTGACTGGGTGGGAATAAAAGAGGAAATGGGGTACTGCAAATAGAGTTGCATATTTGCTTGCTATTGTTGGGCAAACCACTGCTGACATACCCCTTCCCTTCTCTTTCTCAATGGAATGGGTGGGTGGAGAAAAAATGGGAGGGAAGCAATCATGCAATGTGATGACATCACTTCTGGGAGAATACCTGGAAATGTTGTCCATGTGTCAGGCACTGTCCTTGATATATATGACCTTTATCATAGAGTGTCACGGCTACAAGCCCTCAGTGCCTCGACCCAGCTTAGGGGAAGAGCCAGCAAAGGTCTATCAGCCGGGCTAAACAAAATGAGCAAACTGGCAAGAGAAGGAAAGTCCCTCAAATGCCCTTAATTCTCCCACCAGTCCCTCAGGGTTCCCAAAAGCTTTAGGAGTAGAGGGACACCTTCCAAGCCTGTTAGGGAGCTAAAAGGAGCAAAGTCTACCTAGCAAGGATGTGCTTGCAGGTAGAGTTCACAGCAAAAAATGTTAAAAGGTAGGTGGTTCACGAGAACTAGCAAAAATGGGTTCAGCAAAGTACCTTGAGTTTTGAGAGTTTGAGTCACACACCCAAACACAAAATATAAGATAATTATTCATTAAGGTGCAAGGTCACATACAATGGTACAAGACAGACTGTGAGGATAAAAACAAAAATACCTATAGCTTTATTTGCTCTTATACATACCAATATCAAAGTAGAAGTAGATTGTCAAAGTTGTCAGGAAGGCAAAAGGCAAAATCTCTGGTCACAGAGGCAAATTCAGTCAGGCTTCACAGCACAGCAAAATGGATGGGTTCAGGAACGTCCATCCCCAGACAGAACCAGTTTGAGATACTGACCGAGTTACAATAGTGGTTACTGCAACCCAGACAGAATCTGAGGTCCATTATTGGTAATGGGTTTTTTATGCCATTCTTGCCACCCAAGAGGGGAGGGCCAGTCCACCAATCGGCTAGCAAGAGTGTGATCTCATAGTCAAAAGTGACTGTGCGTTTTATGTAACCAATACGCTTCTTAAAAAAATAAACTTTGTTTTGTTATTAAAAAAAAAAAGTGACTGTGCGCAAAAAACGGAGTTAGGTGCATGGCTGCAGTCCAAGACACCCACTCTCATCTTGCAGGTGCAATTAGTTTCACGAAGCAAGAATGTTAATTGGTTTACTGTCTGGCTATGGAGGTTCTCTCACTCTGAGTGTCTTATCTAATCTGCGAGGTCAGAGTGTTCGGGAAGCGAGAGGCATCTCCGTTCTCAACAGAAACGGCTAGAAGCAGAAAAGGGGGAGTTTGTGGGCTAAAAAAAATGTCTTAGAATAACAAGGCCTCTTGACCAAAGTTTTAAGCAGCCATTCCACCTCAGAAGGGCTAAATACAAGAAAAGTTAAGCATTTTTCTCTACATAGAGGTTGAGAAAATTCCTAGAGCTTTGCTTGACATGATAACATCACTTTTGGGTCTTTACTCAGAAGTGATGTTGGTGCATCACACAATGTTGCTTTCCATATGCCCCCACTAACTCCTAGTTGTGAGAGGGGAAGAAGCCAGAGCCATAAAAATGGAATGTGGAAGCTGAGGAAAGCAGAGATGTCATGGGGAGGAAGACCAGTAGTAATGAATGATATTCTCCCCTTGCAAGTCCTTTCAGGGCCCCCCACCTGGCTTTACTCCATTTAGAACAGGTTCCAAGCTTCTCCAGTGTCTGGGCTGACTACAAAAATATTAGCTGTGACACTTTGGAGCTCTGCTATTACCTCTTTCTCCTATTTTAGGCATATCAGTGGCAGAGGATATTCCCAGTTTGGGTTTGAGTGGGATGGGGATCGGCTAAGTGACCAAAAAGTTTTCCTCCCTGTCAACCTTTTTGGTCACATAATTTTGGAATGGTCTTTCCCCCTTCATTTTTCGCTTGTGGGAAGTAGGGTTGCCAGAAAGCACTGGGAAATGTAGGTCCTATCATTTCCAGTTTCCTGTTTAATATGATGAGCATCCATAGAAACACTCATTAAGAACCACTGTAGCTACATGGTTCCTCCTAGCACCTCTGATGTGTACCTCTGATAAGGCAGTAGGATGCTAGGAAGTATGCAAACTATGTTTCCCATAGTTCCTGGAGGATTTTTCATGCTGTCATTCATCACATTCAGGAAAGAAGGAAATCGTGAAGCAAGGTGACTGCAGCAGATAGAAGTCTTATCTATACAAGACACAATTATGGGCCTAGATTATTTTGTTGTATACATGGAAGACACTCAGCAACATGATCAGTCCCCAGAACTATTTTTAATATGGATTCGGTAAAGGGACTACTAGTACCAATTTAAAAAATTCATACTTTTAACTAAGCAACTTTTATTCCTAGGATATCATCCCCTTTATAAATCAGATACTGTAGGCAAATTTCTCCCAATCATTCTTGCTCAGTGTTGTGATGAAGTAGCTGAAGTATTTTATTACATATGTAAATTAAATCAGAAATTCTTGTAATGGTTTCACTGTTCTTGCAGCATAATAGAATTCATGATAGGTGAAACACGCAGACTGCAGCTACACAGCCATCAAATTATTAGGCAGCATCATATCACTTTTAAAGGGGAAAAGAAGACTGAAGGTTCAGTCCAAAATGTTACAACCAACAATAAAAGGCGGAAGTGAGAAGGAAAACAAGGGCAAGCATTTCAGGAAAAGGCATTGACACAAGCACGTGTCAAAACAATATTACATGCACAGTATGTGTTAAATAACAAGTTATGGTCTCTCAGCGACACACAAGTTGTAGCCAAGTAATCTGAATCTAAAGGCGTATAACTTTGCACAAGTTTTTTTTTGCCAAATATGAAAATTGGTTGTACAGATTTGTCTAAAAACCATGCCTGAAGTATAATGGGACATAACTATTTCTGAATGGGAACAAAACATTCTGAAGTAGCCCCTTTAGGAACAAGGAGATAGCTACTAGTGTTGTTTTATGTGTTTTCCTGTACATCTGTATTTGGAATATAGCCAAATTAACTTTGCAGACACAAAGACTGCTTAAACTGTTTGTCTTCTAGTTTATGGCTACCTATAGCCAATGCCCCCTGTTTCCTCCTGGAAAAGCTCATGAGAAAGATGATTAACCCTTCCCTTCCCAAGAAAAGACATTTTGTAGTGTCTCGTATTAAGAAATTATGGTGAAGGTAATCTAGACAAGAGCTCATCATCTGTTAAAAATATTCCATACTGTTCCATCAGACTGAAAGTGGAACAGTCGGTTGGATCTCACTAAATATTTCCATGTATGCAATTGTCGGAGCACCAGTGTTAGTGCTAAAATTACTCCTCAGTGTTTGCTTATGCTAAGTGAAAGCAATTGTATCCCCAGTATCTTTTCCATGAGTGCAATGTATTTCTTCATATAAAATTTAAAAACCAAATTAAATGAAATGAAGTGAACCATCTGCTGTAGATTCTATTCCATTGTTCCATATGCACACTCTTATTTCATTAAAAGTTATATTAAAATGGTATGTGTTGCTGCAGCCATTGCATTACTACTTAATTTAGAGAAAGTGTGCTACATACATTTTCTTTTCCACTGGGTCAAACCCATTGTCATCTTCTTTCATAAAGTAGTAAAACCAATCCAATCCGCACAATTCAGTTAAGAAGCAATGCACTTGAAATATATAATAATAGTAACAATAACAGTGTGCTTATATACAGCCCTTCTGGGCAGATTAGTGCTACACTCAAAGCAGTGAACAAAGGCCGAATCCACATTACTCCTTTTTAACGCATTTTTCCCACCTTTTCCCCGCATTCCTGAGTGCCGGTCACATTACCTGATAAATCACACGCATCTCTTCTGCATTCCTCTCGGATCTTCAGTCACTGTTTTCTTGCGGGAATTTCACGGTGGACGTGGACGCCTACAAGCGCAATTTACGTGCCTTTTTTTTAAACCACCCCCATTCAAGTATTTCTGGCCATTCCCTGCGTTCCCATTGGCCGATTCTATTATCAAGTGCTCCGTAGTCTGTTAATGCCTGTTTTTCATTTTTTCTTTCATTGTCTGAGAATTATAACTTAGTTGTCTTTGAAATCATTTCTGGTTGAGTGTAAAACTTTTTTTGGCAATGTAGTCTAATACCGGCCTCGCGCAACTCCCTGTTTTTTTTCTATTTTTTATTTTTCTCTAGATCAATGTAATAGCGAAATTACAGCGTATATTCCTGCGCAATAAAGATCACATAGCAGTACAGCTATCAGGCTTCCCGGCTTTCCCCACATATACTCAGTCCCCTATGACACTTCACATTAGCTCGAATATTGCCTGGGATGATGTTCTAACATTTGGCACATCTTTTTAAAAAGATTAATTTATTCTTATCAAAGCATCGCTTTTATGCAGTACTGATGAATAAAAAAAATAAATTTTTATTTATTTCTTGCAAGAGTCTTCTTATCGATATAGCAAAATTAAATATCCTAAATTATTGATGGTGCTTGAGTTGATTGGTGGTTGCAACAACAATGGGGTAACACATATCTGGGAATATTGGATCTCCGTCAATGCCTCAACAAAATAAGGCATTGGTTTCTATTTAGCATAATATCGTTATGCAAAAGATTCGATCAAAAAAAAATTGCAGCTTAAATGAGCCTCCACCAGCTCAATGAACGTGCTCTTGGACATTCAGATGCGGCGCATCCAGCGACGGTCATCCCAGTGCACCATCACAATGTTTTCCCACCAGTCCATGCTGTGTGGGTACACCCAGTGCTGCCTCGGCTCCTCCATCTCAGCAAGCAGGAACCACTGCAGAAACTGCTGGAGCCGCCGTCTTCTTGAACGCACCCAGGCAACGGTGGTTCCAGAACTCTGGGAAAAAATCCTGGCGGCGGCCCGCCACCTTTGAACAGAGTACCGCTGGTAGGCCAGCAGCATCTGCATCTGCCACTCCATTAAGATCCACATAACATGAGCAATGATAGCAATTAAGGGATCCATGACCATCACACAAAGCACTGACACCAACCAAACCGACCATCCACTAACACCCACAAAGAGTTTTTTCCTAAACCCTTCCCTTTTTATCGCTTTTTTAAATCCCCCACCCGAAAACGAGCACCAATTGCTTTCCAAGAGTTCATGTGATATATCGCTTTGATGATGTTTCCTTATATGGTAAAATCAAAATAACGGAAAAGTGCATTCAAAAAAATAAAAAAAAATGGGCAGGAAAATGAGGTCCCGCCCACAAAAGCAGTTTTTCCAGAGGCTGTGTGACTGGAGGAATGCACGAGAAAGACGCATTGGAAGCATGAATGTGAACGGAGAGGAGAAATTTGTGGATTGGAGACAAACAAGATTTCCGTTAAAAATGCGGGTAATAGGTGAATGTGGATTCGACCAAAGTCAGTGTTGTTATTATCCCTACAATATAGCTGGGGCTGAGAAGAGTGGCTTACTCAAGGCTACCTGCAAAGTTCATGGCAGTAGTGGGAGTCGAACTAACAAAGTGATAGTTCGGATCCCAACCTCTTAACCACTATGCTACAGCATAATGACCACATTATATTTTCCACAAGTATTCTCCAGTATAAATCGCCCAAATCCATAAGCATTAATTCTGGTATATGATTATCACCAAGCTTGCCATTATAATATTGAGTATCTCCATGACCCCATCAGATTACCTTGATGTCATCAACTAGAGCAGGAGTTCTCAGCCTTTTAAAGCCTTCAAGCACTTCAGAATTTTGAGAGAAAATACTGAGTGCCTTCCTAAAATGGCTGCTTTAGGAGGTGGAGTCAAATATGCTATCTCCCTCCTCACTTTGAAAAAGAATTGCAGAAGGGGAAGAGAGGAAGAAAGAGAAGAGGGAATTAAAAAATGACTAAGGAAAGCCAAGGTTCTCCTGATTCTCCAGTGGCTGCAGCTGCTGTTGCAGCCATAGAAAATCCTTTCAATTGAATTAGGACATCTAATAACAAGATCTGTCCATCCACTTTCTAAAAAAGCTCAGTGGGCAGAAAGTATTGGTGGGACCCATGGTCCCCACAGACACCATGTTGGGGAAACCTATGCTAGAGGCAAGAGATGCTCCATCTGATTACAACAATCCCCATAGAAAGAACTTCTCAGTATTATTTATTTCCTACATTATAGTCTGTTTTTCTCAGTGACTCAGTTCAGATTACAACCAGATAACCATTTGCTTGATCGCTTGTCAGACATATCAATTGCTGCCTATGTTCCACCCAAAGTGAAAGTGAAGCCAAAAAAATAGTCAAGCAGTGACTGCTGCCATCTTGGGAACTTTTTTTATTGTTCAAGCTGCTGTTTTAATGTTTTTTATGGTAATTGTATGAAATCAACTTTATAGTTTTAAATGATGTGATCTGCCCTGAGCCCGCTCAGCAGGGAGGGCAGAATAGAAGTCTAATAAATAATAACAACAACAAACAACGGCAATAATAATAGAATAAAAATATTTAAATCTTACAAAAATACAATAAAAACTATGAAATACTTCTTTCTACGATGAGTAATTAAATTATGGAATTCACTGCCAGTGGAGGTAGTTATGGCCACAGGCATAGTTAGCTTTAAAAGTGGCTCTCCCTAGCAGCTTTACATAAATGGGAAAAAGCATGAGGGACAAGATGGAACTTTGTAAGATCCTAAAAACATAAAATGATGCAGGAAGTAGAGAGAACAGAGAGAACGTTTTCTACCTCTTCCAAAATACTAGAACTGGGGCATCCAATTAAATTGATGGGCAGTTGATTCAGGATGGACCAAAGTAAACACTTCTTCACTCAACAAGGGATTAAACATGGAATTCACTGCCAGAGGATGTAGCATTGGGCATAGGCATAGATGGATTTAAAAGTGGGTTATATAAATTCATCGAGGATATGTCCAACACTAGCAGCTAGCCTTGGTGTGAAAAGAGACTCTCCAAAGGCTAGAAACCTCTGAAAGCCAGTGCTAGGAGGAAACATCGGGGGAAGGCATTGGCCTTTGCACCCACTTTTGTGTCCTTTTAGGGTAACTGGCTGGCAGCTGTGTGAAACAGGCTGCTGGACTAGATGGACCACTAGTTGTGAAGTAGAAAGGCTCTCCTTATGTTCTTATAGTCTTATATCAAAAGTTTCCAGAACAGGGCCTGCCCAGGAATTTTGGGTACCCTAGGCTACAGTGCCCAAGCTAGTCTCTCATGCTGCATGGAGGTAGTAAGATGGTGTCCTCCTCACCTTCCCCATCCTCCTTGCCCGCCTCCTCTGGGCCACAGATTGAAACCACTGCCCTTCACTCTTGTTCCCTGGTGGCAGGTTGAGGCCCAGTTAGGGTTGCCAGTAGCCCCAAGGGCCAAAGTAGGGGTGCAGGGGGCTGGGGAAGGGGGGCCAGCAGGATACATCATTTTCTGGTGTGATGGGGAAGCCGCAGGTTGAGCTGAAGCCCAGTTCAGAAAAAATACCTGTTTGGAAGTGATTTTGAATGAACTAGGCTTCAGTACCCCCAGCAGCTCTTCCATCGCCAGCACAATGGGGGAGAGCATGAGCACGTGCACATGCTTCTTCCCTGTGCCCCCTCTGGAAGCCAGGTAAGAGGGTCTGGGGCATCAGGCAGTGTGTATGTGGGGGTTCCCACCTTGGGCAGAGGGATGGCAAGCCTAGGTCTAGTGGCAGGGTGTGGCAGTGCCTGTCTTCCTTGTACCCCCGCCTACCATGGCTAAGAGGGGTAAGGTGGCACCGATGGACTAAAGAGAGGAGAAAGCAGCCTCCCCAACAGCCACCCACCAGTGCTGCAGATGGGCAATAGGGGAATGGCTGGGTGGTTGGTGCCCCTCCACCTCTAGCACCTGAAGCAATAATTTTTTTCAGAGACATTAAAACTACAATACTACTCCCCTTATTTAAGAAATCCTTCTGAACAATTCAATTTTGCACATTCTGCAGAAAGATAAAAGTGAGGGAGCCTTCCTGACCTCCTCAGGCAAGGCACTAGAGAATGTGCATGTATAGATGGGTGTTGACCTCACCATTTGCAGGGCAGCACCTTCAAAAGGTCTTGATCAGATGAGGAAAGCTGTTACAGATAATTATAGTTAGAACAAATAGCTTTTGTCCCATGTATATGTGTGATGTTCTGTGTCATTGCAATGTTTTAAGTATAATGTGTATGACCATTAAGAATAATGTGCATGGTATCTTAATTCTAAGTATACCAATGCAACTACTTTAGTGGTAACTGTGGTGACATGGCTGGCTGCATCTGTCCTGTAAGTACCATACAGCGACCGTTTCCACACGGCTTACCGTGTTCCAGAAAACAGCAAAATCTCACGTGTGGAGCATCTCTGCACCTCTGCATCTCTGCACCTCCACCCATCTAGCCAGCTGTAAACACAGCTGGATTGGAGATAACTGCATGACTTTGCCAGGGTGGTAGCTATTGGGCAACCAGGGCATTTAAAAGGTACATAACAAGTCAGTGATGGGGAAGTGGAACAACGGGGCTGGGAATGGTGATCTGCGGCCCACACAGGAAGAAGCCAGTAGTATCCAGAGAGACACAGATGGAGCACTGGGCACAGGTACCTCCCAGGCATGGCAGCTGGAGGAGCTGAGGGAGGTAAACAATTGGCAGGATGAGGAAGCAAGTGGGGAGGCTAGCCTCAGAAGGGGATACCTGGGTTGGAGAAGGAGATGGGCCAAGGAACAGTTCCCTGCAAAATTTGCCACCCCCGCCCCCGGTAAAAGGGCAGTGGTAAAAACCTCCAGGGAGCTCCAGTCAGTGCAAAGCAGCACCAATGGTGCTAGCACCTGGAATGTTACGGGGAAGCTCAGAGAGAAAGGCCAGGGAGGGCCTGCAAAGGGCCCTTGGCATGCATCAAGAACATCCCTGGTTTGAGGCCTCAGCACACTGTCACAGTAACATAGGCTGTTTTCACATGTCTTACCAGCTCCGGTATGTTGCGCAAAGCTCCCGCAAGGACAGCGTCTTTCTGGAGCAATTTCCCGGTTCTCATGCGAAATCGCACCAGGAAGATGCTGTCCTTGCAGGAGCTTTACACGACATACCGGAGCCGGTAAGACATGTGAAAACAGCCATAAATGAATTCTAAAACTATCCAGCAATTTTATATATTGTGAATAATGTATGCATGCATTGATAATAATTCCTAGAATACATGCTGCATTTTTTTTCTAATTGCACAAAGGACTTTACATAGATCACACTATACATAAGGCATCCATACATTTACTATCCCCTTGTTGCATATGGGAGATAAAAGCTGAGAGATTGTAGTTGCTTAGGACCATCTAATGAGCTTATGGCTGTGACTACATTTGGAATAAGAATTGACTATATAATGCTTCTTGGGTGAAAGGCCCATGGCAAATGTTTGACTGAACAAACTAATGTCAGTGGGGTGATCCCACACCCCTCAGAGTGTACACAGTTTTAACACCGACATAGAGTGTGTGTGAGCCAACTTCATTATGGAAAGCTGATGTATGAATATATTTACATAGGTTAGCTGGAGTTAATGATCCCTCATTAAACATAGTCCTGCCTGGCATTAACAAGGGTCCATGCATTTTCCATGGCAGGCCCTACTTTGTAGAAGAGGCTCCTCAAAGAGGTGAGGGAAGTACCATCCTCATCACAGAGAACTGTCTCGCCATGGGGAAAGGCAAGTGTCCTGGAATGAGGAGCAGGTGGGCAGATGGGTGAGATCAACATGACACTGTTATGATAAAGCATCCTAGTGAAGCTGCGTAGGCAGGGAAAGGGCCATTCCATCTTGGATGAGTTCCTTTTATCGTGGGAAAACAACTACAGCCTCAACAGCCTTTTGATGTGCTGAAGCCTTGCTATTGGGCAACTGGATCTGGTGGGCTTTTGGTATCCAGAACCCCAAGACCCACTTGGATAATGTCCTTTTGATATATGTGGGGGGGGGGAGCCTGTGTGTGCATGTTTGTGTGTGCGTTTGTGAAGATATGCACATGTATGAGATTCTGGGTGTGTATAATCATGGTTGGATACATTAGGACCTGCACCCATCACATACCCATATCCACCTGCTTCCTCCAGCCTGGGGGGGGGGCATAGGTGTGCAGAAACTGTAAGTCTCTATTTAGCTTAGTAACCTTTTCCCCTCAGTTCTTACGTCCTTAGCCTGTATCCTAGTTCTGTATGCATTTACTTTAGAGCTGTGCCTTTTTAGTAATAAAGTTGTTTTAGTTAAGATGCATTACCTTGACATTAACCAAATGTCTCTGACCACGAGCCAATGCTACCAAGGGAACCCTTGGGTAACTGAAACCCTGGGTGGTTGTTGAGGTACAAGCAGAAGTCCCCAGCAGGGAGGTTTGTGACTATTCAGGGGTTGTGGTAAGCTGTCAAAGGGAAGCTCCAGCGTCCCAGGCAAGGGACACCGATCAAGGGAGGTAGAGGGAAGTCGATAATGGCTTCCTATTCCAGCCTCCAGGCCAGGACTGCCTGACAGTGAGAGGAAGTTGCTGGGGGTTGGTAAGGACATGTTACATGGTAGCAGTGCTGACATGGCCTAGGAATCTTGTATAATCTGGAAGTTTGTGCAATTGTCATACAACTGTTGTGAGCAAAATCAGGCACAGGGAAGGTGCAGAAGTTTTTTTGTTTGTTTGTTTTTAGAAACTTCTGGTTAGTCAGGGATGGGCAGGAAAAATAACAAGCCTATGACAGCACAGAACACCCAGACAAGATGTGCACATTAATTGCCATCATATGACATCTGAATGCTTCCATGAAGAATAATATGGAATCCTAGCAAATTATTAGAAGTACTATAAGTACATCTTTAGACTATCATCTAAATCTATTTAACTGCAAACTGATTTATTTTGTGGAGATATATGACCTGTGATAATTATTTGAAATTGGACATGTCCTATACTTGTGAGAAACAGAACCTTTCTCTAAATAGGAAAACTGTCTCTGAAACAGCAGTCTTAAAGACTGCCTTTGTAGCAAAGGAAGCCATCCTTTAGTTATGTGAGAGTCAAAATTTGTGCCAGCCTTCTTGACCAATGCATTTTCAAGATTTGTTGACAGATCCACTCGTGGAAACCAATCTTGACACTACAGAGATATATCAGAATCTTTCTTCCCTCACATCCCAGTTGGTGGAGTGCTTTGCAGTGGCCTACCCTTGAGTAGGGCAGATGACAATGGACCATGTCCAGCAAGGCATTCACTGTAGGAGGAGAACTAGCAGTGAGTCTTTAAGCCCTTGGAGTTCTCAACATACTCCTTCCCAGACACAATTCTTAAAGAAAACACAGCGCCTTGTCTAGGACCATGTGTATGCAGCCAAGTCACAAGAAAGAAGCACTGGCATTCCTGCAATATTAACAGAAGAAAGAGGTTGCAGTGATTATTTATAAGAATTGCAGCAGGGCCAGGAGGAAGCTCTGAGCCCCACAGTGAGTAGACAAAGAGGGTATCTAAAATAAGTAACTGTCTCCCATGGTACAGCTGACAGAAGCTGATTGGAATGCCAAAATCTGACTAAAGGCCTGCAGGGCCTGCTATAAGAACAGGGGTAGAACAGGGCATGCTCCATATATGGATTGAGGGGGACTGTCCCAGATCCCCAACTTGAGGAACACTTAATTTGACCACTGTCCTGAGGGGGGCATGCCTCCCCAGTCTATTTTTCACCGTGCATAGTGGTGGGCCAATGGGAACTACAATATGGAAAACTGCTTGGGCACCATTGGACAAGCAAACAACATTCTAACCATCTGGGGACAGTTTGTCCTAAAAGCCTAAAGGAGGCAACCTATGGCTTCTGCCCCCCAAAGTCTGTGATGCTCAAAATTCTGACTGAGCTACACTGCAGCTCTTTCAATAAAGTCTTGTTAAACCCAAGGCCACGTATTGGGTGCTCCTTCTGGGGCCAGGAGCCCTTGTAAGCTGTCCAGCTTCCCCCTTTGCCAGTTCTCCGTGGCTCTTTGAAATGGTTATCTAGAGCTAGTGAGGAAAACCTTCTCCAGTCTCAGAGAACCTGGTGGTTAAGCAAAGTCATTATCATTGAGAAGTAGATTTTTAATCAAGGAAATAAGGCATAGTTAATTATGTGCATGAGTTATATTTGAAATTACATTTATTAGCTCTGTTAATCATTTCTTAACACATAAACCAGGTGTCACATGACAGCTCCCCTTTAACCACCGCTTACAGAGATTAGAGTCAGAGACACACTTAATCCAATTAGCAAGCATGGCTTCATGTGAAAAGTGAAAAACTGCTGACAGTTGCAATGACTGCTATTAATGACCTGCTATTCGTAGATTTGGTAATTACAGTCTTAAACTTGCACCCTGGGTGTCATGTTGGACTGCAGATGCATAATATTTTGAGCACACAGGGGATCTTTTGAATACACACACAAACACTCACTATATATGCTACTACCCGGAGGAAACCATTTTTGTGATAACCTTGATGTGTTACTGTGTTTTAACCAGTGGTATGTTGTATTGATGTTAATGAAGTAGATGTGCATGAATGCCTTAGGAGAAATTCGACTTTGCACTGCAGCCCCATTTCTTCATCTTGAGTTCTGCATTGTGCATCTTTCTGATTTGCGCAATCAACTCTGCTCTTTAAAGAAGCATCCTGAGATATTTTGAGCGCTTGCATATTTTCTGGCTGTTCTGCAGCATGGGTGTTGTAGTTTAAATGTGACTAAAAAGTGAGTTGCTGTCGTACGTTTGTGGTTTTGTGCAAATATTACCAGTATACAGATCTGTCTTCATTTTTTAAAGTTTGGACAAAAACAATCTCAGAACAATTCTAATGATCACCATGTATGTTATAGTTGCTTGAAATACTTGTACATATTAGATTCCTGTGTTCACGCAATCATATACAACTACCACCATGAACACAATTACATTTTTTGCACACCAACACAAGCATTCATTTTAGGTCATTTGGTTTAACAGCTACATGACAAAATTTGGCTCATTAAAGATACAGAATGAGCATCTTATGGTTTCAGGTAGTTTCTTCACAGCTGCTATACCTTTCAAGATCACTTGTTAAAAAATGGAAATATCCTGAGCTAGCCATGACAGTTAGAATCTATTAGATTAACTTGCCTGTCCTCCCTTTCCTTACTTTTCCATGCTGGCTTTTCCTATTCTTTCTGGATCATAAGGTGTGCGTACTGGGTAATCTTATTTTCCACCTAATTAATGGTGTGTGCATCTTTATTTCTTGCATGATTACCTAAAATCTGCACAAATATATGAACAATTTTCCCACAATATATTAAGTATTTTAAAGGGTATTTCATGTGGATAGTAGGCACACAGAATTCCCACCAAATGGAATAAGGAAATAGAGGAACCTTTTTTGTGCAGGATGGTTTAGTACACTGGTAACTGTATGGTTCATGTCATTCAGCAGTATTGACAAAATAAACAATGTATTTATTCATTTATTTAAAGCACTTTAGCTCATTTTTCTCCAAAACTGGACTCAAGGCAGACTACAATAATAACAATATATAATTTAAAATCCATAAAAACTAGCAATCATTTGTAATAAAAACTAGGTGACAGTTGCAAAAGCTGTCCTGAATAGAGATGGGCACAAACCTGAATACGACTAAAAAAAACCCCACGAACCAGCCCGGTTTGTGGATCATAAACCAGTGGTTCCTGGAAGCTCGTTTCCACGAACTTCCACAAACTGGTCTACTGGTTCGTTTGGGTTGTATTTAAATGGCCATTTCCCTGAGGAAATGGCCATTTAAACTTTTCCTGCCACGTGCAAGTGGCAAGGCCCTTTAAACGGCCCACAAACCCCAACTCCACCCCCCAACCCAGCCCCCCCAGCCCCAGTCCCAGCCCCACACTTACCTTGGCCTGTGGGCCTGCTGTTTCCTCCTCCTCCTCCCATGAGGGGCAGGAAGGCTGAGTTTGGCCTCTTCCACTGCTGTGTGGGCCTGCAGGGTGGCGGAAGAGGCCGAAAATAGCGTCCCTGCCCCTCAAATGGCCACCACAGCAGCCATTTGAGGGACAGCAAGGCTGTTTTCACCCTCTTCCGCTGTCCTGTGGGCCCACACAGTGCTGAAAGAGACCAAACACAGCCTTCCCACCCCTCGAGGGAAGAGGAGGAGGATGCTGTGGGCCCGCAGGCCAAGGAAAGTGTGGGGTGGGGGGTGGGGTGGGGGCTGGGCTTTGGGCAGTTTAAAGGGCCCTTTCCTGCCTTGCAAGTGGCAGGGCCCTTTAAACTATCAGCTGGCAGGTGGCAGGGGGGAAACTGTCAATTGCCCTTTTCCCTGCCGCTGCTAAGCAGCTAGAAAGGGGCATTTAAACCCCACGAACCACAAACTATGAACTGGTTTGTAACTGGGCAAAGTTCCATGCCAGTTTGTGGTACCTGGTTCATGAAATCCCACGAACCACAAACCTCATGGTTTGTTTGTTTTTGTGGTTCGTGCCTACCTCTAGTCCTGAATAATTCTATCTTGAGGAACTTGCCAATAAAATGGAAAGCTTCTTAATAAATCCAGCCAGGCCATTCCATAAAATAGAAGGAGCCAGTGAAGGGAAAAACTAATATGGGTTAGTCCAAGGAAGAACTGTCACATGGCTTTATATTGGGAGAACTGAACCTGTAAGTATGTGGTCATAACGGGCTTTAAAGGAAACAACCAGCAACCACCACAAGCAATTATAATAGTGATATAAATTCTACATTGCCTGAGGATGAATAGATGCAAGGTAGACAAATCCCTTGGTTGAACTTAAGTATAAGCACTTCAGTGAATATGCTTTGATTTATTTCAATGAGAGGAGCAAGGTATATTTTGGGAGGTGGGTTAGTTCACAATCATTTTTAGACCTAACCTAACATTCTAATTTTTGCTACACATGAAAATTCTGATCTAAAATTCTTTGATTGATCATCCGTTTCTGAAGTGATGGATCATCTGTTCAAACCTGGCCCTCAGCTGATATAAACACTAGAAAGATGGGAAAGAAATTTGATGCTTTATACTTAAGCAGTGTAAACACCTGTGACTTCAGCCTGTTTCTGTAAATGGTATCGGAAAAATCAATATTTTTTCAAAATGCAATTTGGAATTGAAATGTGTTCTCCATACATTTCTATGCCACTGGCATCTCTTTTAGCAATCCCATTTCTTTCTACTTTTCTTTATTCCAGGGCTTTCTTGTTGTTTTGTGTGTCATTGCTAGATTTCTGTTTGGTGTTCAGATGCAAAGCAGTTTTCTCGTTTGATGTGCATATTTGTTATAAACATTTTTATCTGCCTGTCAGTTGCAGACTTAAGACTCCAGGATGTCAAATGAACCATGTTTGGACAACACAGCTGAATGAACTGATCAGTATATTCTGAAGGGGAAAAGAAACCTTCACAGTATGAAGAAAATCAAGGGGGGGAAACAGGTAGCAGAGAAAGAACCTCTGTGAGACCTGCCGGAGTGCGTAGAGTGCATTTTTTTTACCAAAAACATGAAAAGAAAGACGAAAAAAGAGGCCAGTAATAATTCTGCCCTCTTATGAGACCTTATCAGGATGCTACAGCTGTTACTTCAGCCACCGCTGCACAGTAAGTGACAGATATATGTCATGGTGAGTTCAGAAATAAATTCCAGCAGCAAAAGTGGTGGTGGAGGGGGGGATCAGCACAAAGTATCATGGGAGTTCCAAGGCAAAATACGCAGCTCTGCTCAGAAGGAACAAACTTGCTGTAATTACATCTCGTTAGTCCTTCTTGGAGCTCATCTGCACGATGTAGCTGTTTCATGGGCGTATCCTCAAATGATCCGGAGCATCGCATAAAATCATCACCTAATCAAAATGCAAAATCCATTGATGTGTGATGTAATTAAGCAATAAAGTTTGACTGTAACCATTAAACAGGAATCAAAAAAACAGATCACTCTTTAGGGTCAAGTCCTTCAACAGTCCAATCTACACTCTAGAACAGATGCAGTTGTTACCTTAATGGTTTAATGACATCTTATGAAGTCAGAGAAAGGTGTAATTGGTTTTCATAGTATTCATTTGGCTATTGCTGCATGAATGAGTCTGAGGGTGTTAATGAAAAAGTTCAGTAAGCTCTACTGATATCACACATTGATGGGAATGAATTTTAAATATTCACAACTTTTGGAATGAATGGAGCCTTAATTATTACCTGTGACACTTGGCTACCAGCTTCAAGCCTGAACCACAATCTGGTCAAGCCAAAACAAAATAAAGTTGAAATTGATGGTCAGGATGATGCCATAATCTTCAAATGCTGGCTGCTACTGCAAATAGCTATTCCAGAATTAAATTAGAATGAAGATGTTTCAATTTTGTCCATGTGTGGCAGCAACATAGAGGCAAGTAGCAGTGTAATATATCAGTACTAGTGGCCAGTCCCATTAGGATATTAACAAATCAAAATCTGAACCAGCACTCCCTCCTATTCTCTAGAATCTTCAAAATAACTCTGGGGTTGAATCCAGCACAGTGTTTCCACAGGCACAAATGTTAGCAGTCAGAACTACCCTCATGCTAATAAAAGGCTTATGAATATGGCAATATTATAAATCCCTCTCCTTACATGTTTTAAACACAGAAGCGCTGCCTAGTGAGGCAGGAAATCGGTACCAGCTCCTAGGAAGTGGAAAAATACTGGAATGTGAACAATAAGGTAAGACTAGTTTTCAGGACCCCTACCCTCGACCCTGGAGATGTGCAGAACTGTATGACAAAAGGGTCTCCAGAAGCTCCTGAATTAATCCCCTCAACACACCCTGCCGATCCTTTCCTTATCCGCTCTCCCAATCTGGGTTATTCAGGGCTCTGATAGCCGCTCCCATCCAGGCATTGTAGGTCATCAAACATTATTGATAACTTTAGTTTCACCCAGGAAAGTGTAATCAAAGCTTTAAAAGACCCTAGCGGCAATTTCCTTTGGGTCTGCAGGGAGCCCAAGTCTCCTGCTTTGGTGGGATACCTCTCCATCCCCTTAAGCTTAATCAAAAGCTTAATCAAAGCTTTCCCAGTTCTTTGTATCACGCTGGAAACAGCCATTAAACTATTGTTTTGAGGCAGAAGATATAATCCTCTCCCTGGATATGTTTCACAGTTTAACTGGACTACCTGCTGCCCCATTCAGTATCTTCTGGACCTACTCATGCACCCTCAGACTGCATGTCTGAGCCCTTCTTTCTTCTTGCCGCAAAGTGCTGGATGCTGAAACTGTTCCCCTTCTGGACTGGTAAATAGAACCCCCAAACTCTGAAACTCTATCCAACCTTCTCTCTGCTTTTCTATGAAGCTCTGTCCATGTGTTGTGTATGTTCTTGTATGATTGCTTTTGATACTCTTTTAATAAAAATCATTCTTTAAACACCCGCTTGTCATTTTGAGAGTCCTCTGAGGGAAGGCATCTGATAAAAATTGTTGGAAGATCTTACAGTTACAGGCTTAAGCCTGCAGCCTCCCCACCACTTCGTTCACATGCCAGTGTCAAGGCCAAGGAGTTCCTCGACTCCAACATCAGCAAGATGAATGGAACACCCAGCAGGGAGGTTGGAGGCTTAAGTCTGCAGCCTCCCTGCCACCTTGTTCGCCTGCCGGTGTTGGGGCCGAGGACCTCCTTGGCCCCGACATTGGTGAGCGAAAGGAGCAGCTGGCGGGGAGGTGCAGGCTTAAGCCTGCAGCCTCCTTGCCACCTCGTTCGCACGCTGGTGTCGGGGCTGAGGAGTTCCTCGACCCCAACGTTGGCAAGGCGAATGGAGCACCTGGCAGGGAGGTTGCAGGCTTAAGCCTGCAGACTCCTCGCTGACTCGTTCGCATGCCAGTGTCAGGGCCAAGGAGCTCCTCAACCCCGACATTGGCAGGTGAACAGAGCACCGAATGGGGAGGTTGCAGGCTTAAGCCTGCAGCCTCTCCGCTGCCTCATTTGCCCACCGCTGACAGGACCAAGGAGTTTCCTGGTCCCAACAGCAGTGCCCGCACTCAGCTGCTCGTTGGTGAAGCCCCCCATGAGCAGGTGATTCAGGGCTTTAAATGCTCCTTTCCCTGCTGCTCACAGCGGCAGGTAACGGGCATTTAAACCCGAATCTTCCTGAAGCATTATGAATGCTTTGGGAAGCTTTGCTTCGGGATTTCCAGATCGGGTCCGTTTTGGGTATTTTACCCGAATCAGATTCCCGAAGCACACACCCCTAGTCTTAAGTGCCTGTCAAAATCTTGTACTTAGGGGAGAGGATAACAATTTGGGGATGCTGTGGGATTTGGGGATTTGGGGAGGGGAAAGCTGCACCCATCATGCTTTGTGGGTGGAGGTCCCTGCACTTGTGGAAACACTGTGCTGAATCCAATTCATGATCAGAAAAGGGAATATTGAGTAATCTCTACAAATTTTCTGAAACGAAAAATTATTCTGATACCTTACTGTCTGTTTATCACAGTAGTACAATGTGAGGAAAGGTAAATGCAGCAAGGGGAGTGTGTGTCTCAGCGATAATCTACCTGGCAGAGGCACATTCAGACAAAACAATTAGAAGATACTCCTGCCAAAGTTGAGAGTTTCCCTTACAGTTTCCCTGAAGAGGGGAAAGGACTGTTGAGAACCGCAAAGCTGGGCTCACAGGTCAGGGGTAGTCTATCCAGAATCCACCTGCCCCAAAGTTCAGTGGCTACTATCAGGTTCCCTGGCACTGGGACAGGGAACTACACTTGAGGCTTAACTTGACTATAATTGCGACACAGCAAGCTGAATCCCGAAGTTTCAAGGGTAGCATTGGGTCAAATTGGAAAAGATACCATTTTAGATTGAAGCAATAAACCAATGAAATGCCACACAATTGTATAATGTAATTTATTTACTAATAAGTTATTAGATACTAAACTAGAAAGTGTGCATAAAACAACAAAGTTCAATAACCTAGCATCTAAACCTATCTGATAGAATCTTTGGTCAGAATGACACAGAGCTCAGCACCGAAGTTTCTAGGAATCAAAGCATGATTGTAAATCCAAGTGGCTAAGACCTGAAGTCATTTCCAGACCCCAAACTCAAGACAAAGACATGGTTAAACTGAGCCAAGCTTTATTCCCAAAAGCCCAGTAACAGGGGAAAGATTAATTAACCAGTCAGAACATGGCAATGATGTAAGGACATGAGACTCTGCAGTTGAATCAGGCCCCTCGGCCACTGCCCATCCTCCACTTGAGAACCAAGCTGCTCCAGATAACTTTATGAGATGGAATGCTGTCTAGTCATGCTGGCCTCGGGTGCCTCAACTCACCTTCTCAGCAGTTGCAAGCATCCTTGCAACTATGACAGATAACAAGCTTCGAGATGTCTCTAGAAACTAGCACATTCTTTTCTACTAATGCTCACACAGGTGATTTTCCCCCAAAAGGCTTTGTGAGAATCTGTTCAGATAGGCATAAACTTTTAGCATAACGTAGTCCCAAGCAGGCCTGGTTCTTCACAAGGACTAGAGTTACCAGCATGTTTCTGACAGTGAGCAGGGGATGGAGACTGGCATAAACAGCTTCAAGTGACATTGCAATGTCATTTCCCATCAAAAACCTGAAAGTGATGTCACCACATTGTTCAACAATCTAGGTATTTCCAAATCTCTATGGTAAAAACCATAAAGAGCTTGAGAATTCCAACAGCATCATGTAATGCAGAGACATTGCTTCCAGTTTTTGACTGAAGATGACATTGTAGTACAGCACAATACTTCTACTCCTTCCTTTTTTTTTTGCTTTTGCTGTTTATTTGAGCAGTAGATGACATCAGAGGCAAAGGGTGGGAGGTTTCCTGTCAAAGTGGGCAACATGCCCCCCTCCCCTAGAGGACAGACAGATGCTACATTCCCCCATGACAGACAGGGTACTTAAAAGGGATGGGACAAACATTTGCTTGTACTGCCTAAAAGGCCTAAAGGGCAGGCATCTTCAGATTAGGAGGGGAAAAAGGTAAAGGCTAGGTCATAGTACGTCTCCTCTTCCTCACAACCACCCCAAGGTACACAGCCAAAAATATTGCTAGTACACTCAAGGAATAAACATGTGGCTACACAGCAGGTTTGGGAGGGATAGGGAAGTAAAGTTCCCTCAGTGAAAGCCAAAATCAAACCAGACTAGACACAAGAGATTTGTGGAAAGATTTAAGATTAAGCTTCTCAGGCTTCCTACTATGGAGGCGGGAATGGCAGCAAGAGGGGCGGGGGGAATCAGCATTGCTGACATTGCTACTTCAGTTCTGGGTACCACCTGGAAGTGACAAAAGGGTAGCTCTAGGAATAACCAGAAACTCTATCATAAAACTATCTTGAGAGTAGAAGTTATGGGTCACCTGTGTATTTAAAAATGGTTATTTTTAGTACCTGAATTAGTGACATTCTCATGCTGCATGTGTGCTCTGCTTACCTTGAGAAACCACTATATTCAAGTTTCTGTCTCACGATCACCACCAGCATTCTGAACTATCCACATTGTCTACTCTTATAAAGCCAGTGCTGGCAGCCAAATAACAAAGGTTACTGCAGGTCAGGCTTGAAGTATGTTAGCTGTGCAATGTGTACATCTGCTTGGCTGAATATAGACTAGATGATCAGACTTTTGTAATAACAAAAAGAAATAGAAGGGATTGTTCTATTTTTCTAGTCCAATCATCCCCAGCCAACACACATATTACAGACCAAGTTCTTTATTGCATTATAACAAAGAGATGATGTAAAAGTTCACAGGTTTGAATTTCAATTTGCTAGTGATTATTTTTTGGCACCTGAATCCCACTCAGAATTTTTGACCCTCTTGCTCTTCATTCCTGAAGAGGAGATGTGTTTTGGCAACTACTTCCAGGGTTAAACATCAGAACCAAAGGAACTTTGATGAAGATGTGAAGTTTCTATATATGTATTCTCGGTGTGCAACTGGTCCATAGTTTTCCCAGGTAGATGTTGCCGGGGGGGATAGAAGAAGGAAAAGCTGGTAGGTAGTAGATAAAGGTAGGTTCTAAATTTGAAGAAAAATATAACATTTTAAAAATGGAGGAGAGTTACAATCTCCCCCCACCCCATGGACATCAGAAATCTGTGCAAGTGCAGACAACTTTGCTGGGACCAGGCAGGCATGAATATGGGTGGTGGAGAGGATACGGGGCATAGAGGGATAAGCAGAAGCCAGCGCCACCAAGGCAGTGATGCTATAGGCGGGTGGGAGAGGAGGAGCAGGAGATTCCACCATCTCCCGTCCCACTGCCAAAGAGAGAGCAGCTAGGCAGCCAGATTGTCAGGGAGGGGGCCACAGCATCAGGAAGATGGTGGGTGACCAGGCAGAACTGAAAGGGATTATGATGAGGAGAGTGGTGGGGAAGGGGAGCATATTATATCTATTGACTGTTAGGTCAGATTGTTTCTGATCTACCAGAGGCCATATTAGACTATATTATTCTTATTCCTCTACAAGTTTGTGCAGTTATGGGTCTCTGGACTCCCTATTTGGCATGTTTAGCTGAGAGACCAGGCCAGTCTTATCTCTGGCCTACAGAAGCATCCTCTCTGATCTTCTTAGTTAAGACAAGCAACTGTATCCTAGTATTCCTGTCCATATCTACCATGCTGTGCATTTTAACCTTAGAAAGTCCTTTAAGAACAGCTACACTTGAACTTGCTACTTGCTACCAAAGTTGGTTTCCTTTGAATAAGAGAGTTCTTATGATGCCACTTTGTAGTTTACAGTTGTTTAAGCAGTTGTTTAAGCACAAAGGCACTCCTACATGTCCGATCCAAGAAATATCATGCATTCCAAGGTGTTTCAGTCAATCCACAGCATGCTTTCTCTGTCCTAAAACTCAAATTACTATTTCTTTACACCCACAACATCTGCCCCTCTCCCCTCAGCTGAAATAAGATGTTTCTTCAGGTTTTTGTAGATACTCCAACAGATCTATCAAGGGACTAACTACAAAGAATTACACTGCAATCCTAAACAGAATCCTAAACATTGAAGTCAATGGGCTTAGAAGACTGTAACCCTATTTCAGACTGCACTGTTAGTGTTTAGAGGAAACATCCAATCATTAAGCAAAGTTATTCATTTGTCATAGACCCTTTGGCCAACCAGACCACACACTCAACTATTAGAGAAATGTTCCTAAAAAGGTAGAGTGCAACAGGAAAGAAATGACTGGAAACCCATATTTGGAGAAACTTAATAAAAGCAGTTTCAGTTGGTCTGCTGTACTGGTCTGCTGGTCTGCTGTCGAAGAGAAAGATCTGGGTCCAATAATAACTTAAAGACCAATAGTTGGCCTTTAAGGTGTCATTGGAGCCCTGGCTTGCTCTTAATAAAAGCAGATCTTCTATTTCATTTAACATCTAGTTACCAACAACAGTGGGACTTACAGTATTCCCAGATCAGCCTCAGAATCAGATAGAAACATAGATTTGGAAAGGATACCAAGGGCCATCTAGTCCAGCCTGCTGCACAATGCAGAAAATTCACAGCTATCCCCCCCCTCCCCCAGTGACCCCTGTTCTGTGCCCAGAGGAAGGCATAAAACATTTAGGATAGCTCAGTCATTCATGATCTGTCGGCTGTGTTAAATACTAGCAGTCCAAACGAAACACTTGAATGTCCATTATTCAAAAGTAGAGGCAGGGTGTCATAAGCATCATCGTGGACAGAACATTTTCCCTATCTTATTCATAACTAGCTGGTATGGCCTGTTTGATCTGTTTTAAAATTTAAGAGCTACAATAAAATGTTCCATTTTAATGAAATGTTGAACTGCGGAGCAATTTGCAGCTGACCCTTTTCCTACATAGTTCTAGAAAAGTCACATTTTTAGAGGCTAAATTGTTTTTACAATATTGCAAAGGTTGCTGGGACATCCTATGAGTTCTTTAGATGCAGCATCATTGGTTATTAAACCATAAATCTAATCTGTTTTCAACAAGGATGAGAGCTAAACGTTGCCTCTACCCCAACCACCCTGATAATATAGCTTGAAAATATCCATCTGTATAAAGTATAAACTACACATGTTATTGGGTAAATAATTCAAAGATAGATTCTTGCACACCAATATATCAAGAATATTAGTATCATATCTCCTCACTATAAAGTGTTATGCCAGGCTATTTTTAATATAATGTTTTGCTATCCTATTGGAGATGAACGCTTTATCCAACAGGAAAGTATTCTATGCCATGAGTCTGCAACTTATTTTGAATTACTTGCTTAACTGTTATGGAACATGAAAGCATAATGCTTCAGGAATGGCTAATCAGATCCTCTGAGTATTGCACATGTACAAATCCATTATTGAGAGAGATTTTAACCAATGGCATACCAAGAAGTCTGGCTTTGATATATCTTAAATACCAGACTCTGATCATTAGACAGGATGATTCTATTGCCAACCCAAAATTCTGTTTGATAATCAAACTGATTTTTTCCCTGCAACTTACATTCCAGTAGGAGGGGAAAACACTAGGAGATTAATTTTTTATTTTTTTATTTTGTTCTACTTGAGAATATTGAATGTTTATTGCTGAGTATATCATTTATTGATCGCAATACATATACCAGTTCCCCAAAGTGATATCCACAGAATGATGAGGATATTAATTTATACACTTTTTTAAAAGCTGGAGAATCTAACACAGACTTTGACATTTCTTCAAGGACAGGCAGTCCTGTGAAGAAAAACAGGATAGAGACTAGTATTGAATCACATGTGTTTTAAGACTGCTTAATTTTTTAAGAAATGTGACCAACTTCCATTAAGAGTGGGGTACTTTCAGTCTTGATATAGCAAGTCAAAAGCATCCAAATCAATATTGCAAAGAACTTCCTTTTAAGCCTATAATCAATGCTTGCCAATGCTGAATATACATCAATTATTAACAATGGATGTGGTTTGGGTTGTTTTACTTATGTCTGCTTTTAGAGTACTTGTAAAGGATTGCTACTGTCAAGTACATCCATTAAACTGAGATCACAGACCTGAAAGGCAGCAAAAAGGGTCAAAACTGTTGACAAGTAATACTTACTAGACTGGCTTAGGTGCTAAATTTCCTTCTCCTAGGCTCTCTAATATCATCCAGTATATCTTGGTTTTGTAGTTGGCTGAGAGAACACTACAAGATGCAAAATATTTGAGAGCAGCAAAAGTGTTTTCTGCTATTGCAAAACAGAGTTATTACACTGGAAATGAGTAGATTTATACTCCTTTCTAACCAAAAATAATAAATAAGTGATACAAATGTATTCATTGTGTAGCTATCCACTGAATATTTTAGCCTGAAATACAGCCCTGTGCTGAGATTTCAAATGATGCATATAAGACTTTGCATTTTGCAAAAAACCAAAACAAAATAAAGGATTTCATCTTTTCCCTGAACTTGAGCTTTATAAAAGAACTGGAAGAGAGATACAAATTTGATTTATACTTTTTATAATGTCCTTGATCTTGTAGTCCTCCATCACAGTACATGGCAATGTGGTTATAGGTAGTGGTATGCATTACAAAATTCCTGAGCCAAAATTATGTACAAAATATACACAGAAATTGCTGTTGTATTTACTGCTGGAGCTTTTCTTTTCGTGTGATGTCACTTCCAGAAGTGATGATGTCACTTCCAGAAGTGATGTCATCATGCTGCCCAAAGGAGTGCTCCAGCACTCTGCATGGGCAGATTCTTCAAGAATTGGCCTTCAATAATTGCCAAAATTGTCCCTGCATGAGACATGGGAACCCTAGAGGGGAGGAGAGAAGCAGAGCCCTTCCTCCCAGTCTCTGCTTCTATAAGGAGGACCATTAGCAGTCTTTAGGCCCTGGTAGGTAACCAACTTTAGCACCCTTTGCTGTTGACTATGCATATGGATTATCTACCCTAGTCTTTATTTCAGCCTGTAAATTTTAACTATTTTTAATACCATTCTGTAATAGTTTTTCATCCTTCGGTTTTGGATCTTCAGTTCAGGTCCTTTTTACTTTACCCTAAACTTATACCTTAGTAGGGACTTGGTCATAATAAACACTAGAAGTGAGCAAGAAGTGGTAAAAAAAAATGAGCTATGCAGTTTGTGGTTCATCATGTTTCACGAACCCCGAAACATGAACTTTCATGAACTTGCCCCGGTTCATGAATCAGTTCGTGTTTTATCAATTCTGCCCTTTATACAGGGGTCACACATGCAGGCCAGTCTGTACACCCCTTCTTGGTAGAGAGGGTGCAAGCAGGTGGCCACACCTGTCTGCAACCTCCTCATCAAGTCCCTGACCCTGGGGATAAGGGTTTTCCCCTGCTTCAGTTCTTTGGCCAGTGCCTGGTCCAGCCCAAGGATCTGGAGGATGACTTGCCCCAGGCTGGCTGTATAGGTGCAGAGGAGGTCGGTGGTCTCCTGGTACGGCTTCAGGAAACAGACCACTTGGGAGAGGGCTAGCCAGTATGTGGATCTAATGCTGAACTCCTCTCCCCTCTGCACAATGGGTACAGAGGACATGATATCCTGCACCACATTTCTTTGCTCCAACAGATGAGCTATCATGATGTAGGTGGAGTTCCAATGGGTGGGCATGTCTTTGAAGAGCTGGTGCTCGGGATCCCCAGTCACCCCCACCTCTCGTACAGCTGGCAGGAAGAATTAATGTTGCTGGAAAAGTAGCTAGCCAGAAGCCGGATGCTGTCCAACAAGTCATGCATGTCCAAAGTTTCCCAGACCCAGGTGGGATTGATGTTCTGACCCAGCCCAAGAGCATCTTTCACAACCAGATGCAGCTTATGTGCCAGGCAGCCAATGCCCTCAAGGGATGTGACATCCGTGGCTTCCACCATGGTTCTACTGGTGAACGTGACCATGTAGCCACGGACAACATCACCCATGGGCACCTACTCCCTTAGTCCAACCTTGATTGCGGCAACAATGTTCCTTTCAGAAAGCTTTTGATAAAGTTCCTCATCAAAGGCTGCTAAGTAAGCTCAATAGTCATGGGGTAAAAGGACAAGTCCTCTTGTGGATCAAAAACTGGCTAATGAATAGGAAACAGAGAGTGAATATAAATGGGCAATATTCACAGTGCAGGGTGGTAAGCAGTGGGGTACCACAGGGCTCAGTATTGGGTCCGGTGCTTTTTAACTTGTTCATTAATGATTTGGAGTTGGGAGTAAGCTGTGAAGTGGCTAAGTTTGCGGATGACACTACATTGTTCAGAGTGGTGAGAACCAGGGAGGATTGTGAGGCACTCCAAAGGGATCTATCGAGGCTGGGCAAGTGGCCGTCAACATGGCAAATGAGGTTCAATGCAACCAAGTGCAAAGTAATGCACATTGGGGCCAAAAATCCCAAATACAAATACACAATGATGGGGTCCAAACTGGAGGAGACTGGCCAAGAGAGAGATCTTGGAATTGTAGTAGATAACTCACTGAAAATGTTGATACAGTGTGTGACAGCAATAAAAAAGGCCATCACTATGCTGGGGATTATTAGGAAGGGAATTGAAAACAAATCAGCTAGTATCATAATGCCCCCGTATAAATCAATGGTACGGCCTCATTTGTAATACTGTGTACAATTCTGGTCACCACACCTCAAAAAAGATATAGCACTGGAAAAAGTGCAGAAAAGGGCAATTAGAATGATTAAAGGGATGGAACACTTCCCCTATGAAGAAAGGTTAAAGTGCTTGGGGCTCTTTAGCCTGGAGAAATGATGACTGAGGGGTGACATGATAGAGGTTTACAAGATTATTCATGGGATAGAGGAGGTAGAGAAAGAAGTATTTTTCTCCCTTTCTAACAATACAAGAACTCGTGAGCACTCAATGAAATTGCTGAGCAGTCGAGTTAGAACGGATAAAAGAAAGTACTTCTTCACTCGAAGAGTGATTAACATATAGAATTCACTGCCACAGGAGGTGGTGGCAGCTTCAAGCATAGACAGCTACAAGAGGGAATTGGATAAACATATGGAGCAGAGGTCCGTCAGTGACAATTAGCCACAAGGTATAAGGCTATGATGCTCTGTATTCTTGGTGTTTGGGGGGGCAATCAGTGAGAGGGTTTCTAGTGTCCCTTCCTCACTGGCAGACCTCCTGATGACACCTGGTTTTTTGGCCACTGTGTGACACAGAGTGTTGGACTGGATGGGTCATTGGCCTGATCAAACACGGCTTCTCTTATGTTCTCACCCCTCCTGCAGTCCTCATCCATTCCCCACACCTGGAGAAGAACCACTCTGTAACCTGGCAGCAAGGCTGTCCCCTCCTCTTGGGGTTCTGATTTTACCCTGGTGGTCCGGAGGTCCTCCGGTTGTCACCAGTGGGCAGTGAGGGTGAGGTAGTCATGCTGACAGATGCTCTACAGGTCTATCATGAAGTGGACCACTCATCAAGGACCAGCTGTACCACAGAGTGGTAGATGGATGGCAAGACTCGCCAGCCAATGGTCCACTGCGAGGGCATGATATACAAGTGGGTAAAATGACACAGCATCCGCAGAAAGCCCACACCCTCCAAAGGTAGCCCATCCAGGGCAATCATCTCCACCACCACAAGAGTGCCCACTTCCTGAGGCCTCCCTCTGTTTCCTTTTCTTGGCAGTGCCACTGACCCTGAGGGAACAGCCTCCTGAAGGGGAGCCTGCCTGGAAGTTCCACTCCCACCCACAGCACCCTTGGTGTAAGTCTTCTTCCTCAGGGGGGGCTCCCATTCCCTCCCCCTTCTCCCTGCTCAGAAGCCCTCTTTGTCTCCCCGCTGGATGGTTCTCCTTGCAACAGACTTGGGTGCCTGTGTAGAGCACTGGACGACAGGTGCTTGGGGTCCAAGTCACTATGCACCAGGACATCGCAGTGCCGGCAATGTGCCACAAAGGGGTCATTGGGAAGGGTTGTGAATTGCTGCCAAAGTGCGGGACTGAAACAAGGACCGGAATGGGTGTGGCTGGGCCAGGAGGATGCAGTGAGAGGTGGACTGCAGGCAGGGGCAGCCCCAAGAGGTTGGGATGTGGAGGAGCTGGATGTTTCTCCAAGACCCCCCCCCCCGATGCACCCTGAGATCCCTTCTCCATCTCCTCAAAAAGTTTTAGCAGCTGCTCTTCTTCTGGCAACACTGACAACTCTTCTGCCTCCTCCTCGATCCCCACAAGTGGAACTTGAAAAAGAGGCTCTGACTCTGAGACCTTATTGCTGGACACCGGTGGGCCAGCAGGACAATCTTGGGACTTCTCCGCATGACCACCCTGACCACCCTTGCCCCTCACTCTAATCCTCATGGAGCTAACAAGAGCCCTCAGCCAAGGAAACCACTCAGCTTGGCCCCAGAGCCTGGCAGTAGGCCCTGAGACAGGGAAAGAGCCCTAGCTCACCAGTCAAACACCTTCCCAGGTGGGACAAATGCCCCAAATGAGAAAGGAACAAATGAAATAAAAGAACAGAATCGTGAGCCTTAAGTCAAGGAAAGCCACTGAGCATGGCCTCAGAGCCTGGCGGTAGCCCTGAGATGGAGGGGGGAATAGGCCCCTAGCCCACCAGCCAGACACCTTCCCAAGCAGGTCAGGTGCCCAAAATGAGAAAGGAACAAACAAAATAAAAGAACTGAGTTGTGAGCCCTAAGCCAAGGAAAGCTACTAAGCTTGGCCCCAGAGCCAGATGGTAACCCTGAGATGTGGGGGAAGAGGCCTCTAGCCCACCAGCCAGACACCTTCCCAGGTGGAACAGGTGCCCAAAATGAGAAAGGAACAAAAGGAATAAACAAAATAAAAAAATTGTGAGCCCTCAGCAGAGGAAGTCACTAAGTTTGACCCCAGAGCTTAGCAGTAGTCCTGGGAATGGAGTGGGGGGAAAGGCCCCTGACTCACCACACAAAACACCTTCCCAGCTGGGGAAGTAAGAAAAATTAATTAAAAAAATAAAAAGAGTTCTGTGAGCCCTCAGCCTAGGAACCCACTAAGCTTGGCCCCAGAGCCTAGCAGTAGTCCTAGGACTGGGGTGGGGGAAAAGGCCCCCTCACCCACCACAAAAAACACCTTCCCAGCCAGGAAAGGTGCTCTAAATAAGACAGGGACTGTTTATCAGTCTCTTTTTAAGCAGCAAGCTAGCAACTCCACCAAAACACTCCAAAATCTTCTCTCTCGAACTCCTAACTGCAGCTCTTCCCTGTCTCTCTACAGAACCATGAGGCTGAGAGCTGATTATTATATACTCATTGCTTTCCATAGAGCAGAATAGGAGCTCTCTAGTTGGTAGGCAGAGCTGCCTATCAGGGTTTTGAGGGCTAAGATTGGTGTTCCCAGGGCTGCAGAACGTCCATCCCCTCCATTGCCTAGGGAGTTAATGGATTGGCGCCAGGTGTCTGGCTTCACAAACTGATTATGAACTGGCCTAAAAAATCATGAACTGATTCCGCACACGTTGGATAATGCACTTTCAGTGCACTTTAGCAATTGTTTGGAAGTGGATTTTTTTCAGATTTCTGATATCCAAACTACTGAATTATTCATTGGCTATCCCAACCATTGATCATATTTGTTCTTACACTGTATACTATAAATTACATTGGTGGTGGTGGTGGTGGTGGTTGTGATGATGATGATGATGATGATGATGATGATGATGATGATGATGATACCTACCTTTTGAACATTGTAGTAGCAAGTCCAACTTCCAACCAATTGAATTTGTCTTGCTGTGGCATACCATGAACCTAAGTGAATTTGTTACACTTTAGAGAAACTGGTCAAAGAGAGATTTCCCTTGTGGAGATGATAAGTTATAAATGAAAGCTGAGCAATTTGTTTTTTTATTGACTCTCAGGTTCACTACTTACACTTCATTGAAACAGTATTTAAAGCATAATCAAGATAAAGTGCCATCTAATTTATCTGAAAGATAGCCATCTCTAAGTAGATTCTTTAAAATCTTTGGTTGCTTCATTGACCTTTGGAAAGGATCAAATTTATCCTTAATCATTATCAGTAGCAATGGATACATTAGAAGTAACACAGATGCATAAACATTCTAGCCCCACTCCTCCCCACTCCTCCATTTGTAGCCAGCTAGGTGACCTTGGGTCAGTCACAGCTCTCCAGAGCTCTCTCAGCCCCACCCACCTCACAGGGTGATTGTTGTTTTGAGGATAATACTACTCTGTAAACCGCTCTGAGTGGGCATTAAGTTGTCCTGAAGGGTGGTATATAAATTGAATGTAGTAGTAGTAGTAGTAGTAGTAGTAGTAGTAATAGTAATAGTAATAGTAATAGTAATAATTGTTGTTATTTTTATTATTGCACCCTGCATTCAACTTTAAGTACTAAGTTCAGCTTCTGCAGAAACTACCTATATTTGCAAAGAAGACTGAAGCTAATGATCTGCAGGAGGATAAAGTGGTAGAAATCTGGTAGTTGAACAGATTCAGTCTGGCGGGGAGTTATAGAAGATCACATTTTGAAATGATCTCTGTGTTAAAAATTCCCTACAGATATGAAATCAACACACCAAGCAAACATAGGTATTAGACCTGCTCAGCCTTTTGTGACAGCTTTCTTTTTGCTAGGATAGGGTTCCCCCAACCCTGGAATCTAGAATCCATCACTTGCAGTCTGCAGTAGTGAAGTCCATTTGACCACATCAGCATTTTACCACCTCTTTTCTCTGTTTGTGTGAATCAGGGCAGTGATAATTCATGGATGTCAGTAAATAAATATGATCTGCAGAGTCTCAGAGAGGAATGGAATACCGAGCTAGATTGTCCAGTTCTGCCAAAGCAATGGGATAAAGCTTTAAGTTTTATATCTATTGCTGCTATAGATATTAAATTGACTTATACACTAAAAATATATGTTTAGGGTATATTGGACAGTGGACACCCCAATGCCCTTTTAGTAAAGCATTAAATACAGTGTCCAATTGTTGGCTATGTAAAATGCTTCTCTTAAGCATATGCTTTGTACATGTCCAGTTATTCAGTCCTTTTGGAAGGAAGACATTACTCATATTCATTTTGCATTAGAATACTCATTTATTTTTGAGGATGTTGATGTTCTTTTAAACTATTTGCCTGTCTCTCGGAACCTAACTGATGGGCAACAGAAATGGACCCTCTGTGCCCTTACAGTTGTTGAAAGACTTATATTACAACACTGGAAAGACAAAAGCCCACTTTCCATAACTCATTGGATTGAGGACATTATAAACTTACAGACATTTAAACATTTCATGCAATTGTATATGGAATTATTTTTAGATATTTGTAAACCTTTTATGTATATATTTGACAACACTATTTTTGTTTTTGTTGCCAGCATTCTTTTTCGTTTTGCACTAATAGATATTTTTTAAAAAAATTAAAAATGTATGGCTGTTTCTCTCTTTTTAATGAATACTCATGTGTCAATCACCTTTATTCCCCTAAATTTGTCCCAGATAAATGTCATATCTAATGTGTGCATGGCACAGGCTGAATCATAATTGAATCATGGGGAAGCTCACATCAGTGGCATCAGTTAGGGAAAGATTATAACTATTTATTCCATATAATGTTGTGAAATAAAACCTAACAAAGGAGTGGAAAAGATAAGCACTAGACTCTGCTCCATGAGGAATAACGCTCATGCAGCAAGCTTTCAGTGGGAATGATCCAACTTTCCACATGTGCAACGGAAACTGTATCATGTAACCTGCTCATTCAGAATATATCAGGAGCTGTGTATACACTGGTTTTTGCAAGATTATATTTGCAAGCATGTGCATCTCCATGAAGAGGCTCAGTCACCTTGGACTGCACAGCTCAGCTGTGGAGAGGTGACTCACTTCAGACCTGCTTCTATTTTCTAACAGATAATTGGTGTTGCCAAAGCTGATAGCACTGTCTATTTGATGTGTGCAAACAGTTATTCTCATGCATGCAGCCTATTGTTGCACATACTTTTTGTGTATCTATCAGGCTCATATGGCTTTTACACTTTGAGGGTAAATTCTCTCAGAGATATCCACATTTATCCAACATCAGCGTTCCTTTTACAAAAAGATATTTTCCATCTTTTGTAGATTAGATGGTAAATGTATTTATTAATAAACTTATTGATAAGTATTTACTAATTAAGTAAATTTATTTAATTAACATTTGTTTATTAATTTCTTTTATTATTTTATTATTGATTTATTTATTTTCTTAATGAACTGAAGCAGTTCATTAATGTCTCAGTAATTTTAAACTGATAGGTTTTGCTTGGTATATCCTAAGGAGAAAATACGTAGAGTAAATGATAGAATAGTGTCTGTTTCTGTGTCCGTGTGTGCGTGTCCGTGTGTGTGCATGTGTGTGTGTGTCAGGGACTGATGAAAAATGAGAGCCTTAATGCATCTGAATGGTGGACTTCAATTAAATGCCAGGAATCAACACTTTCATGACAGAAAAAGTATAGATAGATTCAGATTTCCAACATCATGGATGATGAATAACGACGAGTCTACAGCAATTCAGTAAAACACAAAGATGTTAATAGAGAAAAAACACCAATATGCAAACACAGTACAGCGAGATAAAATCTAGGTTACAAAGCAGTTATAAAATAAGTGACTATATTGGCAGGCTTTATATAACCATGTGTTAAAAATAGGCTCACCAACATTAGCAAGTCAAGTACCCAATGTGGTTTAAGCCCTTTACCGCCATCCTTTTCAAAACACATACACAAACACTCCGTCAATTTATTAACAATTCTGCCTAACCAATTGATTAAGTTGCTGATCCTGGCAGAAACCATTGTAGCAGTACCAAGAAGGAAGACACAAGACACAGGCTTCTGAGTTAAACTGGATTTAATTAATACTTTATCTACTTCAATAAAGATTGTCGCCCTAACCTTTCAAGATGGGCAACCTACCATTGCTACCAGCATTTTGGCCTAGCATTCCCACTATCTTTCTCCATCCTAGCCTGCACGTAAAATCATTCTGGGAGGTGTTAACTCTAATCTCCCTCCCTCCACATGCCAAATGAGCAACTAAGGGCTTGGTTGATTTCACGCCAAGGATGCCCCCCCCTCCCCAACACATCCCATTACCTGCTGTTTGGGTCAAAACAGATTAAAGTTAAGTCTTTCTGTTCCATCTTATAATTCTGAATTAGTCAAACAAGAAACCTGCTTTGTAACTGCTAAGCTTTCTCAGTTCCCAGCTCTCCAGTGACTTTGTTACTATAATATTGAGAGGGCTGGAGAAAAGGAAAACAAACAAACAACCAAGCCGCACATACAACTGTTTTCATTAAGCTTACTATGTGGTTCCTTCAAGCTTATAATTTTACTTTATTATACTTCATTTATATCCTGCCTTTCTCCCCAAAGGGAACCTAAAGTGGCTTACATCGTGCTTATCCTCACAACTGGCCCAAGGTCACCCAGTGAGCTTCCATGGCAGAGTGGAGATTTGAACCTGGGAGTCCTAGATCCCAGTTCAACAGTCTAACCACTGCAGTCTGCTGGATCTCTAACTCCCTCTTAATAGGCCAAGTGGATGCTGGGTGGCACCCTGATTCCAGGCATTGCCCTCACTGAGGACTAAAAGACTAAGCAGTCCCAAAAACCTGAGTTATAAAAACAAAAGTATTTTTTAAAAAGTTTGTAGGGTATGAAATTTAAGTCCCTGGTTTCTAGGTCTGGAGATGGGGTGTCATCACAATCCCCCATGGAGAAAACATACAGGTTTGTTCGCCAACTCATGGCAGTATTAGCAGCTTCTGTCTTTAGAAGCATTTAATGTTTTTTTTCATGTCTGTTCCACCGAAAAGTCAGCATGCAAGATTAGTCATTTGTGCGACATTTTTACTTCTTGTGAACCTGAAGTCTATTTTTGATGTAACATTGTACAAAAGGCTTTTCTTGTTGTTAATTTGAACATATGCATCCACAGTTATAGATATTCCTAACTGCTGATAAGACATATGCAAGCCAAGAATAATTTAGAGATGCGTGCAGCAAGTCATCATACTATAATTAATACCTATGATCAAATTAATGTTGGCCAATAGTTCCCATCTGTTAAGTGAAGGCACTTCATTGGAAGAAAATTCCTTCCATTCAAGGACAAAATTTTCCATTGGAAAAACTCTTTCCTCCAACATTTAGCAAAGGAATAATGGGATCCAACCTTCTATAGAAGGCCCTTGGAGAGCTATTAATGGGGGAAATCAAATTGTGTCAACCATCAAGGACTTTGTTGAAGAGGTACAATCAGCTTGATTAGAGCTGGGAGAAATGCATACAGGGAGAAAATGAAGAAAATTAGCATTTGTAATGAGGTAAGAATCCAAGTCCTTATTCAGCCCTGGGGGAACCACTACCTACTGATCAAGTTCAGCAATCTCATGTTCTAACCTCCCTTTGAACTTTTTCTGTAGAACAGCCACTTCTAGGTCATTAGTGGAACGTCCTGGAAGGTTAAAATATTTTCCCACTATTTTCTTCATACTGCTTACTCTCTTGTCATCATAGAGTTTAGACTTATTGTTTCATCTTTTCTCCACAGGAATGGTGAACCCACCAAGATGATCTACCTGATGGATCCTGAGGGTTTCCTGTCAGCATTTGGGAATTTTCCCACCTTGGCTGCTAACAATTTCTATCGAGACCCTAACCACTGTCTGGATTAGGGAGATGGCCCAGGGTGTCGATACAATCACTCTTCCACAGACAGAACAAAGCAGTCTACCTAGTTTACTGGAAAATTTATGGCAATGAAATGGGAGGGATGACAGGTAGACCCCATATCAGAGCCTATTCTGCGGTTGTTAAGGCAGCAAAAAGGCAATATTTTCTCTGCCACTATTATGTATGCATGTAATTGTACAGCTTAGCTATTCCATGTGTTTCAGGGGTTTTACACCACAGACCTTGAGAATTGGTCTTTGAACACACAATGTCCTGCTGTAATAAATTTGTTACTAGGGGTGTGCAAGCCAATAATTTTCAGCTAAAGCCAAAAGCAGAAAGCCGAAAGAGGATTCTCTTTCATATCAGCCGAAAGCCGAAACGGCCAGCCGTTTCGGCTTTCGGCTTTCGGCTTACTTTCGGCTTTCGGCTTTCGGCTTTTTCAATGGGAAAATGCCTCCGGCGTCTTCCTGGACGTTTGGGGGAGGCATTTTCCCACCGAATCAGCCCAAAATTGGTGGGGACCTTCCTCTAACCCCTCTCTACAAACCCCCCAAGTTTCAGACCGATTGGACTTTGGGAGGCCATGTTATGGCCCCCCAAAGCAGGTCCCCCTATCCTCCCATAAGAAAGCGAAGGAGCAGCATATTGATGGCTGTTGTGGGTTCTCCGGGCTGTATTGCCGTGGTCTTGGCATTGTAGTTCCTGACGTTTCGCCAGCAGCTGTGGCTGGCATCTTCAGAGGTGTAGCACCAAAAGACAGAGATCTCTCAGTGTCACAGTGTGGAAAAGATGTAGGTCATTTGTATCTACTCAGGAGGGGTGGGGTTGAGCTGAGTCATCCTGTAAGAGTTTCCCAGGGTGTGGAATGTTAATGGCGGGAGGCTTCACTGTATCCTGAGGAGGTTCTTTTGCATATGGATTGGTACTTGATGTGCTAATCTTCTTCTAGCCCTGCAGAGAAGCAGGGGGGAACACCAAAGGGCATGGCAGCACTATCTTACACAAAAATGACACAACTCACTTAACATCAGAGAATCACAAAAGCACAATTCCTGTCAAAAACACTTTATTTCTTGAACAGCTTTAGGTTACACAGCAGGGGAACACCAAAGGGCATGGCAGCACTATCTTACACAAAAATAACACAACTCACTTAACATCAGAGAATCACAAAAACACAATTCCTGGCAAAAACACTTTATTTCTTGAACAGCTTTAGGTTACACAGTAGGAGGGCACAACAGGGCATGATAGCAATGTACTACAAAAAATAATACAACCCACTTCACCGTTTTTGACAGCAATTGTGTTTGTGTGATTCTCTGATGTGAAGTGAGTTGTGTTATTTTTGTGTAGTACACTGTTTTCCTGCTCTGTTGTGCCTTCCTACTGTGTAACCTAAAGCAGTTACAGAAATAAAGTGCTTTTGACAGCAATTTTTTTGGGTGATTCTTTAATGTGAAGTGAGTTGTGTTATTTTTGTGTAAGATACTGCTTCCATGCCCTTTGGTGTTCCCCCCTGCTGTGTAACCTAAAGCTGTTCAAGAAATAAAGTGTTTTTGACAGGAATTGTGCTTTTGTGATTCTCTGATGTTAAGTGAGTTGTGTCATTTTTGTGTAAGATAGTGCTGCCATGCCCTTTGGTGTTCCCCCCTGCTGTGTAACCTAAAGCTGTTCAAGAAATAAAGTGTTTTTGACAGGAATCGTGCTTTGTGATTCTCTGATGTTAAGTGAGTTGTGTTATTTTTCTGTGTGGGGGACTGCTGGTGTAATGTGTCATTATGCTTTGCCTACTTGTACTTTGGAAGGGAGAAAATAATTTTTTAAAAACTTTATTTTGTGTTGTTCGTGTTTTATTCTTTGTTGTGCAGTTGGTTCCCATCATAGGGAACAATGGGGCTGGCTGGCCAGCCATCTCTGTAGGTGGTGGGGGAATTTGAGGGAGGGTGTCTGTGGTTCAGGTGCTCTTTCACAGGGACCAGCTGGCACTCAGAAGTGTGCCCACCATTGTGGCACCCCTGGGCTGTGCAGAATTGCCCAGGGAAAGAGAGTTTAGAAGTTCCCAGCATAGGGAACAAAGGGAGAGGGCTGGCCTTTGCCAGCCTGTTCCTGGGGTTATGGGTGTGGGGCTGCTGGGGGTGGATTTGGGTCTGTGAGGGGCTAATGTGGGGATTTGGGTCTGTGTGTGGCAGCTGGGGGGGAATTGGGTTTGTGTGGGGCTGTAGGGGGTGGACTTTGGGGGCTGAGAGCACCTACTTGGGGAGGCCATGAAATGCCCCCCCAAGTGGGAGCAGTCTGAGCCTTGGTGGGGGGTGGGAGGAAGCATGGGAGAAGGGGCCCAGAGGGCTGGGGGGCATTTTGCATGCAAAATGCCACCCCTGGCAAGACAAGCCTCCCCCAGCTGTCAGTGGTAGAGATGAGAGCACCTACTTGGGGAGGCCATGAAATGCCCCCCCCCCCCCAAGTGGGAGCAGTCTGGGCCTTGGTGGGGGGTGAGAGAAGGGCCCCAGCGAGTTGGGCGGCATTTTGCATGCAAAATGCCACCCCTGGCAAGACAAGCCTCCCCCAGCTGTCAGTGGTAGAGAATGAGATTAGAGCACCTACTTGGGGAGGCCATGAAATGCCCCCCCCAAGTGGGAGCAGGCTGAGCCTTGGTGGGGGGTGGGAGGAGGGGTGGGAGAAGGGCCCCTGAGGGTGAGGGGCAAAGGAAGCCTGCTTCTTCATTTTTCCCCATAGGAAATAATGAAGAAGATGAGCAGCAGCATGCTAACAATATGCTGCTCCTTCGCTTTCTTATGGGAGGATAGGGGGACCTGCTTTGGGGGGCCATAACATGGCCCCCCAAAGTCCAATCGGTCTGAAGCTTGGGGCGTTTGTAGAGAGGGGTTAGAGGAAGGTCCCCACCAATTTTGGACTGATTCGGTGGGAAAATGCCTCCCCCAGACGTCCGGGAAGACGCCGGAGGCATTTTCCCTTTGAAAAAGCCTAAAGCCGAAACGTTTCGGCTTTTTTTCTTTCGGCTAGCCGAAACGTTTCGGCTTAGCCCGAAACGTTTCGGCTAACCTGAAAGAAGCCGAAACACTTTTGTTTCGGCTTTCTTTCGGCTTTCAGAAAGCCAAAATGCACATCCCTATTTGTTACTTACGTTGCAGACAAAATTGCCCAGATCTGCTCTGAGCTAGATGCTGGTGTGGATACATATTCAGATGATACATCTTTGGTATTTACTTGCCTGATTTATATGGCTACCTCTTGGTCTGTGGAGCCTGAGGATGTGGACAAGATCCTCGGAAAGATGGATAAAGATGAGTCAAATTGATTGACTATATGATGAGAGTTATATTGAATTATATTGAATTATTATAAGAAGATAGCAATATATGGAGCATAAGTTAAATTGTTTGACTTAAATGAATGTATGATTTACATGGTTTATGGTTTATAGAAATATTTGAATTATAGAAATTGGGATAAATTGTTTATCCAAGATGGAAATAAGGACTTACAGTTTGGGTATAGAATATTAAAAATAGTTAAGGATGTACTGCTTAGAATAAAGGAGAATATATATTTGTTTTAGATAGAGGAATCAAATAGAAGTAAGGGAAAAGGGACAAGGGGTTGGAAAGCTGTTGGAAGTCAATAAAAGGGGGGGAAAGGGAGGGGGTTAGAAATGAAAAATTGGGGATAATTGAATGTAATGTAAAAATAATGGATTCTAACCCAATAAAAAATTTTTCAAAAAAAAAAAAAAAGATCCTCGGAAAGATGAAGCTTATCACCTGTGCTCTCAACCCTTGTCCTTCCTGACTCATAAAAGCTGTCAGAGGGAACCTGGCCAACTGGGTAAGAGGAGTGATAAATGCTTCCTTGAGATGGGAGTTGCACCACCTATGCTCAAGGAGGCTATGATTAGAACAGTTTTGTAAAAGTCCTCCCTGAATGCTGCACTATAGAACTTCTTGCCAGTCTCCCATTCTTGGGCAAAGTGCTAGAGTGGGTGGTTGCTTCCCAGCTCCAGGGGATCTTGCAAGACTTTCATTTTTTGAATCCATTTCAAACAAAGACTGCTTTGGTTGCCTTGGTTGATAACCTTTATTAAGAACTAGATGGGAAATGTGACCTTACTAGTCCTTCTGGATCTCTTAGTGGCCTATGATACTATCAAACATAGTATCCTGCTGAGCTGCTTCTTGGGGATGGGACTAAGTGGCAGTGTGTTATGTTGGTTCAAGACTGATCTGGGAGGTTGGTCTCGGAAGGTGGTACTGGGGGATTCCTGCTCTGCCCCTTGGACTTCGGCCTGTGGGTTTTGGCAAAGTTCAATCATCCCCCGTGCTATTTAATATCTATATGCAGCTGCTACCCTTGACGAGCTATCAGAAGCTGTAGCTAGAGCAAAATGCTTTGGTTAGACTGCTGGTTGGGTCCAGCTATTTAGAGCATGTGACTCCAATATACAGCAATTACACTAACTGCTAATCTGCTCCTGAACACAATTCAAGGTGTTGATTTTAACGTTTAGAGACTTGCATGGTTTGGGAATGGGGTATCTGAATGACTATCTTCTCACATATGTTCCTGCCCAGGAACAAACACCACAGGGAGAAGCCCTCCTGACTGTCCCCTCAGCTAAAGAAGCTAATCTGGTGGGTACACAAGAGAGGCCTTTTTGGTTACAGTCCAAGGATTATCGGACAGCACCCCAGGGAGGTACACCTCCCTGCAGCTGAAGACATTGTTATTTAGGTCTGCTTTTAATTAACTGTGTGTTCACTGGCAGTCCTAAACTGTGTTTTTAAACTTTGTTTTAATTCATTTTATTATTGTTATTTTATTTATATTGTAAGCTGCCCAGAGTTCCTGCAAGGTAGAAAAGTGGCTAATAAAATGTTTTAAATAATTAACTAAAAATAATTTGTCCCTTGCAGAGACTAGAAGGACATTATTCACACTTGATGGATGATGAGTAAGTGAATGAATCCAAGATGATATAGCTGGTGCGGATAGATTTGGTGGTTTATTTATTTACTTTATTCATACCCCACCTTTTCCCCCAATGGGGCTCTAAGGTAGCTTACCTAATTCTCCTGTCCTCCATTTTATCCTCACAATAACCTTGTGAGTGTGTGTGTGTGTGTGGCCCAAGGTCACCCAGAAAGCTTCCATGATAGAGTGGGAATTTGAACCTGGTTCTCTCAGATCCTTGTCTAACACTTTAACCATTACATCATGTTGTTCAAGTGTATATGGAGACGAACAGCTCTGAAAGTTGACATCTTGGTTTCCCACTTCTATGTATATCTCCCACTCTAATCAAGCTGATTACATTTTGCATTGTATCTCTGCATTTCAGCTTCAGCTGTCCCTTCTTTGTAAAACTCTTCCTACCTTCATTCTTATTTGTAGTTGACAAAGAGAACTTGTTAAAAAATAGCATAGTTAGGGCACAACCCTGCTGAATTTAAGTACTTCAAAATCTCATTGATTTCTAAAAGCAAGACCATTTCATAGGATCAGTTTATGGATGGAAACAGATGCAGACCCAATTTAGAAATATACTACAGAAAACAAAGAGAACCTTGGCTCCTGAAAGCTTACATCCTGAAAATGTTTTAGCCTTTAAAATGCTACTGAACTTGTCCTACATCAGGAAAATGAAGTGATATGGACTACAGAAGACTTAGCCGTCCTAATTTGTTATTATATTGAAGCACGAAACTTCAAAATCAAAAGACGAAAATTGCATTTCTACATAGGATTTATAAACAGATAGATGTTAAACCTTCAGTTATACCTTCTTAATCTGTAATGTGGTGCTGGTGGTGGTGGTGGTTTATAATTTATATCCCGCCCTCCCTGCAAGCAGGCTCAGGGCGGGTCACAACAATAAATAAAATATACAGAGATAAAATCACAATAATTTAATACAGCCTTCTAATAAAGGGGGTAGATGGTCAATACCCCCTTAGACACATAGGGGAGACCAGGAGAGAGGCTCATTTGATGGAATCCCTGATGGCTTCAACCATACACCTGGGGAACATCTCTGTTTTACAGGCCCGCCTAAAGGAGACAAGATCTTGGCGGGCCTGGGTGTCCTCAGACAGAGAGTTCCACCAGGTCGGGGCCAGGACTGAAAAGGTCCTGGCTTTGGTTGAGGCCAATCAAGCCTCCCTGGGGCCAGGGACTACCAGTAGGTGCTTACCAGCTGATCTCAGCACCCTCCAGGGAGTATATGGGAAGAGACAGTCCCTCAGGTATGCTGGTCCCAGTCCATGTAGGGCTTTATATGTTAATACCAAAACCTTGAACCTGATCTGGAACTCTACGGAAAGCCAGCATAGCTGCTGCAGCACTGAAGTTACATGTGTCCTGAAAGACACACTCATCAGGACATGAGCAGCAGCGTTCTGGACCTGCTTTAATTTCCTGGTCAGACTCAAGGGAAGCCCTGTGTAGAGCGAGTTAAACTCAAGGGAAGCCCTGTGTAGAGTGAGTTACAGTAATCCAATCTGGAGATGACTGTTGCATGGATCACTGTTTCCAGGTCACGGGCCGAGAGATAGGGAGCAAGCTGCCTGGCCTGCCAAAGATGGAAAAAAGCAGACTGGGCAACTGCCGCAACCAGGACCTCCATTGATAAAAAGGAGTCCAGCATCATGCCAAGACTTCTGATCGGCAGAACAGTCACAAGTGGTGCCCCATCGAAGGCCGGAAGCCGGATCCCCCCCTCTCCAACATCCCATGGCCCAAGTACAGGACCTCAGATGGGATTCAACTTCAGTCTGCTCTGCTTCACCCTACTTCATCTGAAGTAGTCTTAAAAATAATGTTCAAACTAAAGAAAAATGGTAGTTCTAGTTTCATATTTTGATGTGGGGAGAGCACTCACCAATTTTATTGTATTTGTCTAAATTGGATTAAAGGAACCAGAGTAATGTGTATGGATGAGGAAGGATATGTAATTGCTTCCAATTGTACAGGGTGAATTCAATGAAACACCTGTCTGAATAATTTATTCTCCTCTAATAATATGAATACAGTATCTAAACACAAGTCTTATCGATCTTTGTGTATTATTACTATTAATAATGAATATGACAGGTTTATATGTTTCAAAAATATGAATGTGTCAGCCTAAATAACACTAGTAAATCATAAAGCTTACCATCAAATTGAATTTCACTAATGCATCACTTCATATTTTGCTCATACTATAGAGGGGCAAGAGTTTTGCATAACAGTAGCAGTGCCAACTATTTTGCTGAGTAGGAATAAACTTAAAGATGTCTTATTGAATTGCATACTTTCTAATAAGAGTTTTTACTAAACTTATAGTTGTTACAAAATAGCGTAGTTCGGGCATGATCGTGCTGAAGTTAAGTACTTTAAAATCCCATTGATTTCTTAAGACATTTCATAGGATCAGTTTATGGATGGAAACAGATGCAGCAGCAATTTAAAAATATACTGCAGAGACTGCTGTCTGAAGCCAAAAGGCACACCAAAAACGTATGGTTTCTGCCTGCCCATAATTATGGAGACATGCTGGGCTTGCCATGTGATTCAATGGGATGCTGCAGAAAATCATTTCTCCATATAGTTAAAGCTAAGTTTTTAAGTGGCCACCACAGAGTTATCAATCAATGTTTTTCTACTTCAAGGTATGACTGACAAGGTATATTTTCAACTACTTCCTGGATCTGAACAATAAACAAGTTAAAAACCTTTGCAAACATTAGAACTGTTGCAATCATTAAAATTCCAAAGCAAGATATTAATATAAGAATTTGCAAGAGTCCATATCATCAGTTGTAACTGACAAACTACTTCCTACAAGCAGTGGCTTACATGGTGGGTTACAGGGTATATGCCAGATTCCTCCATTGAGTACTGATGAAGGGGGAGAGATCCAGAGGGGAAAGAAATAAGAGAAGAGACTAAAGCAGATGGTCATTTTCACAAGGCTGTAATCGCCTCCGGAAAATCACGCAAAACTCGCAGCACAATGGTGTCTTCACAGTGCGATTTCCCATTCAGTGGTGCGATGACATCAGAATTCACGCCATTAAACAGGAAATTGCGCTATGAAGATGCCGTCATGCCGTGAGCTTTGCGTTATTTTCCAGACGTTTTGGGCTTGTGAAAACGGCCAGTGTTGTGATGCTGGGTGACTTCCTGTCTCCTCACATTGTCTGGGTAAACATGCTTAAGTCATGTTGTTGAAATGAGATTCCTAGACATCTTAGAGTCTCTCTATCTGTTACTAAGGACGTAGGGATGCTCAAGTGAACCTCATTTCACATGTCCCCCCTCCAACTTTCCATGCTCTCAGTTGCACAGTCTCTCTTCAATTTGGCCCAGGACATGTGTGTGATATCAGTTCCTCCTCAACTGCTAAAAGTTTCCATCCCCCCCACATCCATTAATTGAAATGTAGATATTGACATTTTCTTACACCTTAAAGAAATGCAAATTGGCAATTCAAAGGAGCCTATAGTACTTGTTCTCGCAGCAAAAACAGAGCAGAATTGATGCTTTGTCCTCTGAAATCAATTGCAGATGCAGTCACACAAAAGGAGCTCCCATGAATTTGGCATTCACGTATACTGAGCAAGAACATCCTGCATGTGAATTGACCACAATGCTATTAAGTTCAGTGTTCACGTCAATAGAAAGTTACCCCCAAACCCAAAACAGTATCATTGGATTCCAAAAGAGAGAACTTCCCAAAAATGAGAGGACTAGTTAGAAGGAAGTTGAAAAGGAGATTAAAGAGAGTCAAATTCTTAAAGGATGCTTGGCAGCTACTTAACATCATACTAACTGAAGCCCAGATAGAATGTATTCCCCAAAGGAAAGGTACTGCCAAGTCTAAAAGGAGGCCTGCATAGTTAATGACCCAATCAAAGAATCCATAAGAGGCAAAAAGGCTTCCTTTTAAAAGGAGAAAGTTTGCCCCAATGAACTGAGAAAATGTGGTCTGGATGCTGCTACTGTTAGGTGGATTTGTAATTGGTTGACAGATCATATCTAAAGAGTGCCTGTAAATGGTTTCTCATCCTCTCATAAAGGAGTGACAAGTACCTCAGCGATCTGTTCTGGGTCCTGTGTTGCTCAGCATCTTTATAAATGACTTGGATAAAGGAACAGAGGGGATGCTCATTAAATTTGCAGACAGTACTAAATTGGGAGAGGTAGCTAACACAGTAGAAGATAGAATCAAGTTTCTGGATGATCTTGACAGGCTGGAAAACTATGCTGAAATGTACAAATGAATTTCAGCAGAGATAAATGTAAAACTGTGCATTCAGGTAGGGAAAAAATCAAATGCATAATTATAGGATGGGTGAGATGTCTTGGCAGTAGTACATGTGAAGAGGATGTAGGGCTCTCAGTAGATCATACATTGAACGTAAGTCAGCAGTGTGATGTGGTAACTAAAAAAGCAAATGTTGATCATATGAAGTGATGGTATCACTATGCTTTGCTCTGGTTAGATCTCATTTGGAGTACTGTGTTCAGTTTTGGGCACCACAGTTTAAGATGGTTGTTGAAAAGCTGGAATCCATCCAAAGGAGGGCTACAAAGACAGTGAGGAGAACAAGTCCTAGGAGGAAAGGTTGAAGGTATGTTTAGCTTAGACAGATGTATGATTACCATCTTTAAGCATTTGAAACACTGTCACATAGAGGATGGAGTGGCATTCTTCTCTGTTGCTCTAGAGGATTGGACCATAACCAACAGTTTAAAATTAAACCAAAACAATTTTCAGCTGAACATTAAGAAGAGCTTCTTGATGGTTAGAATGGTGCCTCAATGGAAAAGACTTCCTTGGGAGGTGGTAGATTCTCCTTCTTTAGAGGTTTTAAAGCATAGGCTAAATCTGTTAGCAATGCTGATTCTGTGCTTTGTATGAACTTAGACAGATAATGAGAGAGAGGGCATGAAGGGATGAGCCAGTGCTCAGCCCTCATAGGCCTTGCTTATGTGTCTCGGATTATGCTGACTGACACTTTGGGGTTAGGAAGGAATTTTCCTTCCTGTCAAATTGGCCAGGCATCCTGGAGGTTTTTTGTCTTCCTCTGAGCATTGAGCAGCGGTCACTAGGGGAGGGGGGTAGCTGTGAATTTTCTGCATTATCCAAGGGTTTTGAATACGGTCCCTTCCAGCTTTATATTTCTCTGATTCTATACACTGAACAGAAGGGAGCATGGGCTCTGGCAAAAGATGGTGTAAGTTAATAACTAGGCAAGTGAAAAGAGAATTTGAGGAATGGCTAGCTAAAAGAATCAAGACAAACAATACGCATTTCTTTAAATATATTCAGAGCGGAAAACTGGCCAGAGAGGGAATTGGGCCTTTGGATGTCCAAGGCTTAAAATGATCACTAAAGAAAGATGGGAGAGATAGCAGAGGAGCAACATGGATTCTTTGCATCTGTGGAAAATGTGGGGCATGTCAGAGCAACTATTTTCAGGAAGGGACTCTGAAGAACTGAGTCAAATTGAAGTGACAAGAGGCCTAATAGAGGAAAATAACAATAACAAATCTCGGAATCCTGATGGCATATACTTAAGAGTTCTTAAGGAAATCAAACGTGAAATTGTTGATCTCCTAACAACTGTGTGTAACTTGTCACTAAAATCAACTAAGGTAACAGAGGACTGGAAAACAGCAAATATTATCATGATGTTTAAAAAGAGATCCAGAAAAAAAGCCAATAAATTACAAGCTACTTAGTCTAACATCTGTTCCAGACAAAATAGTAGAAAGTATAATCAAAAATTGATTATGCACATGGAGGAATAAAGCCTGCTGAGGGAAAATCATTGTGCAAATGGAAGTCCTGCTTAACCAACTATTTGGAGTTCTTTGAAAAAGCGAATAAACATGTAAACAAGGATGACTTAGAAGCAGGGCTTTTTTCTGGGAAAAGAGGTGGTGGAACTCAGTGGGTTGCCCTCGGAGAAAATGGTCACATGGCTGGTGGCTCCGCCCCCTGATCTCCAGACAGAGGGGAGTTGAGATTGCCCTCTGTGGTGCCAAGTGGCATGGAGGGCAATCTAAACTCCCCTCTGTCTGGAGATCAGGGGGCGGGGCCACCAGCCCTGTGGCCATTTTCAAGAGGTTCCGGAACTCCATTCCACCGCGTTCCTGCTGAAAAAAAGCCCTGCTTGGAAGACATTCTGTACATGAACTTTCCAAAGACAAAGTACCTCACCAAAGACTTTTGAGCAAGCTTAGCAGTCATAGGGTAACAGGACGGATCCTCTTATTGATTAAAAATTGGATAAATGAAAAGAAGCAGGGAGTAGAAATACATGAACAACTCTGTCAATGGAAAGAATAACCAATGGGGTCCTTCAAAGATAGGTATTGGGGGGCAGTAGTATTTAAATTGGATGTGGAAATGGGGCAGGGATGGGGTGAACATTATAGTGCCCAAGTTTTCAGAAAACACAAAATTATTCAGGATGGTGAAACCCAATGCTGACTGTGAAGAGTCTCCAGCAGGATCTCCACAAACTGGGTGAGTGGCAATAATGTGTTAGATCAAGTTCAATGTAGGTAAGTGTAAGGTGATGCACACTGGAACAAATCTCCCCAACTTTAAATATATGTTATTGGGATCTGAACTTGCTGAGACTGAGAAGGAAAGATACCTCGGGGTCATAGTAGATAGCTCAATGAAAATGTCAACCTGATGTGCTGCAGAGTTTAAAAAAAAATGCGAACACTATGGAGGGGATTATTAGGAAAGAGACTGAAAACAAAACAGCCAATATTATAATGTCGCTGTATACATCTATGCTATGCTCTCATTTGCAATACTGGGTGCAGAACTCCCCCCTCCACCAGAGGCACACTTCCCATCATGTAAATTGCTGCTGCTTTGTATAGCATTAGTTCACAGCAAATGCTCCACAAAGCTTTTCCTAACTTGGCAATACTGAGGATATTTTTTCCATATTGGAGAGTGCCTTTTACAGCATACAAAGTTTGCATACAACTTTTATTTACATTTTCAGCTGAGGCTTCCTGTACATTGGATCCCACATAAAATTTCCACACGTGCAGCAGTCCCCACACAAGCAGAAACTGTAATATTTCTGGTTCTGTTGACTACTAGAATGAGGAACAAAAGAACTTTAAGTTAAACAGCAATGAAAACATCTCATGCAGCAGTCTGTAAGCCTTGTTTTGGTACTAGCTAAGGTATTAATGAAATTACCATTTCCTTTATAAAACACATATAAATGTTACTAAATTGTAAAATTTAACTCTGCAGAGGTATTAAAATTATTCCTTGCTGTCTGCTGCTGATAAATTAAAGTGATACTGTCCCTACTACCTTTTCCATGTGCACAGGATGTAGCATAAAGTATTAATACAACAATCAAAAACAAATAAAAATATCTTCGTCGCTATTGTATGTTCCATTGCTCAATATACACATTACTATTTTGTTGCAAATTACATCAAAGTGCTTCATGTTGCTGCAACCCTTGTGCTATTGCTTGGACAACTGGAACTGCACCAAGTACATTTTCCTTTCAGCTCATGCATCACTGGATCCAAGCCTTTGTCTTCAACGCAAGTTGTCTTTGGCTGCCCTTTCTCTTCTCCTTTCCCTGCTGATACCTACTCAGCCAGAAACAGGCTGAGTTCAGAGAGAGAGAGATAAAGAGAGCCTGCACCTCTATAAAAGAACACATTTTGCCCCCATTTAGCTACCTAGTTAAATGAAGAATTCTTTTTTAAAAAACTGAAGTGTGATTTGCTACTAATTTTATTATTTTATTGTTTTAAAAAAGCAATTCCCAAACCCAGCAGCCAGGTAATTTCAGAGATATTCAATCTGATTGTATGCAGATAAGTCCTATTGTGTTTAATGGAACTTATTCCATATAACTGTGCTTTGAATTGCAGTCTTGAACACATGAAAGTGCCGTATACCTTGTCAGTTCTTTGTTCCATCTGACCCAGTGTTGTTTACACTGACTGACAGTTGTTCAGGGTCTCAGCTACAGAAAATTCTCAGCGTTGCTACCAAAGATCCTTTTACCTGGACCATGAACTTGGGGACCTGTATGCAAAGCAAATGCTTGAAGCTATGGTCCCTTCTATTTATCTTGAAAAATTGCATCTAAAAAAATCAGACTCTTGTCCCTGCACTATCCCCAAACAAAAACATAGGACAACCATGCTTGGGTTTAAGTAGTTTGTTTAAATGACTGACATACAACATGAACTATCAGCCCATTTTAAAGGCAACATGAATATTAGATAACAACATGAAATGGGTGAAAAACGTCCATCATAGGAAACTCCCAAATTCCTGCTCAGAACCTCTTGTCCCATATTCCCTAGGGAGGCAGGGTGGGTCAGCATCAGCAACATACCAAAAATGTTTGCATAAGGAAGGAGGGAAATCCATTTTAAAGCTCTTCCTTGGCCATTCCCGATAGGCTGATCAGTCCCAGCCAATAAGGACATGTGGCATTTTATTTGTAGAAGGGCCTGGGACAATATCTGTGGCCTCAAGAGCCATCAATGAATTTGTAACCAAAAGGTGTTATGTCACAACAGAATTAAATGTTCCTGGCAGACTACTTCACTTTTGTAATAAAATTCTGTTGGACTTAGATTTAAATAAATAATTGTACTAATATTTTAACAACAACAGCATAGTGTTTAAAGCAAGCTCTGATACTAAACTGTATGCACATTGTGGGATGCAAAACTTCAGATATAAATAAGTTGTGGACTAATCCAAATTGCTTTAAATCCTGTTAAAGAAATATTGTTGGCCAGGACTAGACATGGGCACGAACAGCATTACGAACGGAAAAAACCCACGAACAGCCTGTTCATCTGTTTGCAAACAAGTCGTTCGTGAGGCTCCATTCTAAACGAACAAGTGGTCGTTGCAAGCCTCGTTCATTGCCTTCGTCAGCCGTTCATCAAGCCAGACAGTCTGGGGCCTGTCAATCAATTCCCCTGGAAATGGCAGGGACTGAACTCTGAACTCTTTCTGGCTTTCCTTCTGGCTTTAACCCTTCAAAGTACTTCCAGCAGAGAGTCTCATTTTTGCCACTGTGAAGAGAAAATGACAACAAAGGGGGAGACCCATGCATCATGCTTTTCCCGGGGTGCAATCTCTCTGAAACTTGGGGGGTCTTCGGAGGACAGTGAGGACTATGTCCTCTGCAAATTTGGTGGGTATTGGACATTGGGAAGATCAGTTTGTAACCTCTCAAATTAGCTTCCACCAGAGAGTCCCGTTTTTGCCACTGTGAAGAGAAAATGACAGCAAGGGGGGGGACACACATGGATCATGCCTTTTCTGGGGTGCAATCTCTCTGAAAGTTTGGGGGTCTTCGGAGGACAGTGAGGACTATGTCCCCTGCAAATTTGGTGGGTATTGGGTATTGGGAAAGTCAGTTTATGGGGTGTTTAAAGGGCCCTGCCCCTTGCACTTGTCAGGAAAGGGCCCTTTAAACTATCAGCTGGCTGGCAGTAGGGGGAATTCCCCCTACCACCTGCCAGCTGATAATTAAAGGGATCTTTAAGGGGCCACGAACAATTAACAACTAACATGTTTCTGAACAGGGTCATGTTCGTTACTGTTCGTTTTTCATTGTTTGTGGATGGCAACAAACAACAAACAGCTTGTTCGCGGTTTTTTTTCCATTCGTGTCCATGTCTAGCCAGGACATGTGCATGTTGTACAGTATTTGAGCTTGTTGTAATAATTATGTGTTTATCAGGAAAATAATTAATAATATGAATAATAATCTTAAAGGATAAATAGGTCAAAATCTTAAAAGTTTTTGAAAGTAAAAAAATAATTTTATGTGCATATTAATTTAGATAAGATTGAAGGTAATGAGCACTGAAGGTGGTATGCTTCATTCTTTACATTTGAAGAATTGTTCTCTTTTATTAACACAGTTAATATATGAGCCAATCATGAATTTATTGTTACAGGTAATATCATGTGGGATCGGATTTTATAGGCAGTTAGTATAAAATTATAGGTACCTACTAAGTCCAGCCACAGTTTGTGGATACCTAATCAAAACCTTTAATTGCTTTAATGAGAATGTACCACAGTTTAGATTATGAATGTTCCAGATGTTCTAATCGCCACAATGATCACATTCGGAAAAACAGCTTTTATGCTGGCAAAAAAGAAGGTGGCATCTGATTGGATCCTGCCAACTTTTCCACTCAACCTCACCTTAATTCCCCTCCTTACTTCAACTCCCTTTGCACATACCTTTTCAGTGAAATCCTAAACAGAGTTACTCCAGTCTAAGCCCATTGAAATCAGGAAATCGGGAATCCTTGGACATGCATAGACAAACAGTGAGATCCTAAGCAGAGTTAGGATCTCACTTTTTGTCTATACATGTCCAAGGACTCCTGATAATGGCCCTTTCAGTGTTCAAAAACACAGTTTTCTAGGGAAGGACTGGCCTCTGAACTCTGGTGGCAAGGTTTACCCCAATAGAAAATAATGGCCATTTAAAATTTGAAGAGCACACATGAAGCCAAAGAGCTGGGTTACTCTAAATAATGGGTAGTAGACCTGGCATTTGGAGTCAACTGGTGAAGCCTACAACCCTTTGAAAATAATGGCCATTTAAACTTTGAATGCTGGCAGCTGCAAGTTCCTCCTGCCTTAGGAGCAGCAGGAGGAGCAAGAGCAAAGACAGTGAACCTCCCATCATGTTTTTCTGTCATTTATATCACCCCCAGGTGGAATCTGTGCCTGTCTATTTCCCCAGCAGAGCTAACTGTTGCTTTGACAAGATTTAAATCAGGGACTATGCTTGGGGAGAAAGCATTTAGTCTCCACCTTCCCAACAAGCATTACTTCTTTCTTCTCTTGGTTCAGTTACAATTAGTCCCATTTGGTTTTGGTGATGAAATGAATTGATGGTTGTTGTGGGTTTTCTGGGCTGTATTGCCGTGGTCTTGGCATTGTAGCTCCTGATGTTTTTCCAGCAGCTGTGGCTGGCATCTTCAGAGGTGTAGCACCAAAAGACAGAGATCTCTCAGTGTCACAGTGTGGAAAAGATGTTGGCAGGTCATTTATATCTACTCAGGAGGGGCGGGGTTGAGCTGAGTCATCCTGTAAGAGTTTCCCAGGGTGTGGAATGCTAATGGCGGGAGGCTTCACTGTATCCTGAGGAGGTTCTTTTGCATATGGATTGGTGCTTGATGTGCTAATCTTCTCTGCAGGGCTATTGTCGGGTGTAGAGTGTTTTGTTAGCCTGGTGTTTTTCAGAACTGGAAACCATGCTCTGTTCATTCTTAAGGTTTCTTCTTTCCTGTTGCAGTTTTGCTTATGCTTGTGAATTTCAATGGCTTCCCTGTGCAGTCTGACAAAGTAGGGCCAAGCTACACATGACGAATGACACTTGAACGGCAAGTGTATTTCTCCCTGTTCACTTGCCCTCCACTCAATCCACTTGCCGTTCAAGTGTCATTCGTCATGTGTAGCTTGGCCCACAGTTGGAAGTGTTGTCCAGTATTTTGGTGTCCTTGAATAAGATACTGTGCCCTGTTTGAGTTAGGCTATGTTCAGCCACTGCTGATTTTTCAGGTTGTCCAAGTCTGCAGTGTCTTTCATGTTCTTTTATTCTTGTCTGGATGCTACGCTTTGTGGTCCCGATGTAAACTTGTCCACAGCTGCAGGGTATACAGTATACTCCTGCAGAGGTGAGGGAGTCTCTACTGTCTTTTGCTGATCGTAGCATCTGTTGTATTTTTCGGGTGGGTCTGAATACTGCTTGAAGGTTATGCTTTTTCATAAGCTTTCCCATCTGATCAGTAATTCCTTTGATATATGGCAAAAACACTTTTCCTGTAGGAGACTGTTTTTCCTTGGTTGTTTGATTAATCCTGGGTTTGATTGCTCTTCTGATTTCATTTCTGGAGTAGCCATTTGCCTGAAGTGCATGGTTTAGATGATTAATTTCCTCATTGAGAAAGTGCGGCTCACATATCCGTCTTGCACGATCCACTAATGTTTTCATTATGCCTCTTTTCTGTCGGGGGTGGTGATTGGAGTTTTTGTGTAAGTACCGATCAGTGTGAGTTGGTTTCCTGTAGACCTTGTGACCTAACTGAAAGTTTGCTTTGCGGATGACCAAGGTATCCAGAAATGGGAGTTTTCCCTCGATATCTTTCTCCATTGTGAATTGTATGTTCAGGTGGATGTTGTTGAGATGATTAAAAAACCCCATCAATTCTTCCTCCCCATGGCTCCAAATGATAAATGTATCATCCACAAACCGGAACCATACACTAGGTTTGTGGGGTGCTGATTCTAGAGCTGTTTTTTCAAAATGTTCCATGTAGAAGTTTGCTATAACTGGGCTGAGAGGGCTCCCCATGGCCACCCCATCCATCTGTTCATAGAATTCGTTATCCCATTGGAAGTAACTGGTTGTCAGACAATGATGGAATAAGGCTGTTACATCCTCTGGGAAAATCTGATTAATCCATATGCAAAAGAACCTCCTCAGGATACAGTGAAGCCTCCCGCCATTAGCATTCCACACCCTGGAAAACTCTTACAGGATGACTCAGCTCAACCCCACCCCTCCTGAGTAGATATAAATGACCTGCCAACATCTTTTCCACGCTGTGACACTGAGAGATCTCTGTCTTTTGGTGCTACACCTCTGAAGATGCCAGCCACAGCTGCTGGCAAAACATCAGGAGCTACAATGCCAAGACCACGACAATACAGCCCGGAAAACCCACAACAACCATCGTTCTCCGGCCGTGAAAGCCTTCGACAATACATCGAAATGAATTGATATTACCCTTCCACACCTTTGTATATTCTTCCGCACTCCTCTTTTCACATCCCACAATCGCCACCCAGCAGCATTTCAGTGCCATGTTACATACTATGCAATGCCTATTTTATATTTTACATCCCTGATTTTCAATATTCCTACACATTCTTTATTGGAGGTCATTATTAGCAAAATGGAAGTGTCTCATTTTCAACATATTTCTTAAAATTAAGTGCTGCAGTTTTATAACACTCGTGAGTTGTGGTGTGGACATTTATTTTTATTCTACAGGGGAAAATATTTGCTGAAATATTTGCTAATATAGCCTGGTTTACAGTATTTGCTACTCAGTTTGTGACTTCTCTTTTTTTCATCAAGAATTATTCTATGGCAAATGCGCTGACAAATCAATAGGCAGACTCCAATGGAAAAGTGATATTTCAAAGCCTACATAATGGCTTTTTAAGCCTTTTGTGTTTCCAGTGTGATAAAATTAGCCCTCCAGCATTTCCCATTTCAGTGTTTTGCCTCTAAGATTTCATTGATCTCTAGATACATGAGAGATCTAATGTAGATTTGTATAGCCTTCTAGGTGTGCAAACTGGCTATTATTCCAAATGCATCTATTTCTTTCTCCCTGAAGATTCAGCACAATTATAATAGGAAACAAAGCATTACATGTTTGACTTGTCAATGTCTAAAATGTGATTTCATAAAATTGTGTATCATGAAACGCAGCATACCTGAATCTGCACTGAAGGATAGCAGGCAGCAAGCACAAAGTGAGGGCTTTATGAGAGAGAAAAAAGAACTAATTGTACACATACAGGATTTAACAGATTTACACGTACAGGATTTAACAGAGTTGTTCAGGTAGCCTCTGGGCTCTAGTTCACGTAAAGGAAGGTTCTCTGTCTTATGACTCTGTGTCTTAATGTTGGGTGTTTCTTCTTGTACTTTCAGTGCTAGTGGCATGTAAAATGTACCTCTTATCCCAGCCTTATCCAGTCCCAAGGATTCACAGCAACAGACCTCAGCCACAAGAACAGCCAGTCCAGCCTCCAAATTATACTGTCTTTGACAATGATCCTGTTGGCTCAAAATATGCTGAGGTCATTTTGATTTAATACTAAATGTTTAAGAGTCATTTGTGTTTTCTGGAACCCAGATTTGGGTAGCACCTCAAGGACCAACTAGATTTCCAGGGTATGAACTTTTGAGAGTCAAAGCTCCCTTCTTCAGATACATATAGAAGAGGAAGTATGTAGGATTTTATCTAGCCAATAGGTGGGGAGGCGGCTATATAAAGTAAGAGTGTAAGGTATAATAGTACTGTAATTAGCTTAATAGAGTTGGGATGTGAAAAGCAGAACATCAGCAACTGTAATGTGAGAAGAATTAAGCCCTGGGGAGTCCATTGTTCCAAATTTGCAAATAAATTTAATTTCAGAAAGCTCGTGTTGTAATTTTCCTTTGAAGTTTATCTGCTTGAGAATTTCTGCTGTTAGGTAAGCAGTGGAATGTCCTGGAAGATTAAAATGTTCTCCCACTGATTTTTGAATGTTGTGATTTTTGATATCAGATGTATGTCCTTTAATTCTTTTATAAAGGGGTTGGTCTGTTTGTCCAATATAAAGAGCTGAAGGGCATTGCTGACACTTGATGACATATATAACACTGGAAGATGAACAAGTGAATGAGCCTGAGAGGTCTGGTGCTGTTAGGTCTGGTGATTGGGCTGTTCGAGTGAATATAGGAACAGAGTTGGCATCTTGGTTTATTGCAGGCCCTGATCCCAGAGTTCATGTCCATGTTGGGAAGTAAATTGTTGTGAGTGAGGAGTTGTTTAAAGCTGAGGGGCTGTCTGTAGGCAAGAAAGGTTTGTGAGAGAGCACTGTGGGCCAAGCTACACATGACGAATGACACTTGAACAGCAAGTGTATTTCTCCCTGTTCACTTGCCCTCCACTAAATCCACTTGCCGTTCAAGTGTCATTCGTCATGTGTAGCTTGGCCCTGTGGCTGTACCGTAGAGCTTGCCTGTAGACAATGGATTGTTTGGTGTGTTTGGGATGATGACTGGAGGCATGTAGACATGTTTGTCAATCAGTAGGTTTATGATATAAAGTAGTTTTTAAGCTTGCGTAGTGCATTTCTACAATGGTGTCTAGAAAATGTAGGTTTTGGGTGGATTGATTCATGGTCAGGTTGATGATGCAGTGGAAGTTGCTGAAAGTCTGGTGATATTTCTCTGGTTTGTCTTTCCCATGTGTCCAGATGATAAAAATGTCATCAATTAATCTCAAGTACAAGAGGGACCTTAATGGCCGGGAGCTGAGGAAGCGCTGTTCCAAATCAGCTGTGAAAACATTGGCATATTGCGGTGCCATGAAGGTGCCCATGGATATGCCATTTATCTGAAGAAAAAAATCATCACTAAATCTGAGGATGAACTGGCAGAGCTTGGTAGCAAGGTCAGTTGTGTTGTTTTTAGATATGGTGTTCCCGACGGCTTGTGTTCCATCTTTGTAGGGGATGTTGGTGTATAAAGAGTCAAAATCCATGATGTCCAAAATACTGATATCTGGAAAATTGCCAATAGATTGTATTTTTTTTACAAAGTCTATGTTATCATGCCCATAACAGGGGGCATTGATGACATAGGGTCTGAGAATGGAGTCCAGGTATCCAGACACCCCTATGGTGCCTCTGCTAGAGACAACAGGACATCCTGGGCTGCTGAACTTGTGTATTCTGGGCAGAAGACAGAAAGTGCCTGGTCAAGATTCCTGTGGCGTGTCTATATAGATTTGTTCTCTGCATAATTCCTTTATAATCCTGTTTATTTCTTTTTGATGTTCCTGAGCGTGGTCTGAGGATAGTCATTTGCAGAAAGTAGTATTGGAGAGTTGTCTTTCGGCCTCCTGAATGTAGTGAGATTTCTACACAATGAGAACGGCTCCTCATTTGTCAGCTTCTTTGATAATGATGTCTGGGTTGTTGTTACTGCATTTCTTTCAACATGGGTGAGGCAACTGCCCCCATACTCCCCCTGCTTTCTGCTTACTCTTTCATAGTCTGTATACTTCAGTAAAGTATAATGGTGGAAGCTGCAGAGGCCTTGACCAGTGAGGCCTTGCTTATGAGGTGTTACAATCATGTCCCTATATTTATCTACAAAATGTTAAATAACATACAGAGAGAGATTAAATGTCTGGACCACTTAGTGTTTACCACTTAGTTGCCTTTGTGCGCTTCTTCTGGTCCAAACTCTCTTGTACAAATTTTCCCTTACAATATATAGCCAGATATGTTCCCAAACTAGCAGCTCTTTTCCTCTCCAGATCATAGACAAATCAGAAGCAGCCGAGGCCCTCCCTCATTGCAATGTACCTCCATGTTTGAGTAGTTCGCCACAATACTTCATCCTGTCTTCCAAACATGTTCCCTAGATTCCCATGTTTTTATCCTTCCCAATCATTTTTTTTTTCAATTGTAAAACTCTCTACAGTTCTTCAGGCTTTCAAGATTGCTTTGGCAATGTTATGCATTCTTGCACTAGCACTAATATCCACATAGAATAAATGACAGGGCTGTATAAATCTTTTAAAAAGCCCATTAGTGGTAGTCACTGGAATAATCTTAGTAGGGAAAAAAAGTGGAGTAAATGGAAGCATTAGTCCAGTTGTGTTTAAAAATTATCATCTTGTTGATCAAGAGCCAGAATTAGGCAATATAAGAATAATACTACTGCATATGGATGAGTAATTCTTTTTCTTGGCAGGCTTTCTGAGCATTGATGGGAAGAAGGCCATTAATCTTATTTAATCTTGCAGGTGTCAACAATTCTGAAAAGTATTATCACTTGTTTTTCTTAATTGGCAGAACAGTGATGCTGTAGTCCTCTATGCACTATACAGGAGGGCATCACAATAAGACCAACAAAATGTGCTGTTGAGCAAAAGTGTATAGGACCTCATGCCCAGGAATTAAAATCAAGAAGATCCAGTAGGCATATATATGACTGCATTAGTTTTGATCTTGCCAAGAACTAGAGTCACAATGGATGCAAACTATTTGGTTAGGAGTGGGTTTCAGAGGCCAGGAGTTGGTGTCCTCCACAATCTTGTACAGTTGGAAGAAAGAAATGATTATCATAACTGTTTCTTGTATATTAGTAAAACACAAGGGGGTGGAATCTTGATGATACCATTATGTTCAATCACATCAACATTTGTGGTAGTGTTTTATAAAGGCATATGTGTTCATGTGTGGTGCAAAAGGGAAAAAGGGATGCAAATGAATGAACTAAATTTTCTCTAATTCTGGAATTCATTTTTGGATATTTTTCTGGTTAAATCAGAATTAAGGACAAGTGATATACAGCACAGACAGACCTTCTGGAGTGATAAAGGACAAGAATGCCATCCCATGTCCCGAACTTGGTTTAATCAGTTGAAGACCATACTGAAATGCACTTGCTTTCAGTGAATCCACTGAATGTTTATCATAGCTTAGCATGTTTTCACTGATCTACATTGTTGCTATTAGAACATAACTGCACTAAACTATTTGCTTTTTAAAATTTTAGTCCTTCCAAGTCAGACCATCTACATTAACAAAATAATTCACCTTCACTCTACATTCATTCTTGTGATATATAGGCTTTTCATATGACATCTCCTTCATCTTACCAAATCACATGACTGTAGGCAACCCAGTTAAATATATACGTGATAAAAATATCCCTGTGTTTACAGACCTGTATGCCTACAAAACACATCATGTTGTGTGAGGGACACATGCATGCCCCCAAACATTCTTAAATTAAAACAAATAGCTAGTGCAATGAATACATGGAAGGAGGGCCACATTTGAATTCATAGATTAATTATTGTTTATTCTTTATTTTTAATTAATGTGTTTCTAGATAACCTTTTGACCAAAAAAGTCTAAGGAGGTTTAGAGTAGGATATGTAACAGCAAAGCCATACAATTTTCCATGGAAATCTGCTGTTCAGGTCCAAGAAAACGGAATTCTGCCAGCTACCTTTTCACAAGCCTAGTAATTTGAAGGCCAATTCAATTAGTGTTTTTCTATCTCTGATTATAGAACTTTATAGTATTCTTTTCTTGTGCCCAGTGGGACTAACTGTAATTGGAACTAACAGAGCTAATAAAGCATAGGGGGAATAATCTAACAATAACAATTGAAGGATGCTACTCAAAGACAGAGAAGAATCCATGGAGACGTGCTACCCCTGCTATATCTAAACACTGAAATAAAGGTTAATTTGGTGGCAGCAAAACTTAATTTATAAATTTCTCAGTGGAAAAGAGTCACCAAATTATATTGTGCAGCTGCCTGATTGGATTGGGAATCAGAGGTCATCATAATTTAGCAGTATTATACTGGAGTTAGTAGGTATTGAAAAACGTTACTTATGCTCCTGAACTTAGACTGTCTATATTCATTTACCTTTTATGTAGCTTGGCCTGAAAATCTAACCAGTGGCTGAATATTCCACTGTATCTTCAGCATGTCAGCAGATACCAACAAGATGCACTATCTTGATCAGATGTTACTTTTTGTTTTTCATTCCAGTTATCACATTTATTTTGTTAGTTTTTGTTATTGCATGGGCAAATAAATATAATAAATTTAATTGCTCCCCTAGTGGGAATGAAGAGACAGACAACAGTGTTGGATCTAAGGGCCACTTTATTAAATTAACCTCAACATTAACTTTCAACAAACTGCGGCAAGGTTAAAGCGGTACAGGTCAAGCCACGTGGTCAATCCAAAGACCCCCGCCTTGACCTGCCTGGGCGAGCCCCGAAGCCCCGGGTGCTAGCCATCCAAAAGATGACTAGGATACCCGGACAGCCTGGCAAATTGGTTCCCCCTTCCAAGCTCCCAATCCTCAGCCGTACAGCAGTGAGGCTGGACTTGCACTTGGGCTTACCTAGGCAGCCTGCCCACGCGCGCTGGCAGCCGTCACAAGCAGTACCAGCCGCTCCTAGCAGACCCCTCTTCCCCACACATAGGGAAGCGCCAAGGGTGCTCACCGGCCCGCTGACTAAAGCCCAACTCTATCCCGCCAATGCCAGGGCCAAGCCTCTGCTTAGGCCCTAGCGCCCCACTACTGGCCCAAGGCTAACCGAAGACCTTGCCGCAAGTCATTGAGGAAAATTACGTTGCCGGCCTCTGACAGGTGAACCCCATCCTTACGACAGAGGCCGGCAACCTCGGCCCTGATCCTTGGATGGGGCAAATAAACCCCTAAACCTTCCCCGAGGGCTTTCTGAATAGCCCTATTGGCCTTCATTCTAGCCCTTTTGATAGCTTGCCGGTCCATCGCCTCTCGCCACACTCTGCGAGGCAACATATCGGACACATTATAAGGACCTCGGGCCACCTCTGCAGAATCTCCTGCAAATCCCACTTGGCCTGCAGTGACAAGGCCCTCCCATGAATGAACCCCAAATCATTCCCCCCCAAGTGAATAACCAAGATGTGCGGGATAGGCCCACTATGCCCAAACAACAGTGGCAACAAACCAGGCCAACGCAGGCCCCGTCGGCCCTGCCACTCCACTGAAGCCCACTCACTCAGGCCCAGCTGTGACCCGACAGCTGACCGCCTGGCCTGATGAGCCGCCCAAAACACCATACTGTGCCCGCAGATCAAAATTCTTCGTTTCTCACGGCAGGACACAGCACCTAGGAAAACATCAATTAGTAAACTCTTACAAACTCTTAAAAGAACGAACATAGGACCGATAAGCAGATGACTTCCACCTGCCTACCCCCTGAATGGCCTGGGCCGAATACCCCATAGCTGCGGCTGTGGATGCCACCCCAATTCTAAAAGAATGGGTTCCAAATTTCACCCCCGCTAGCCCCAATTTCACCAGCGCCCACTCAGTCACTGCCCAAAATTGGTAACGTGTAAGAGGGGAACCATCCTCATGGCAAAATAACACCCCCGTGTCATCCCCTCTAACCCACAGGTACCTCCGCAGGGCGCGCACTGGGCATAAGTCCCGGTCAGCACAAATACCCAAATCAACAGTCACCCCTTTCTGCCTTTGGTCAGTTTTGGATTTTCTAATCACCAGGGAAACACCCTCTCCCCGGAACTCCACATCCCCAACCATAAGGGCCCGGCCAGACCCATCCACCTTGGACTGGACCACCAACTCGCTGACGTGCAGCGCCCCAAAAAACGCTGTAAGGGCCGCAGCATGAAATAACCTAACTTCGTACCTTGAGCTACAAACCGAAGCCCAGGTAGTTATCAATCCTTTCAAAACCATGGGCGATATAGGTTCCCTAGCATACACCCGAGGACCGGCTTCGCGCGACCAACCCTCGAGCATTTTCCTAACTTGGAAGTCCCCCGTGGCCTCAGAGAACCCCCGAGCCTTGCTAACAAACGCCAACCCAGCGAGCTGGCCCCTGATGGATCGAACCACCAGCCCACGCCCCTTCTGATGCACACAAAAGCGCATCAGATGCTCAGTGGGGATGGGCCAACTCTGCTGCAGTCCCTCGCTAGCCCTAAATGCATCAAATTGCCCTACCGCTTGGTCGTAGTTGCGCCGCGTACTGGGAGCCACCGCCAGTCTTATGGCCCTGAAGGCTTCGGCCTCCCAAGGAGCCATAAGTCCAATGGCATCTGCACCTCCGGGGCAAGCTGCCAAAACCACCCCATCTGTTGGCGAGACAAAGCGTCTGCCACACCGTTGCTAACACCAGGAACATGCTTGGCTCTAAACCAAATGTTCCTTTGCAAACACAGTAACGTAAAGGCCCGGACCAACCTCATTACCCGCTCAGATCTAGAGGTCAAGGAGTTGACCACCTGTACCACTGCCATGTTGTCACACCAAAAATGTATGACACTGTTGGCTAACTCCGCTCCCCACAGGCGCACTGTAACCAAAAGGGGGAAAAACTCCAGAAAGGTGAGGTCTTTGTCAAGACCCATATCATGCCACTCAGGGGGCCATCGCTCAGCACACCAATGCCTGCGGAAATACACCCCAAAACCCGTAGACCCAGACGCATCAGACGTGACCTGAAGGTCCGCCTCCAGGAGCAAGTCCTCCCTCCAGAAAGTAACCCCATTATAGCCCTCCAGGAAGTCGGACCAAACTTCCAAATCCTCCTGCATCCCCTTAGAAATCCTGATGCAATGATGTGGGGCTCGCAGAGCTGACATGGCGTCGCAAAACCGCCGTAAAAAGGCCCGACCCGGCGCCACGGCCTTGCACGCAAAATTCAGGTGACCCACAAGCTGCTGGAGCTCTACCAGGGACACCTTACGCTGCCCCTTAAATTCCCGAAGCCTATTCTTAAGGTCTAACACCTTGTCTGGAGGAAGCCGAAAACACTGCTGCAAGGTATCTATCTCGATACCCAAAAATGTCAAAACTGGAGAGGGGCCCTCCGTTTTCTCACCCGCTAGTGGAACACCTAGCTCCTCCGTTAGCTTCACGAAAATGCTGAGCGACCGGGCACACTGCCCGGTCCCAGCCTCACCAGAAAACATAAAATCATCCAAATAATGACAGGAATTGTTGTTACCTGCTCGGTGCTGGAATTCCCACTCCAAAAAGGAACTAAAACATTCAAACGTTGCGCATGAAATGGAACAGCCCATGGGCAGGGCACGATCCATATAGTACTTTCCCTCAAAATGAAAACCCAGCAGCTCAAAATCATCAGGGTGCACTGGAAGAAGGCGAAAGGCTGACTTAATGTCGCATTTTGCTAACTCCGCCCCCAAGCCACAGCGGCGCACTACCTTAACCGCCTGATCAAAAGATGTGTAACGAACCGAGCATAACTGCTCCGGGATAGCATCGTTCACAGACTCACCTCTGTGAAAGGAGAGGTGATGAATCAGGCGGAACTCTCCCACCGCCTTTTTAGGCACCACACCTAATGGGGAAACCCTCAAATTGGGAACTGGGGGGGTGTCAAAGGGGCCCAACACCCGGCCCTCAGCGCACTCCTTCGCTATCTTATTACGAACAACATCCTCCATCCCCACAACAGAACGTAAATTTGTACACATATAAGGAGAACGCCTCCCTTGAACAGGAATCCTAAACCCAACAGAAAAACCTTGCAACAAAAAGAATGCGTCGTGCCTACGTGGGTAAGCCAGCAAAAGCTGCCTAAGGACCTTCAGCCTTATTGGGCTGGGCCCCTTTACCAGGAGCTTGCTGCTTACTGGCTCCGCCACCTCCAGGTCCCCTGCCTGCACCCCCCTGCCGCGCCTTAGGGCAGGAATTGTAGGGGTGGAAACCTGCACAGGAGGGGCACTCATGCCTGAACCTGCACGGCTTTCGAGAACAGGCCCCTTTAAAGGCGAATTCCCAACATAACAGCCGGGGTTGAACCGGCTGCCCCGCTGCCAAGCGGGTATTGGATGACGCCACGGATGCTGACCGCTGCACAACATGCCCACTATCTGAGCGATCCCCAAGGTTGGGCTTAGATGGAGACATTACTGACAGCCACAGCTGCTGGTGGATCCTGTCCCAAGGTATGCTGGGGTTAAGGGCCGCCCTCATCCTGAACTCCTCATCATACTGCATCCAAGCAGCATCTGAGAAGCCAGTATAGCCCTTATATATTATGTCTAAGTACTGAAAAAGCGCTGCCGCCCTGTGCGGCTGAGCCCTCACCAACACCCCGGCATAAATCAAGAAACCTGGGAGCCAATTATGCCAATTCCTATCAACGCGCCTCCTCTTCAGCCTCTCCTTATCCCTGTCATCCAAGTCATCCTTGTCCTTCTTTTCCAACTCACGGAAAAGAAGAGAAAAGACGTCAACATATTCTCCCTTAACTATCTTGTTGCGCGTTGCCTGAGTTAAATGGTCACCCAGTGGCAGAGCCGTATCCCCGAAGGGAAGAGCATTAAAAGGGACATTGCCATATGCCAACGGGGCATACGGATAAAAACCCCAAGGGCTTCCTTGAAACCCAGGCCACGCCCCGGCTTGATGCTGTCCCCCCGCAGGATCTACACCACCCCAGGCAGACTGAACAGGAATATTCTGCTGGGTACCTGCCGCTCCAAACCCTGTCCCTACCCATGGACACTGTGAACCAGCCGCCCATGCCGCAGGCAACTGTGGGTAACCGGCAGCCAACCTTTGACTCCCAAAGGCATCCACCTGCCCCCAAGGCCAAGGGAAAGTGTTGTGTGGTGCAACCTGTTTGGCATTACCTTCCCCGGGCTCCACTGCCAAAGCAAGCGGCGTCGGATCCACCACGGCCTCCTGCTCCAAATCAACTGTCTGCATTGTCCCAGCGTCACTCAGGCTCGCCGACCCACTGGCTCCACCAGATTCCTTGGCAGCAGCACCTGCAGAACTTTCCAATGCAGAAAGGCGTCTAAGGATCTCCTTATTAACAGCATCCCTAGCTGCCCCTCGAACTGGTCTATATCGCTCTCCACCACCTACAACCCCAGCAGAGGCCCCAGTACCCTTCTCTAGAGCAGCCAGCCTTCTCAGTATCTCTTGCTGGCTAAAAGCCTCGGAGTCCTCATCGGAAGAAGACCCAGCAGTCACAGGCCTTTTAGCCGGGGCCTTTGCCGCAGGCTTTTTGCCCTTTGAAGGGCCACTCCCTTTTTTTGAAGGCATCCCAAGTCTATAACAGCCACCACCCTTCACCTAAGATGGCCACCGCTAAACCTCCTAATTAACCACAAAATGGCCACCGCCTATTAGGCTAGTGAAACCAAGCCCAACGGCTCCTTCCCCTAAAACTACAACCACCCGATATAGAATGGGGGGGGGAGTTATCTGCAATCAGTATCCCCCCCAGTGCACACGCAATACCGGGGGGGGGGGTGTTAACACCGACACCCCTACCCTCCTAATGCAGTAAGAAAGGCGCCCAATGAGCCTACCACCGCCGGCCCCAGAGACACCAACAATGCCCACACCCCCCGACAGGCCTGGGCTCGGTGCCCCTGAGCACCGGCCTCAGAACGCCGGCGAAAAACGCGGCCCCGTAGCCGGCCGATGCCGGCCGCAACGCCGCCTCACACTGGGGCGCTCTACAGGCCGCGCCAGCCGCTCCCGAGCCGCCCGATGCGCTGCCGCCGCCGCCGCTGCTTCTTCGCTGCCCAGCACTAAGGCAGCAGCAGCACCCAGCCGCCTCTGGGTCCTCCGACCCTCGTTGCTACCGCCGCCGCCGCCGCCGCCTTCAGCTCGGAGGAAACACGTCTGTCTCCTCCGAGCACAAAACATAACTGGAGGTGCGTGGGCAGAGCCGCCGCAAACGGCTCCTAGGCTCCGCCCACCGCACCGCTTACCCGGATGCCCGGGAAAGCGTCTGCTCTCCCTCCTTCCAGGAGAGCAATAAGCGACCCCCTCCTCCACAGCGTGTGCTGCACGGAGGTAGGGTCGAAATATACTAAATCTGGGCAATTAAACTGTTAATGAATCAATTTTAGCTGCATCAGAAGATTCCCCTCTCCATCAGAAATATTTCTCCATAAGAAGATGAAGATCAATAGGGCAAATTGGAGATAACTCATTAGCCCTGTGTTTACTTCTCCATTCCTTGTTTGGGGCTAAGGGCTGAATTTATATGACTCTCCAATGAATAAAAATTTAGAAGTCATACTGAATACCTCTGGGCATCCATTACAATTTTTGTAAAGACTGAGCATCAGTGTACAGGAACAATTAATGTGTTGTTGACATCCAATAGAACAGTAATTAAAACCTCACACTAACTGGTCTTTTAATGTCTTTCCAAGAAGTGTCACCTGTCTGCATTGCCATCTAAGAAGTATCTATATGACACAACTGAAAGAAGGACACTCCTATCAGTTCCAGAAGTGCATGTGAACAAATGAGTGTGACAAAGAGAAATAATATTGGGACAAAGAGAGAGAATATTTAGAACTAAACAATTTAATATTGGTATATAAATTTGTGTCAGTATACACTATTTTTTGTACTAGAATACCATTTTTAAGTCAAAATTCAGATATTTCCTCTGCTTTACTCTCCTTCATGCCTTTGAGCACAGCTTAATTGATAGGAGGAGTCTGCTTGGTAATTGATCCCACTAGCTGTAGGACAATTGTTCCCAAAACAAATGGAATGGGTTTAGCAATACTTTAGGGGAAGAGCACATTTTACATCAGATGGCAAGGTGGATTTCCCACCTTTCTCTAACATGAACGATGTACTTTTAAATGTACTTTTCTCATACATGTAGAAGGTTTTATTTGTGAAACACTCATACCATTGTGAAACCTGCTCGGGCTCCTGAAGTTGAGTGTCATATGCCTTTTCAGATGTTATATTTCTGAGATTTTATACTGGAAGCCTGGCAACTGTGCATATCAGTTGGCCTGCCTCCCTCACTGCACCTGATATATGCAGCTGCTATGTCAGGTGAACAGGGGAAACGTGTATATTTTGCATAAGTAAATGAAAAGCAGAACCCTGGAAAATCATAGTTTGGTGTAGCATGAACTGAAGGTGAAAATACATGTACTGGGAAGATCTAAGTGTAGTTTCCAGCCTCCCAGTAGGCATGGACATAACATCTGAAAAGGGTTACAGGTGTGCACATTTTCTCCATGTTCACATAGGGAAGAAGTCAGGTGTAAATCTGTTGCTGCTGATACTGAAATGGTGACAGCTGTTGTTGATTATGAGAATCATGACACTTCCATATAAACTAGATACATGGGGTTCCATTCCATGCATTACTTCCCTGCAAGTAAAAGTGAGCTATAGGAAACTCGTGCCTAAGGAATATGGTACCATCATCAAATGTGTGAACTAGCCCTGCGGCAAGATTAAATCAAAATAGGCTGCGCAGCTCTCGGATTGGCTCATGTTTAACTTTGAACACTTCTCTTGCTCCATTGAACTTGACCTTGATTGTTCAGTTTTATCTAAGAAAGCATTATTTCTTTTCAGATAGTTTATTCAGCAGGCACAAAAGAAAAAAAGTTCCCAAGTTACAGTTTCATTCCTTGGAACAGAATGAAGATATATTCATCCAAAAGTAATAATGCAATTCTTCTTTCTCTGAAGAGACCTTTCATACAGAGTTGAGAGAACATTGCTGCCTATAAAATTAATTCCACTATGTTCCACTTCCATAAGTTCCACATCTGGACCTTTAATAGATTATATAATTTTACTGTGGGTGCTGCTCTCGAAGATAATAATAATAAACCTCACTGTAAAGCCTATGAAAACACTGAATACATTTAGTTGCAAGCTAAAAGTCAGAGCAAGGTCCTTCTATCACAAATATGCCTGTACATCCAAGGTGCCCATTTGAAGCCCGTAATAAGTAATTGTGCATTAAGATTTCTTGATGAATTAGAATTTTTATTGTCTCCCAATTAAAATGGAAATAGAGAATATATCCTTTGCATATGCTTGGCCACCAACTTGGAATGAATTACCCAAATCTTTTAAACTGTTTGATACAATGACTGGCTTTTACAAAGGAAATAGGTAAGATGATTAGATGAAGGGATGTGTGTAATTGTGAAACATGGTGCACAACCATTTTTATGTTTTCATTCCAATAATGAATTATCTAAGTTGTAACTACTGCCCACATTCAGAGATGACTATGATAATGAGTTCAATATTGCAGCCTAGCTTTCAATAAGATTCTTCCAGCAACAGCATTATTAATGACCAATTAGCTAAAATTATTGACTAGACAGGATGGCACACGAGTCCCGTGGCGCAGAGTGGTAAACTGCAGTACTGCAGCCCAAGCTCCCAGGTTCAGATAGCTGGCTCAAGGTTGACTCAGCCTTCCATCTTTCTGTACCCAGTTTCCTGGGGGTAAAGTGTAGAACACAATGGCAAACCACCCCGTAACAAAAAGTCTGCCAAGAAAACATCATGATGCTATGTTCCCCCATGTGTCAGTAATGACTTGGTACTTGCACAAGGGACTTCCTTTATCTTTTTTTAGACAGCATGGCAAACCTTCTCAAGTTTTTCATTCCATTATCAGTGTTTAAATGATTGCTGCTATTAAATTATCTTTGGATAATTAAATAATAAACTCAAGATTCAAGTAACAATGGTTCAAGGAAAAAGCTGTCAGATTAGATTGCTATTGAAGTGAAAATGCCAAAACATGAATTAAGTATTCATGCCAGAAAAGATAGTATGGGGGAAAGGGATGTGTGTATAATTTTTGTTGCTGTTCATTTTCATCTTTATTTCAAGAATGTCATTCTATTTTCTTTTCATTTTCATTAGTTTCAATTTCAATTAATTTAGCAAGGTGTGCTAAAATTTATTGGGGTTCATCCAATTGGGATGATTTTTCAGAGACTGAATCATGTTCCCAAAGGTTCTTGCATGTTAGTGGTAAAAGGGTCACAAGGTGAAACATAGTACACAATCATTTTTATGTTTTCATTTCAATAATGAATTATCTAAGTTGTAACTACTGCCCATATTCGGAGATGACTATGATAATGAGTTCAATATTACAGCCTAGCTTTCATTAAGATTCTTCCAGCAACAGCATTATTAATGACCACAAGGTTGACAGGCAGTTAAATTTCAGAACATGAAGTAAATAATGTGTTTTACTGTGGTGAATGATTGTTTCATGTTTACAAAAAGAATCACCTAAAGAATACTTACTGTACATTTCATGCATATGTGTGATGTGCCGTCAAGTTGCTTCTGACTTATTGCAACCCTATGAATGAAAGACCTCCAAGTCCAGACCATACTATCATTAACAGACTTGTTCTTACAAACTAAAGGATGTGGCTTCCTTTATTGAATCAAGTTATCTCATTTTGGGTCTCCCTCTTTTCCTACAGCTTTTCCTAGCATTATTGACGTTTCCAGAGACTTTTCCAGAGACTTTTCTTGTCTTCTCATGATGTTACCAAAATACGATAGCTTCAGTTTTGTCATTTTAGCTTCTAAGGAGAATTCAGGCTTAATTTGATCTAGTACCCGCTTATTTGTCTTTTTGGCTGTCTATGCTATCTGCAAAACTCTCCTCCAGCACCACATTTCAAATGAATCAATTTTCTTCTTGTCAGATTACTTCATTGTCCAACTTTCACATCCATACATAGTAATGGGGAATACCATAGTTTGGATTATTTTAGTCTGCAGAGAGAGATTCTTATCCTCAAGGGTCTTTTCTAGTTCCCTCATGGCTGCTCTTCCAAGTCTTAATATTCTGATTTCTTGGTTGCTGGCTCCCTTTTGGTTTGTGACTGAGCTAAGGAATAGAAAATCTTTAACAATTTCTATTTCATTGTCAGCTTTAAGAAATCTATACAAAAATTAAAATCAATGAAGACACCAAGCTTTGCTTCTAGTGCTTTCTGATTATTTCTTTCTTATGGTTGAGGTCAAATATCAAAATAAAAATGAAACAATAAATGACTTGACCATTCCCTCTTGCTACCATCCCCAGGCCTGGAATACCACCAAAAGTCCATAATCTATTCAGATTAGTATTTGGTCCCTCTCAATCCATTTGTATGTTTTATTTTGGTTCTTAGCTCACAGCAGCAGGTAGGGCTGGCATGGCAGAATTTTGTTTTCCTTAAAGATATTCACTAATCAGATCCAAAGGGGACAGAAACCTTACATTATTAATTAATTCTGTTGGTGGAAAAGGGGCAGGGCTTTTTTTCAGGGGGAACACGGGGGAATGGAGTTCCGGAACCTCTTGAAAATGGTCACATGGCTGGTGCCGAGTGGCACAGAGGGCAATCTAAACTCCCCTCTGTCTGGAGATCAGGGGGCGGGGCCACCAGCCATGTGACCATTTTCTCTGAGGGCAACCCACTGAGTTCCACCACCTCTTTTCCCAGAAAAAAAGCCCTGAAAAGGGGAATATGCACAATGGCCAGAGTGCATTTTTTCAATGCTACCCAAGCAATGGCACTGACTTCCTGCCAATCAGGTCCTTCCAAGGGAGACCCCAACCCCGCAATTCCCCACATGTTTATATCAACCATATATACTAATAGGAAGTGGCCTTGATCTGTGCATACTTAAACATGAGGACTGGGACCATGAACAGACAAGATAGATCTTCCTACACACCTGCAAAATGTCCCAGGTTTGCAGAAATATCTGAATTTTTTTTTTTAAATAAAACCAGAATGGTCAAAGGAGCACCTGTAGCTTTAACCAGATGCCCTCAGTAGCTGTTGCTAGGCAGTGTAACAGTTTAGCCAGTATTCCAGGCTTGATTTCTGTCAGTAAAAAGTAGGGTGGGGCAGGGCCCTTTCTGTAAGAAGAGGTAGGCTGAACGCTATCCCTTTCTCAGGTTTCAGAAGTGAACCATCAGAGAGTTAAAAAGATAGAAAGCTCAAGGATCTGTTTATCCTTGCTTTATACTATCTTGCCATTGCCTTTGCAGTGCAGATTGTATTCTCAGGGACTTCCTCTTCGTGACACCTTATCTTCTTCTCTTTGTCACTCTCCTCTTCTCCATCTTACCACCATGGATGCAGGACAGACTATCTTGGCATCCACCTTTTCTATCCTAAATGGAGTTCTAACAATAAATGGATCGTATTTCTTTTCTAAAGCTTAACTAAGGCTCTGAGTGTAAGTTTGTTTCTCTCTCCACTCATGAACACTATCTTTGTAGCCCAGGCTTACAGGCTTACATTCTCATATGCATCACTACATACTATGTAACTCTGCTAACACTTTCCAGGGTTCTTGTGGCCTTTGTAGGACTCATTGGGGCCAAGCCCGGAAGCAACCATTGAATTGATACCACATGACATATACGACTCTCCCAGACCTGGCTACTTGCTACTGTTCAACAGCAGCCCAAGCCAAGCCAATGTAGTGTAGTAGTTAGAGTTTCAACATAGGATATGTAACATTTAGGTTCGAATCACCACTCTGTTGTGGAAGCTCACTGGGTGAGTTTGAGCCAGTCATACACTTTCAGCCCAACCTACCTCTCAGACTTGTGTGAGGATAATATGGAGGTAAGGAGCATGATGTAATCTGCTTTGGGTCCCCATTGTGAAGAAAGGCAGTATATAAATGAAGTAAATAAATAATAAATATAGATGAAGATAGTGGGAAGATATAAGGTAAGTTGTTTAGTAGATTTGAAGGAGAGAAGGATGTAGGGAAAGGTGAGCATGTGTAGGCTGCCAGGAAGAGAGAATAAAAAAATAGTGTGGGGGACAAAGATACATGGTAAAGTGAAGTACCCCCCGCAAGTCCTTGCAGGTTTCCCACCATGCAACTGGCTTGGCTCAGTTGGCATCACACAACTGGGACATAGGGGAGATGTTGCTGGGAGGGAGAGGGAAAGATTAAGGTGGGGACAGACAACGGTCGATGGGAAGGAGAGAAGGAAGCAGGAAAAGGGGGGAGGGTATGTGGGGCAGGAAAGGGAAAGAGGACATGTTGGAGGAGGGGAAAAATGAGATGCTCCCCACAGGTTCTTGTGGGTTTCCACTTGAATATATCTAATTCTCAATGTGGCCAAATCCGTGGATATTTAAATCTGGAGACTGGAGCCATAGACAGAGAAGACAGATCTTTCTACAAACCTGAGCAGAGTCCTATGTTTGCAGAAAAATATGAAATCTTAAAGAAAAAGAGAAGAGGATTAATCCCCCCCCCCAAATAATAGAAGTAGTGCCTGTAACTTTAAGAAATATATGCCCTCTCAGTGGCTATTTTTGGGGTTGCTAGATAACCACAACTATGGCCGGCTTTCAGACCTTCTGTAAGTAAAAGGCAAGTGGAGGAGGCAGGGCCCATTCCAGACCTGTTTTGGCCCTGGAGGGAGGACTCATTAGGGTCAGGCCTGGTAACAACCACTGTGGTAACAACCACAACAAACACAATTTGTGTTTAGTTTTTATGCTAGTATGATGTTTGTTTTACTTTAAAAAATCTTTTTCTTCAGTCCTCTGCTTAAGCACTCTTTTTAATGAATTTCCTTTATTGGTTTTTCCCCCTCTTCCACAAGTCTGAGTAGGCCGATATTATTCTGTTGCCTTAGGGCAAACTACACCCTTTTCTTTTATGCAGTTTCTATTTACTGTGCTCTATTCTTCATACTAGTGAGCATTATTTCTGTCATGCAAATGAATCTTGCCATCCTGTCCAGAATGAATGTTCCCATACCATTTACTCCCCTTGCTGTTTTAAAAATCATAATAATATAATAATAATAACATTCGATTTATAGACCGCCCTTCAGGACAACTTAATGCCCACTCAGAGTGTTTTACAAAGTATGCCATTATTATCCCCACAACAAAACACCCTGTGAGGTGGGTGGGGCTGAGAGAGCTCCAGAGAACTGTGTCTAGCCCAAGGTCACCCAGCTGGCTTCAAGTGGAGGAGTGAGGAATGAAACGTGGCTCTCCAGATTAGAGTCCCACGCTCTTAACCACTACAGCAAACTGGCTCTTTTTAGAAATCAACTCAGTTCAATTGTTGACTACTTTTAGTATTTCCTTGTGGGATCTTTATTTCACTAGCAAGTATGAAACAAATGATTTTTAATTGTTTGCTGTGACTGAATTAATTTTATTTGAATCAGCAGCAGTTATAGTGTGCTGGTGAATTATTTTGTGGGCCACATAGCTTTCTATGCCTACTATCAACTGTAGGCTGATGCATACACAACACACATGGAGTGTACCCCCCCATCCCGAAAGCTTCTTCGTGTCCTCCTTTTCCATTTTTCTCTTTCCAGGTTTTCGTCATTATTTCTCTATGCTTTCTCAGACCACTTTTGATCTCATTTGGGAAACCACAGAGAAACAATGAAGAAACCCTAGAAGGACAGCAAACAGAAACAATGGATGTGAAGAAGCTCGAAGAAAAACTGCTGCAGGACGGCACCCAAGCTGCAGGAATATCTCGGTATAAAAAGACCCTTAATTAGTAGAACAGAACAAGAGGATTCTTCAATAAACCTGTGATACCTTCAGCTCTGGTTAATTTCTCCTTCAAGCCTGGAGATCTATCAAATTAAGACAATTTATTTTTCCTTGGGAAGGTTCATTTCCTGTGCACATTTGGCCCACATGACTCGACAGCTTCTCCTCCCTACCCTCTGCAATTTCATCCCCACTGAAGGCATGTGTATCACAATATGTGGTGTTTCTGTTTTCACACATCATAAATTTGACAAAGATTCTTAATTTAAACTTGCCATATATTTGAATTTTAAAAAGTTGAGATCCTTGGATGAAAAGTGCTAATTATATTAAAATATTTCTGTCACCAGTCAGATCTGAATATCTAACGAAAAAAGTCTCAACTGTTGGGGGGCTTGTTATGAAAACGCCTGCCTTCATCTTTCTTCCCCCTTCTGCTTGCAAACTCATCACTGCTTAATTTGGCACATTTTCTTTGAAAGTATAAAACAATTCTCAGAATTAAACTATATTCACCATATAGAATATGAAACATGCTGCTATGTGATATTGTAAATGCAATATCAGGCACTGCTTGCATTCAGACATCATAACAAAGATGAGATTAAATGAGGACAGCATAAATACAGCTTGAAATCTTCTGTATTATTTCATTGGTTTCAGACAACCAGGCAAAACAAGTTTTTGCTAGGCCTCTATCTCTTTCTCTCAGAAGATCTCCATTTCATTTCATGTATACCCTACCTTCTCCCCTATGGAGGACCCAAGGCAGCTAACGTTATTCTCCTCTCTTCCATTTTACCCTCACAACAAACCTGTGAGGTAAGTAATCATGCACCCTACACATAGTGTCTAGTTCAAGGTCATCAGGAAAGAGTGAGAATTTGAATCTCGCTCTCCCAGATTCTAGTCCAACACTCTAAGCACTACACAATGCTGGTACTCACCATCATGGCTGGGGTCTGGTCCAGCTACTATAAATGCCTATTTCTATTTATTTATTTTATTATTTATTTATATCATTTATAGTCCACCTTTCTCACTGAGACTCAAGGTGGATTACACAGTGTGAGATTAGTACAATCAGCATTAAGTACATTTCAATACAGTATCAAGGACATTTTCATAAACATGCCATAGGGTAAATAGATACAAGTTTAAAAGACATAGTATTTGCAAAAATCCAATACAGAGTAGAAACAATACTGAAGCAGAACATAATCAATTCTAGGACTAACATTAGACAACATGGAGCCCTGGTGATACATAGGAGTACATATTTAAAGCAGCTGATAATATGTAAGGCAATATAATGATGGCGTCTATGGTCCCTAACCCATTAGCGAAGCATCTGAGACCTCATCCCTACAAAACAGCCCTGTTCGCTCCTGATAACAGTCAAGCTGCAGCATTTTGCACATTTTATCCAAGACTTGCAGGAACCAAGCTCATGAATGACATAAATGACATAAATAAGATGTGATACTATTTGGGGACCACTTAGGAGTGCTTTTTCTGTGGCAACCCCTAAGCTCTATGTTTCTGGAGATAAGACTGGTATCCCTACAGGGTAAAGATCCTTGCGGCCACAGTTGGAAGAAAGAGACAGACACAGGCTTGGAATAAAGGGCCTTTTATTAAATGACCATAAGCATAATGCATGGCAAGAGCTAACTAAGCGGTACAGGTCAAGCCCTGGGGTCAGCACATGACCACCGCCTTGCCTGTCTGGGCGAGCCCCCAATGCCCCGGGTGTAGGCCATCTCGGAAATGGCTGCAACCTGGCCAGCTAGGCCCTCAGATCCCCACTCAAGCACCTGTTGCGCCCCAGCCACCCAAGCATGAGGTTAGGCCTTGTTCCCGGGGATCCACTCAGGCGTCTGCCCTTCCTGACGGTAGCCGCCCAGGCATACCGCCCTAACAGCAGACCCTGTTCCCCAACCATGGGGAATGCCACAGGGGCTCACCAACCAAAAACTCCCCAAAACTCCTGCCACTACCAACTAAGTGGCTGAACCCAACAATAACTCATAACAATGCCCTTAGTGCAAGGTAGGCAAAAAAAACCCACTTCCCAACAGCCAATCAGGGAAGAAAGGGAAAAAATTCCTACCTGGCTCTGGAACCAGCAGCCGGCTATTCCTGCACTAAAAACAGGGTGAGGTGGGTGGGCCGATCGCTTCAACCGACTGCCCTGGGAAGGGGGCAGAGCACACGCAAATCAGCGCCAAGCTCCGCCCCCTCCCAGTACCCGGATGGGAAGGGAGGGAGTCTGTCTCCCTCTCCTTCCGCGGCCGCAAAAACCAGCTCCCAGCCAACGCGGCTGATGCCGCAGCTGGGAGAACCGCCTTCCATTTCAAAATACTTTTGTAGTACATTAATAGACATCTTATACTTGTAGTTTTTTGTATAGCTGGTCTGTTTTTACATTAAGTGATTCTAAAATGCTGTTAGATTAAACTCAGTAGAATTGTTGGTACTTGATGGGTTGGGTTTTCTGTTTGTTAGCTGCTGTGATGGGCCTAGAGTCCAAAAAGACAAGATATAAGTAAAATAAAAGTACTGATAGCAGAGAAATACCCTAGGTTAACCTTCAGTATGTAAAGAAAGGCAGCAATCTAAACTGCTACCTACATTAATCCCAAATCCCATTATTCATATGCCCAGCACCAAATGAAGTATCCCCCACATTTGAACTGTATCAGTTGGAATTGCCTCCATTCGTAAAGTGATTCCATCTCAACATGTACTAATAATCCATGATCAGGCTGAAAGTATCATGTTCAGAAAGTATAATCTTTCTCAATTTAGGAGATCTTCTGAGCCCACCTGTTACTTGTCTTGGAAGAATGAAACTAAATTTACCATTTTGTAACAAATACTGATGGCTTGTAAAGCAGGAGAACAGAGATTTTTTAAAAATCAAATACTTCTGTCTCCATCTCTGAAAGCATAGATTCAGTCATACCAATACATTGTGGTTGTATTTAGGACTCAAGAGTTTCTTAAAATATTTGCCCAGACTGACTGGAGAAAGCTTTTTGTTCTGTCTTATAACAATCCTATGGTGAATTCTTGAAGTGAGGTGATGTGTGTAGCTGTTTAAATTGTATTTGTGCAAATAGTACTACCACAACCTGATCCTTAGAGATAAGATTGAAATGCTACAGTGCTTTTTATCAGATATCGCTAGGAGAGGGCATGCTTCTACATCCCAAGGCTTCACTGATATTCATAAATATTTTATAAGCCAGAGACCTAATGGATAGCTCTGATTCACTCAGCAATAGAATGCTAGCAATTTCTTTTCTACCGAACAAGGTGGATAATCAAGCATCCATTTACAAGTACTAAGACTTGCAAGTCCTCTTTCCCTGGCCAGGAGACAGAGGCATTTTCTAAGTCCCAATTCCTGCTAAGTGAGACTTACTTTGCATGTATTTACCTAGATTTGATAAGAAAAATCTAGGTACAAATACAAGCTCATTCTTTAAAATCGCTATATTCTTATGTTGATCCAAAGCAGTTGGTGGATCTTCTGCATAAGAACTGTGTTACTAGAATGCTCCAGATGCTATAAGCAGCAGTGGCATCAACTATGCAGGCCTGAAGCCAGAGTGGGCTCCATGAAGGTATCATCCCACCTGGTGTAGCAGTTCGCCCCATATACAGTTCTATCCTAGACTCAGAAGTAAACAAACTAACAATGAAATCATTTGGCTTAAACTGAAGTAACTCTGTTTAGGATTGCACTGTAAGTGTGCTTAGGAAAGCAACCTTATTGAGAAAGGCTAGTTGTGGCCTTGAACTTCAGGGCTTATAACTGGCAGGAGATGGCTTTTTGCATGAAGGAAGG